>NC_057861.1:588733681-589431181 GCF_019393635.1 Dromiciops gliroides | reverse complement strand
AATAGGGTGTGAAAGCATATAAAGTAAGCACCAACAAAATGTTTTGAGATTTCAAGTATGGAAGGATCATTTCTAACTTAGGGATGAGAGGGAGAAAATGGAAAGGCTTCATGGAAGCCTTTAATCTTGGCCTTGAAACATTAGTAGGATTTCAGCTGATGGAGATGGAAGTCCAAGCATAGGAAATGACATAAACCAAAGTATAATGATGGGAAAACAAATTTTTTCATCAGTGAGTAGCAGTAGATCCAGTGGAGAGATGGGAGATGATACCATGAAAGTGCTTCTCCAAGAAATATCCTTAAGGTAATTAACTATTTGGCCACTTTAAGGAAGGTCTTTAAGCAAGAGTAAGTAATTGGTGCAATCCGAGCTAGCTGACATCCTTCTGCATCATGATCCCAGAGTAATTGTGGTTGCCATAATACAGTGCTTCTCAACTTCAGAAGACACACAGGGATTGTTCTTAATTGTTTGTACTTCACTGAAGCAAGTGAATGGTGTTTCTGTAACCATGTCTTCCTAGGGCCAACAAGATGAACTTTGGAAATCTGAACAAGACACTAGTGAGGGATGGTCAAAGATAAATGTGAATAGACTGAGATACTGTGGCTGTTATTTGTCTGATACTTCAACAGAATGTAAATCCCTTGGAGGCAGAGACTATTTCATTTCTGTCTATATTCCCAAGGGGTGGTACATAGTAAGTGTTTAAGAGATATTTGCTGACTGGTTGAAGTTTCCTACCTCTTTTTCTTAAAAGCATTTGCTTTAGAGGTTTTAGCCTCTGACAATGAGGGAGAGAGGTAAGCATCCACCTTGCTCCCCACTTTTACTTCTAGACCCTTTCCCTTCTGCTGTTGCTCAACAGTACCTCCACCTTTGATGCTCACTCCATCAAGATATATCGTCTTACCCAGATCCACGCTTCAGGGAGGGAGACGCTATTTACCACCCCAAAACACTATCCTCCCTTCTTCTATAAATTCAATAGCTATCTCATAGTCTTCCTCTCTACCTCAGGCCTTAACTTATATTTAGTGGAATTCCATATAGACATTATCTCAAACATGCTAGCCTCTCAATTCATCAACCTCCAAATCTCCCATGCCCCAGCCTTCAATCTAATTCAACCACACATATTATCTCTCTACAGCCCTCTCTGACACAACTATTCCAAATATCTTCTATTTTTCAAGTCCCTCCACACTATACTCTCATTCCTCTCTCTCAGAAGAGAACCTCACTTGATATTTTTTCTGAGACAATAAAAACCATTTGCCATTATCCTTCTCTCAAAATCCCTTGAGATCATCCCCATTTTCTCCTCCTTTACTACAATTGCAGATGATGAGCTAGACTTTTTCACAAAGGTCAATTTTTTTTACCTTTATCCATAATCCTCTTCTCTCTCATCTCCTCTGCAGTCTGGTCCCTACACCATTCCCTTTTCTCATCTTCGACCTCTCCTTGTCTATTGGCTATAAACATGTACAAGTCTACCTAATCCCAATTTAAAAAACATCATTTTGGGGCAGATAGGTGGCGCAGTGGATAGAGCACCAGCCCTGGAGTCAGGAGGACCTGAGTTCAAATCCGGCCTCAGACACTTGATACTTACTAGCTGTGTGACCCTGGAAAAGTCACTTAATCCCAATTGCCTCACACACAAAAAAAATCTTTTGAAACTACAACTACTTCATTTTTTGTCCTATATAGCTCCTCCATTTAACAGCAAAAATCCTAGGAAAAACATCTGTACTCATGGCCTCCACTTCCTCTCTTGCTATTTCTTGCTTATCTTATCTCTGACCTCTGACAACACTTAATGGAAACCAGGTCTTTGCAAGATTAATGTTGATCTCTTAATGGAAAGATTTGATGACCTTTTCACAGTCTTCATGCTTCTTTGCCTCCCTGTAGTATTTGACACTGCTCCCTAAGCTCATCTTCCTGAATACTTTCTCTTCCTTCAGTTACCAAGTCACTCTCCTGGTGTTCCTACCTCTGTAGCTGTTCCTTCTCAGTCTATTTTTCTAACTTATCCTTCATGGCCATAACTATGAGTGCCCCTCAAGTTGCTTTACTTTTCAACCTCCACACTCCCTCTCAAGGATCTCAACAGATCCCAATGATTTGAGAACCATCTCTGTGTAATTGATTTTAAACTCTATATCCAGGGGCAGCTAGGTTGCACAGTGGATAGAGCATGGGCCCTGGAGTCAAGAGAACCTGAGTTCAAATCCGGCCTCAGACACCTATCACTTACTAGCAGTGTGACCCTGGGCAAGTCACTTAACCCCAATTGCCTCACCAAAAAAAAAAAAAAAGAAAAGTAAAAAAGAAAAGAAAAAATTCTATATCCAGACCTAGCCTTTGTCTTAAACTCCAATCCTTTAGCATCAATTGCCAATTTCCAAAAGAATATCCTTGTAGACACCTCAAATTCAGTATTACAAAACACAGCTAATATTCATGATCCATTTGCCAACTCTCTTCCAATCTTTCCTATCATCCTAAACTCTTGCCTCTACCTCAACCTTCAAGTCTATTGAGTTTTCAAATCTTGTTGACCCATCCTCTACAATTCTTCTGGCACCTATTCTCTTCTTTCCATTCACACAGTCATCCCCAATTCTTATCTTTATCACCTCTTTTGTTCACTATTACAATAGCCCCCTAATCAATTTCCTTGTCTCCAGACTTTCCCTTTTCCAATCCAACCTTCATACAGCCACCATATTAATATGTCCTAAAGCTTAGGTCTGACCATGTCACTCCTCTAGCTCCATGTGCATTTTAGGATCAAATAGAAATTGCTGTTTTTCATTTAAAGCTTTTCACAATCTGGCTCCATCTCCCCTTTCTAGGTGTAGGCATTACTACCTATCATCCACACTAAATTCCAGCCAAACTGATCTACTAGCTTTCCTTTCTTCCCAACAATCCATTGCTTATCTCTGTGCCTTTGTCCAGGCTGCCCTGTCCCCCTCCTTTCTCAACTTTATCTCTTAGAATCCCTTACTTTCTTCAAACACTAGCTTAAGTGTCATTTTTATAAAAGGCCTTTCCTAGTTCCCAGGACCCTCATGTCCCATCCTCAGAAATCAGTTGGTATGTGTACCTATCGTTGCCTCCAAAAAGACCCTTTAAGTTTTTTGAAGGGAGGGATGTTACATTGTGTCTTTGTATCCCCAATGTCTGATGAAGTATCTCACACATATTAAGCACTTGATAAATACTTGTTGAATGAATAAATGAGAAAAGAGATAGTCTGATTTTACTGAATGAACAAATACTAGAATATAAGGCTACACAAGGAGATAAAAGACAAGTTCATATGTATATGTACGTGTGTGTATGTGTATGTATGCATACACATAAACATAGATGTACACAGACACATAGACATAGATCTACACATAAACCTGCACATAGACATACATATACACATACATGTACATGTACATATACATGTGCATATACATACACATAGTGTTGAATGTCAAGATAGGCTAAGGAGCATAGACTACATTCAGGGGGCAATGAGAAGTATCTAGACAGTAACGAGCATAGTAATCTGCCTCTCTTCTCAGGGCATCAGACCACAGGGGAAGTGTAGCCTAGGTGGCTGGTCATGATAGGTGAAGGTCACAAAATGGATCTTCTCTTTTCACTAAGTGTTGTATATAGTATGAAGGACTTGACAGAGTGATAAATCTTGAACTTGGAACACCTAATTTCAAATTCTAGTTCTGACATGTACTAACTCTAGTATGACCCTGCTTCTTAAGCTCTTTGAGCCTCTGTTTCTTCATGTATAAGATGGGAATAATAATATTTATCACTATGTATCTCACAGGGCTTTACGATCTTTAAATCCCTACAGACATGCTAATGATTATTTTATCCCTCCATAGGAGGTTAGTGACATGCAACTGCAGTAGTGATATCTACATTTCCTTACTTCTCAGCAGCCACACAGTCAGTGAGGAGAAAATAAACCTCCCTGGTCATTAATTTTCCTGTCCTGTCGGGCATAACCCTTAACTAAAGAGGAGAATCTGAAAGATTAGGGAACAATAGGGTAACAACAACAATAATGATAGCTAGCATTTATATAGCACTTTAAAGTTTTCAAAGCATTTTACAAATATATCATTTTATCCTCACAAAAATCATAGAACACAATATTATGATTATTCCCATTTTATAGATAAGGACAATTAAGTAGACAGAGGCTAAATGACTTACTTAGGATAACACAGCTAGTGGGAATCTGAGGCTAGATTTGAACTTAGGTCCTCCTGATTTCAAGTCCAGCACTCTATCCACTGTAGTACCTAATTGCTTCAAGGTAGGAAGTCACATGGGCAAACTGAATCCCTTATATATTTAAGAATAAATAAAGCTGTCATATCTGCCCAAAAGAGAGCCAAACAACTTTTTGTGGAAGACAGTGTAATATAATAAATAGATTGTTACTGTTATCAGGGTTTGAAGCTCTGGGTTCAACTCCTGATTTCAAGACTTACTAGCCCTAGAACTATAAGTAGGGTAATAATATTTATAATGCTTGCTTCATAGCATTGTTGTGAGGTTCAAATGAGACAATATATCAAAAGTAATTTGTAACCATTAAAATGCTACATAATTTTAGTTATTATCCCTGCAGTTGATAAGTCTCACTCCATTGTTCAAAGCCCTGATGGAAGTTTTATCATCATCCTTGGCTGTCTCATTCTGCAGCATTAAGCATCAACATTGGTTTTTTACCAACAGCCATTGCTAAGATGAGCTTCTGAGATGGGTTAGCCCCATCTTATTTTATTATCTCCTAAAACTTAATTTCTTTTTAAAAGGGAAACATCTAAAGAATTCACTGACATCTAGTGCTCAATCATTGCCCATTTACCCAAAAGGACCTTATGCTTGACTCTCTGTCTCTTTCTAGGGTCCCTTGTACCAGAAACAAACAAGTCCTGAGTGAATATTAAAGGTTTTGGAAACCTAAATCTACCCGAGTATGCTGAACTCTATTTGCTGGCTAATCATTTCCCTACCAAAGATTTTAGACTATACAATATCCTATAATTTATGGACAGCATTTTCTTGTTCTCCCTCTGATTCATGTGCCTACCTAATGCATCATATGAACATGAGATTCGTTAATCTCTAGTCCCCTTAGAGACATGTAGTAGAATAATATCATTTTGTTTATCCTGAAAATGTTAAGCTACGGACACAAAGGCTGTGTGTATGTATGTGCACACATGCACATATACACATTAGGTATTTACTGTATTTTCATAGGTTTAGAACTGTCCTGTATAGTTTTTTCCACTTAGGATATGCAGAACTCATCATGGACAGTGTTTGCTATCAGGTTTGAAATGAGGACAAAAATAAATTAGAGGCATAAGCAAGGGGTGGGTGGTGATAGCAGGGAAACAACAACCCTAAACTGGAAAATAGCTGCTTGGGGTGTTTTTGAAGAAGAGACTGAAAAGGTAGAATTGAATGTCAGCCTCTGTAAAGGGCTTCAAATGATTATGTTTTGAATGAGAAAAACAAATCAATGAAAGGCTAGTTTATGCCTTTGTTATCTGTCTCGAGTGTCTGTCACCACCAGGCCTCCAACTCATTACCATAAACCACAGGACTGTTGTTTGGGTTAGGGTGAAGGAAAGTCCATCATGAGAAGCATATATCCACTTCTGTGTTGAATATTATTCAATTGTTCAGCCACATCCCACTTTTTATGACCTCATGGTCCACAGCACATGAGGTCCTTCTATCCTCCACTATCTCTTAAAGTCTTTCCAACTTCATGTTAATTGTTTCCATGACACTATCCATCTCATCCTCTGGCATCCCCTTTTTCTTTTGCCTTCAATATTTCCCAAGATCAGGGTCATTTCCAATGAGTCTTGCCTTCTTGTTGTGTTGAATGATCTTAAGTAAATTGATAACCTCTCTGGGATCTTTTTCAAAACAGAAACTGGTAAGAAGAAAACTCCAGAACCAATCCATGACCAATTCCTATTTCCTTGCCATGCACAGGATCCTAGATTTAGTACTGTAAGGGGCCATAAAGACCATTGAGTTCAATCCCCTCATTTCCCAAGGAAACTAAGTGGCTTACCCAAGGTCAAAGGGCAAACAGACACAGGTAGGCTCATAAATTTAGAATTGAAATGGGCCTTTGAGGTCATTGATTCCCAACCCTTAACTGGCAAGCTAACTAAACAAAATAAATCATATAGGTAAAGTGTCAGAGGCAGAACTTGACTCCAAATTCAGTGTTTGCAGCTTATAACTTTTGTTCAGAGTGTTTTCTTATCTATTATCTCATCTGGTCCCCACAACAAACCTCTGAGGCAGACAGGCCACATATTATTATCCCCCATTTTTCAGGTGAAGAAACTGAAACTCAGAGGAGTGATATGTCTTGTCTAAATTACTAGTAATTAGTTAATAACTGCAGGGAAGTGGGGTATGTCCTTAACATGGGAATGGAGCAGGATGATGAGCAGGAAGCGTAAAATGAAGGTAGGTGATCTGAGGAGATGGAAGGGTATGTCTTTGTGATTTTAGAGTCAGAGGATCTGAGTTCAAATTGTCCATATGAATTTAAACAAGTCATTCAACATCTTTGGGCCTGTTTTCTTGCCTGTAAAATGAGAGCTTTAAGCTGGATGGTCTCTAAGATTCCTTCTAGGTCTAGTTCTATGAACCTTGGCACAGGCTGTCCTGAATACCTACAATGCTCTTCCTCCTTACTCAGATTTTGGAATCCCTAGCTTCTTTTAAGGTTCAGATCAAGCACCACCTCCTTCTAGATGAGGCTATTCCTGAACCCCCTCAGTTTTCAGTATCCTCATCTCCTCAAATTTCTATAAGTGTACCTTGCATTGACTTAAATGTGTACATGTCATTTCCCCCCATCCCATTGGAATAAAGGAGTAAGTTTTATCTTTGTGTTTCAAGCACCTAGAATACTGTCTGCCACATAGTAGGTGCTTAATAAGTGCTTATCCATTGATTCAGGCACTGTCCTAGTCACTAAAAATAAAACCATTCATGTTCTCAGACATAGGAAGCACTTAATAAGTGCCTATTAAATCAAATTACAGAACTGATCATGGAATCCATCATGTAATGATTTCTAATCTCATATTCTTTTTACTAGACTATCCTGTCTAGGAAAAGGAGTGTTGGGTGTTGAGATTCTAAATAAGTGAAGCATACCACAGAGGTAGAGTTAGAATGGACATTAGTAGCCATTAAATGGACTCTTTTACAGATAAGGAAACTGAAGAATAGAAAAACTATGTGACTTTCTTAGGATTCTACAGCCAGTATCTGAGGTAGAATTTAAACCCAGATCTTCCTGGCTCTAAGAACTGTGCTCCAACCACTGCACCATCCAGGTGGCCTTCAATGATTTTATTAAACTTTTCCAGTTACTTTGTAAATCCACACTCCTATACTTGGCACCTCTGTAGAGATAAGAAAATAGAGTGGTCTCTATTTTATATTATATTTTATATTACACAGAAGGGCCTAAGTGATGATAAATTGAGGCTTTTTCTCAAAAAATAAGTATGTTTAAAATAGATCTGAAAGAGGTGGAGAAAAGATGGTGGAGCAGGAACTCACCTGAATGCTCCCAAATTCTCGTCCAAATAACTTTAAAATACCACCCTAGGGGCAGCTAGGTGGCGCAGTGGATAGAGCACCAGCCCTGGATTCAGGAAGACGTGAGTTCAAATCCGGCCTCAGACACTTAACACGTACTAGCTGTGTGACCCTGGGCAAGTAACTTAACCCCAATTGCCTCACCAACAAAACAAAACAAAACAAAACAAAACAAAAAACACCACCCTAAATCGAATTTTGGAGCAGCAAAGCCAACAAGATGTTAGGATGAAAAAAATTTCCAGTCCAAGGTTAACAGGAAAGATCTGTCCCACTAGAATAGTGGTCAGGCCTGGAGCACAGCACAGCTGGCAAGCCAGCACCAGAGATGGGAGGAGGCTGTAGCAGCAGCAGCAGTAGTTTCAGGAGCTCTCAGCCCACAGATGGTAAGTGGATCAGGCAACTAATCAGAAAGAGATTACAGGGGGACCCTTTGCTAGCACTGGGTTTGGAACCTTTTTGCAATGTCCAGATACCATTCTGGGTCACAGTTCAAGAGTAAAGAGGAGGTGCCACAGGGAATCAGGGGCCCTGGACACAGTTCCAGTGTGGAGAAGAGTGCTTTCAGTAGCTAACACAAGGGAATAGGGACCTTGATCTCAGTTTCAAGGTATAAAGGAGCACTAGCATTTTTTGCTGCAAGACAGCGGTGGACCTGGTCACAGTTGCACAAGAGGAATGTCCTAGTGAATACAGAACAATGTCCCTTCCTGGGTAAAGAATAAAGCATAGACAAGGAGAGCATTGACCACACATCTCCTTAGATTCATACCACCTTGGAAATATAAAAAACTTACATACCGACAGAACTAGCTCCGAAAAAAGCAGCATGAAAAACCTGAAACTTGGAACAGTGTCCGGTAAACCCCAGGAGCAGAGCCCAAATTTAATATAAAAATAAAAGTCAAGAAATAGGATGGGAAATGATTAAACAACAGCATCAAAAGAACCTGATCATAAAATATTACTGTGCTGACAGGGAAAGCCAAGACACAGAGTCAGAAAAAGAAAACAATTTGATAACAGCTACTTAGCAGAGCCTCAAAGGAAAAAAATGTGATTTGGATACAAGCCCAATAAGAATTACTGAAAAAGCTCAAAAAGGGTTTTAAAATCAAATAAGGGAGATAGAGGAAAAATTGGGAAATGAAATAAGAGAGGTGCAAAAAAATGAAAAGAAAGTAAACAGTTGGGTAAAAGAGACACAAAAATATCAAAGAAAATAACACCTTAAAAACAGAATTGGCCAAATGGCAAAAGAGGCACAAAAATCTATTGAAAAGAAAAATTAATTTGAAAGCAAAATTGGTTAAATGGAAAATTATACAAAAATTCACTGAAGAAAATGTTTCCTTAAAAATTAGCATTTGACAAATTGAAACTAATGACTCCATGAGACATCAAGAAACAATAAGACAAAGTTAAAAGCATAAAAAAATAAAAGAATATGTGAAATTTCTCATTGGAAAAACAACCAAGCTGGAAAAGGGATCCAGGAGAGGTAATTTGAGAATTATTGGACTACCTGAAAGCCATTATTTTAAAAAAAAAACCTAGGCATCATCTTTTAAGAAATTATCAAGAAAAACTATCCTGCTATCCTAGAACCAGAGGGTGAAATAGAAATTGAAAGAATCTACCACTCAATTTCTAAAAGGGATCCCAAAATGAAAATGCCCAGGAATATTATAGCTGAATTCCAGAGCTCTCAGGTCAAGGAGAAAATATTACAAACAACCTGAAAAAAATTCAAATATAGTGGATCCACAATGAGGATCATACAAGATTTTGTACCTTTTCCATTAAAATATCAGAGGACTTGTAATATAATATTCTGGAAGGCAAAAGACTAGGACTACAACCCAAAATAACCACCTAACAAAACTGAATATATCCTTTAAGGAAAAAAAAGTATATTTAATGAGAGAACTTGCAAATATTCCTGATGAAATGACCAAAGCTGAATAAATAAGACTTTCAAATTCAAACTCAAAAGAATAAAAAGGTTAAAGAAAAATCTTAAGAGATTCAATAAGAATAAATTGTTTACATTCATATGTGGAAAGATGATACTTTTAACTCCTAAGAACTTTATAATTATTAGGGCAGTTAGAAGGGTATAGACAGTGGGTTTGGGTTTGAGTTGATTATGATTGGACAATTTTTAAAAATATTAAGAGTTTAGAAAGAGGAATGATCTCAGGGAAGGGAAAAGGGAAAGGAAGAGTCAGAAAGTTATTTTACAGAAAATAGGAGCTAAAGGAAGAACTTTTACAAAAAAGGAAAATGGGGGTGTGATTGAGAATATTTGAACCTTGTTTTTGTTAGAATTGTCTCAAAGAGGGAATCACATACACAGTTGGGTATAGAAGTGGTAGGAGGAGAAGGCAATAAAAAGGGGTCAGTAACAAAAGGGAGATTGGGTTAAGGGATGCAATAGTCAGAAATAACACATACTTTTTAGGACATATGAGAGAGACAGAGACAAGAGGAAAATAGGATGGAGAGAAATACAGAGTCAGTAATCATAACTGTAAATGTGAATGGGATTAACTCACCCATAAAATAGGATAGCAGAATGGATTAAAAAAAAATCCAACAATATGTTTTTTACAAGAAACACAATTGAAACGGAGACACTAACATCGTTAAAATAAAGGGTTAGAGCATAATCTATTATACTTCAGCTAATATGATAGACTTTTGGAGAAAATTGAATGGGAATAGAAAGGAGTATACTTTTTCTGAGCTACACATGACACCATGTATCAGGGCACAAAAACCTCACAACAAAATAGTTGCATTTACAATAGATGTATTTATGAGACTAAATTTATCATTTTCAGACCAAAATCAGATAAAAATTTCATTCAATAAAATTGCATTAAAAAATCCATAAAAACATAAATTAAAAAATTGGAGCCTAAATAATCTAATCCAGAAGAATGAGTAGGTCAAAGAATAAATCATAGAATCAATCAATAATTTCATTAAAGATAATGACAGCAATGAGACAACATACCAAAATTTATGAGATTCAGCCAAAGCACTACTTAGAAGAAAACTTATATCGCCAAGTGCTTATATCAATAAAATTTTAAAAGAACAGATTAGTGAATTGGGCATAGAATTTAAAAAAAAACTAAAAAAAGAACAAATTTTAAATCCTGAAAATCAAGAGATATTAATAAAATTGAATGTAAGAAACATGTTAAACTAGTAAATAAAAGTAAGGTGCTGGTTTTATGAAAAAGCTAATTTTTAATTGGTCAATTTTATTTTAAAAAAGAAAAAAGAAAAGCAAATTACCAATTAAAAATGAAAAAGGTTGAATTTGCCACCAATGAAGATGGAATTAAAGCAATTATTTTGAGATACTTTGTCCAATTGCATGCCAATAAATCTAATAATCTTAATAAAATGGATGAATATTTACTAAAATATAAACTATCCAGATTAATAGGAGGGGGAAAAGAATACTTAAATAACACTATCTTAGTAAAAATAAACAAGAAATAAATGAGTTCCTTGAGAAAAATTCCCAGGACTAAATGGATTCAGAAGTGAATTTTAGCAAACATTTAAAGAACAATTAATTCCAATACTATGTAAACTATTTAGAAAAACTGGCAAAGAAAGAGTTCTACCAAATTCCTTTTACAACACAAACATGGTGCCGATACCTTTAAAAATGAGTGAAAACAGAGAAAAAACCATAGACCAATTTTCCTAATACACATGGATACAAAAATATTAAATAAAATGCTAGCAAGGAGATTACAGCAATAAATCACAAAAATCATACATTATGACCAGGTGGGACCAAGGATGCAGGGCTAGTTCAATATTAGGAAAACTATCAGCATAACTGACCATATCAATAACAAAAACAACAAAAAACACATGATTATCACATATGAAACTTTCTTTAAAATGATAAGTAGTATCTATCAAAAACCATCAACAAATGTTATCTGTAATGGGGATAAGCCAGAAGCCTTCCCAATAAGATTAGAGCTAAATTAATGATGCAATAATTACCACTATTATACTAGAAATTCTGGCTATAACAGTAAGAGAAGAAAAAGAAATTGAAAGAATTAGAATAAGAAATGAAGAAACAAAACTATCACTCTTTGAAGATAAAATGATGGTATATTCAAAGCATCCCAGAGAATCCACTAAAAACTAATTTAAATAATTCATAATTTCTGCAAAGTTGCAGGATATAAAATAAAACCACATAAATCATCATAAATCATCACTAATAAAGTCCAGCAGCAAGGAATAGAAAGAGAAATCCTTTTTAGAATAAACTTGGGGAATCTAACCACCAAGATAAACCCAAAAGTTAGATTAATATAATTACAAAATGCTTTTTATGAAGATAAAGTCAGATTTTATAAACAGTTGAAAAACTATTATTTGCTCATGAGTAGTTCAAGGCAACATAATAAAAATGAGTTTTACCTAAATTTATTTACTTATTCAGTGTCATACCAATCAAATTATCAAAAATTATTTTATAGAGCTGGAAAATTATAAGAAAATTCATTCAAGAACAAAAGGTCAAGTATATCAAGGAAATCAATGAAAAAAATTATGGAAGAAGGTGACTAGCAGTATCAGATCTCAAATTGTTTTGCAAAGCAATAATTATCAAAACAATCTGGTACTGGCTAAGAAATAGAGTGGTGGATCAGCAAATAGATAAGTACACAATACATAGTAGTAAATGACCATAGTAATCTAATGTTTTCTAAACCCAAACATCCAAACTTTTCAAACAAGAACTCACTATTTGACAAAAATTGTTGGTAAAACTCGTGATCATTTTGTTAGAAACTAGGTATAGACCACATTTCACACTGTATTATAAGGTCAGAATGTATACATGATTTAAACATAAAGGGTGATGTCATCAAATTAGAGGAGCATGGGAAATTTTATCTGTCTGATACATGGATAAGGCAAGAATTTATGACCAAACAATAGATAGAGATCATTATGGAATATAACATGGATAATTTTTATTAAACTAAAAAGTTTTGCCCAAATAAAACCAATGCAGTCAAGATTAGAATGAAAGCAAAAACCTAGGCCATAAATTTTACAGCAAATTTCTCTGATAAAGGCCTCATTTTTCAAATATATGGAGAACTTAATCAATTTAAAAAACTAAGAGCCATTCACCAACTGATAAATGGTCAAAAGATATGAAGAGGAAGTTTTCAGAAGAAATCATAGCTATCTGTAGTCATGAAAAAATGTTGTAAATCACTATTGATGAGAAAAATGAAAATTAAAACAACTCTAAGGTATCAGCTCACATCTATCAGATTGGCTAACATGACAGAAAAGGAAAATGACAGATGTTGAAGGGGATGTGGGACAAATGGGACACTAATGCATTGTTAGTAGAGTTGGGAACCAATCCAACCATTCTGAAGAACAATTTGTAACTATGCTCAAAGGACTATAAAACTGTGCATAACTTTTATCCAAGCAAAACCACCACTATGTCTGTATCCCAAAGAGATCAAAAGAAAAGGAAAAGAACCTATTTGTATAAAAATATTTATAGCAGCTCTTTTTGTGTTGGTCAAGAATTGGAAATGATGGTGATACACATAATTGGGAATGGCTGAATAGTTTGTAGTATATGTTTGTGATGGAATACTAGGGTGATATAAGAAATGAGAAGCAGGAAGGTTTTCAGAGAACCTGATGAGACTTATATGAACTGATACAAAATGAAGTGAACAGAACCAGAACATTATACTGTGGTAAAAAGTTTTTAACAGTCGGTTAGTGAATACGGAAAGATGCCAGTTTTTAAAGGACCACCTTTTCATGGAGGAGACCGACAGCCGTGCATGGGCTACGCATGCCAGTCCGGCTGCTAAGCACTCCACTTCCGGGGCGCGAGCTTAAAAGACAAGGAGAGAACAGAAGTGGGATCTCTTTTCAGCTCTCCTTGTTTGCTGGCTGCGCTGCACACACAGAGGCTGACGGAGGTTGGACTCAGCCCAGCTCGCAGTAGCAGCACGTGCTTGATGCAGCTCTCCCCCGCAAAGGTGGCCTTGGGCTTTTGGTGAGTTTTATACGGAATATAGACTAAACTTAGATTTAAGACTATTTGTTTTGTATTCCTACTTTCCTATCCCTTTAATCAACATCACCTTGTAATTTACAAACAATAAAAGCTCTAACTAGAGACCAGAGGCTTCTTCCATTTACTAGTCTGGGAGATAAATAAGGGAAACAGTTAAAGGGGAGGTTAATGCTCTAGTATCCAATTTTAAATCTCACAATACAAAGTAACAGCAATATTGTATGATGATCAACTATGAATAATTTAGGTATTCTCAGCAATACCCTAACAAGACAATTCCAAAAGATTTTTGATGAACATTACATCCAACTCCAGAGGAAAAAACTTATGGAGTCTGAATATAGATCAAAGCATACTTTTTTAAACTTTTGAAAATTTCTCTTGGGGTTTTTGGTCTGTGTTTTGTTTTGCAGCATGGTTAATATGCAAATGAGTTTTGCAGGACTTCACATGTATAATATATTTTAAATTGTTTACCCTTTCAAGGAAAGGTGAAGGGGAGAGAGGGAAGAAGGACATTTGGAACTCAATCTTTTAAAAAATGAATTTTAATTTTTTTTTACATCTGAGAAAAAAATTAAAATAAAAGAGAAAAGAAAAATATTTTAAAAGAACAAAATAAAATGGAATATAGTTTAAATATTAGAAGAAAAGAATCCCTAGTTCTCAACCTTCAATTAATTTCCCACTTAACAGAGAAAACAGAGAATATAATTGCATCCTACTCATTGAACAACAGAAGGAATAAAAAGGTTAAGTATTCTATGCACATGGTAGCCAGATTGAGATAGACAAACACCCATACACTCTTTTTTGGATCCTAGAAGGGCCTTTTTTCCAATTCATGCACATGGATTTTATCATCTTCCCACTGAATCTCCCCTCGAGTGACTTCTGAAAAAAATGAAAGGAAGAAACTTTTCTTTGAACAGGATGTAAAGAACCAAGGCCATTGTCAAGCTGAGATGCAGGATACTACTTACAACTCACTTAGTTAGGAGCCCCCAGACACCAAATTCATTACTAACCCTACAAAGACCTCATCCCTTTTTAAGGTTTAAATTAGATGGAAATCAGGATAACCTAGAGAAAAGAAGTGCAGCTGGACTAATTCTCTTATCGCTGGGTATGCAAAATTTCTGGGATATTAATTGTGTCATAATTGAAGGAACAGAATCACTGCAGGTAAAAAGAAATGCTTATGCTGAGATTTTAATGAGCTTTTTGCTTCCAAATTAACATATCTGACTAATGCTCAAATCCTCATTCCATACTCAGATAAAATGCCTCAGTGAAGAAAGCCAGACTATACGATTGGGCCCTTAATTCCACCAGTAGATCCTTCTCTTTCTACTGCCATGTCAGATTTACATTTCTTGTCAACTAATGATAAGTTTGCAGAGAGAGGAGGTAAGTTTATTCAATAATTATGCAAACAGGAATGGTGATTTTTCCTTTACCATGAATAATGATGTACTACTATACTGTATGCTTATCATGGTGGTATATGCTCTCTCCTAGCACCAAGGGAAGAACTCTTGGTGGAAGAATAATGGAGGGACCATCATCCAATGCTTTCAGGATGTGTCTATGTAATATTCACAATGTATTCTCATATTTATAGAACATTTTGTAGCTATTAAATGTTTCATGTAAACTTATCTCCTTTGTCTGACAACAGCTTTGTGAGGTTGGTATTGCCCAAATTATTCCCATTATAGATATATGGAAGTTGAGGCTTAGATCAATTAGGGGGCTGCCTCAATAGTATATGACTAAGGGGCAGATGAAGTATTTCTGATCCTAAGCCTAGCTGTCTTTCTATTCAACCACATTCCCTCTCACCAAGACTGTCATTTAATTTATTCACAGGACCATAGGTTTAGAGCCAGAAGGGATTTCAGAGGCCATCTAATCCATGTTCTGCAATTTATACATAAGACCACTAAGAGCCAGAGATGGTAAGTGATTTGGCAAAGGTCTCTCAGGTAGTAACAGAGGTGGGATTTGAACCAAAATCCTCAAAGACTAAACCCAGTGCCCTTTCCTTGGCATCACACTGCACCTATTCAATCAAATAAAATCCAGAGTTCATTTGGGTGTTATTTGGAGGAGGTTTGATCCCATCTAAAAATTATATAGATGGGGGCAGCTAGGTGGCACAGTGGATAAAGCACCTGTCCTGGATTCAGGAGAGCCTGAGTTCAAATCCAGCCTCAGACACTTGACACTTTATTATCTGTGTGACCCTGGGCAAATCACTTAACCTTCATTGCCCTGCCCCCCCCAAATTATATAGACAATTGAACTGACTGAATGTTTTAGCACATCCTCTACTAGCACATGTCTTATTTGGAAATGGAGAGAAAGCAGTATTAGTGTGAGGGATGCTTATTAAAATACTAAACATATTTTAATATTCTTTATTTAATACAAATTACATCCTTATGTATGAAGAGCAAGAAAAGACACATCCCTCAGTAATCTCTGCCTAAAGAGAGCCTACTTGATGAGTAAGCTACCCCAAAGAGCTGACTGTCCTAAGTACAGACTTGATGCTTCCAAAGGTTTGATTCACCTTTACAAGGAAAGCCTTAGACTCATTAAGCAGATTCTCTTTACACAGAGATAACTGGGAGATGTGCTTTTCTCTTTCTTTGTCCACAACTACATAATCCTGTGTTTAAAAAAATAAATATATATCACATCCTCATTCCTTCTTATAAAAGGATGTAAATGTCTGAGTTAGCATGAGGATTAAAAAGACAAGTACCTAACGACCAGGGTATTCTTTTAAGCAGTTAGACAGTTCGGCTGTGAGAATGCTGTAGCAGGAAGAAAAGTGTACTTGAAATCAGAGGACCTGGCTTTGAATTCTCACTCTGCTACTCACAAGATGTGCTACTTTGAACAAATTACTTAACCTCTTTAGGCTTCTATTTGCTCATCTGTAAAATGAGGGGAACTGAATACAAACAAACAGAACCTTAAAAGGAAGTAATTTTAAGAACTAATTTACATACAGAGAACAGATAATGAAGCATATCTTCCTTTATCTCAGGAGGGTTGTGGAGGGCTATGGATACAGAATGTTATATACATTGTCCTCTCTCAATGGGTTTTGCTTAATTGTTGTTCTTTTGTTATAGGGGAAGTTATAAGGTCAGGGAAGGGTGACAGTGTTAGGATTGTTTGTGGGTATATCGGACAATTACTGTGCTGGAAACACAAAAAAGTTACACAGTTAGATATAGAATAGAGGAAGTGTACTATAGATTATAGAGAACTTGCAGTGAGTGGAGATCTGGTCTCAGTACCAGGAAGGCTTGGGTTTAGCTACCACCTCAGACATACTGGCTTTGTGACTCTGAATAAGTTATTCACCTCACAGTGCTCCAAGTAACTCCCTAAGATGATAAGTTGCAGAGAATATGCCAACTGGCTTTGGCAAAGGGAATTTCCTCATCTAGGGAGCATAGTAATGTAATCATAGGTTCAGTCTCTAGATGGATAGCCAATTGGATAGATGGGCAGATAGATGAATGTATAGATGAAGGATAAATGGGAGAGAGACAAAGACAAACATACACAAAGAGACAAAACCCTATACACAAAACTGAGGGCATCAGACTATTTGATGTCTCATCCCTTTTACAACTAAATCAATGGTCCTATGGATTTTTATATGCTTCCATCATCCACATTTGCCTTCCTTTACCCAGGAAGACATTACTTTCCCTACATTTAGTTTCTGCCCCAGGATTTTTCATGGCTTTTATAATGTCCGTTATCCCTATTCCTGGCTGGTATTCAGTAGAAAGGTGCTAATTATTAAGCTGAACACAATCCTGTTCCTCTGTGAATACTAACTACTGTTAATCTCTCACAGATTAAGCCTGTGTCCTGTCGCTCTCCACTCTGTGATTCTGAATTATTGTTATCACACCAGAGACAAATGATGTTTCTAACTCAGTCTCTAAGTTGTTCCTCTCTCCAGTTATTAGTTCCTCTATTCCACAATATGGCTTAATAAAGGAGTGAAACTATTTTTTTCTTCTTAATATTTTATATTAATAAACAAAATCTGTTTTTTTACATATAAGGTATTTTATTTTTTCCATTACATGTAAAGATAGTTCTCAACTTTTGTTTATACAAGCTAAAACCCAAGATGTTAATGAAAAGGTTGAATTAAATAGCATTTTAGGTCCAATCCAGCTCTAAACCTGTCATTCCATGATCCTACATCGATAGTAACATTAAAAGGATACAATTTCCAAAAAGGGTAAAAAAAATAATTATCAAACTTTTCCTAAATAACACAAATACCTAATTACTACTTTACCAATCTCTTATTTATTTCACATATCAGCAAAGTGAGACCTATCATGTATTCATTCATAAAGAACTTTTAAAAATTATTCTTCCTTCAATGGGCAACACATAAAAAACTCAAGACTTGAGGCTGACGCTTGCTTGAGATGAAGTGCTTGAAGATGGTGCCTTAACTCTGCTTTTAGTTCCTCACAACCTACAGATGCTTTGGACTATTTGTTATCTCTTCCCTCCAGTATCTGCATGTTTTTCACGTATGTCTCAATCATATCATAATCCACCTTCTCCCCTTGACTGTGAATGCAATCTGATTACCCAGTTCTGAGCCACCACCTTAAATGGATGTTCAATATCTGAACTTGCTCCTATGACATGCTAATCATCTGATTCTAGATACTCAACTCTACCTTGATCACCAACTTCTGGAGACTGTCCCAGATTTAGGCTGCTCTAATACTGATCCTTTTTCCCCGACATCCAGCTTTACCCCAGTTTTTGCAAACTTTACTCTGCAAATTGCAACTTCTGGTCCACTAGGACTTCCTATAGTCCTGATGATAAACCCAAGTATTTCTTCTTTTAAAAAATTTTATTTTATTCTGAACTTAAGAAATAAGACAAACATTTCCATAATGTAGTAGAATGGGGGGTATGATTATATATGAAATTGCAAATATATTATGTATAACTTGCTATTCCTTTTGTAAGGGGCTAAAATTCTAGCTAGTCTGTCTAAAATTTAATGAGTAGTCACCAATAAATTATAAGCTTTAGCAAGAGTTAGATTTTTAAACATTTATTAAGGAGAATAAGAATTTGGTGAAGAGAAAGAGAAAGGCCTAGATTCATCTATCTATTAAGAGGAGAGAGCATTCCTAGCTCTGCTCTCCACCAGAGTCCACACGAAAAAGAGCAAGTCAGAGCACCAGCCTCCCCCTTCTTCCTCCCCCAAGCAAACGTCACTTCCTGACACCAAAGACAAGACACATGGGCTTGCCCTCAGAGACCTTCTCCTCAAGGTGGAGCTTTCCTATAGTAAGTCTCCAGCAGGTGGAATCATTCCAATCGTTCCACTTTTAAATATATAAAAAATTTATCATATAGATTTATTTTTCCTTCCCTCTACTCCTGAAAGATGGCTACTATTAGACACAAATAAGCATGTTATATGTAAAACTATTCTATACATATACTATATAGTCCATTCTCTGGATGCAGAGAGCATCTTCCTTCATATGTCCTTTGTAGTTAATTTAAGGTTTTATAAGTCAAAATTACTTAGTCACTCAAAGTTTTTCTCAAAATGATATTGTTCCTGTATACAACATTCTCTTGATTCTGCTAATTTTGCTCTTCATCACTTTGTGCAAGTCTATCCATGTTTCTCTAATATCATTAAGCTTATAGCATAGTAATATTTCATCATAATCATATACCACAACTTTTTCAGTCATTCCCCAATTGATGGGCATCTCCACAATTTTCATTTCTTTCCCACCACAAAGAGAGCTGCTATAAATATTTTAGAACATATACATTCTTTTCCTTCTCACCCTAATCATCTTGGGAAACAGACAAAGTAGTGGTAAAGCTACATTTGTGCTTTCCCCTTCAATCATTTTAGTCAATCTAATAGTTGTAAAATGATATTTCAAGGTTTTTTAATTTGCATTTTTCTAATCAATAATGATTTATGGGGCAGCTAGGTGGTACGGTGGATAAAGCACCGGCCCTTGATTCAGGAGTACCTGAGTTCAAATCTGGCCTCAGACACTTGACACTCACTAGCTGTCTGACCCTGGGCAAGTCACTTAACCCCCATTGCCCCACAAAAAAAGAAAAATGATTTAGAGCATTTTTTCATATGATTATAAATTGTTTTGATTTCTTCATTGGAAAGCTGCCTGTTCATATCCTTTGACCGTTTATCAATTGGGAAATGACGTATATTCTTACAGATTTGACAAAGTTCTTTATATATTTGAGATACGAGGCCTTTATCTGAGAATCTATCTATAAAATTTTCCCCAATTTTCTGTTTTCCTTCTGATCCAATTATCTTTTCTAAAAATACAAGCAGCCACCATGCTTACAAATAACCTATGTGTTTCAATAGATAAACTGGACCATCTAACTGGGATTGCTCTAGTCATGCCATTATTTAGTTGTTATATGTCTTCCTGGAGGGAAGAGCATTGCAAAAGAAAGCTGATAATTCTGGTGCTTTTCGTATAGGTGCCAAGAATCCATCTCTTCTAGGGAACAAAAACAGGCAAACAGGATTTCATTTTGGAAGTTGTTGCTCAGATTATTTCAGCAGCAGAACTAACAGCTGGCTGAGGTCTAAACCCTATTTAATGGTCCATGTCAACAAAGACAAAATTCAAGCCTTTTATCAATGGCAAAACAGCACTCAGATGGGTTTGGATCCAGATTCTCAGACTCCCAGATGCACCAGTGTTGTTAGAAGATCTCTTCTCAGTTGTTCTCCCCCTAATTGAAACCTGTTAATTTAGAATTGCATTGCATTTGAAGGGAAATACAAGCCAAGAAGCAATTTCCTTTATAATCTAAAGAAGTAGGAGATAATATAGCATAAATAAAAGTCTTAAAATCAAGGTTCATGGAGGGACAGAAAAAGGCTGCTACAGCCACGATTTCATGTAAGATCATGTAAGGCTTCATAAACATCTATTTTTAAAAGTGTCACTTCTAATATTTTTAATTGGCTCATTTAAAAACTGCTATGAAAACAGGCAGCATGAGAGTCAGTGTATTGGTGAGAAAAGTCCTGGACTTAAAAGCAGTAGAGACTCAGATTCAGATCCTACCTCCAGCTAAACTGTGTGACCATTAACAGTTGACTTGAATTCTTAGCATCTCTTTTATCATCTGTTTTTTAATAATACCTGCATAATCCACCCCTCAGGATCAAAGATATAGATATAGATATAGATATAGATATAGATATAGATATAGATATAGATATAGATATAGATATAGATATAGATATAGATATAGATATAGATATAGATATAGATATAGATATAGATATAGATATAGATATAGATATAGATATAGATATAGATATAGATATAGATATAGATATAGATATAGATATAGATATAGATATGTGTATATACATACCAAGAATCAAAAGTTATGTGTGTGTATATATACACATAGTAGTAGGCCTCCACCAGTCGCGGACGACCATGAATCAGCACCTTGAAGAGCCACAGGCCACAGTGTGGCTGTGCAGTCAGATACGGGAGCTGCAGCTCCTGAGTGACTTAAAACCAGTAACTGCTGCATCCCGTGTTGTATCTACCCCATGAGGAGTAGCTGGAGTGTCCTCTCCAGGGCGCTGGCCTGGGCAGATCAATATGGAAAACAAGCTGTTGCCCATGCAGCCGGTTTTCCCTCTCTGTGACATTGGTGGATCCAAAGGAGAGGCAGAGCCAATACAGTTTGGCACCAGTGCTGCCACAGGAGTTGCCAGAGGGATGTGATGTCCAACATCCAACTGCCTAAGGGACTCCAACGCCTGATTTTTCCTCCAGGTTAACTCCCGAAGCCTTTCCCCCATATATGGGTATAGCCGCAAGGCAGTGGAGGTTTAAAATCAGGATTTCTTTCCCCTAGGCGGGTTGCCTGCCAAGGCTAAGGAGCCCCACCTACCCAAAGTGACTGGTTTTAAGGTGCCAGTGACTCGCCTTCACCCCTTCAATATTACATATAATTATATATTTGTTTATATACATATCCCACACATACAAAAGTTATTTTATAAGTGTGTATGCATACACACAGCCCTTATATGTATGCATGCATATATGTATATATGTATATTCATAAATTCACATATATCTGGTTCCTATATACATGTGTATACATGTGTGGTTATATTAATATATGTGTATTGTGTTATGCATATATTCATGTGCATGCATATACATGCACATGCATGTGTGTATGTGTATTGTGTATGGTATGTTTGTGTATAAATACCTTTGTTCCTGAGAGGGCGTGGTATGTACATACACGCATATACCTACAGATATAGAAGTATGGCACAGTGTTGCATAGTGAATAGAAAGCAGCCTTTAAACCAGAAAGACCCAGATTTGAATCCCACCTCTGACATAAACTCACTGAGTAATACTGGGCAAATCACTTAACCTATGTACCTCACTTTCCTTAACTATAAAATGGGGATAATAATATCTACTTTTCATGGTTGTGGGGAGCATCAAATAAAATATTTTAAAGCATTTGCAAATCTTAAAGCATTGTATACATGCTAGATATTATTACTGTTATACTCTGCAATCTTGAGCATGTGTAATCTTGAGTAATCTCTAGTTCTCAGTTTCCTCATCTGCAAATGGAGGAGGTTGAACTAGAGGACCTCTAAGTACCTACCAGATTTAATTTGATGCTCCTACACAACCATAGATTCCTGTTGTAAACCAAGAAGTTATCTTGTAACAGCTTTAAAAGAATATGGTTTTCCAAGATGGCCTTGTAGTAAGCAGTATTTCCTGATTCTCTTTGCTGTTCAGCAGAATATTGGCTATCCTCCCCAAGATTTAAAAAGCACTAAAATTTAGGTTTAAAACCATCTATTAAATGCTAATGCAGGGGCAGCTAGGTGGCACAGTGAATAAAGCACTGTCCCTGGATTTAGGAGGACCTGAGTTCAAATCCAGCCTCAGACACTTGACACTTACTAGCTGTGTGACCCAAATTCCAAATTTGAATCATATTCTCCATTCACACTTACTGTCCTGATTGCCAAAATATGTTAATAAAATTAAAATCTTTCCAAATAAAGTTAGCTTTAAGGATAAAAAACCATATTTCCAGAATTCTTATTGAAGCATTGATGAAGAATGCTTCTAATCTCTCCCACATCAATGAATCCTATACAGCAGCATTAGCTTAATCTTTCCTAAATACTTATGTCACCAAGTCCTTTCCACAATTATTGCTTATTAGATCAAATCCTTTTCAGTTTAGTATCCAAAGTTTTCCATCAACTGTTCCCATTTAGGTCAATCAGCAAGCATTTATTTAAATGCCTATGCACCAGGCACTGTGCTAGGAGGTGGGTGATATAAAAAGTTCAAAATGTAAGAAGAGTCTTAGTGTACAATGGAAAGAGAGTCAGGAGACCTGAGTCCAAATACCACCACTAATGTTTACTAACAGTGTGACCTTAAGCAAATCATTTCATTTCCATGGTTCTTAATTTCCTCATCTATATAATGAGTTTTTTGGCCTATGAGCTTGTGACAGAGATGATATGAGTATATCCAAAACTATATGCAAAATAAATAAATTCAAGGTAGTGAGGGGAGACTTGTGGCACTAACATCTGGGGGAGGGGGATTGAGAAAGATTTCCAGTAGAAGATGGTCCTTAAATTGAACTTGGAAAGAAATAATGGATTCTAAAGGATGGAGGTAAAGAGAGAAGGCAATCCAGTCATGAGAGAAAGCCAGTGTAAAGGTCTGGTAATGGGAGATGGAGTGTTGGGTGCAAGAAGGATCACCAATTTTACCTCTGGATAATCTCTAGGAGTGATCCCTCTTGTTCCTGATGCATGCTATGCTCATTCTCACCTCTGTACATATTCTTATATGCTCTTTTCTTCCCTCCCACTGAGATGTCTAATTCTGCATCCCTCCCACCATCACTATTACCCCATTTGCTTCTCTTCCAATAGTGGAGAGGGAAGGATTCATTTTTTTCTGATGACCAGCACCCAGGAACCCTAAAACTACTAACAACATGCAAAGATGGAAGGAGATCCATAATGAAGCCCTACTCTCAGAGAAACACTTAGACTATAACAGTCCTGTCCTGTCCTGGGGACAGATACTGTAATCTGACCTTAAAAGATAAAAATGACTAACACTGAATGGGAAGAAGGGGCAAAATACTCTCAATAAACAGACAAAACTGCCCTCCCAGCAACTCTAATGGCCACCAGTGCTAATAGTTATGGTAACATTGAATATTCTAGACTTCCTAAGTGACCAGATAGTAGTTCCTCAAAAGATAATAGCTGACTAATCTGTACTGACAAAACTGAAATCTATCTTTCTTCCCATTCTGTAATGTCGTGTCTGCATTCTTTTCAATAGAATGGAATAAGCACTAAATTTAGATTCAAAGGGTCTGAGTCCAAATAGCACTTCAGTTACTACTTATATGAACTTCATTTAGTCATTTAACTTTCTGGGCTTTAGTTTGCTCATTGGAAAAAATGGAGGGACTTGGACTATATGGTATCCAGAGTTCCTCCTACATAAAAACCTACGATTTAATTATTATGCTATAAGAAATGACAAGCAGGATGATTTCAGAAAAACCTGTAAAGACTTACATGAAATGATACAAAGTGAAATGAGCAGAACCAAGAGAACATTGTACACAGTAACAGTAATATTGTACAATGAATAACTATACATAGTTATTCTCATTGATACAATGATCTAAGACACTTTCAAGGGACTCATGATGAAAAATGCTATCTGCTTCCTGAGAAAGAACTGATATAATGTGTATAAAGATTAACACATACTAATTTTCTATTTTTTTCTTTCTTTCCTTCCTTTTATCTTTTTCTTTCTTCAAGTCTTCATAAATAAATTGACTAATACAGAAATGGTTTACATGATTGCTCATGTCTAGCCTATATTAAATTGCTTCCTATTTCAGGAAGGAGGACGGGAATAAAGGGAGAGATTGGATTTGGAACTCAAAATTTAAAAAATATATATTTAAAATTGCTTTTACATGGAATTGGGGAGAAAAAACAAAATATTTACAGAAAAAATAAAAACTAGGTTAAAAAAACAAACTATGATGATCATCAATTTCAGAGGCCCAATGATGAAGCATTCTACCCACCTATTGACAAAGAGATGATGGACTCAACATAGAGATTTTTTGGGGGGGTGGGGGGAAGGGACCTGACCAGTGAAAAAGTACTTGATTATGGATATTTGTCACATGAATTTTCTTTTTTGTTGTTCCAATTGGAGGTGGGTGAGAGAAATGAAAAATATTTGTTAATTGAAAAATAAGATATTTTTGCACATACAAAAAACTTAAATAACTGATAGAATCCTCGAGCATTTTGCTATTAAAGTGAGTTTTAGCCCATGATCCCCTCCGTCCTTTTCCCATATGATCAGTCCATACTGTCACTCCCATTAGATTCTGCATTCCTGGGGTGCTAGTGAAGTATCTTATACTACTTTGTATCCCCCACAGTAACTAGCACAGTGCTTTTCCTGTATCAGGCACTTGCTAAATGCTTCTCTCCTTGGCTTGACAACTAATTAACATTTTGGATGTACATCTGCAAAGAGTGCTTAGGAAAAATATGAAAACTGCCTCTTTTAAAGCATTAGAAGTACATTCCATCTTGCCTTTATTAGCATACAAGATCCTCAGAGACAGGGATCATAACTTTTCATTCTTCTCCAGTGGTGCTCCCACAAATACACCAAAATCCAGCCACAAACAGTGCTGAGAACCTTGCAAATGCAAATAAAATAATTCAAATGCTGATAAATAGATGCTCAGTCTATGCCCTGGAGTACCATTTTTACAACCATCAGGCTCTTGGTGCCCATCAGTTTCTGATTTAAAAATGTAATGGAGGTGGGGAGGGGAAGGGAAGGGAATCTTTAAGAGAAAAGGGCAACTGGGCAGCTCTAGTCTTTGGAGCTATGAGAGTATCTGTTCACCTACTCAGATCACTTGTTTAAAAAAAATTAAAAACAACAGCAGAAAAACAGCATCATTTGGCCCCTTAAGAGCTAGACTGGATAAGCAGCTAGGTCAATCCACTGTAAATCGCAGCTATCTCCAGAACTGCCCCAAATTGACTTTGATATACTCAGAACTAGGCTATCAGGAGACTTTGGAACAGTTGTAAAGGCTTCTTTCTCTTAGCTTCCTCACCATTATGATAGAAATTTGAAACTCACTCACCCAACCTGGGGTTCTTTTTTCCCCAAGTTGTTTTCATCTCCAAGCTGCCCATCAGGCAGAACCGCCTAATGTGGCATCTCATCTTTCTATTTCAGATCCAAGTGTACTGCATGACCTCCTATCTATGATGCTAATATATGTGCAGTGTTCACCTGTTGGAAATTGAACTGTGACACTTTGGTTTGGAATCTTTTCAATCTCTTGGCAGGTTGACTCATTAGTATTTAAATGTATAGTCTGAGCTCCCTGTTTGTGATATCGGTGAGCTTTCTTACCCACAATAATGCTAATCTAGTTTTCCTTGCTCTCATTTGTTGCACCTTTTTTCCACTGTGTTGACACAAGAAGCCCATGGAAAAGGCACACTAGAGTTCTGGGTCATTGGTAAGAAGCCTGGTTTTGTTGTTGTAAGCTTTTTTAAAAGCATTTTTCTATATCAACAAAAACAAGTATGAAATTCCATCTCTCCATTAAAGGAAAAGGCTTCAAATAACATCTACCTGCCAAGGGATGGGAGAATGGGGCCATTACTCAGTTTCATGCCCTTAGAAGGGCACAGACAGGATGTTCTCAGATGAAGGATTTTTGTTTTTCTTTTTGTTTTTTAATGGAACATCTCACTGGATCTGTAAGTGAGGTGCTTAATACTTAAATCACCAAGTGGCATTTCTGCACCCACCTGAACATGAAGAAAATTGCAATTAATTAAATTCAACAAGAATTCATTAAACACCAACTGTGTACACTCTGCTAGGCACTGAGGATACAAAAACAAAAATTAAGGTGTCTTTCCTTGAGAAGTTGATATTCTACTGTAAAAGAAATGAGAGGTAATTTAGGGAGGGAAGCACTAACAACTATGAGAATCAGGAAAATCTTCTTGTGGGATGGCTTAATTAAATGCTGAACCCTTATGGGAGTCAGGAATTCCAAGAGACAGAAGTATTTTTGTACTTTTGCTGACCAACAGCCATTTTCCAGGTCACTCAAATTGAAAGCTTTCAAGATGGAACCATCATTTTTACCCAACATCTCCCCAAAAGTCCAATCAGTTTTGTCATTTCTACCTCTCCAACGGGCAAGTCACTTAATTTTTCTGTGCTTGTTTCCTCCTTTGGAAGATAGGAAAAATAATACTTACAGTACCTACCTCATAGGGCTATTCTGTAGCTCCAATGAGATAAGAACTTTGATTTATTTTATCTTTGTACCCCCTGTTCCTTGAACATAATTGGCACTTAATAAATATTTTTTAAATTGAATGGAAGAGCAATAAAAGCTACCCACCCAGCAGCAATGTGGAATTTTAAGTCTTAAAAATTTGATGTTTGAAGTTACATCTCAAAAACTCATACCAATTTAAAGCTTCTGAAATTAGGACTGAAATTTCCTACTGTAGGGATTTTCTACTAAAAATTATTGAATCCCACACAAAGTACCCTGGCAGAACAAGTACTGTATGGTACTCCAATACTTCCGTACCAACTGAGAGAGCAGATTCCCATACTAATCTTCTTTGCAATATTAACCAGCTGGTAGGTTCTGACTCAGAGGCGGCTGTGCATTCAGAGTGGGTGGAGTGAGCCCTGTAAACCACTTCCAAAGACCCCTAGGAACTTTGTAGAGGAAAATGAAAGTTGACCAGAAGTTTGTTGTTGTTGTTGTTGTTGTTGTTTTTTCTTGAGTCATTTTGGTTATGTCTGACTCTCCATGATCTCATTTGGGATTTTCTTGGCAAAGATACTGGAGTAGTTTGTCATTTCCTGCCCCAGCTCATTTTACAGTTGATGAACTGAGGCATACCAGGTTAAGTGACTTGCCCAGGGTCATACAGCTAGAGGCCAGATTTGAACTGTGGAAGTTTATCTGATAACATTAAAAGTTTACTTATTTGGGAAGTCAAGAAACTGAACAAATTTCAGGAGTCTAGATAGCCAGGCCCAAGATTCTAATAACTTCAAATGAAACTTTCTTTTCCATTCTCAAAGAGTCAGAGGCAATAGCAAATTTGCTACACCTCATTGATCTTCCCAACACAGAAAGATTCTTCACTAGACAGCTGATGACTGATGGGAAGATCTGTAGGCCCAAGACAGAGCAAAGGATGATTGCCTCTGCAGTCATTGAAGACTGGCTGTCAAACTTCATTCAGCAATATCCAGTGCCAATTACTGCTAAAAAGTTAACATATGAACATGCTACAATTTCTTCTGTTGGGAGAATTATTTCTGGATCATGAGGACCATTCATTCAAAGACTTTAGTTGACCTCTTTCCTTTATACAATTATACTATAATCCTAGTGGAACAGAGAAATAAGACAGGCATCAAGACATTTTTAAGGATATTGGCAGTCAACAAAGAACTTACTAAGCATCTATGAGATGGGGGCAACTAGGTGGCACAGTGGATAATGCACTGTCCTTGGATTCAGGAGAACCTGAGTTAAAATCTAGCCTCAGACACTTGACACTTACTAGCTGTGTGATCCTGGGCAAGTCACTTAACCCTCATTGTCCCACAAAAAAAGCATCTATGGGCCAAGGCCACAAGCATACGCAAGAACCATGACACATTAGTGCCAACTTCTATCAGCACAAAAGAAACTTTACTTACAAACTTATACTGAACCTCTTTTACCACTCCTTGAACCTCAAAAGGCACCTTGAATTCTGAGAATGTTTTCTTTCCCCAGATTAACAAAGTTCAACCTCTCTCTTCTGTGATTTATTCAATCACCAATGATTTATTAAGCACTGACTATGTGCAAAGCACTGTAGTGAGTACTGAAGACACAAAAGAAAATATCCCTGCACTCAAAGAGATTACATTCTGCGGGGAAGGGGATGAGGGAAACCACATAGAACATGGACATATATCCACTGCTATTTCAAATTTCCTCTCTCCTTTCTTTTGTTTATCCACTCTAGCATGAGATTATTTAAATTAATCAAGGAAGATAGGTCAAAAGGGTTTAGAATTTCTTCTGCATTGGTTTCCCATGTGGGCAATGTACTATATGCTGCTGCATTTCCTAGCCACTGATGGAGCCAACTAAAGAAATTCATAACAGAGCTCTTCTCACAGTTCCTGATTTTCCAGACTTCAAGAGTAATTTTTCCTCCCCACTCTTTCCACCCATTAGAATGTAAGCACTTTGGGGGATAACAGTTACCTTTCTTTCTTCCTTCCTTCCTTTCTTTCTTTCTTTCTTTCTTTCTTTCTTTCTTTCTTTCTTTCTTTCTTTCTTTCTTTCTTTCTTTCTTTCTTTTTTGTATTTGTATTCCCAGCTCTTTTTTAAAAAAAGTGTTTTTGTATTCCCAGCTCTTGACACAATGCCTGACACAGAGTAAAGGTTTAATAGATGTTTATGGACAAATTGAGACCAGCACATTCTCCAGCATGCCCCCACTGTCCCATAATGTGTCAAGGACCTAAAAGTCATGTGTCATTTTCTTCTAGAATGGGATTTATGAACAGACAGGTTTAAATAAAGTTCCTTCTGGATTGACAAGATTACAAATAGAGAAGTTTGGTTGAAAGGCACTATGCAACACCAAATTTTCAATCACCAAGTAAACCTTCATATCTTTCAAACTGCTTCTTCCTCTTTACTTTGCAACACCTAATTGAATACGTAGAATGTTATGCTTATAAGCAAAAATTTCAGAAAACTCGGCTTTACTCTGAGTTAAAAATCAAAAGCCCCCTACCTTCCTGACAATCAGGGATCATATAGGCAATGTTTGCCCCTATAGAAAAAGAAGAAGGAGGCCAGTGACAAGGAGGTTTCCTTGAAAGGTGCTCCCTTGCTGCCAAAATAGTCTCCTACTTAATTCCTTTCAAAATATCTTCTAGTCCAAATTCCTCATTTTCAGATGTCTTGCCTCAGAATTTTGTGAGTGAGCAATCCTCCCTAGGCAGTAATATTGAGATACATACTAGCTTCATGACCCTGGGCAAGTGTAACCTTGGGCTCATTTTCCTCATCTGTTGACTCATTGACTTCTAAAGGTACTTTCCAACACACTATTGAAGATATATGATGTTCTTATGGTATCAGCGTAGCCAGGCTGAACAGATCTCAGGGTAGTACATGCCAAAATATGAAGTATGAGCCCTCAGCTTCTGACTATAATAAATATAAGTCAACATTCCAGCTATTATTGGCCATTACAAGGATGGGTACCCTCTGTGGCCATTTAGTTGGTAAGACTTGTAAATTTTCCTCTTGGAGGGATATGATTATCCATCAGATGGCACACTACTTCCAGAGGTGAGGAATAAAGTCTTAAAGCCCAAATCCTATCAGGCAAATGGCTTCCACATTAGTGGGATACAACAATAGCTTCTCTTGATTGTTTTCTGTTCATTTGTTACAAGGCACTTTCCCCCAGCCTTGAAACAGAGAAGGCTAGAAATCATTTCAGCAGTTCTTTCCAAACAATAAAGAAGGAATTAAATCTTTGCTTTCTCTAATGAATCATGTTAATTAGAGATCAGTTAGATATATGGCTTCTACTTGGCTTACTCTATGTTCATAGACTTTAAGACATAAACAAACAAAAAAGATTGATAGAACTTAGCAGGGGCTTGGTCAAAATCTTTAGTATTACTGTTTGGAAGAATAGTCACTCATAGCAATCTACAAGTTGGAGATTACATTAGGCTCTGGACTTTGGATCAGAAAAAGCTCAGTTCAAATCCCACCTTAGACATTTATTAGCTATGTGACCCTGGACAAATCATGTGATCTCACTCAGCCTCAGTTTCCTCATGTGAAAAATGAGAGAGTTAGACTCAATGGCTTCTAATGTCCCTTCTAGCTCTAAAATGATGATTTTATAAGTCACTTTAAGCTCAGTACCCCCCAAACCCTCTAAGACTAAGTTACAGACCAATGTTACTTTGCATCCTTGGAGTGAGTCTCCACCCTGGGATATCCTCCACACTGGTGAATGAAATCACAAGTCTGGGGTAGGCAGAAGTTTAATAATCAATGTAATGTGATTCAAAAGGAGATATGAGAAGAGCTATCCATCCCACCATTTTGGTGAAGTGGGAGGTCTACAAGTGGTATAAGTTGCACATATTTTCAGACTTTTTCAATGTATTCATCAATTATGATAAATTTTAATTCTTTTTGTCTTCAAAAATATTTATTATATAGTATGACTCTCTGTGAAGGGTGGAGGAAAGATACTGAAAGAAATTATGGTGATGTAGAAAAGAAAAACAGACATCAATAAAAAATTATTTAAAAGAAATCAATGCAATGTACACAGTTGTTAACTCCCTACTATAAATTTAGCTATATATAAATTGTCAATATAAATAATTTGCATTAGAAATCAATTTAATTTCTTAGCATGTACACTCAAGTCCCTGGGAATACTCAAGGACAAATAGTTTTTACAGCTTCCCTCCTCTACTGCAAAGATCAGTAAGTTCATTTCACCATTAAAGCCAACACAACATTGAAATAGGCATCAGTAGAGCAATATGAGCTCCAGGAGGGAAGGGGCTCTGATTTTTGTACATACACCATGGATTCATCTTACAAAGGACTACACCAACAGGTTTCTCATTACTTTGCCTTGAAGAACAGCAAAAGGCCAGACATATCACACACACACACATACACACACACACACACACACACACACATTCAACCAGCAAGTATTTACTAAGTACCTATCATGTACCAGGAATTGTGCTTGACCCTGGGGATATATGTAGGAAAACAAAAGAAATCCTAATTACTAGGAGCTTACCTTTTTATTTTTTTTTTAGATTATTTTTTTATTTTATTATTTTCCAGTTGCATATTACATGTAAGGATAGTTTTCAACATTTTTTCCCACTGGATTTTTAGTTCCAATTTTTTTTCCTCCCCCCTCCCTTCCCACCCTCCTCCCCAAGATGAAAAGCAGTCTGATATAGGTTGTATATGTACAATCACATTACTCATATGTCTACATTAGTCATCTTGAGAAGGAAGAATCAGAGCACAAAGGAAAAATCTCAAACAAGAAGGAAAAAAAAACAGTCCAAAAGTAGAAACAGTATGATTCAATATGCATTCCTAATTCAAAGTTATTTTTTTTTCTGGATGTTAAGAACAATTTCTATCACAAGTTCTTTGAAACTGTTTTGGATCATTGCACTGCTGAGAAGAGCCAAGTCAAGAGCCCTTGTTCATCACACAATGTTGCTGTTACTATGTACAATATTCTCCTGGTTGTGCTCCTCTCAGTTAGCATCAGTTCATGTAAGTCCTTCCAGGTTTCTCTTAACTCCTCCTGCTCATCGTTTCTTACAACACAATAGTATTCCATTACATTCATATACCACAACTTGTTTAGCCATTCTGATATTGATGGGAATTCCCTTGATTTCCAATTCTTTGCCACCACAAAGAGAGCTGCTATAAATATTTTTGTACATGTGGGTCCCTTTCCCTTTTTTATGGTCTCTTTGGGATACAGACCTAGCAGTGGTACCACTGAGTCAAAGGGTATGAATAGTCCCAAAGCCCTTTAGGCCTAGCTCCAAACTTCTCTCCAGAATAGTTGGATCAGGTCACAGAGGAGCTCACCTTATTAATGGGAGAGACAAGAAGTACTCTCTATCTCTGTCTTTGTCTCTGTCTTTTTGTCTGTCTTTTTCTCTCTCTCTACACCCACACAAAGTATATATGCTTATATATACCTGTACATATATATGTACAAGAAGTATATATATATATGTCAAAAGATATATTGTATAAATAATATTCATACTATATGTGTATGTATAATCTATACAATTTACTCTATATATCATGCATAATGCAAATGAGTACACTATATAATACATACATACTATATATGCACACTATATAATTTATGTATATTAAATATATACAATGCACATATCTCCCCTATTTGAAGGTAAGCAAGCTCCTAGTGATTAGGATTTTTTTTATTGTTGTTGCCCCAAGATTATTGTGAGGATCAAATGAAATAGCATATATAAAGTGTTTAAAGAACTTTTAAGCTGAAAAGCACTATATTAAATTAGCTTCTATGTTATTTTAATATGCATATTATGTAAATATGTGGGAGATAAGTATATAACATATGTATCACATGTCAAGAAGTAAATTATATATTATACATGCAAACTACATGTAGTATACAAATATGTGTGTTGTATATACATGCATGTGTATAGTATACACATACAAACATACATGTTTATGTGTGCTGTGTATACCTATACATATATGTGTGTAGACGATGTACATGTGTGTACTGCACATATCATATAAATGTAGTTTACATAAATGTCATACATATATAATATACTTCTTGACATGTAATATATACTATATGTACTTCTTGTCTCCCCCTATATTTATATAGCATAAATGTAAATACTAACATAATAGCTAACATTTATTATAGTGCTTTAAGATTTAAAAGTTCTTGAAGCACTTTGCATACATTATCTCATATTTGATCCTCACAACAATTCTGGGAAGATGTGTGCTAATATTATCCTTATTTTATAAATCAGGAAACTGAAGCTAAAAGTGGTTAGGTTACTTGCCCAGAGTCACAGTTAATAAGTGTCTGAGGCATAATTTGAACTCAGGTCTTTCTGATTTCATGTTCGGTGCTCTGCTACACCACCTAGCAGCCCCAATTAATAAATACAACTATATGCAAAGTAGCTAAATCCACAGTGGTTTTGGCACATAGGACTAACATTTTTAGGGGGAGGGAGGCAATCAGGAAAGGCTTCATGCAGAAGATGGTGGGGAAAGAAAGAATACTGAACAGTTTAAATGACTCAGAAAATTAAAACAAGTTCCTCATTATACTGCTGAGGCTGAAACGAAAGGAAAGAGCCAAAAAGGGACCATTGTAATGAAATAACAAGGCTCGAGTACTGGCAAGTCTGTGTTTCAGTATTTTCAATGGCAGGTGACTGAGCTTGCCCAGTGGTACAGAACAGATAGTAACAGATGGACACTACAGTAAATTCTGCTCTGTACCCAAAGACAATCCTAAGACATTAAAAAAAAAGTTGTGCCTACAGTCCATACACCCACAGTGAGGAAATCTTGATTTCAATCCAAGATGCACATCAATAATTTCATCTGTTTACTGAAAGAAGTTCAGTGAAATAATATGCTCAGATCTGCCTAAATGCACCTCATTGGCTATGGAAAAGGCCTATAGAGGAAGTCAGGTTTTGGTAAACCTTAGCACAATACATCAATATACCATCATCATCATCATGCCAAGTTCATATGTTGTTGAGCTAAAAAGAGCTTTAGATATTATCTAGTCTAATTCTCGTTTTTTATAAATAGGGAAGAAAAGTAGCCTAATACAGTTGATAGGGAACTAGCCTGAGAGTCAAGAAAATAGAAGTCTTGCTTCTGTGGTATACTGGTTGGGTGAGCCTGGGTAAGTCATTTAATCTTTGAGTGCCCTGGACTACTCACTTCTCTAAGACTATAAATTGCAGAGCAGATACTTTTCTCTTTCTATAGAAGAAGTTTGTCATTCTAGAGTTCTCTGTATTAATGAAAAAACATGACTATTCTAAAAAAAGAAAAGAAAAGAAAGAAAGAATAACAAATGAAACTCATGCAAATTAGCAACAGAGGCACAATTATACTCTGGGTCAGCTACATCTCAGACAAATAACTTTGTTTTTCATTATGCAGCGGTTCTTCTCTCAATATTAGACAGTGAATACTCAACAGATGTTTGGGAGTTATATTAAGCCATAACAGAATCTATTCAAACTATAGATAAAACCATTGGGGCAGCTAGGTGGCACAGTGGAAAGATCACTGTCCCTGAAGTTGGGAGGATCTGAGTTTGAATGTGACCTCAGACACTTACTAGCTGTGTGACCCTGGGCAAGTCACTTAACCCCAATTGCCTTAAACATCTGGGGCCATCTCCAGTCATCCTAATCTGCACCCAGATAAGTCTGGAAGAAACAGTGAGATTGGTAACCTTGCACATCCCTCCCTCATTTAAATCCAATTCAATTCAAGTTATGACATCATCCTGATGTAATGGTCCTCTTCAAGAATGAAGGACAGGGGGCAGCTAGATGTCATGGTTGGATAAAGCACTGGCCCAGGATTCAGGAAAACCTGAATTCAAATCTGGCCTCAGATACTTGACACTTACTAGCTGTGTGACCCTGGGCAAGTCATTTAACCCTCATTGCCTCCCCCCCCCCCAAAAAAAAAAGAATGACGGGCAAATGAAAATAATGAACAAAAAATAATGATAACAAGACAAAACACTAAATATTAATCACTTTTCACTTAATATTTCCTCCACCTAACAACCTAGTTAGAGTAGGGAAGCATGATGATAATGGCCCATAATCTCTAGCCTTTGAATTAGCATAAGTCTAAAAGAAATGATGGAAAGGGAAAAAATGGAAAGTGAAACAAGCTGCTGTGTCATTTTAATAACCAAGCTTGAAAGGAGATGAGAAAGAATACTTCACTCTCTTCTTGGAAGAGGTGGGTGACTATGGGGGAGTAACATTGCACATACTGCCAGACTCAATTGGTGGGTTGGTTTTTTCAGAATTTTAAAAAATTGTTTGTTATAAAGAATGGGTTATTAGATAGAGGGGGTGGATATATTTGAAAATGGGAAGGTTAAATAAACATAATGTAGTCATAAAAAGTTAAAAAATTAAGAAAGAAGAATTATTCAAGATGTATAGAGCAGCCACAAACATTCTTGTTATGAAGAAAAAAAATATTTTAAAAAATAGAGAGGGACAGCTGGGTAGTCCAATGGATAGAGCACTGGCCTTGGATTCAGGAGGACCTGATTTCAAATCTGGCCTCAGACACTTGAGACTTATTAGCTGTGTGACCCTGGGCAAGTTGCTTAACCCTCATTGCTCTGCAAAAACAAACAAACAATAAAAAATAGAGAGGATGAAATCACAACAGGTGTGATGAACTTCCTTAGACTGTTACTGATACATCCAGACCACCTCTAAAGGAATATTGACATTAATAGAATTGTTATAAAAATAAGAAAAGTTTACAGGTTGGTAGAGTTTCTGCATCTATTTGGCAAAGCTGAGTTACAGCTGAAACAAGTTTTACTTATACTTCCTTTGAGATTATAAAATGCCAGAGTTGGAAGGGACCCTGGAGCTCTCCTAGTCCTTTGATGCTTCATCTCCTATCTCTATCACCTTGTACTGACTCTTCTTCATACCTTTCTCACATCAAACTCTTGGAATCACTAATTTCTTTCAAAACTCATTTCCAATGCCACTTCCTATGTGAGATATTTCTTAAACCCCTAGTTGCTAGTGATTCCTAGAAAGCATCTTATATTTATTTTGTATATGCTTATACATGTATACACATCTTTCCTGATAGAATGTGAGCTCCTGGAGGGTAGAGACTGTCACTTTTTATTTTGAATTCCCATCACCAAGAACAGTGCCTAGTACAAATCAGGGGCTTAATCAATGCATGCTGATTCATTGATTAAGATTGCCACCTAGCAAGAGCAAGTGATTTTCACCTGTTTCTTAACATACTAAGAGAGTGTCACCTTTGTTGACATCTACATGATTCACTTTCTGATAAGACTATTTTTTTTATGTTATCCTTCCCTAAATTATATTCTTTCCCTCTTTCTCTGATCATCCTACATCTAAGCTAATAGAAAGCTAGGCCATTCCAAGAGCAACTTCCTACCAAAACAAAGACATGGTTTCTTAGAAGCTTGTGCATTGGAGCAAATCACTTAAAGAAGTCACCCAATCTGTAGAATATGGTTCTCAGGGTACTGGCCAAGTATGTTTTTTGCAACTTCAGGAGGTTAATTACCATTCTGACAGCTAAGAATGAAACTATTGGTGATATTATAAAAGCTAGCTATGGGACCAAATGCTTTATGGGAGCATCTCCATATGGTTTCTAACAGAGAATACAAAGATATTCCAATTTCTCCTTCTGGTTCTTGTCTCCCTTCATAATTGGAAAGGAATGTTTATTACTCAGCCTCTTCTTAAAAGAAGATTAAATTGGGAGAATGTTGTTATTTTGGCCAAAATCATATGCAACACTAGTCATTTGATCTCTGGTAAATAGAGAATTCATAATCATGTATGTAATTGGCTGGGATGGCAACAGACACTTCAGAAGGAGAGGGGGGAAACATATCTTTACAATCCTAGAAACTGAAACCAGAAAGAGTATAAAGATTTCATTCTAAAGAGTTACTGCTCAGTAAATAGTCAAGTGTGGAAAATCTTTGTCCCTTATCTGAACAACATTCTACTTTTTTCAAGCCTTTCTTCTTACCAAGACTTTAGAGACTATTCAAATATATATATTAGTGAGGCAATTGGGGTTAAGTGACTTGCCCAGGGTCACACAGCTAGTAAGTGTTAAGTGTCTGAGGCCAGATTTGAACTCAGGTACTCCTGACTCCAGGGCCAGTGCTCTATCCTATTCAAATCTATATTAATCTCTCCCTCATCTGAAATCCTAAAGAGTAAACGGGGCAACTGTGCAGCACAATAGACACAGCACTGGCCCTGAAGTTGGGAGGACCTGAATTCAAATCTCAACTCAGACACTTACTAGATGTGTGATCCTGGGAAAGTCACTTAACCCCAATTTCCTTAAACATCTGGGGCCATCTCCAGTCATCCTGATGATCTGGACCCAAATGGTTCTGGAGGAAACAGTGACATTGGTGATCTTGCATAGCCCTCATTCACTTAAATTCAATTCACTGAAAGTCATGACATCACTCCAATGTCATGGTCCTCTTCAAGAATGAAGGTCAAACAACAACAAAAGGGTATATGTTCTAGACATGACATCTAGCACTTAATCCTATGATACATTTTAGTCATACAACAATAAAATTTGATAGTTGGAAAGGACGTTTCTAGTCACCTAGTCCAACCCATACCTGAAAAAATAATCCCACTTCAATATATACAACTGGTGGTCATAGAGTCTTTGCTTGAAGATCTTCTAGGCAGCCCATTCCATATTTGGAGGGCTCTAAAGCACAGGAACTTTTTCTTGACATCAAGTAAATCCATCAAGCATTTATTAAGTTATGATTTTTACTATTTATGAACACTATCTACTATGTCCCAGGCATTGTTTTAGGCCTGCAGATACAAAGACAAAAATGAAACAATGCCTAAAAGAGATCATGGTCTCCCGGGCCTAAATTTGCCTCTGCAAACTGTTTTGTTTTGGTTTGTTTTTTTCTTACTGCAGAGGCAAATTTACCAGTAAAGCACCTTGAGTCCATGACAGGGGAGAACTGGTTGAAGTAACTAGAGATGTTTAGCCTGTAGAAGAAGGCTCAGGGAGGGACACAATTGGTGACTTCGAGCATCTGAAAGGCTGTGGTATGGAGGGAGGAGAGCTTAAATCACTTGCTTTGTTCAGCCCCAGAGGACTCAAGCAGGAACTGTGACTAGAAAATGCAATGAGGAATATTCAGGCTGGATGTCAAGTTAAACTCCCAAGAATTGGAGCTGTCCAAAAATGTGATAAGGTGCTTCAGGAATGTTGGGGGGGTTGAGAGAGTTTCCCTCCATGGAGATTTTCAAGGAAGGGCTGGACAACCACTTGTCAGTTATGTTAGAGTGGGAATCCTTTTTCATTCGGTGACTGAACTAGATGGGTGACACAGTCTCTGCCAACTCTCTGCTATTCTGTGATTTTTGAATCCTCATCTCCTGGTACATAGTGGGTACTTAATAAATGCTTGTTGAGGGACATCTAAGTGGCATAGTGGATAGAGTACTAGGCCTAGAATCAGGAGGAACTGAGTTCAAATATGACCTCAAACATTTACTAGCTGCATGACCCTGGACAAGTCACTTAAGCCATGAACAAATGCTTGCTGATTTGAACTTAATTTGCTAATTCTGATCATTTCTACTAGTCCTGCTTTCTGTGTTATGTTAGCTAAGTCACTTAACCCCTCAAGACCTTGATTTCCTTATGTGTAAAATAAGTATGAATTTGAACAGACTTCAAGAGATAGTGGGAGATCAAAGGGCCTGGCATACTATGGTCCATGGGGGTCATAAGGAGGACATGACTGAACAACAACAAAGTCCCTTCCAGCTCTTCATCATTCTTCAACCTGACCATCCTTAAAATACCGGAAAATGTCTATCCCAACTTTGAGTAGAATACACTGCCCTTTTAACTCTATTTCACTGAGTCCCTCTTTACCTTTAAGACATAGCTCAAGAGCCATCTTCTGAATGAAGCTTTTACTAACCCTCTCCCAACTGCTAGTGCCCTTCCTAAACTACCTTGCATTTAACAACTTTCTAGTTTACTAAAAATTTATGCTATATACAAAATTTCAGCATACTTATTGACTCTCTTTTTAGAATATAAGGTTTTAGAAATAGAAATTGTTTTATTCCTTGTGTTTGTAAGTTTCTGGCACACAGTAAGCATTCAATAAGTGCTTGATGATCTATTAATTAAATCTTCTCTTTTCCAGGTTAAAGATTTCCAGTTCCTTCAGTTGACTGTCATATTGCATGACAAGTTTCTCTCACTTGTCCTACTCCATATGCTCTCCAGCTCAAGACTGTCTTTCTTGAAATGAGGTGCCCCTAACTGAACACAATACTCTAGATGTGATCTGACCATGGGAAGAGTACAGTGAACTATCATTTCCTTATTCTTTTAGCTCTGCCTCTCTTGATGCAGCTCATAGTCACATTAGCCTTCTTGCCTCCCATACCACACTGTTGGCCCAAATTGAACTTACAGTCCCCTCACATTGAGTTCCTTAGCAATTAGGATGGATATTGACAAAGGGGAAGACATCTCAACTTCAACATGCTGCTGCAATAGTTGTTTTCATGTGCAGATACCAACCAGGGGACTGTGCAGGCTCAGCAAAAAGAGAGAGAGAGAGAGAGAGAGAGAGAGAGAGAGAGAGCTTAATTCTCAGTCACTTGGCTGCAGTACGTTTGTCCTATTTCTTACCACTGACAAAGTTAAGAAACAGGTCAATATGTTTTCCAGGCCCTGAAGTTGAGAAGAAGGCATTTGTTGCTAAAATAACTTGCCCTGCTTCAGCTTAGGCAGCCAATGGGAGGAAACAGGACCAGCTAACTCATTTACTGTGGATGATGCTCTGGACTGCTGATGGGGCAGGTTATAAATTGTTGTTCTTTTCATATATTCTATTCACTTTGCATTTTCCAGAGCTAATAAATCAGCCTAGAGAAGTATCAAATTAACAATCTGCAACACAATGTGAAGGAAAATGTTGGCACCAAATGAATCTGAAACAGGGAGACAACTTTATGTAGAGCAATTATATTAATACATAAATGTAGAGTGTAACAAACCTTCCTTGGGCCAAAATTCTGCCTTCCTTTTCAGTTCTGCTCCCCTAGACTATCTTTTCCTCACATGAATAACAGTAATAAAACCTTGTCTTTTTAAAATAACTACTGTTTTCCTAAGAACTCTGGGCTCTTTTATCTTAAGCTTCTTCCTAATGTCCCCATGGGAAATAGGAATTATTCTCTTTTGTTGGAAGAAACTGAGAGTTATCCAAGGTCTGATAGGAAAAGTCTCTAGCAAAATCAAGGCTAGTGCTTCTTGAGTTGCTGAAAGGCAGCAGAGTAATGAATAAGGTACTTGGAAGGAAGGGGCTTACAGGAAAACCAGAGTTCAAATACTACCTCAGAAACTTCCTAGCTATGTAAGCTTGAGTAAGTCACTTAAAATCTTTCTGTTTCCTTCTCTGTAAAATCAGGAGGGTCAGATTCAATGGCCTCTAAGGCCCATTTTAGCCCCAAATCTATTATCTAAAATCTAAATCAAGTAAAGTACAAAATTTCAGGTCACACAGAAGCAGACATGTCTGTTTTGTCTCCTCTACCTCTTCTGAATTCAAACATATTCATTTCATCCCATTCTGCATCAAAAAATTCAGATTCTATGTCTGATAAAGAGTAGGCATTCATCCTATCAGATCTGTAAACCAAGTGCTTTAATACTCTTTAACATCCTTGAGTTAGGGGAGGACTGGAAGAAGATATTTATTAGATGGGATGCTATCACATATGTGATTATCAACATATATCTTCTAGTACAAATAAAAGTTTTAATACAAATCCACTCCAAAGAGAGACAGTTTCCTCCCTCTCTTACTTAAAAAAAAAATGATTTAATCTTACAACAATAGGTCCATTTTCCCCACTCTCTGAAACATGCAAATGAGTCCAGACTAGGGACTTTCACTTGTCAGAACTCAGAGCCCATTTCTCCACTGCTGTGTAGTTATTTGGTGAGGTTACTCAGGTTACTTGTCTCATATTGCTGGTGTTCATGCCATCCCTTTCCTATCCAAGGCAATAAAGGAAAATGTCACAATGAGAGAAACCACAAAGCCTTCAGGATCCCCAGGTGGGAAACAGAATGAGAGAGGAGAGCGGCAACTGGATCCAATCTATTAGGAGGCAGATTCTCTCTTAATGGAGCTCTGAACCAACCTGCAGAGAAATATACTTCTGTGTATTGAAGCTAAGTATGGCCTTGTTCCCCCAATCTGTGTGAACAATGGTAAATCAGTAGGAATGTTGGCCTCAGTTTCCAAATATTATGCAAAGAAAGGGGTTTTTGATTTTTAAAGTATTATTATTATTATTATTATTATTATTATTATTATTATTATTATTATTGTTAAAAGCTTAAGGCAAATCAAGATAACAGACAAGATGACTGCTCAATTAAAAACTGAATAGCTGCAGAGCTATTGGAGCATGCCTATAATCCCTGCTGCTGGGGAGGCTGAGGCTGGGGAATTGCTTGAATTCAGGAAGTCTGAGCTGCAGTAGAACTAAAGTTGATTGGGTCTCCACACTGTGTCTGGCATCAATATGGTGGGCCTCTGAGAGCATGAAGGTGGGGGGCTGGAGAGGAAGAGACTACATAAGAAAGAACAAACTAGCTTAGTCTGGAAACAAAACAGGTCAAAGCTCTCATGCTGACCAGTAGTAAGATCAAGTCCTTGAGGGTACTCTTCACTTCCAGTCTAGGCAAGTTAAAGAGACTAAGTTTAAAAATAACAATAAAAAAGGAAAATGCAATGGCTGTTGTAATTGCTATATTGAATTGCAGTGAAAAATACAATTCAGTTCGTCAACAACCTTTTTACATTTACATTTGCAAACAAAAACAAATGCAACTTTGTAAAGGTGTAAGTCCTATATGATCTGCAGAGCAGATACTTTGATATTCATGAACATTTTTGAGTTAGAGAAGACAAGATTTATCATATGGGGTATTATGTCATATCCTATTATCATCTATGTCTTCTGATACTAACACTTAGCATCAAGGTGAATTCACTCTCAAGAGCGAGTTACCTCCTGTCTTACTATGGGCAAGGAATCCGCTAGGCATTGAAAATACAAAGATAAATAATAACACAGACCCTGCTCTTCAAGATCTTGCATTCTAATTAATCAAGTACTTATTGAGCACCCAGTGTGTGCCAGGCTATGCTACATGCTGAAGATACAAAGACAAGAAGTAAAACAATTCCTGTTCTCAAGGAACTTATATTCTAATGGAGTAAGATTACTCCATTATGGGGCAGCTAGGTGGCACAGTGGAAAAGTACTGGCCCTGGATTCAGGAAGACCTGAGTTCAAATCTGGCCTCAGACACTTGACACTTACTTGCTGTGTGACCTTGGGCAAGTCACTTAACCCTCATTGCCCGCCCCGCCCCCCAAAAATGGAACCTTTCAGCTCCAGCTCCCCAAGATCTGAAAACATTATCAAATCAACTCTACCACCGGACAGAAGAAGACAATGAATAGACATAGTAATAACAAAGGTATTTGTGGCAGTAGCCTAAAGGATGGACTGCTGTGTCAAGAATGGTGGCTAATTGTCCCTGGGAGGGACACATATACACATATACTCCACTCTGGCCCCGATTACCATCCCCGTCAATTTTAGGACCAAAGTGTACATCCCTGGCCACTATTCCTAATGAATGTTGTACCCCTGCTCTGTACGCTGGAATATAAGCTCTTTGATGGTAGGAAGACACATAGTAGGTTATTAATAAATGACTTCTTGTTCACTTATGCAGAAAGGAGGACCACAAAGGACAGCTCCAGATTGAATGTTATAAGAAATCACTTGTGCTTATACAGTATGGTAAATAGGTTATATCTTAGTTGGGCCTAGAGAGAGCAAAAAAGGACTTTCACATTTTCAATGGATTTGAGGGGCTAGAAGTTACTATCCACTTCACTACAACATTGATTAAAGCAGATGACATCTCTTCCTATTATGATACACAGAATCAAAGCTATGGAACTGGAAGGGCCTTCAGAGGTCATCTAGGACAACTATCTCACTTTATAGATGAGAAAATTGAGGTTGTGAGAGTAAGTGACTTGCCTAAAGTCATATAGGTAGCAAAGAGTTGGACGTTATATCTGGAAGCACCACCATCACTCTTTCAACAATGTACCAGGTAGTATGGGAAGTGGTTTAGAAATTCATCCCTCCCTCTTAACTCCTACTATGACCACTCTGACACGGGCCCTCAGTACCAGCTGCCTCTTGACTCAATCTTCTTGCCACTGCAGAGCATCCTTCATGTTACTGCCACAAATGTTTGTGTTATACTTCAGTCTCTTTATGGTCTTCCTCAGTTCAAAAATCTTCAGTACTTCTATCCAGCAAGAAAATCAACCTGGATTAATTCCCATCAACATTCTGGCACCACCCTACTTGTCCTGCCTTATCTGGTACAAGTCCCTTTTAATATACTATACATATTGAAACTGAATTACTCTCTGCCCCAAACAAACCCTGCTCTCTCCTACCTCCAGGACTTTGCTCATACTGTTTGCTATGCCTATAACATTTTACCACACTTCTGTGGAATTCATCTTCTTTAAAGTTTAGCCCAAAAGCCACCTCCTCTATGAAGTCCTCTTAGTTTCTACATCAGTAATAACCTTTCCTGGGGCAGGTAGGTGGTGCAGTGGATAGAGCACCAGCCCTAGATTCAGGAGGACCTGCGTTCAAATCCGGCCTCAGACACTTAACACTTACTAGCTGTGTGACCCTGGGCAAGTCACTTAACCCCAATTGCCTTACTAAAAAAAAAAAAAAGTAATAACCTTTCCCCTCAGATCTTGAATAGTATTTTGCCTTCTACCTCATCAATGTAAATTTATGAAATGATATACCCAGATAGTTGACAAACTGGATAGAGTATTCAGCTTGGAGTCAGGAAGACCTAATTTCAAATCCTGCTTCATGTGCTTAGTAGCTGTGTCACAGTGGGCAAGCCACTTTAATTTCCCAGCCTCAGTTTAGTCATCTGTAAAACAGGAATAATAGCACAAACCTCAAGGGTTACTATGAGAATTGGATGAGATAACAAATTTTGCAAACCAAAAAACACTTCATAAATGCTGGCTATATCTTGTGTGTATGTGTTTATAAATTACAGTTGTCTACATTTGTGTCTTACCTTGAAAGCAGGGGCTATTTCCTTGTTGTCTTCAAATTCTCAATGCCCAGAAGGGTCCATGACACATACCACATGTTGATTGAGAAACTGTAAGCTCTTATATGGGGAAGGGTCTAAACTAAACTCAGTAAACTTTGTACCACCTCCAGCACCTTGTACAATATACAAGAAGTGCTTATCCAGTGGATGAATGAGTGAATGTTGCTAGATCACCCAAATAACCCGTAACTAGATTCTAGCATTCTAATGTTCATAGTTTCTACAGGTACTCACTGATGATGATGATAAAAAGGCAAGAAGCTTTAAAGAGAAATGCAATTTAATTCCACAAGCATTTGATAAGTGCTGACTATGCATCAGGCACTATGCTTAAATGATAAAGATATAAAAACAAAAATAATACACCCCTCATTTTCAGGAAGCTTATGCCTATTGAGCATTGAACTGAGATTTGGAAAACCAGAGTCCTCCTTTTCTGATACCAATGTCTGAATGATTTCAACAAGTTATTTCTTCTCTTTTCTTCATGATTTTCTAATGGATAAAATAAGGGGGGTTGATTTGATGATCTCTAATGTCCCTTTGGTCTCTAAATTTGGTAGCTCCATGATTCCTTATCTGTTCCCAAGAACAGAGAAGCAGCTTCAAAATTCCCCCAAAAGAATGTGTCAAAAATTTTATTTCACTGAACCAGACACTAAGATGATAAAGACTCTCAAGTCATCACAATGGAAATATTTCATTCATCCTGTCATTTATTCATTATGTTTTTTATGGATCACTGGCTACATGCAGAAAAGGGTCACAGAAGGGTGTATAGCAAAGTCCAACTGGCAGGATTGTGCGAATGTAAATAAATATAAGGGGGGAAATGATCTTGACTCATCCCTGATAAAATAGACATAGATGGCAGGGAGAGGAAGAGATAGGAGATCAAATGTAGGCATGAGATAGAATTCAAACCCAGCCATTTGTCAGCAGCAGCCAGGCTGGGAGAGCTGAGACCAACTGCCAAGAAAGCCCTCAGAATAAGAAAGTGCCTACTTCATGCAATCACATCTCCTACTTCCAACCATTATGTGCTGAAATGTTGGCTTCTTCAGTCTCTAAATCCTTACTCACCCACCTCCTCTCTTTAAGCAATTCCTTGAATTCCTAATTCTCCAGAAGCTCAAGGTGGGCTGGGAGGCCATAATCTATTTTATTTGGGGGGATTGGCAATGAGGGTTGAGTGACTCTTCCAGGGTCACACAGCTAGTAAGTGTCAAGTGTCTGAGATCATATTTGAACTCAGGTCCTCCTGAGTCCTAGCTGCCCCTCCCCATCATCTCTTGAGCCCTGAATTCTAACCACAAGTGACTTGTATTTGTTACTGGTAGACCTGAGATTAGGAAGGACAAGACCTGAGATCACATTTTGGTCCTCTTCTTTAAACTAAAAAAAAAAAAAAAGAAAGGAAAGAAAGAAAAGGAAAGAAAAAGAAACCCTTTGCATAGCTTTTGTTTGTATGTCACCTTAATTTCTTTCATTTCATCTCCTTCACACTCCCCTGCTTAGAAAGTCATCTCTTCTAGCAACAATGAAAAAAAAAAGAAAAAAAGAAAAGAGGGGAGAAGGAAAACAGCTTAGCAAAGCTAACCAATACATCAACCAAATCTAATAGTATATGCTATGTTTCAGATCCACAATCTGTAACCTCTGCAAAGAAGGGAGGAAAATATTTCTTTTGTCTTCTTCAGGAACAAGATTTTTCATAATAATGGCACGGTATTCAGTTATTTTGAGGGGTGGAGGGGGGTGGAGAGTTCTTTCTCTTTTCGTTGTTGTATTGTTTTCCTTGTTCTTACTTCCTTTTGAATCAGTTAATATAGGTTTTTCCATACTTCTCTGAATTCTTCACATTCTGTGTGTATATTTGTGTGGTTTTTATGGCACAGTAGTATTCTACAACTTTTACATACCACAATCTATTTAACTATTCCTCAGTTCTGACACTTTTTCTCCTACTAGCTGTGTGACCTTGATAAGCACATCTATTTCCTTTCTCTGGGCTTCATTTACCTCCTTTATAAAAGGAAGAGATTGGATTACATGGTCCCTTAAAATCACAATTCAACATTCCATGATCTTAAGTGGGAGAGAAGAGAGGAGGAACACAAAGACAGGAAGAGCTAAAAGCTAGGGGATAAGAGATGATAAAAGATGAGAAGAGGGAGAAAGAAAAATGAAAGGAGAAAATAAGAGCCATAAACAAAAGATTGTCCAGGGTTTTATTAGATGCTTATTCCCATCTTAATTATTCAGCTGAGGAAAAGTCAATGAGAACAACAGGCCTAGCCTAATAATAGGCAACATAAATGTCTATAGTGCTTTAAAGCTTTTAAAGCATTGTGCATCCATTGTCTCAGTTGATACAACAAACCTGTGAGGCACATGCTATAATTATCCCAACAGGACATAAAGATAGTGTTTGAGGCAAGATTTGAATGTAGATCTTCCTGAATCCAAGTCTAACATCTATCTACAATGTCAACTACTTCTTTTCCACTCAGTCTAGGCAAATCTGACACATTAGGATTGGCTCTTTGATATCCTCATGCCTATCTTCATGTTCTCTCCCACATAATTACCCTCAGACTTGGGAGAATCCTAAAATAGAGTTTAAATAATAACAAACAGATGCAAAAAAAAAAACCCTGTTCCTTCTCCATTATCATAAATATTAAAAAAGAAAATTAATTGCCTGAGGCTGGTCCTCAAAAATCCAACCAGACTTCATCTCCCAAGAGATTGGGCCTTGAGTGAGTTATGCCAGACCTGCCAATAAGTAATCTTTCAGATTCCTTTCCACCACACCTTCAAAGAAAGTCCTCTTGGGGTTTGAAAGAGGGACTGCCAACAAGGAAGCATTATTGTGGAACCATGTTTAATGCAGTGCAGGCCCTTTCCTGAAGAAAAGGGTTATTTGAAATGAACAAGAGAATATTCTTCTCATATCTACACCCAGGGATTGGCACAAGTAAGAATAAGATCACAAAACTTACACAGTCAGCTTGAAAGGGGCACAGAAAATCAAACATTAGTAAGTTATGGTCTTTGGAATATCCATTTCAATTATTTTTTGAGCGGGGAAAAAATGGGGTAGCTAGCTGGCACAGTAGATAAAGCACTGGCCCTGGATTTGGGAGGACCTGAGTTCAAATCCCACCTCAGACACTTGACACAGACACTAGCTGTGTGACCCTGGGTAAGTCACTTAACCTTCATTGCCCTGCAAAAAAAGAAAGAAAAAAGAGAGAGGAAAAAATAAAGCAAATAATTAAAAAGCTGAGAAGAAACTGTGGCCTCCATGTCAGAATTCAGTTGATTAACAAGAATTTATTAAACAGGCACTGCGCTAAGCACTAGGGGAAATTACATAAGGTGAAACCACAGCCACTGCCTTCAAGTAGTTCTTATTCACATGTGAGAGACAACATCCAAACAACTGTGCACATATGTACAGAGTAAACAAAAAGTAATCTCAGAGCAATTCAAGGTTAGGGAAAGACCTCCCCAGAAAGGCTGAGATCACTACATCAGCATCATATTGGCTGTATGACCCTGATCAAGTCATTTAACCTTTTTGTTAAACCCCCCAGGCAATTCTCTAAAGTTGCAGAGAATGTATTAAAGTGTTATCAGGGGAGAGAGTTGTATCACTGAAAATTCCCTACACAGATGAAATTGGAAATTTACATACACACCCCCACCCGATAAAAAAAAAATGTAACCTCATTTATCTAGTTCTACTGGTAAAGACAAAAGTATAAAGTTTCAAAAAGACTCAGAATTTGTTCAATGCCCTAAGCTACATTTTTTTTTCCTTCTTACCAGAACACTGGCGATTCTTTACCACCATCTACCATTTAAAAAAAGTTATTTTAAAAACATAACAGAAACACAATCTATGAAAAAATATTTCCACTGATCATTATTAAGTGAAACCCAACCAGAACCAAATGCCCTTTCTACCACTGACCAGGTATAGTACAATAATCACCAACTGTTAGAATAGCACCATGGGGACTCTCCCATCACAACACAGAGAGTTCTGTGTTTAAAAGCTCCAAGTGGAAAAATCCTCCCACTTGCCACACATACACTCCAAGAAAAGTAATAGGAATAATAACTAGTTTTACTGCAGTTTCTTCCCTGGATTCTTGGATCTCCTCTATCTCCTACACTCGATTACTCTCAGTATTTCACCTCTGGATGCTTATAGTCTTCTCAACCTTTAGGTCTCTCAGTGTCTGATTTTTGTTAGTTTGTTTGTTTGCTTTTTACTTCATCCCCTAAGCCCTCTCCCTACATCCAAGGCTCCCTAGTCTTTGACAGTATCCCTATATGTTATGTATAACTTATAAATAACACGTAGCACCCTCCTGTAAAATTGCTTAACACTAACTTCCTATGGAATAACTAGGAGACTAAAATGGGCTTGTTTGGGGAGATCAGGGTGGATATTAAAAAATTCATGGACACCTTATCCATCCCATCAAGGTCAAATCTATCAGAAAGAGCCACATCAAGAAAACAACTATCAACCAAAGCCAGAGATTCCAATTTATCAGAACTTCTATTATATGCCTGAATTATTTCTTATCCTGGAAAAACAAAAAGCCTTGCATGTTCAATTCATCCAAACAGGCACCTTAGGTCAGCAGGGACTTTATTATAAGATTTTTAGGCTACAGTTGAGCCAGGCAATTTCTTCTCTCGAAATCAGTGAGCAAAGACAATACTTACTAGTTATGTTCTTGATTTCACAGATACTGAAGGTACACAGTGTCCTGTGGCATCCCAAATACACCCCAAGAAAGTCTGCCTCCCCATGCACAGGTTACCTACTTTAGCCCACAAGCAGTAATAGCTCCACTCTCAAAGACCATCTAATTAGCCTCATGGGTCTTAGAAAAGCACCAGTGTAGATACACAAGTAAATGAGAGAGAGAGAGAGAGAGAGAGAGAGAGAGAGAGAGAGAGAGAGAGAGAGAGAGAGAGAGAGAGAGAGAGAGAGAGAGAGAGAGAGAAATTACCTAGTTATCCATTATGGTTTAATGATCTTTCCTTAGTCTTGTTGATAAAAAATGGTGGATCTAGGGGCAGCTAGGTGGCACAGGGGATAAAGCACTGGCCCTGGATTCAGAAGGACCTGAGTTCATATCTGGCCTCAGACACTTGACACTTGACACTGTGTGACCCTGGGTAAGTCACTTAACCCTCATTGCCCTGTGGAAAAAAAGAAAAAGAAAGAAAGAAAGAAAAAAGGAAGGAAGGAAAGAAGGAAGAAATTATATATCTAAAAGATTCTAAACTCTTTGGTCTCATCAAGTCCCATCTTGCTTTTCCAACCCAATTTCTTTTTTGTTTTTTGTTTTGTTTTTTGGGGGCAATGAGGGTTAAGTGACTTGCCCAAGGTCACACAGTGTCAAGTGTCTGAGGCTGGATTTGAACTCAGTTCCTCCTGAATCCAAGGCCAGTTCTTTATCCACTGCACCACCTAGCTGCCCCTTTTCCAACCCAATTTCACATAGCACCCCCACTTCAAATCCTGTTATAGTCAGGCTATCCCTTCCTGCACCAGCTCCTCTATCTCCATGTCTTTGCTCAGCTTTAGCCTACCCTTGCCTACTGCAATGCATTGAGGGGGCTCCCCTGGAACTGTAGATATCCAAAAGCCTCCCAAACTCTAGCATCTTCCCTTCTATCCTAAGCCTTAGCTCTCTCCTACTCTGCTTCAATCACCTAGGGCTCTCCACCTGAAAGTTACCAAAGTCACAGACACCTTCATATCAATATTCTAATTAGAAATTGGGAGCTATTTGTACACATTTCTAAGGATTTGTTACTTATCTTATAGCTAACAAATTAATCCCTACCTCCTGTTTCCATAATCCTTATGGTTCTAAATTATGAGCTACCTAAGGGAAAACCCCTTTACCAGTACTCTTGCTTAGTTCTATCCCAAGTCGGCCTGTACTCAGTTTGGCCATCCAAATGCCCTGCTTTTTTTTTTACCAGACTCTCTTTCACTGTAGATACATAGGGCCCAAAGGAAAAGTCAACATACTGTATGAATAAAAGAAAAAATAAAATAAGCAATGCTTGCTATATTTCATGCACCATGCTCAACGCCAGGAATACAAAAATAAAATGAGAGGTGAACCCTTCCTTCAAGGAACTTACATTCTATTAGATGGGAGATAATATAGATTGGGGAAGTAGTGGTTGGGGAAGAGAGTTTTGGTCTCAGAAGTCACAGACATGGCAAGATGATATTTAGGACAGGAAACTGACATGCTTTTTCAATAAGTAATCATATTGATTTGTTTACTGCACTCTTGTTCTCTATGATCACCATAACTTAGCAACCTTTCATCTTTAAAGTTTACTCTATTGAACTATATATATATCATCCAGGCAAGATTTGTATCCTTCCTTATTTGCTCAATGATTTCTGTAGCTGGCTCAGAGTCTATCTCTCCTCACAAACCTTACCTTCATTCCAGGCAACTTCAATATTCACCTTGCTGACCTGAATATATTGGCCTCCAAGTTCATTAACATCTTCAGTTCCATGACCTCTCCATTCTGCCTCTCCTCTCCATTCAACTTGTTTACTGAGAGGTTGGTGATAGCTTGGAACTGTCATTTAAAACTGTTTTCCTCCATGATCTGGAATTCTGAATTCCCCTTCTCTAATTACAACCTCCTATCAGACCATCTCTTTCTATAATTCATGCCTACTAACCCTATTTTTCATGCTCCTCTCAACCATCTGTCCCTCCATGTTTTCTCCAGTTCCAAAGCCTCTTTCTTGACCTTGCAATGAATTCAATAAGACTGTGTTCTCCACTTTTGAGTTTCTTCCTATTTGTCCTTTCACTATTCACACTGAGCTAATCTTCAACCCTGGGACAATGACCAACCATTTACTCAACTTCATCTAACAGCTCAAGAGAGGTCACAAGATCACAAGGATTGAATTCTCTACATATTTATATCACATAACCTCAACCGCCTTCCTTGTCACATGACAATTCTTTTATTAACTTATCATTGCCTACTTATCTAAATTCTCTCAGTGGTTATTCTAGATCTTCTTTTCTTTCTTCAAGCTACTAATACCACTCTCACTCTCATTTTCCTCAGCATATGATTTTGCGTCCTTTTTTACAAAGAAGATTGAGGCCAGCTCTCTTATCTTCTCCATACCTCAAAACCTCTATACATCTTTACCTAACCTTTCTTTGCTCCAGTCTCAGAGGATGAGATGAACTTTCCCACTGACAAAGCTAACTCTTCCATTTGCACCCCTGATTCCATCCTCTTAGTCTCTTCTAGAAGCTTTCTCCATCAATCATTTCTCTCTCCAATCCATCTACTGGCTCCTCTGCTGATTCCTACCAAAATGCACATATCAGGGCAGCTAGGTGATGCAGTGGATAGAGTATTGGCCCTGGATTCAGGAGGACCTGAGTTCAAATCCAGCCTCAGACACTTAACACTTACTAGCTGTGAGACCCTGGGCAAGTCACTTAACCCCAACCACCTCACCAAAAAAAAAAAAAAGCACATAGCTTTATATTCTTTAAAAAATAAAAACACCCTATCTTTTATCCCACAATTCTCTCAAGCTATTGTCCTATTTCTCTTCACTCTGAAATACAAGTAAAGATAGTCTACATTCTCTGCCCCATTTCCTTTATATTTCTGAAAAATGACTTTGGACCACACTATTCTACTAAAACAGTTCTTGAAAAGGTCAATAGTAACTTCTTAATTTCTAAATCCAATATCCTCTCCCCAGTTCTCATCTTCTTTAATGTCTTTGCAGTGTCTGACACAATCAATCAACCCTTCTTGGATATTCTCTCATCTTTTGGGTTCCATGATGTTGTTCTCAACTGATTCTCCTCCTACCAGTCTGACTGCTTTTAAGTCTCTATAAATTGTTCTTTGTCTTGTTCATTCCCTCTAGGTATGGCTGTCTCCCAGGTCTCTATACTTGGCCCTCTTCTTTTTCTCTCTACATATCCAACATTGGTTTTAATAATCACATCTCGACATGTACCTCTCAAATCTATGCACCTAAGTCTTAATCTACTTCCTGAATACCCATTTAATCACTTCCAAATCCACCTAATTCTACGATTTACTAGCTCATGTCTCCACATTTTCCACAATAATAACATGTTAAACTTTGGCTTAATATATATGTGTGTGTGTGTGTGTGTGTGTGTTGTGTGTAGAGATGGAGAATACATAGTGCAAGCTTGTATGCATGTATGTTTATACACCACTCAGTATATAGATATTTATTGGGTGTGTGTGTGTGTGTATGTGTGTATGTGTGTGTGTAGATAAAGCAGAGGTATAGTAGGGGTCTTCAAATATGTTAAGGGATGCCATGTGGAAGAAGTATCAGACTTATTTTGCTTTGATCAATAGAGCAGATCTAGGAGCAATATGGAGAAATTACAAAGAGATAAATTTGACCTTGAGATAAGAGAGAAACTATAGTATCCACCATGTCCCAGGCACTGTGCAAATTTATTTCACAAATATAATTTCATTTGATTCTCACAACAACCCTGCAAGAAAGAAAGGAAACTGAATCAAATAGAATTTAAGTGACTTTCCCAGGTTCATATAGCTAATAAATGTCTGAGGCTGGATTTGAATTTGTCTTCCTAATTCCAAACCCAATTGTTCTTTCCACTGTTCCATCAGCTACCTGAGGCAGGTCAGAAAAATATTCTTGGGGTTATCCAAAAGGCTAATGAGCTACCTTGCAAAGTACTGCATTCCTCCTCTCTGTATATTTTCAAACCAAAACAAAATGACTACTCCTCAAATACATTGTATAAAGCATTCTTTGTCAGATTACAGGTTAATCTAAAAGGTCACTTAAGTCCCTTTCAATGCTAAAATTATTGATTCTTAAAGTTTCCACCTGCTAATACTGAGCTAATTTCATTTTCACTCAGTAACTAGTTTCAGCAAGTGAGAGGGGAAGGAAACCTGAGTTGTTGGTCCATCTTGGCATTATTTTAGAACTTGTTTAAATGAGAGAGAGGCAAAGGAATAGAAGATAGAAGCCCTTGAAGGTAAAATCTGAAAATACATTGAGGAAGCTTAGAAGCAATCTTGTCTGCAAACTGAACAAGTTTTTCTATCTAACCTATATAACTGCCATCATCTTCTGGGGTTCCCATCCTGACCAACAGGAATTGTTCGATTAGATGCAAACTGACATTTTTTGACTTCTCAGTGCCATTGCTGAGGAAGTCAGCAGAATGGCTTGTCTCTGCTCACTCTTTTAAATCAACCATGCTCAGGAATGGGGAGAGATAAGCACCTTTATGCCTGAACACATCTCTTGAACAAGGTACCTCATAGTATAATTCACATCCCTGGCCCTGACTCCTAGCAAAGTCCATTTTATGGTTGGCTGGTTTCCTTCAAGGGACACTGTTGTGTTTTTTTTCTGATTTGGCTCATAGCCTTCCTGCTGCAAGATTTATTTAATATCAATAGTATTATACATTTAGAGTTACAAGGATCCTCAGAGATCATCTTATCCAATCCCCTCATTTTACATTTGTGGAAACTGAGGCCCAGAGATATTTAATTACTTACCCAATGTCACACACATTAGAGTTTCAAAGAAACACAAATCTGGAACAAAACAGTACCTTAGAGGCCATCATGCCCAGGGGTTTTTAACTTGCAGTGTGTGAGTTTGTGATTAAAAAAAAATAGAGGGACCACTAAATGGCACAGTGGATAGAGCACCAGCTCTGGAATCAGGAGGACCTGAGTTCAAATCTAGCCTTGGGCACTTGACACTTACTAGCTGTGGGACCTTGGACAAGTCACTTAACCCCCAATTGCCTCACCAAAAAAAAAAATTGAAAACCATTTCAATATAATTGGTTCCCTTTGTAATCTTATATAATCTTATCTTATTTAATAAATTTTAAAACAGTCTAAGAAGGGTACCATAAGCTTCACAGGACAGTAAAAGGATCCATGACACACACGAAGGGTTTAGAATTCCCTGATCTAGTCCAAACCCACTCATTTTATGGATAAGGAAATTGAGGCCTCGCCTTAACAGGGAAGTTTGTAAGCATCAGAGACAAGATTTGAATTCACATCCTAGCACTATGAAAAGTTAACATTCCCAAAGACACCCGGGCTAGGTTATGAGTGTTATCATTGCCTAGACTCCAGAGCCACTATTGGTGGCATTTACAATTCCTTTTTATGTACCTTTCCTTCTTTCCCAGACAGAATAATAAAGATAGATCTGTTAAGGTGATTTGTTGAAAACTGTATAGCTAATCAGTGTCAGAATTGGAATTAGACTCCAGCTTTCTTTATAATGGATTTTTGCTTTGCTCATTTTTTCTTCTTTCCATTCACCACCTTTGGTCTTTCTTTTCTTCCACTGTCTTTCTTTTTTTAATTTATTCCCCAAGAAAAAATTAGTCCTGACACAGTCTGTTCTAGGTAGGGTTCATTGCCACAGGAAACACTCCTGTTAAAGAATCTGCTGGCCATTGCAATAGACGAACCTGGAGATTAGAAGTGCTGATGACATGTGAATTCAGACCTCCTTTGTCCTCCTTGATTTCTGCAGACTGAAACCAAACACTTGTCTTTGTTGTTTGAGTAGTCTGACATCTGAGATCCTTTTCAAACAAAACAAGCAGTTCAAGACCACCAGAGAATGAATAGATTGTTTAAGTGTCTCACTTATCACAACTTAGTCCATGAGCCAAGTCCAGTGTTGTGTCCCAGCTGGACATGTTGTTCTCAAGACTAACTTAGTTTCCTTTTAGCTTTACCTTGTGAGGCTCAGGAAATTATTCAACTGTCCTTTCATATCAAAATGATGCTTTCAAGTCACATAAAGTAGACAAATGAATAACAAGACATGGCAAGAAGGCAGTAAGGTCCCCAGTGCTTCATCACTAGCCTGCTGGAAAAGCAAAAATGACAGAGCTGTGAGTTTCAGAATCATGGGGAATTGGAATCTGAGTCTAGGGATCCTATTGAGCCACTATTATGAGAATGAAGAAAAAAATGAATGTTTTACCACCCCAAAACAGCATTTTTCACTTAATGAGTCCAAGGTCAACAATTACTGAGCATCATGGAATGAACCCAAGCATCTGAAAAAAGAAATGTCCAGCACCCCTGTTGTCAAATGCAACCACAGTTAAGTACCTCCAGGCCCTGAAAACTAGTTCCTGACAAGGTGTATTTAGGCACTTTAAACAATAATGGAAGAACTTTTAAAACACCTAGAAATCTAGCACAATGTCCCATTTAAGGCATCAAGTCAAGAATCTCTTTTAAGCAGGCCCATTTGTCCCAAGAACAATTATGAAAAAGTGTGGTATAGAGCAGAGGTGTTAAATATACTGTCCACCCCAGAATCACTCCTCAGTGCAGCTCAACCAGATTAAAACGTAATTAGGAAATATTTAACATAAGAAACAAAAATGCAATTGAACATAGATAATGTTACTATTTGGGTTTTTTTTTTTTACATCAATTGCAGCCCACAGGGATCCTTATGCACTGTTTAGTTGCTAATGTTACTATTTGACTTTGACACTACTGGTATATATGATAAAATGTTGGGTTTGGAGTCAGATGACCTAGGTTCAATTTCCTCCTCTGAGGTTCACTACCTTATGACTTTGGGCAAATCACTTAGCTTTTCTGTGTCTCAGTTTCCTCCTCCAAAAAATTATAGGACTGGACAAGATCAATGATCCTGTGCTAAAGGCTGATATTTTTATAGCATTATAAGATGTATAAAGCCCTTTTCTAAAAAACAACCTTGTAAAAGAGGTAGTTAAAACATTACAGGTGAGGGAAATGAGACCCAAAGAGATAACACGGCTTGCCCAAGGGTCAACCAGTAAGTGGCAAAGTCAGGATTCGATGCTGGGTTTTCTGATTACAAAACCCAGTGCTTCAAACTACAGACTCTCATAGGTCTAAGAATATAAGGCCAAAAGAGGATAAGGCATCAGAACAAGCCATCTGATATTCAACGATGAGCCAACACTTTACTCCCATTTCTCTCTGGGTTTAAACCTACCTTTAACTCAACTTTTAAACCTAACTTACATTAACTTGAAAAACACAGGTGTCCTTTGGATGATTTTTAAGGAATTTTGAAGAGACAAGAGAACAAAGTTCTAAAATGCAAACTAATCTGACCATAAACCCAACCTTTGGTTACTACTATGAAACCACTGGTGCTGAAGGCCTTGGTGTTATTCCACTAGGAAATTAGATTCAGTTCTATTGGGATGAGGGATGCTCAGTCCAACAGGTAAAATGCCCTCGATGTTAGTAAGCAGTGGTATTTTAAAATGAGGGCAAATGAAAGCTAACCTTCAAGGAAGGTAACATCTGTGGTGGGTTTGGAAGAGGGGATGAAGGGGATTCCCATGCAGAGGGCAAGAAAAAATACACTAACTATAACATAGTTCTTACTTCTGACAATGAGAGACAGCATGATATGGTAGCAAGAATTTCGAGTTGGGATAAAGAATCCCACGATTCCCCAGTTGCCCTTTTCTCTTCAAGCTTACCTTACCTTCCCCTCCCCACCTCCATTAAGTTTTTAAATCAGTAACTGCTGTGCATCAAGAGCCTGATGGTTGTAAAAATGGTACTCCAGGGCAACTTCTCTGGGCAACAATTTCCTCATCTTTATAGTGAAGGGGCTGGACTAGATGGAATCCAGGGCCCTTTACAGGTCTAAATCTATGATTGTATCTCATTACAATGGCCTTGGAGTAGCCATTGTAATGAGATACTTTTCTCTGAATGATGAAAATGAATCTGATCTGATGACTTCTAATTCTAGGAAAGAAGAAGCAAAAGTTAGTTAACTATCACTAACATCACTCTTTAATTAACTTCTCTTTAGAGAAGGCCTTAGAGTAGACACTGTAATGAGATATCTTTCTTCGTATGGTGAAACTGAAACACAGCAATTTGGTGAATCTGACAAGGGGAGGTCCTAGGATCTTTCTATAACTATCTTATATATCTTTAGAGATGATCTATCAAATCTCCTTTCCTCTAATCAGGACTACTGAGGAATGATCTAAAAATCAATCCAATTTTTTTTTTCAAAAATAGCTCCTACTCTCTGGTAATGGCAAAAATAATATATAGTAACTAAGAGGGGGTGCCCATGAATTAGGGAATTGATGAACTAATTATAGTTCATGAATATAAGAGAATACGATTGTTTCACAAAAATGACCAAAAAAATGGATGGATACAAAGAAATCTTGGGAGATTGATAAAAAGTGATACAGAATGAAGTGAACATAACCTGAAGAATAATTTATACAATAACAGCTTGCTAATTAAAAAAAAAAAACTTTGAAAGACAAATGAACTCTGGCTAAAGTAACAATCATCACAATTCCAAAAGACAAATGGTGATGTGTCCTATCTCCTGATAAAGAAGTGATGGTCTCAATATGACCAATGAAACATTTTATGGACATAACCAATGTGAGATTTTTTTGTTTGTTCGACTATGTTCATTTTTATAAAGGTTTATTTTTTTTTCCCCAAAGATGGAATAATGAGGTTTAGGAGGTGGGAGAGAGGAAATACATGTTTGTTAATTGAAAAAAATATTTCCCCCTTAGTCTTTTAGATGGGGATACCTAGTTACCACAGGGGATAAAGTGCTAGAATTAGAGTTAGGAAAAGCTGAGTTCAAAACCTAACTCAGATACTTATTAGCTGTGTGATGCTGGGTAATGAATTCACTTAATTTCTCTCTGCTTCAGTTTTTCATATGTAAAATGGACATAATAATAACATCTATGTTGCTTTTTTGAGGGCTGAATGAGATGGCATATCAAAAAGGTTTTTTTTTTTTTGCAAACCATAAAGTGTTATATAAATGTTAACTATTATTATTATTTCTTGTGAATAATTACTCTAGAGAAGAGTTCTAAAACCCCATTTGGAAAGTCTTGCCAAGTTCTAGTAATCCCTGTGGTAAGGAAATCCTAACCTGAATCTTTTTCTTTTTTTTTGGGGGGGGGCAATGAGAGTTAAGTGACTTGCCCAAGGTCACACAGCTAGTAAGTGTCAAATGTCTGAGGCCGGATTTGAACTCGGGTCCTCCTCAATCTAGGGCCGGTGCTTTATTCACTGCACCACCTAGCTTCTCCCCCAACCAGGATCTTTTACTCAGTAGCACTGAGTCATTGTGATTTGCTCAGACCTAGCTTCTCCCCCAACCAGGATCTTTTACTCAGTAGCACTGAGTCATTGTGATTTGCTCAGAAGAGATGGAAACCAGCCACTCACCAACCTCTACATAATAGCCCACTAATCTCTTGTTGAGGCATTAATGATGCTCATCCAAGAGACACAATTCTTACTGACTTCAGGGGCTTATTCCTTAGACCCAAATAGGCATATCAAGAGTAGAGCAAAAATCACTTTTTAGTCAAAGTTACAAGGTATGCCTTAATAGTTTTTGTAGATGCTGCATCCCTCAATGTTTGTTTGATACCTTTTTTATGTTCATCATTTCTTTATCGATTCTGCCATATAAAGAGCTCTCCCTTTATAACAAAGAAAAATGTTTAAGCAAAAGCGACTGTTACAATAATCAGGCCATACAGAGCATGAAGCATTCCACATCTGTAGTTCCCACCCCTACCTTTTTTCCAAGAAGAGAGAATTAAGTTCCATCATCTGTCCTAGGACCATGATGCATCACTCTAATCAAGCATCAGATGTCTTTTGAGAGTTTTTTTTTAATATATTATCACAGTCATTTTGTGTACTGTTTTTTGGATCTGCTTTCTTCATTTTGCTTAGATTATTTTCTTCCCACATTTTTCTGGAATTTTTTCAGTCCTTTATGTTTATGGCACAATAATACATTATTATATTTATGTTTGCTTAGCCATTTGATTGGCCATTCCCCATCTATGGTCAACTCACTTCTCTAGGCCTTCCAGCTGCTAGTGACTTCCCCTCAAAGGTCCCCTTCCATCACTTCTGTGTTTGTTATCTATGTCCATGTTGTCTCCCCATTAGAATGTAAGCTTCTTTAAGGCAGGCATGTTTTTGCTGTTGTCTTGATACCCCCACTGCTTATCAGAGTCCTAGAGCATAGTAAATTTTTAATAAATGCCCATTGATTGGCTTATTTCCATTTTAGAAGGGAGTAAAGTGCGTTTCAAAGAAAAACAAGGTAGGAATATGTGCTCATCCAATTTGAGGGGGAGAGAAGCTAATGCTTTTGGTAATGGGAGGAAATTACTCATTCTTTCATATCTCCTAGTTCTGACGTTCTGCAACTTGATGCCTTTGACTGCCTTTGTTTTGTTGTGTAACTTCTGCATAATGACCATGTTCCAACCAATAGCCTGTGGTTATTTCCAATGGTAAAGCTAATTTGCTTGTGTCATGCTAAGAATCCATTTCCTAATACAAATGTAACAGGTTAGAGCATAACAGTTGAACTGCTATGACCATAGAGAAAATCAAGACAAACTTAAAGAAGATTGAACAGAGGGCAGCTAGGTGGTGCAGTGGATAGAGCACCGGCCCTGGAGTCAGGAGGACCTGAGTTCAAATCCGGCCTCAGACACTTAAGTAAGTAAGTAGTAAGTACTAGCTGTGTGACCCTGGGCAAGTCACTTAACCCCAATTGCCTCAAAGAAGAAGAAGAAGGAGAAGGAGAAGGAGAAGGAGAAGGAGAAGGAGAAGGAGAAGGAGAAGGAGAAGGAGAAGGAGAAGGAGAAGGAGAAGGAGAAGGAGAAGGAGAAGGAGGAGAAGAAGAAGAAGAAGAAGAAGAAGAAGAAGAAGAAGAAGAAGAAGAAGAAGAAGAAGAAGAAGAAGAAGAAAAGACTGAACAGCATGTAATCCAAAACTTCTTGCTGCTGCCTAGAGCCCAGAATTGGGATGAGGTGGGCTTGGGGTGAGATGGCAGTGGAAATTTTTTGAAGTTGTGGAAACAGACTAGCCCAAGTCCAGGAATTTTGATCTCTTTGCTGAATACACACTTGATGGGAAAATATATCTGTAACAAAAAGAAAGGAGGGAGATGGACAAAAACAGAGAGGGAGGAATTGAGGCGAGAGGGCTAAGAGGTGGCAGGGGGACCATAACACAAACTTAATAACAAGCTAAAATCCAAATAACAACAATAGTTTTCATATCTGTGACTCAACCCAATACCCTGAGGGAAGCCAGAAAACAGAACACAACCCAGCCAATAGCTGGGTCTCTATAGCTAATCCAGGTCAGCAAGCTAAAGCAATAACAGAAAAGTTTGCTGCTGTTTAAAAAGCTGGAAAGGAAGGGGAAGCAGAGCACAGCTCTTGACATAACTTAAATATACCTGCTTATTCTTCTTGGATGCTTTCAATTCAATGAAACTGGAAAGCCAGTGAAAAGGGTTACAGCTTCTGAAATACAACTCACCATTGGCCTGACTTAAAAACAGAGCTGTTCTCCTAGTGCTGCGCTCTGCTGAACTGAAGCTTTCTGAAAATATGCTCTTCTTCAAACCCCTGCTTCCAAGAAATCCAAATCAACATACCTTTCCTATATAGGATGGAGAATCAGAGGGCAAGTGGGTCATATTCTCACGACAAACTCCAGAGGAAAAGAGAATGAGAAGAGGAAGGGTTTAGTAAGAAGAGTTCTTAGCACACACTGTCTGGACCAGAGGGCTCTCGAAGAATGCCATAAAAAAGGGCAGCCTGGCCTCATTCCAAGATGACCACTTACCCAAATCATACAAAACTGTTCCTTAGAAGGCAAAGATAGATATAGAATAGTGTTCACCAAAATGTTCACTATAACACGTTTTGTGGTAACAAAGAATTGTAAACAAAACACATTTTCATTTAATAAGGAAAAGCTAAACAAATTATGATATTGTGACTGTAATGGTATATCAATGTGTTGAAAGAACAGGTGAATATAAAGAATTCATAGAATCATGGAAAAACCTACGTAAACTGATAAAATGTAGTAGGCAGAATCAGGAAAACAATGTTCACAGTAACAACAATATAAATGGGATAACAAAACAAAAACAAAACTGAATGTTGCATAATTATATTAACCAGCTTTGGCCTGGAAAAAGAGATAGGAGGATGCACTTCTCTCCCTTCATTTCAGATATGGGATATTTCATGTTAGACTACTTTAATTAAATGCTTAGTTTGCTAAAATATGTTTTCCTCTTTTGTTTCTATTCTTTGCTATAAGGAGAAGGTCTCTGGGTTGGGCAACCCACTGAAATATGACAGAAAAAAACATTTTAAAGATACCAATAAAATTTTTCATAAACCATCACCTCAGATTTCTTAGCACTCTCCTCTTTAATGTGTGGAAAGACCAGCACCATGGATAGTTCCAGGAAAGGCTGGGTATGGAGAGGTAATAGGCACTTTCCTGAAAAGCCTTGGATTGAGAAATATGCATCCTGGAGCAAAAAGTCTGACCCACTCATATCACAGACTAGACAGCAGGAACAAACCATACATCCTATCAAGCTACAAGTCTGAATTTAAAGAGAAACAAACACAAAGAATTTTCTTCTAAAGGCTGTCTACTTTACAGTAGTATCCAAGAAGAAGAAGAAGAAGAAGAAGAAGAAGAAGAAGAAGAAGAAGAAGAAGAAGGAGAAGAGGAGGAGGAAGAAGAAGAAGAGGAAGAAAAAGAAGAAGAAGAGGAAGAAGAGAGGAAGAAGAAGAAGAAGAAGAGGAGGAGGAGGAGGAAGAAGAGAGGAAGAGGAAGAGGAAGAAGAGGAGGAGCAGCCAGATTCAGTGATTACCATTTTCATATTACTCTGCTACTTACTATTAAATTCTGGATTAAAAAAAAACTAGGTCAAAATCCTGGTTATGTCCTTATTAGTGATGTAAGTTTGGGCAAATTATGTAATCTCTCTGTGATCAGTTTCCCTTTATGTAAAATGGATATGAAAACTTATTATGCTAACTGCCTCCTGGAAATGTTGAGAGACTCAGATGAGGTTATAGAATACTGTCATTTACTCATAACCATTTCCCTCCTTTTACAGAGGAGGAAACTGAAGCTCGGAAAGGGGAAGGGATTAGACCAAGTTCACATATCTAGTAAGGGGAAGAGTACCAGGACTCAGACACAAAGGACTTCTGACCTCAAGTTTTGTGTTTATTCTACCAGGGCCATACTGCCCCTCAGAAAGCGCATGTAGCCCTAAAACATCATAAATAAATGTAATCTACATACTATTAGAAGAGAAGATCCTTCCAGGCAGGGATTTTCTACCTCTGAATAAATGTTGAGTACCATTGTAATGACAATATAGATACCTGCTATGAAAGAATGATAGCTGAGGAGACAGTACCCTCAAAGGAAAGTCAGCAGAGGCCTCAGGAACAACAGACCTTGAAAATTGGACACCTTCCAAGAGAGACTGCTGAATGCACCTATCTAGGAAAGAAATATTATACTCACTGGTTCTCCTCCCACACCCCAACATATTTAAATACAAAGGTTTTCCATGTAAACAATTTTTGGCTTGTTTCTATTAATCTTAAGACAAGCTTCCCTGAAATCACCAAGGCACCTCGATGCTCCCACTACAGTGATCTGACTCTCTCTGGTACATGAGCCAATTTGTAGTTACAGGCAGGTATTTGCTTCTTTCCTCTGAAGACTAGTTGCAATGGCTCTTGTCATTAATTGCAGTGTAGGACAAATGCAAAGTCTGGCTTTTTCCTCCTTGCTTGCTCCACAATTAATTTTGCAGCTGCTTATGGGTACCTCTGAAGAAGCCACTTGGAATACTGAAGGAGTGAAGACATAGCAGGGGAAGGACACAAAAATAAAAGAACCTTTTTTCTATTTTATGGGATAGTCAGTCAGTCTACAGGCACTGATTAGGTATCTACTATATGCCAGGGACTAGACTAACTTCTAGGGATATAATGATAGGCAAAAACATCATCCCTGCCTTCAAGGTGTCCCCACTCTAATAGAGGAGATGCGCAAAAAATTGTACATGCAAGATAGATACCATGCAAATGAGAGGTAATCTCAGAGAAAAGGCTGCATAGCCTTGTCAGTCATTCCCCACTACTAGCTCATACAATCATTGAAGCCCAGACCAACATTGATTCTTTTTCACACTCATCACAGAGCCTGGACAAGTGCTTTACACATGGTAGGCTCTCAGTAAAGTCCAGTTGAGTTGGAATGGTGTTTAATTACCTGATGCCTTAGATTAACAATAAGCTATTTCACATGTGGATGCCTTATCTCCAAGTGAGACTATGCTCTTTGACATCAGAAGCCATGTTTTATGCTTCTTATATATTCTATCCAGCCCTGAGCAAAGGACATATAAGGCATTCAAACATCTGATAGAATGAACTAGCATTGTAGGGGTCGGGTTTGGGGAGGGAGCCTGTTCAAATGTCAACTCTACAATTTACTCTCTTGTGTAACTTTGGGCAAATCAATTAACTTTTCTGTGCTTCAGTTTCCTTAGCTGTAAAGTGAAGGGTGTTGGGCCAAATGGCTTCTAAAATTCCTATATCTATGAAGTGATTATACCAAGCAAGTAAATGTAGAATTTGGATTTGACCCAAGCTCTATCCACACAAAGCTTGGGGATACATGCTGACCATGTGAAGGGAAAAGACATCACTAGGGCAGAGGATTTAAAGGGAAAACTAGTTTGAGTATAAGTTATGGAAGATAGTGGACCTTGGCATTATTCTATCCTAAGTGGTTTAGACCCTGTGGACAGAAATCCTGCCTCACTAGAAGAAGCTAGGTGGCACAGTAGACAGAACACTGGGTTTGAGTTCAAACTTATCCTTAGATACTTAATACATCTATAATCCTGGGCAAGTCACTTGAACTCTGTCTTCCTCAGTTTCCTTAACTATAAAACAGGTATAATAAGAGCACCTACTTCCCCAAATTGTTGTGAGGATCAAATGAGATATTGTAAAGTCCTTAGCATAGTTCCTGGCTCATAATAGGTGTTCAATAAAGTCTTGTTCTCTTCCCTCCCCTCCCCACCTCCACTTATACAGATTTGCCCAGTGTGAAATGGAAAGACAATATTAAAGGACTCCCTAAAAGCTGCATATCTGCTCAGAGAGCCAACTCCAAACTCTTCCTCACCACCTTAGACTCCTCTTTGCCATCTGTATCTTACTTGGCATGTTGTTCTGAACATTGCCACCCTTAAAAGTACCTTTCACTTAATTTATACTTTTTTGCAACCAGAGAGGCATTATCACATTCTGTGTAGTGAATCAATCTTAAAATCAGAAAGAACCAGGTTGAAGTCCAAACTCTAACCCATACTGTTTATGTGACTCTGGTCATGTCACAACTTAGTTCTCTAAGCTCTAGCTTCTTAAACTGTGGGTTTCAACCCCTTATGAGGTCACATAACTGAAAGTGGGGGTTGTGAAAAGTTTGGCAGTAGGAAAAAGTTATGTATACCTATTTTATTTACCTATATACCTGGGGTCATGTAAAAATTTCTTGGGTGAAAAGGGATGTCGAGTGGAAAAAGTTTAAGAAGCCTTGCTCTGGGCAACAAGTTGCAGAGAAGGTGCTGATATGCATTTGTAAAAAGGAATATCTTCACCAAGAAGTTCCCTAGACCAGTAAAATGCCACGTTTAGTCCCTATCACTGTATTTTTATACACTAACATGTGTACCTCTTTCCCTATTGCATGGTCCTTAAAGATAAGGGCTGTTTCATTTTTATCTTTGTATTCTTAGCACCTAACATGTATTTAATAATGTTTGTTTGTTTAAAGACCCTCAAAGCACCTCATTAGGTTGGCCATTAAGCTACTACAAAAGTTAGGTGTAAGAAAGAAACTTAAGCCAATCTCCTTATCAGCTACCCACCAAGGAAATCTAAGGGAATCGTGCAGCCTACCCAGCACTGGTGGCTGATGCCTAGTCCAAGGAGAATAAGTACATAGGTGCTAACTTGCTATGATCCATTCTTAATATTCTGATTAAAATTTTAGATAGCACATTTTGTAAGTTCCCTTTAATGGAAACACTTCAGGGCTAAAGGGTTAGCATATGATGGGGGTAAAATTGAAAGCAGAGACTGATTTTTTTAACATGCTAAGTATTTAGCTCTGTGTATGGCATATAATAAGTACTTATTAAATGCTGATGAATTGGATAATATACACAAACTCTAAACCAGGGTCATAACTGGGGACACTACCCATAAAGAGATCAAGCCAAGAAAAGTCACAGTAGATATCACAGTTACCACCTTCCTTTCATTGATCCTGCAACCATGTTTCAGTCATTTTTTTGGTGAGGCAGTTGGGGTTAAGTGACTTGCCCAGGGTCACACAGCTAGTAATTGTTAAGTGTCTGAGGCTGGATTTGAACTCAGGTCCTCCTGACTCCAGTGCTGGTGCTCTATCCACTGTGCCACCTCTTTCAGCTCCCTTCACCACCTTGGTCATCCTCATTGAGAAACTAGACCACATTCAAGTCACTCTTTAAAATGAAGTGTCCAGAATTGTATATATTGTATATTTCAGATGTAGTCTAACCATTTATAACAAAACCATTATCTCTCTTATTCTACCCAGTACACAGTTTTGGATGTAATCCAAGATCACATTAGACTTTTTTTGGCATGCATGCCATAGTCTTTACTCAAACTAAGCTTAAAATTATTTTTTAAAAAAGTCTCTCATTACTTCATGCCTTCTTTTTATTAATTAAATTATTCAATAAGCAATTTCACAAATTTAGAGAGAGGAGGAACTTCAGAATTGTATAGATGAGAGAAAAGACAATAACGATAAAATAACTTGACTCATAGACCAAGTGGCAAGCCATGACTCCAGACCTGACTGACTTTTTCATTGTTTCACATTAACTACCTGGGCTTTTAAAGACCTTCAGAATCTAGCTCCTTCCTACCTTCCTAATATTCTCAAACTTTACTCCCTTGTCCTTCTCTTCTACAATCAAATCACACTAGTCACCTTTCTATCTTTCAAACAGGACACTATCTCCAGAATCTATTCCTTTTCACTGGCTTCCTCCCCATGTTTCAAATGCTGTCTCATTGTTTCCACCTTCTGGCTTCTTTCAAGTCTAAGCTAAATCCTACCTTCTGCAAGGATAACTTTCCCACTCTACTCCCCAACTACTGGTGCCTTCCTCTCTCAGATTACCTAGATTGCTGTTTGTCTGCAATCTCCCCCACTAGAATGTGAGTTCCCTAAGAGCAGGGATTGTTTCTGCCTTTCTTTGAATCTCTGGTGCTTAGCATTGTTCTTAGAATATAGTAAATATTTATTGAATAGAAGAGATGCAAAGATAAATAAGATATGATTTCTATCCTGTAGGAATTTATCATCTAGTAAAAGAAAAAATATGCAGATAAGTAAAATTCAAATTAGAATGTAGTAAGATCATATAGATATGTATAAGTATATATATATACACACATATACATTGCATATATAACATTATATTGCATATATAGAAATATCATGGGTATAGAATATACTATGTTATTCAGAGGCATAATAATGTGACAGAGAGCCATCTACATTGACAGTGAGATGTGGGTTCAAGATACATACTCTCTCTGTGACCCTGCGCAAGTCACTTAACCCAGTGCCCTCTAAGTAACTCTCTAAATGGAAAAACAAATGACAATCCTTATGGATGTGGAAAGTGTCCTGAATGGGAGAAAATAGGAGAACTCCCCATACTAATGAAATCACAACTCCAGTTCAAAATAAGAAAATATTATTAAATTAGACAAGCAAGAAACCACTTCCAGACAAGAAAACCAGGGAAAACCTCATGGTGAGGCAGCATTTGTCAAATGAGCTGATAAATCGGACCTTCCCATTTCTATACTTGACTAGCTGATTTATGTCTGTTCAAAAAAAGCCCAGAATTTTACACTTATTCCAATTAGATCTCATCTCATTAGCTTTAGCCATGTTTTCAGTGTCTCCATATAATTGTTAATCTTGATTACATTATCTAACATAGAAGAATGTTTTTCAAATATGCTAAATTTGCAATGTTCCCCCAAGACTTAGATAAAAATATTGAAAGGGACAGAGCCAAGGACAAAGCCCTCCAGAATTCCAGGAGAGACCTCCCTCCAAGTTGACATTGATCATTCATCAACATGACATTCTTTTAGATTTCTGCACCACAAAGACCAATGAAGTCAAGGGAAGTCAGTTCAGGTTCAATGGATGAGCCTTTCCTGCTGCTTCTAAAAGCACTCCAAGCTTAGGCAGTGTACTTATATTCAGAAAATCCCTCAGTCCACAAGCTATCTTTATTTGTCCTTCTTTATACATTTCTGTCTAGATGCCTTTTTCCTTTTTTTTTTTTTTTTGAGATTGGATATCCTTATCTCACCCAGGCTGGAAGGGCAGTGGCCTCTCATAGGAATAATTCCCTGGCTGATCAGCACAGGAGTTTTTACCTTTTTCATTTCTGAATGAAGCTGGTTTGCCTCTCTTTAGGCAGCCTACTTAACCCCTGCTCCTGAAGACTCACCATATTGGTGAGCTTAATGCTTAGTGCACTGCAGCTCAGAACTCTGAAGCTCAAGCTATCCAACCAGCCTCAGCCTCCTCCAGCAGCAGGGTGTCCAACTTATCAGTGCTCTAAAGCTATTTTCATGAATGTTTCTACTACCCCGCCATAGAACAGTGAGCATCTGGAGGATAGCTGCCATGTGTACCCTATATAAATATCAACTAACATATAGATTTAAAGAACCAGAAGAGATCTTCAAGGTCATCTATTTCAATCTCCTTTTATGAATGAAATTGGATCCCCCAAAAATGAATTTTTCACCTTAGATTGGGCAGCTAGTTAATGGCAAAAGGTGGAGCTGGCTAGATCTCCTAACTCCCAGTCCAATATGCTTCTAATTATGTCATGTCACCTATTGACTTTTTTTGGGCGGGGGGGCAGGGCAATGGGGATTAAGTGACTTGCCCAGCATCACACAGCTAGTAAGTGTCAAGTGTCTGAGGCTGGATTTGAACTCAGGAACTCCTGAATCCAGGGCCAGTGCTTTATCCACTGCGCCACCTAGCTGCCCCCACCTACTGACTTTTTAAAATTAAATTGTATTTTTTCAATTAAAAGCATTAATTTTCTCTACTATCTCTCCCACCTCTCTCAGCCCCCATGAAAGTAAAAGAAAAAAAAAGCACTTAACAAATACAAATAGTCAAGAAAAACAAATTCCCATATAAACTATGTCCAAAAATATATGGATCATTCTCCGTCTTTGGTCCATCATTTTTCTGTCAGTACATGGGTTTGACGCTTTATCAGTTCTCTTGAATCATGTCTGGCCCTTGTATTGATCAAAGTCAATAAGAAATTGGAACAATGCTTTGAAAGTTATCAAATTTTGCATACCCTTTGATACAGGAATACCACTACTAGGCCCCTACCCTCAAAGAGATAAAATGAAAAGAATTCACATACAACAATATTTATAGCAGGTCTTTTGTGGTGGAAATTATCTAGAAACTATGCAGGTGGGGCAGCTAGGTGGTGCACTGGATAGAGCACTGGTCCTAGATTCAAGAGGACCTGCATTCAAATCCAGCCTCAGACACTTAACAATTACTAGCTCTGTGACCCTGGGCAAGTCACTTAACCCCAGTTGCCTCACCAAAAAAATAAACTAAAAAAAAGAATCTTAAAATAGAAACTATTCAGGTACCCATCAATTGGAGAATAGATGAACAAACTGTGTTACGTGACCATAGACTACTATTCTGCTGTAAGAAATGATGAAATGGAAGGATTCTGAGAAGACATGTATGAATCGATAAAGAGTGAGATGAGCATCTATTTACTTTTTGTCATTTTTTTCTCTTCATATATTTTCCTCTAAAGGAAGTAACTATACCATTATTAGGAAAGGATATTTCCTATGGTGGAAATAATGTGGAGTCAGAGGACCTGTGTTCAAATTCCAATTCTGCTCCTTTACTGGTAAGACCTTGAACAAGTAGTTTTACCCCCTCTGGGTTGCAGGTGTTTTCCCCTATTTATATGATTGCAAAGATAAAGATCTAGAAATCAAGCTCTATATCCCATAATCCTATCACTACTGTGTCACTACATACTCATCTTTTAGCCCTCATTGCAATGCCACAGTTTACTGTATTGCTAACCACATTTATAATCATATTGGGAAAGAATGCCCAACACCAATTCATCTCCAAGTAAGAACAGGATGAAGCCAGGATCCAAGGCAAACCATTGACCCTTTCTGTAGTAAGTCTTCAAATATCATCAGTCATGTTGGTAAATCACCTCAGGCCACTGCAGCCTAATGGGTCCTGATAGATGAATTGCAAATTCAAAGGTATGTGTTTATCAGTTAAGTCTCATCAAGGTCACAGGTCTATCTAGTCCACAAAACACTGTTTCTGAGATGGGCAAAGGCATGTTTCAAATAAGACTTTAGTTCTGGGAAGTATGACATCCTCTACCTGTATTTGCTAGGTTGGAAGCTCCTAGCAGTTAGGTATGCATCTAATCCATATTTGAGCATAACAAAGGGCTCAGTAAATGTGTGTCAGATTTCATAACAACTTCCAACACATGCCACTGGACTACAGCTGCTACTGAACCTTTGGATCAGTTTTCACCCATCACAAAATGACTGGATCAAGCCACTCACAAGTGTTTCAGTTCCAATATTTATTAGTTGTGTGGTCATAAACAAGTCAGTTAACCTATCTAAGTCTTAGTTTCTTCCCCTTTACTATAGAGGCAATAATATTTATGATACCTCACACAGATATTGTGAGAAAAATATTAATTTGAAATTCTATGTATGTCAGTGAACCAGTTAATATTAGCCACCGCTTAAGTGTCAAGTTGGATAACACAGATAAGTGGTCTAGGAGAATGGAGAAAGGAGGAGAAAACAGTGGGCTGCATTGTGGACTGGGTGGCCAGTCTTTTTGAGGAAGTGGCATTTCATTTAGGCCTATGAGAATGATTATTCATCCTTTAGAATTTAGAGAAGTAGAGAGGGTACTTGAGGTGAGACAGAGTGTAAGCATAGGCTCTGGGGTAGGTGGTAATATATCTTGTTTTCCTTTCACAAACTTAATAAAAAATTATTATTTATATTCATTACCTCCATTTTACTCACCTCCCACTCACTTCACAATCACTTGCAATTTGGCTTTCAACTTAACTACCCCACTACAATAGTTTCATCCAAGGTTACCAAAAATCCCTTAACTGCTAAAACCAATGACTTGCTCAGTCCTTATCCTACTTAACTTTTCTGTAGCTTTTGATAGGGTCAACCTCCCTTTCTCCTGGACACTGCCCTTTCTTTGTTTCCTGCTCTCTGGGTTCTCCACCTAGATTTTTCTTTTCAGTACTCTATTAACTCATCTCCCTCTTCTCATTAAATTTAGTTCTGTCCTGGGTAGTATTCTCTCCTCTCTTAGTGATCTCATCAGCTCCCATAGTTTCAATAATTACTTCTATGTAGATGATTACCAAATTTATAATTTGTGTAAATAGATTTAACTATAAAGTATGTAAATAAATAGATAACTGTAGATAACTGTAGGTAAATATATAAACACATAAATATCTATTTTATTTTATATAGATATAGATATAGATAGCTATAGAGTAGATGAGATAGAGATGAAAGAAATAGAGACAGAGATGGAGATGATAGTAAGAAAGATGATAGAGATTTCTCCACTTTTCTACTGAACTCCAGCCTCACATTACTAATCAAGTGCTAATCATGTTCTGTAAGCATCTCAAGCTATTATCTAAAATGTAACTAATTTTCCTCCAAAACTATTCCTACTCCAAATTTCCCCGTGTACAACCATGGAGTCATCCCTGACTCTTCCTTTACTCACAAGCTCCATATTTAATCAGTTATCAAATCTTGACCCTACTATTCCTACAGCCTCTTTTAAATTATTCCCCTCATTTCCACTTATACATATATCCTCTACCCTAGCTCAAATCCACCTAACATCTGATCAGGACTATTTTGATAGCATCATAGTTGCTCTTGCTTATTCCACATATGCAATTGTGTCTACATTCCTAGTTCTTCAATACTCCCCCCTTTCTCCATTCACACAGCCACCACCAAAGTTCATATCCTTATCACCTCTCAGATAGACTACTGCAATAACCTCCTAATTACTCTCCTTGCCTCCAGTCTTTCCTCTCTCCATCCATCTTCCACACAGTTTGAAAATTCTTATTCTTAAAACAATAATCGGACCAGATCATCCCTCTCCTATGCACATGCACTCACACACACACACACACACACACACACACACACACACACACACTGAAAAGTCTTTCATGGCTTCCTATTGTCTATGAAACAAATTACAAATTCCTCAGTCTGGCATTTAAAATCCTCCATAATCAATAAATTATTTAAAAAGCAACTATTATGTGCCAGGTCCCTTGCAAGGTACTATTGGTACAATGACAAAATAGAAACAATCCCTAACCTGTGACTCCCATCTGCCTTTTGAGTATAACTCTCCCCTTCCTGTAAATTTCATATTACTCAAATTCCATTTAATCTGGGCCTCCATATCCAATATTCTATTGCCAGCCCTTGTACCTTTACACAAGTGCTCTCTCATGTCTGGAATTCACTAAATTAAATTTCATCATGCAGATTTCCTGGATTCCTTCAAAGCACAACTCAGGTAACATCTCCTATAAAGGTTCTTTCCAACCCCCTCATTTATTAGTATTTTCTCCTTCTTGAAATAATTTCATAGTACTTTGCATATAAATGCATACATATATCTCTAAGTACAGAGCCTGAGGCTTTGTTTTTATTTTGCCTTATCCTCATCACCACTGAAGACTCTTGCAAACAGTAGTCAGTTCCTAAATATTTGTTGAATTGAATTACTGAGTATGCTGAGGAAAGGAAGGTGGTAAGCTAAAGAACAAAGGGAATGCTGAGGAATATTGAATAATAGAAGGTAAGGTTAGAAAGGTATATTCTTCCTAGTGGCCTGGCATTATGGAAATTTGCCCAGCTTGCTTTGGAAGGTCATCTAACCCTTTCCATGTCACATGTCCCTTATGGGTTTTTCTGGCACTGTCACTGAGAAATAAATAAAACTGTCTTCTCTTATGACTCACCAGATCTCTGTGTCTTGTAGCAACAGACACCTTGAAATCTCTAGTTATCAGTGAAGACACACCTCAAGCAAACTCTGCCCTGGTCTCTGAATTTGGTTCCTAATAAGGAATAATGGGACACCTTGGTGACCTTGACCTTATTTTGTTATCCAAGTCAGGAATCACCAAAACCCAACAATACTTTATTTACCTGGGAAACCAAGATAAAAGTAAGCATAGCTGAGGACTGTTCTCCACTAAATAAATCTAAGGAAAATTCAGGTCTCTAAAACCATAAATAGTTCTTCATTGTCCATTGAAATAAAGTGAAATCTCTAGAGTTTAACCTCAATCTACCTTTCTAGCCTTGTCTCTTCCTACTTCTCTAATGGTACTCTACATTCCAACCACACTTTACTGTACATGTTTCTTTGCTCACCTTCCCTCCACGTGGAATGGTATCTCAACATTCAGCTCAGATTCTATGTTCTCCATGATTCTGCTGCTGATTCCCCAGTTATAAAGGCTTTCCCCAATCTATGAATGCCTTTGTTTACAATATATCACATATTACCTTCTATTGTATACATGCCTTAGCTCTCCAAATAGACTTGAAGTTCCCCTAGAATGGGGACGGCATCTTATGTGTTTCTGAATCACCATTAGCACCTTACATTCTCTTTCACACTCTGAGTACTCACTAAAGGTTTATTGAATGAAAGATGGAAGAACCAAAGGAACAAAGCAAGTGAGGCTAATAGGAGATACTAATCTTAACTAGGAATTCCTCCCTCTTTTAACATAAAAGGCAATACTTTATCCATTCTAAATATGTTACCCTAAGAAGGGGAGACACAGAAACAGGAAACCCAAAGCCAAACCAGAATTGCTCAGTCTAATGGGATGTGGGGATATAACAGGTAAACAGCTGATTTTATACATGTTAATTTGAGAGGAAGCATATTTAAGATAAGCAGGATAGAGAGTTAAGTTCAGAGTCAGAAAATCTGGCTCCAAGTAATGCCTCTGACATACACTAGCTGTGAGACCCTGGGGCAAGTCATTTAATCTGACTGGGTGCATTTTCTAATACTAGAGTCTTTTCCTTTTCTTAAATTTAACAGCTGTGACTCTGGAGTGTCTCCATGGACACCAACTGCAATACAATACAGCCCAGCTCTGGGTGAGTAACAGCCACCAGCTAGAATGCCCAACAACATCTCCATCTGCCATCAGGAACAACCTTGAGCATGCACAGCAAGGTAGATCACGATTGGGATGGGGGAGAGGGACCCAGTGGATACCTTTGATATTCTAGAAGGGCAATGCCAAGAGGGTTAAAGAAGTGGCACCAGAGAAGTGCTTCTCCTTTCCCTAGTCCCAAAGATGGGCCCTGGTTGACAGACAACCCAATCTACATGCTGCTGGCTAAGCTGCATTGCAGCATTTTACTGATGTTGTTCAAACATCATTGTTGGTACAATTTCCATCCTATTTGCTACCTCCTCTGCAGCACAACCTCAGTCTGGTCATTATCTGAAACCTTTACTAGAGCTCCATGGTTATAACAAAGTCTCACTGATCTGGGCTCATTTTTGTTCAAAAAAAGAAAAGGAAAAGGGAGGAAGGAAGGAAAGGAGGGAGGGAGGAAAAGGAGAGAGAGTGAGAAAGAAAAGAAGGAAGGAAGGAAGAAAGAAAAAGAAAATCTCTCCTTTAAGATGGATGTTAACATGTACAAGATTTTTAACCCTGAAGAACTATGACAGATAGCTAGATAAGCATCACAATCTCCATTTGACATATAAGGAAACATGGTGAAGGAGTTTGAGTAACTTCCCAAAGTTATATAGTTAAGAAACTTCAGAACTAAGATTCAAACCTGTATATCCTAGTTTTAGATCCAGCACTAAATACATGATACCACATCTACTCATGAAGGCAACTACCAGCCTAAATTATTAAGAAGCTTGAAATGTTAGTATTTCTAAAGAAACTCCATCTTTCTACTTTCTCTGCATAAATGACACTCTAAGCTTCTTTCTCCTTCATTCTCTGCTGGACATGAAAGGGGCAAGGGGGAGCGGGAGGAGAAGCAGAATAGATCACCAGGTGAAAAGCAGAAAAGGAAAGGGACAGAAATGGAGGATTTTGATCCAGAAATGATGTATGATGAGCTGAGCACAACAAGATCTACCCAACTAGGGCAGAGGTTATTTTTTGGGGAAGTTGTTTAAGTCAGTGTTTTCTAGGAAAGGCAGGGCCAGATTCTAGGGGATGTTGAAAGTCAGAGCAGTTTGTGCCAGTTGCTATAGGTAATGGTGAGCCACTATGGGTTTTTCAGCAAGGGAGTGGGGGAAGACAGGGGAGGAGGGACCATAACAACATCATTGTTAATAGAAAAGTTATCCTGACAGTGATTCAGGGGCTCAACAGGAATAGAGAATATGAGTCAAAGAGCCCCAGTAAGAATAGATGATAGGAATGTAGTGAGCCTCAATGATAGCCAGTACCCTGGAGGTGGCAGCAAATGGAGGAGAGAGTTGACCAAAGGAGAGTCACTTCAAAGACTAACTGCTAACAAAGTGTTTTCCAAGTATTAGTCCTCTGGGCCTGATTTAATGAACAGATAAAAATGCATCTCCAATTAGCTGCATTATTTGCATGCAAACAACTGATGGGACCAAGTCCTTAAGAACTGTTTGTTCTTTCAAGTAGGTTAAACCACCACTTGCAATTTAACATAAACTTTCCCTCAGTTAAATGTTTTCTTCATAGATGGACCAAAAAGTAGCTTCAGCACAGTCCTCATTGAAATCATGAATCAATCCAAAGTTAAAACAATTTGTTATAGTACCTGGATTTATTTCCCACTGGCTTCTTCAATCTATTGGAAACAATCCTGAAGAAATCAAAAGTACTTTGAACTCTGTGGGAAGCAGTGAAACCACCCATGGGCTACTTGTTCAGAACATCGAGTCTCATAGCTCAGAGAAAACCAACACTGCTGACTCTAATGATCAATTTCATTTTGACTGCATTGCTATGTCCAGTTGCATGAAAGTTAGGAAGCTTTCCAGAAAACTATCTCCATAGTTGTTGGTGTTCATCTTCATTTTTTTTCCTTTTTGGCCCAGTCCTGTAATTGCAATGGTACAGTGTACACTTAGTACTCAATCAACACAGACCACCTACCAATACAATTGATGGTATTAGAAAGTTGTCTGAGGCACTGAGAAATCAAGTGACTTTCCCAGAATCAAATGGTCAACATCTATAAGAAGGACTGAACCCAGGTAGTCCTAATTTTGAGACTGGCTCTCTATTCACTGCATCATGATGCCTCTCAAATTATCTGTCTATATATTTTGGACCCATACTCCAATAGACTTGTGGGCAAGAAGGGCTTTTTAAAAAATGCCTTTCTATTCTAATTGCTAGCCCAGTGTATTCGAGGTGGGGGATGTGTTTTATAGTTTGTAGAGCACTTTACTTTTGTATCATTTCATTTGATCCTAGAAAAACACTGTTAGGCTATTGCTACTGTGTTATCCCCATTTCATAGATGAGGATACTGAGGCTGAGAGATTAAATGATTTACCCAGTGTCTGAGGCAGCATTTAAACTCAAATCTTCCTAACTCCAAGCATAACACTCCATCACAAAAAGCTGCTGGATTGAAGTCCAGAAGTCTTAAAGTTAGAAAGGCCTTCCAGGCATCAACCAGCAAAGTCTTCTATCCAGGAAGAAAACAGTGCCTAAGATAGTTATATGGTTCTTACAAGTAAAGGCAGATCCAGACTTTGGCATCACATGACACAGATTACTCAGGATTATAGCCCTTCAAGAGTAGAGGGGAGGCTTGACTTGTTCCCTTTTTTATAGGAAGCTGCCTAAAGGAGGCCTGTCAATAGGTCTCAGAGCTCCCAACCCTGCAGGGCTGAAGTGCTCACAGACATCACAATCGCGTGGCCTAGTCACAAGTTTCCATCACTACAGAACTCCTTCTCTGCAGGCCACACAGACATGAAGGCACAAAGCCCCAGCGGGTCTTATGTCTCTCACCTCCAAATGCATGCTAAACAGCTTACCAAGCAGCATCAGACTCATTAACAACTAATCAGCTCTAATTGGCTGCGATTCAGCAGGCTGAGGCCTGGGTGGAATTCCTTTTAGGTGGGAGGCTGAAGCCCAGGCCACCCAACAACCCTGCTGCAGGGCCTCAGAAGAACAGGAAGAGGTGAGTGAATTAGAAGCGGGAGAGGGGAAAAACTGGTAATTGGCCCCTTGGAGAGACCACCTTTTGAACTGAGTCATTCTCCTTCCAGATTTCCTTATCTAGGGCATTACTGCTCGGGCACCCACCTTATCCAGCTAGGTGCAAGGGCAAGGGCCTTATAGGATCAATCATTAGGAGCCAGGACATTTGCAACAGAGAAGATTGCCCAGGGCTTAGTTGCCCTGTCTCCCTGTGCCGCCCAAATAGAAAAGCATTTTTAAGCAAGTTAGAGAGTAGGAAACTCAGATGGATTGTCACAGTTGATGGAATGAGATATAGGAGGCAAAGACCAAGGACCAACTGTCTGGAAATCTGTTCTGACTATGGGTAAGAGAAAGCATTGTGTAGTGATTTTGGATAAAGTGTTGGATTTGAGTCAAGAAGGCCTGAAATCTAAAAATGCCTGCTTGTGACCCTAGGCAAGTCACATAACCTGTTGTTCTTGTTGTTCAGTTGTTTTTCAGTCATTTCTGACTCTTCATGACCCCATTTGGGGTTTTCTTTGCAAAGATACTGAAGTGGTTTGCCATTGCATTCACCAGCTAATTTTACAGATGAGGAAACTGAGGTAAACAGGTTTAAATGACCTGCCCAAGGTTGCACAGCTAATAAAGTACCTGAAGCTAGATTTGAACTCAAGAAGATGAGTCTTCCTGACTCCACACCTGGCACTCTATCCACTATGGCACCTAACTTTTATGGGTCTCACTTATAAAATCCCATTAACACTTGTAACCACACTGAACCCCTTGGAGAATATTGATGTTAAAATGATGGGCTTTTGTTTCAAGAAGAAATTTGGGGGGTGATTAAAAAACATTGGGCATTCCCCTCCAGACTCCATTCCTGACCCTCCAAACGTTCTCCACCATGCTACAATAGTCTACTCATCCTGGAAGTTCACTCCATCCTGTGGGGGTGATCTCTGACTGATTGATCATTTCCTTCCAGGACCATTTTAAGGAAAGTGGACAATCATATCTTCATTCCTCCTGAGACAACTCTTGACTATCTCTCCAGACATTCCCCACTATGCTCCCATGTGGAACCTCCCCATCAATCTCCTTTTCAGTTCCCTTCTATGTATTGTCTGCTCCCTATTAAATGTAAGTTCCTTGAGGGCAAGGATTTCTTGCTTATATTTGTACTCCCAACACTTAGCATATGGCCTGGTTTCACATATTGTTTAATAAAGCCTTATTGACTTGTTAGTGTTTGGTAAATGTCTGTGGACTTAATGGTTTCTCAAAGTCAGATCAGTTTAATCATTGCCCATTAACAGTGACTATCCAAGAGACATATATTGATGGACCAATTCCATGGGTTGTCCATTCAACTACACATCAGAGTCTGGACAATTTTGGACAGGTCTAACTGTTCCTGAAGTCTTTCCTGACATCAAAGCCCAAAAATGGATTCTTTGCAACTTCTACTCACTACTACTGCTTCTGCCCTATGGAACCAAACAAAATTAATCTAAACCCTCTTACCCATTTACAAACCTGCAAATACTTGAATATAGCTATTATGTCTTCCCTGAGGCATCTTTTCTGCAGGCTAAATATACCCAGTTCCTTCAATGGGTCTTCATTTATCAGGAATGCAAAGCCATGTTCACCATATTGGTGGCCCTCTCCTGGATACTCTTCTCCTCATCAATGTCATTCTTAAACTTTGAATTAAACTGAACTGAACCCAATACTCTAGATGAGGTCTGGCTAATACAATAGGCCTATTACCTCCCTATTATTAGAACCTCTTCTTCTCTTACTGTAGCCAAAGTTTATATTAGCTTTGTTATGGTGACATTACACTGATTTTTTTTAACTTGTGGTTTACACACACACACACACATCTTTTAAAGAATAATTGCTATCCATCCATGCCTCCTCCCTCTTATGCTTATGGGGTTATTTTTTGTATCTCCATTGAATATCATCTTATTAGATGATCTTCTAGTCTCACAAAGTCTTTTTGATGCTGATTGTGGTCCAGTATGTTAGCTCTCCCTTACAGATTTACATCATCTACAAATTAAGTGGATATATAAACTATAATATTTATCATCAATAATTATTTTCCATGGTAGGATGACAAGGCAGCTCATGCTTTCTCAAACCTTCATCAAGGATTCCATCAATGAGTATATAGATTATTTCCATTAATATTTTGTTGAAATAAGAAAGTAGGTATAGGGTTGAATAGTTAAAGTTTTATTTCCTCCACTCTCCCACCCCCTGCTTTGTGAGGAGTAATAATTAGGCCTGTGATTTTTTTGGTTTGTTTTTTGGGGATTTGTTGCGGGGCAATGGGGATTAAGTGACTTGCCCAGAGTCACATAGCTAGTAAGTGTCAAGTGTCTGAGGCCAGATTTGAACTCAGGTCCTCCTGAATCCAGGACTGGTGCTTTATCCACTGCACCACCTAGCTGCCCTAAGCCTGTGATTTTTAAAAAGTATTTTCCCTCTTTCAATAATCTTGAGGATCAATTGCCAATATGTAAAACAAAACCAAAAACAAAACAAAACAAAACAAAACAAAACAAAAACCCTCTGTCTTCCCTAACATGCATCCAATCCATACATACTTGGTCTAGTCTAGCTCTGATTCCCTCTCTTTTTTTTTTTAATTTAGTGCCACTTTTAAAATCTCATAACTGCACGTTGAGGACTATGATGCTAAAGTGCAAATGTGGTAACTTGCTGCCATTAATAGAGAAAAGCACATGCTATAGAAAATCTTGACAAAACGTTTTTCCATTTTTATCTGATTAATTTCTCCTTCCAGTTCTATCCTTACAAACCCTCAGGGTGATTTTACTTATTTGGGTATTTTGCCCAGCTTTCTGTAAATTCGTTTTGTTGTCCAGTACTTCTCAATGTTTTATGAGGGAATAGTGCTCATAATCTTCCATCATCCTTTTCTATAATATTTTATAAATTTATGTATCTTCTAAAGCAGGTTTGTCTTTATCCGACACAAGCACCCTACTTGACAGGGAAAACAAATAGTTTACTTACTGAGATGGTTTCTAGGTTCTTTTTGCCACCTCACTGTGATAACTGGTTGTCAGTAGTTGTAACTTCCTAGGTAATAACCTATATGAAGATCTGTTCTCTTTTCTAGTGAAGTCAAACTCAAATAGAAAGGAAGGTGCATTAAACCATAGATAAGGGTCCCTGAAGATAGCACATTGACTTAGAAAATTACATATAAACATTAATTATGTTCTATTATTATATTTATATGTATCTTGTTAAATGTTTCCCAATTACATTTTAATCTGGTTCTGCTGCACTAGAGAGTGTTGTAAGGGACATGTCTGTTTGACACCTCAACTTTCATCCAGTTCCTATTTTTCCAGCATCATTAATTTGTCATATTGGAATTGTACCAATTATGTGCAAAATCTTCTCAAGCTCCATATGCTTGCAGAGCCTCTTAAAACATTGTGCTACATTATCATTCAGAAAAGTTTGACCTGACCATTCACACAGTAAACTGTAAATGGATGAAGAATGACAATTGTCCAGATTATAAAGTGCAGTTGGGTGGGCAGTGAATAGAGCTGTTTTATTGGTATACATGTCTTGGGCTGTAACTGATAATAGACAATGAGATGGGCCTAAAGTTGAATAGGATGAAGATAGTGGATTAGTCTCCCTTTGGGAAACTATCCAGTGCTTTAAATAACTCCAAAGTTCTTCCTGAAAGAAAGGCCCTTAACACTATGCTCTCTAGTATGGATGAAAATAATGAAATTACATAGTTGCCCAAAAAAACTCCAGGAGCAGGTCACCCAAAGGTAATGAGGAAGCACATGATGGGCATGAGCTACAACAAATTAATAATTAAGAATTACATCGAAGTGGCAAAATTACATTGAAGTGGCAGGTGTCATCAGAGACATGTGTGACTAAAAATAATAAGAAGATGGACTGATTATATAGGAAGAGTTCCATAGTGATAGATAACTTATGAATATCCATGTAATATCAAGGAATTTGCCCCCTCTCTCCTGGCACATTGGGCAGGTAACCTATGGAGAATTTATGGGAGGAATTATTCAGAATAACCAGGTTTGAATGGGTCATGTACCATTGGAGAGAGTATTCACATCAATGAGATTTTAACACCCATTGAAGTAGTAGGCAAGTATTTTCTTATTTTTATTCTTTCTTCTAATTTGAAATTGACTTTGATCTTTGCTCTAAGAAGTTAGTGTTCTGACTATACACAGACAGCTGATTCAGAAATGACTCCCACATCAGTAACCAGTCATTTCCTGTCTTTAAAGTAGAATCAATTTAATTTTTTTATGTTATTTGTTGCTCATCAAGGGCCTCCTGCTTTTCTTCTTGAAGAATGCATTCATGACCTATAGGTTGATGCATTTTAAAAGCACTTACTGTATTCCAGGTACTATGCTACCATGCACTAGGGATACAAAGAAAAAGCAGTGCAGGTAGAGTCCCTTCAGTGCTCTACAGACCTTTAGCCTCTCCAATTTCCTACATGAAACCATTTTTTGCAACATATTTTTCACCATTCTCCTATATTAATCTCTGCATTGACATAATTCTGAGTAAAAATTATTTACCCTATCCTTTTCTGTGAAGCAAACACTACAGTACAATAAGATAAATTGCAAATATTTTCATAGCATATTTTTGCAAACATTTATGAAGAGTACTATAACATCATATGATCATTTCCCAAGAAATTACGTTCCTTGTTTCCTTCTGACACAAGATAAAACCAACTCTATTAACATGACATTATTTGTCTTTCCCAGGAAAACTCATGAGCTCTCCTTCCATTTAACTGAGTTTTTCTTTTATCTCGTGGCTTCATTTGTAGCACAACCTCAAGGTTGATATGATTCACTTGTTCAAGGAGTATGTCCACTTGTTTTTCACTCACAGTATATTATCAGCTAAGTTACTGTTTATAGAAAGTCTAAAAATTGTGTGGTTCTTCACACCCTCTGCCTCCTCCTGCACCTCCACTCTGCCATAGTCATTGTAAGCTGCAGGGGGTTGTATAGGACTGAAGTTTGTGTTGTATTTTTCAGTGCTTTGTGAGTTGCTAGTCATGGCCAAAGAATCCATCAGCAAGTGTCCAGTCTGTTGCATGCTCTCCTCTCTACTTGACTGAGCTGTCTCACAGAGAGCTGAGTCTAGTGATAGGTAGAACCACATTTTTGAAGCCTTTCCAGCATGGTCAATAGAAGCTGTCAGAGCTATTGTTCCTCTAGCAGAAGCTTCAGGAACCCTGGGTAACCTCTGCATTAAAATGAGACATCGGAATAGAGCTTTGTGGAATACATTCATATCAATATAATGAAATATAAGTACACCATTGGAAATGACAAATGTGAAGAATTCGAAGAAACTTATGGAGGGCATCTAGGTAGTGCAGTGGATAAAGCACCAGCCCTGGATTCAGGAGGACCTGAGTTCAAATCTGACCTCAGACACTTGATACTTACTAGCTGTGTGACCCTGGGCAAGTCGCTTAAACCCCGTTGCTCCACCAAAAAGAAAAAAGAAAAAGAAAGAAAGAAAGAAAGAAAGAAAGAAAGAAAGAAAGAAAGAAAGAAAGAAAGAAAGAAAGAAAGAAAGAAAGAAAGAAAGAAAGAAAGAAAGAAAGAAAGGAAGAAGGAAAGAAAGAAACATATGGGAATACTTCTACAAACTGATACAAAGTAGAACCAAGACCACAACATACAAAATGACTAGAATAATGGCAGTGAAAGAAATACTAAAAGATAATTGATCTCAAATTGAATAAAAAGAGCTATCGAGGCAGCTAGGTGGTGCAGTGGATAGAGCACCGGCCCTGGAATCAGGAGTACCTGAGTTCAAATCCAGCCTCAGACACTTAACACTTACTAGCTGTGTGACCTTGGGCAAGTCACTTAACCCCAATTGCCTCACTAAAAAATTAAAAAAATAAATTTAAAAAAATAAAAAGAACTATCTATTTTGGACTCCAAACCCAGATCATGAAACATGTCTTCATTCTCCAGAGAGAACCATGAGGGTGGAAGTGGGAATGAGGGAGTAATAACAGTGTAGAATGCTGTATATAGGGTGTTAGTTGTATAGGTTGCCATATCGTTTAATTTTGCATAACTGTTTTGTGGTTGTAATTAGTTTTTGAGGTTATGAGAAATAGTTCTACTTGCAGTAGGGGGATATTGGGAAATGACTAATATGTAGTTGTTGGCTTTTTTAAGGAAAAAAAATAGAAAAAAAAAAGAAACCATAACTTCCTACTCAACTCCTTCATAAAAACATCTCTGATCCTTCTAATTAGGTGTAGTCTCTTCCTCCTCTAAATCCCAGTAGCACTTTGTACCTTTATTGTGGTATACATTTGTCAAATTCTACCATATATCACAGTTATTGACATCTTCATCTTGCTTTATAAACTTCTTTTACTGCAGGATAAGCTATTGGAGAAGCCACCTATGTTATACTTAACTTTGTATTTCTACAAATTCCTCTTTCTCTGAATTTCCAAACTAGATAAAGCATTATTAGGAACCCAGAGTAATACTAAACTAGATGGGCTTTCTAAGAGCCAGGTAAAGTTAAATGAAGGAAACAAAAAACAGTGACTTTCTAAATACCTAAGATAATAGGATCATAAATTTAGAATTGGAAAGGACTTTAGTGATCTTCTTCAACTCCTAATTTTTATAGATGAGGAAAATGAAGCCTTGAAAGATTAAGCAAACTTGGCCAAAGTCAGGAACACACACACACACACACACACACACACACACACACACACACACACACACAAAGAGACAGGGAGAGAGAGAGAGAGAGAGAGAGAGAGAGAGAGAGAGAGAGAAGCAGAGCCATGACTCAGACCCAGAACTTTTGAGAAATTGAGAAATTCCTTCTACTGGACTATGCTGTCTCAACTTCAAATCCCCAGAATTGTCTCCACTACACCATGCTGTCCCATCCCCTTTCCCTAAAATGAGCAAAACTCAGTTATTCACACATAGAAATTTAATTTTAAAGGCAATTTCCCATCAAGGAAAGTAGGAAGCAAAGGATTTTGTTTACAAAAAAACAAGCAGTCATTCTAAGAACATTTATTATGTCCAAGCATTGGAGATACGACTCCAAAAGTGAGATGGTACCTGTTCTCAAGAAATTTACATTTTACTAAGACCCAGAATTTATGATCCTAAGATTCTTCCAATAATGCTTTTGGGAAATGTGCTACTTAAAAAAAAGAAAAACTCTTTTGAATACTGCATGGTATAAATCTATTTGTATTCTTCAATCCATCACATCTACAGCTCTGAACCAGACATTCAAATAGACCCCTTTATTCTTCTCCTGTATGAAGATTCTTATCTCCCATCCCCCAACCCCACCATCCATATTCACATATTTCACATATACAAACTTGAGTTCTGACAAACATTAATGAAAACACTATCATTCAGTCTTTGTGAATGGAGAGAAGAAATAGATCATGGGTACCACCAGAACAAAGGAACAAATCATTACATATTCTAATAGCATTCAATAGAATTTAAGCTCTTGTCTTGGTACCCTCAACCCATTGCCTATCACAGTGCCTTGTGCATAATAGGTACCTCAATAAATGATTGCTGTTTGAGTCTATCTCTAAATCAATGATTTTTTTTATCCTATAATTAATTAATTGATAATAGTTTTAGGAAATTAGAGAACTTGGAACCACCCACTGATATTTTACTTCATGACCAGTTCAACAGTTTTGTGTTAGATAAAATCTTTTAGCATATACTGAGACAATTTGAAATCATTCCATTGTCAGGCAGGCCCAATGACTTACTCCCTTTCATATATTTTTCCCAACAGAGGCCTATAAAGCAAAACTATAGTTAGTAAGATGAGAGTTCTAAGCACAAATGAGTTCTGGTCTTAGTTATTTCATCTGAGCCCTTCTATTTTCTTGTATACCCTGATGAGTGGCTGAACATGATATAACAATCTGGGCCCCGGTTTCAAAGGCTCATGGTTCTGAAATACTCTTCAAGCCCAGGAATTCTAGATAAACATTCACAATAAGGGGAACGCATCCTTCCAGACACTCAGGTCCACAATTTCAGGGTCACTCAATTCCAATTCATTGCCAAATCTTGTCATTGCTACCTCCATATCTATCATATATATATATATATATATATATATATATATATATATGTATGTATGTATGTATATGTATATATATGTATATATATGTATATGTGTATATATAGATATATATATGTATATATATATCTATATATATCCCCTGTTGTCTGCTTATATAGCCACCACTTTTGCACATGTCCTCACAGCCTCTCAAGTGGACTACTGCATTAACCTTCTAATTACTCACACTGTTTCATCTCTCCCCATTACAATTCATCCACTCAGTTGCCAACATGTTTTTTGTTGTTTTTTTTTTTTAATGTGAAGTCTGACTTTATCGTCTTTTCCTCAACAAACTCTATTAGCTCCCTATTACCTCTGGCAGGAAGAGCAGGAGGAAGAGGAGGGGGAGGAGAAAAAGAAGAAGAGGAAGAGGAGGAGGAGGAAGAGGAAGAAGAGGAGCTGACATTTATATTGCACTTACCCTGCATCAGATATGTGCTAAGCAGTTTATAATTATTATCTAATTTTTATCATAAAATAGAAAGTCTTCTATTTGACATTTAAAACTCATTCTAATTTGGCCCGCTTCCTATCTTTCCAATCTTGTTATATGTTACTCCCTTTCACACACACTATGTTCCAGCCATACCAGCCTCCTTTTTGGTCCTCACACATGATGCTCATGATCTCCCATGCGATTTTGCAGTGGTTATCCCCTATGCCTGTAATGCTCTCTCCATCCTCATCTCTTCCTCTTCGTTTCCCCAGCTTCCTCCAAGATTCCATTGAAATCCTACCTTTTTGCGGAAGCTTTTTCTGGTTCTTTCAGCTTCTAATGCTTTTCCTTCTCAGATTATCTTCCAACAACTCTCTATATCTAATGTGTGCTGGTTATTTCCATGTTTGTCTCCCTCATTGATATACAAGCACCTTGAGGACAGAAACTGTTTTTGACTTTTGTTGTACTCCCAATACTAAACATGGCCCCTGACACATAGTAACTACTAAACAATTGCTTGCTGACTGATTGAGTTGTCATTTCTGTAAATGTTCTCAATGGGGGTGGGAGCAGCTTGGTGGCACAGTGGATAGAGCACCAGCCCTGGATTCTGAAGGACCTGAGTTCAAATCTGATCTCAGACACTTGACACTTACTAGCTATGTGACCCTGGGCAAGTCACTTAACCCTCATTGCCCTGCAAAAAAAAAAAATGTTCTAAACGGAACCCCAAGGTTTCCTTCAATACATTTGCCTCTTTCAATCCTAACCAGATTCCATGACTAGAAAAATATATAGGTAGCATTTGAATTTTTGGTCACTTCTACATGGTAGATATGGTGCAAAAACACCAAAAACTACTTCTCAATTAAATATTCCCTCCCCATTTCATTAACAATGTTAAGTAATGATATTTAGAGCAGGCAAGCAAAAAAACTCTGGTCAACTACAATCATTAATGTCAGTAGCTTAATGCCAAAATTAAAGAATACATGACCCCCTTTTGTTAACAATCAATAATCAGTTTTCATAAAACAAACTTTATAGGATGGTTGGTTTGAGAGTTTCTTAGAAGTGTCTCTGTCCCAATAAAATGTGTTAGTAAATTTTAAGAGAAAGAAAACCAGGCAATATTTATCTAGTGGATTAAGAAATGTGGGTGGGGTGGGAAATCAAAGCTATAGAGTGAACTGGGACTGTTTTGTAGGAATAAAGTTGAGGATTGTTTGTTTTTTTTTTCTTTAACCTCTCATAAGGTTATTGAAAATATTCCCAAGGAATGAGAGGGACATAGAAAGCAGAAAGGTGGAAGAGGAGAGGGTGTGTGTGTGTGTGTGTGTGTGTGTGTGTGTGTGTGTGTGTGTGTGTGTGTGTGTGTGTGACAGAGAGAGACTGAGACAGAGAGACAGACAGAAAGACAGAGGGGGAGAGGGGAAGAGAGAGACAGAGACAGAGACAGAGAGGAGAGAGAGAGTCAGCCAAAAGGAGGAAGAGATACAATAGACCAGAAACAAACAGGTATGACAAAAGAGATGACAGACTGGAAGAAGCAACAGGTTTCATACATCTGAACCAGAAAATATTTATTTTTCTGGAGATACATTGATGCTGCAGATTTTAATACAGGATGTTAGGCAATAATCTTTTTGTATTATAAAACCAGCAAAGCTTCTAGAATGTGATTTAAGAAAAGATATAGTAGTATCTTCCCTTATGATTCCACGATAAGAACAATTTTCCCCAAGAGATGAAAGTATGGGTAAAAGCAACCCAGCAGGCATTTGGTTCTTAAGTGCAATTAAAAGAGCAATGATCCCTACCTCGGCCAAACCCTGTCTCATTTGGAGTATGAAATGTAGGGTGAGTTGCTACACGCATATGCATGGAAGAGTACAAGAAAGGCCTCAAAAGAACCATGCTTACAAACTCAGCTTACAAACCAATTTTGGCAATGGGGCGGGGGAGAGAGAGAAAGAAGGAAAGAAGGAAGGAAGGAAGGAAGGAAGGAAGGAAGGAAGGAAGGAAGGAAGGAAGGGAGGGAGGGAGAGAGGGAGGAAGGAAAGAAGGAAAGGAAGAAAGAAGGAATGGTAAGATGTTTATGGGTGTCACAGTTCTCCCAGCATTTTCCCCTAGAATTATCTCATACCTTTAATAATTATAGTTGTTCATTTACATAACAATAATAAAATTACTCACATGATACTTTAAGGTTTACAAAGCCCTTTCTTTACGGAACCAAATTGTAGGTAATACATATACATCTGTTGCACGGATGAGGAAACTGAGGCTCAAAAAGGTTAGATGACTTGCTCATGGTAACACTACAAACACAAAAGAACTATGGGGCCAGAACTCTAGTGTCAATTCTGCCAGTGACTATATGACATAATAGTCTCTCTCCATTTCTCCCCCTGCACAAATATAAGGGATACTTTAAGGACAATCAAATAGCCAATACAAAAGCCCCTGGAAGAAAGGACACTATTGAGGGAGATGGAGGAAGTTACTGACATTCTTTCATTATGGACTGAGAAGGCTAGGCAGCTCTAGGTGTGGGCTGGCCCAGTGCCACAGTGAGTTCCTTCTCAGGCTCTCCTCCTCATCACCTTGTCAGCTTCACTCATAAGGAAAAGAGAGACTGTCACAATGACTGACAGAAAGTGAGGAATAATATACAAGAGCATGAAAGATGGGCTAGGTCCAAAAGATAATGCCTTCCTCTGCCTGTTTCTGTTTCCCTCTTCTCCTTCCCTAAATTATCTTCAGGGGAAGACTCTTATGATGTGTCCTTTATTTCACTAGCACTCTCATCCTGTTTTCCTTGCTTCTGGCCAGTAGAGTTTTCCAAAGAGACCTCCCAAGAATGTTTTTAGATATTTTTACACTGCTTTTTCTCAGAAAAGAATAGCTAGATAGAGGCTATCCACAAACTTCCATGTCTTGAGTTGTTCAATCATCTGTGGTTTTTTTATTGGACTCTTGCAGTGGGATAGACAGGTTAGAGAATCTAACCAAAAGCAGTGTCCTTATCCTTGAACCGGGGTACGAAGATTGTTTCTTAAATAGGGTACTTCTCCTTCCCGGTACTGCATTTTAGCCAGAAATTGTATATGCAATGAAACTATGGTTTTCAAGAGGCAGCTGATGTCTTTCTGAAAGTCTCGTGTAGAGTCTCAGAAGAGAACACAATCACTAATTTCCAAGTCTGTGTGTGTATCCAACTAAAGATCATACATTAAAAAGAAAAAAATGACATTTTAGGAGGACACATAGCTGAATAAAACATTTTTTAAAAAATTCAACACACCGATAAAAAGTTAATGTGACAACATTTATTTGGGAAGGATGCATATGTCTCACATCATCTGTGATTAAAAAGTTTCCTGCCTTATTCATGTGGCTTTTAGCTGTTTGCATAATGCAGACACTCAAAGTGGAAGCTAACTGGGGAATTCAGAGTCCTATGAATTTATTGCAGTTGAAAGAAATGGAACAGTGAATAAGGTGTATGGGCTGCCTATGAACCAGAAGACATCTTTTTTCAGTGACTCTCCAAATTAGTTTTACAAGGTAAGATTTTTAAGAAAATAGTTAATCATTACAGTTTGGGTTTTTTTTCTAATTAGTGGTTCAATTAGTTTAATAAGAGTAATTTGAAAATGTTACATTTCCACAGAATTTCAAAATTGGAAAAGACCTCAGAGGTCATCTAGTTCAACCTGTATTTGAGTCAGAATGACCTCTTCAGTTAGTCTGACAAGTTGCCATCTAATTTTTAAATTATTATTTATTGATTTTAGCATTGATTTAAAAAAATTGATTTATAAGTTTTCTTCCTTCTTCCCACCAATTGAGAAGGCAAGCAAAATATCAATTAATTATACATGTGAAATTATATAAAACTTATTTTCATATTAGTTATTTAACCAAAAAAGGAAAAGAAATAAAGGAAGGAAGGAAGGAAGGAAGGAAGGAAGGAAGGAAGGAAGGAAGGAAGGAAGGAAGGAAGGAAGGAAGGAAGGAAGGAAGGAAGGAAGGAAGGAAGGAGAGAAGGAGGGAAAGAAGGGAGGAGGGAAGGAAGGAGAGAAGGAAGGAGAGAAGGAAGGAGAGAAGGAAGGAGAGAAGGAAGGGAATCAGATTATTGTAATGTTCAGAGTAGCCAACTATTTCACTGTTTATCATTACAAAATTGTTGCTAGGGGACAGCTAGGTGGCACAGTGGATAAAGACCTGGCCCTATATTTAAGAGAACCTGAGTCCAAATCTGGCCTCAAACACTTGACACTTACTAGCTGTGTGACCCTGGGCAAGTCACTTAACCCTCATTGGCCCACACAAAAAAATGCTGCTACTGTTCACAATGATCTCCCAGTTCTCACTTTACTTTCCATCTGTTCATATGGTTCTTCCCATATTTTTCCTGAAACCACATCCTTCATCATTTCTTATTGCACAATAGTCCTCCATTACAATTGTATGCCATAAGTTGTTCAGCCATTCCCCAAATGATGAGCATCCCCTCAATTTCCAATTATTTGCCACCACAAAAAGAGCTGTTATAGATATTTTTGTACATAAAGATACTTTTCTTTTTCCTTTGATCTCTGGGGTATAAAGTTCATAGTGGCATTTCTGGGTCAAATGCAGTTTTATAGCTCTTCAGGCATAGTTTCAAATTACTCTCCAGAGTGGTTGGACCAATACACAATGCCACCAACAGTTTATTAGTACATCTATGTTTACTCATCTCCAGCATTTGTCATCTCTGATAGGTGTGAGGGGGTACCTCAGAGTTGTTTTCATTTGTATTTCTCTATTTTCATATGACTATAAATAGCTTTGATTTATTCTTTTGACAACTCCCTGTTCCTATCCTTTGGAATGGTTCTTATTTTTATAAATTTGAGAAATGGGGTCTTTACAAAAGAAATTTGGTATAAAAAAGTTGACATTACTTCATTGTCTATGTATGACACTTTTAGAAAAATGTAGTTTCTTTGATTATCTCTTTTGTTTAATTAGATCTATTTTTGCTTTTCCTTTGTCTGGAACCATGATTGCTACCCCTGGTTTTTTTGGAGTTTTGTTTTTGTTTTTGTTGTTGTCATTGTTGTTGTTGTTGTTCTGGTTTGATTTGGGTTTTTTGTTTTGTTTTTTTGTTTTGTTTTTGTTTTTACAACTGAAGCATAATAGAGTCTACTATAGCCCTATATTTTAACTCTGTCTTTCTGTTTCAAGTGTGTCTCTTATAAACAACATATTTTTGGATTCTGGTTTCTAATTCATCCTATCTGTTTCTATTGTATGGATGAGCTCATCCCATTCACATTCAGTTATGATTACTAACTATATTTCCCTCCATCCTATTTTCTTTGGTTTCTCTTTCTCTCTCTATTTTATCCTGTCCCTCCTCAAAAGTCTGTTTTGCTTCTGACCACTGTCCCCCTTAATCCACTCCCTCTTTTATCTCCCCATATCTCTTATCCCCTTCTCCTCCTATTTCCCTATTGGGTAATATCCCCAATTGAGTATATGTGTGTGTGTGTTCTTCCCTCTTTGAACCCATTCCAATGAGAGTGAAGTCCAAGCATTGCCTGCCACCATCACCCTATTTTCTCTTCCACTAATAAAAGCCCTTGTTTGCAAGACTCTTTTATATGGAAAAAAAAATTATCCATTCTACCTCTCCCTTCCCCCTTCTTTCAGTACATCCTTCTTTCTTGCCCTTTCATTATTTTGGAGATCATTCCAATATCATTGATTGATACTCATGCCCTCCATCTATGTAGAATGCTTCTAACCTCCCTAAGGATAAGTTCTTAGAAGTGACATATATCATATGTCAAGGCTTCTTAAAATTTTTTCACTCATGACCCATTTTTTCCCAAGAAATTTTTATATGACCCCAGGTATATGGGTATATAAAAGAGGCATACAAATCAAATATTCACTGCCAAATTTTCCACATCCCCCCACATTCAGTAACAACCCCATATGGGGTTGCAATCCACAATTTAAGAAGCTTTGCTTTATAATAATGTAAATAATTAAACTTTTTAAAGTATCTTTTGATTATTCTTTCATGTTTACCTATTTATGTTTCTCTTGAGCTTTGTGTTTGAATATCAAATTTTCTATTCAGCTCTGGTCTTTTCATCAGGAATGTCCTCTATTTCATTATATGTCCATTTTTTCTCTTGAAGGATTATACTCAGTTTTGCTATGTAGGATTTTTTTACTTATAATCCTAATTCCAGTATCACATATTCCAAACTCTCTGTTACTTTAAAATGGAAGCTGTTAAATCTTTTGTGATTCTGATTGTGACTCCATGATATTTGAATAGTTTCTTTCTGGCTGTTTGTAGCACTTTCTCCTTGATCTGGGATCTTTGTGTTTTGGCTACAATATTCCTGGGAGTTGTCACTTTGGGATTTCTTTCAGTAGAGTCTTTCAAGTTTTATTTTACCCTTTTGTTCTCTGATATCAGGGCAGTTTTCCTTGATAATTTCTTGAAATATGATGCCCAGCTCTGTTTTGATCATGACTTCCAGGTAGTCCAATAATTCTTAAATTATCTCTCCTGGATCTGTTCTCCAGGTCAGTTGTTTTACTGATGAGATATTTCACATTTTCTTCAATTTTGTCACTCTTTTTACTTTGTTTTATTGTTATTTTATGTTTCATTGAGTAATTAGCTTCCAGTTGCCCAATCCCAATTTTTGAGGAATGATTTTCTTCAATAAGGTTTTGCACCATTTTTTACATTTGGCCAATTCTGCTTTTTAAGAAGTTCTCTTTTTTATAAATGTTGTACCTCTTTTACCAAGCTCTTAATTCTCTTTTCATAATTTTCTTGTATCACTCTCATTTCTTTGCTCATTTTTTTCTTCTAACACGCTTATTTTTTTTTCTTTAACCCTTCCAGGAATTCTTGTTGGACTTGGGTCCAATTAGCATTTTTCTTTGAGCCTTTTTTGGTAGCTGTTTTCACATTGTTGCCTTCTTCTGAGTTTATTTCTTGGTTCTCCCTGTCATAGTAGTTTTTCATGGTTAAATTCTTTGTTGTAGTTGTTTACCCAGTTTTCCAGCCAATTTCTTGATTTTGAATTTTATGTCAAAGTTGGGATCTGTGTACCTGGCCATGAGGAGGCACTGTCCCAAGCTTCACATTTTTTGCATTGCTATTTTCAGTGCTTAGTTCTGAGGGTCTGCAAGTTTTCAATGTGATGTGGTGTGATGCAGGGTCACTGCTGGTGTGATGCAGTGTGGTCACTGTTCTCCTGGTCTTTAGCCAGGAAGGGCCCCTATTCCCTTATGCCAGAAGTGCTAGCATTCTTCTTGGCACTATAACTGCAATCAGGGTCCCTACTCGCTTATGACCAACCACAGGCATGCCCCTCCTCCCCAGAATTGCAACCCAGAACTGTGTATGCATAATAGAGTTGCTAATCATCATCACCTGTACCCAGCACCAGCAAAGGGTGCCCTGTAATCTCTTTCTGACCAGTTGTCTAACTCCCTTACCATATCTAAGCTGAGAACTTTTGAAGCTGCTGCTTTTTCAACCACCTTCAAGGCCCAAAGCTCCTGCTCCTGCTACACCCCAGGCTACCACTCATCCCACACCATAGAACTCTCTTGCCCATCTCCTATGTTGTTTGAAACAGGAAAAATATCTCACTCTGGCCTTTCATTGCCTTTACTGCTACAAAATTTGATTTGAGGAATCATTTTAAAGTTGTTTGGAGGGGAATGTTAGAAAAGCTCAGGTGGATTGCTACCTGTACCCCACCATCTTGGCTCTGTCTCTATTAATCTTCTCATATTGTATGATGAGATCTCACTGTCCATTTTACATCATCCTTAGCACTGAATTGATTCAACTAATCAGTTTTCAGATATTAATATTAATAACCAGTGCTTATATAGCACTATAAGTTATGTTTGAAAAAGTATGTTACCTCATTTGATTGTCCCAATAACCCTATAAAGAAAGTGCTATCATTATGCCCCATTGAATAGGTGGTGATGATGATGATGATGAATCTCCATTTTACATATACTGAGATTACCTATGGATAGAATACACACTGATATTAGATATATTTTCTCCATTACTATTCTCTTCCTTTTCCATTGTGACAATGTAACATCTGACTGGGTTACTGATTTGGGTTTCCTGACTATACTGTCTCCTCTGGTTTTAGTCCCACACTTGAAAATTCAAAGAAAAACACATTTGAATTTTCCTGTACTGATACTTGACATTTTCAACTTTATGTAACCCTTGTAACAGAGGTTCCTTTCTGAAACAAAATGGTCCTGGTACTCTTTGAGGAACTCCCACCTCTATGGCTCATTGCTCCTACCCAGAATGCCATTAACTTAGACTATTCAAATCACTCTCTATTTTCTACTCCAGGTCAGGACATGTTGATTCTATCAACATTTACTCGTCCTTTCCATATAGAAAACTCCTTCATACTCACAACAATACTTGCCACTGATTCCTTTGGAATTTGAAGTACTTCCTCTCTCTTTTAATGTCTTTCAGTCTCCTTTCCTCCTCCAGGTCAGTGGGACTGGTTTATACAAACTATCTTTGAGTGATCTCCAACAGGTAGAGTGATAGAGTGGATCCAGTCAGTAGCACCTGGCAGCTTCTCTCAGCATAGGAACCTATGACTCTAAGCAGTGTAGTAACCCCTCTTTATGTTTACAACCTCATTTTGTATCAATCTGGGTGATATGATTGTCTGACTGGTGATTGCTGTCTCACCAAATACCTACTTTAGTTCATAAAATTGAAATGAACAGAGGTTTGATAGAAAGGACATTTACAGAGCTCCCAAACTCATGACATGATTGCTCCAAAAAACATCCAAATAACACCATAGGAAAATGCCCAGAACAGCAAATCTCACAGAAGAATGTGCTGAAATCATCTTCTAACCACGAACAGCTTGGAAGGTCAGAATGAGGGAGCTGCTGTGCTGATACAGGAGTCGAGCCCAAGCCCACAGTCACCCTGACACAGATCCAGTGCCAGGAAGGCCTCACCAGAGATGCAGACCCCCAGAGCCTCTGAATCAGCTGAAGCACCAGTGTTGTCTGGAACTAAACTCACAGTCTGGTGAGTGGGCTCAGCCCTGGGCAGGGGGGAGACTATAGGGGTCTATGCTGGTGCTAAGGCAGAACTCAGATTTTACACCCCTGCTGAGAACCAGGAGGTAGACTCAAATAGCAGTGGCCCAGGTGGGGGAAGTGCACAGGCTCATCGGAGCTAACAACCACAACACACAAAGCTGGTTGATTAGCAAGTTAGTCTGGGGTCATCTAAGGATCAGGGAACAGGCCAAGCAAGTGAAGAACCTGATTCTCCTTAAATCATACCACCTGGGACTTCTTAAGCTTGGGATACTGCAGCCTGGAAACAGTGCCCCACTTTAAGGAGCTAAAAGTCAAGTTAAAGAAAGGCAAGATGAGGCAACAGAGAAAGGTTAGGACCATAGAAAGTTTCTTCAGTAACAAGGAAGACCAAGGGGCACCCTCAGAGGAAGATGCCAATGTCAGAGCCCCTATATCTAAAGCTTCCAAGAAAAATACGAATTGGTCTCAGGCCATAGAGGGGCTCAAAGAGGACTTTGAAGATAAAGTTAGAGAGGTAGAAGAAAAAATGGAAAGAGAAATGAGGGTGATGCAGGAGACATGAGAAAAAAGTCAACAGCTTGAAAAGTCAAATTGGCCAAATGGAAAAGGAGGTACAAAAGCTCTCTGATAAAAATAATTGCCTAAGAATTAGGATTGAACAAATGGAAGCCAGTGACTTTATGAGAAACCAACACACAATAAAGCAAATCCAAATGAACAAAAAAATAGAGGGCAATGTGAAATATCTTCTGGGAAAAACTGCTGACCTGGAAAATAGGTCCAGGAGAGATAATTTGAAAATTATTGGTCTACCTGAAAATCATGATTAAGGAAAGAGCTTAAGCACCATCTTCCAAGATATTCTCAGGGAAAATTGCCCTGAAATTCTAGAAGAAGAAGCTAAAATAGAAATTGAAAGAATCCACTGATCACCTCCAGAAAGAGATCCCAAAAGGAAAACTCCTAGGAATATTATAGACAAATTCCAGAGCTCTCAGGTCAAGAAGAAAATATTGCAAGCAGCCAAAAAGAAACAATTCAAGTAGTGTGGAACCCCAGTCAGGATAGCACAAGATCTAGCAGCTTCTACATTAAAGGACCAGAGGGCATGGAATATGATATTCCAAAGGGCAAAGGAAATGGGGTTACAACCAAGAATCACCTACCCAGCAAAACTCTGCATTATCTTTCAGTGGAAAAAATGGGACTTTAATGAAAAAGAAGACTTTCAGATATTTGTGATGAAAAGACCTGAAGTGAATGGCAAATTTGACTTTCAAATATAAGACCCTAGAGAACCATAAAAAATTGGAGATGGGGGACAAACCTGAGGTCATACAGTGGGCTACTGTCTTGTGTATGAGGCCAGGTTTTGGCTGGGATGCCCCTGGATCCAGGGGTGATGATTTGTCCACTGTGTCACTTAGATAGATGATAACATCTTTAGGGTTAAATTGAGGGGTGAAGGGAATGCCCTGGGGGAGGGGGAAGGGCAGAAGTGAAATCCTACATGAAAGTAACAGGAAAAGGCTTATGGAGTTGGGGAAGAGATGGGAGAGGAGCAAGGCAGTAAATGAATTTTACACTCATCAGAAAAGGTTCAAAGACCTTAAACTCATCAGAGCTGCCTCAAGGAGGGCCTAACAGACACACCCAACTGGTTGGAGTAATCTGTTTAATCTGGGCAGTAAATGAGCCTAACACTCATCAGAATCGGCTCAAAGACCTCAATCTCATTAGAATTGGCTCAAGGAGGGAATGATGTACACACTCATTTGGGTGGAGCAGGAAATTAGGAGGGGAAGGGGATGAAGAGAGAGGGGCAAAAGAAGGGAGGACAGAGTGGGGGAGGGGACAGACAGAAGCAAATCCTTTTTGAAGAGTGATAGGGTGAAAGAAGATGGTTAAAAAGAATAAATATCATGGGCAAGGGAATAGGATGGGAGGGAAACAGTTAACAATAGTAATCATGAAAAAGAGAAAAGGGGGAAAAATTGTACAAAAAATATTTATAGCAACTCTTGGTGGAGGCTAAGAATTGAGAATCAAGGGAATGTCCATCAATTGAGGAATGATGGAAGAAGCTGTGCTATATGATTATAGTGCAATGCTCTTGTGCTACAGGAAATGACAAATAGGATGATCACCGAAAAACCTGGAAAGACTAATGAATGTCAATGTATAGTGAAGTGAGCAGAGCTGGGAGGACATTGTGCATAGTGACAGCAGTATTGTTCAATGAGCAATTGAGAATGACTTAACTATTCTCAGCAGTGCAATGATCCAAGACAATCCCAAGGAACTAATGAAGAAGCTTACTATGCACCCCTATAGGAAGAACTGATAAAAAGAACATTTGTGGATTGTACATATATAACCTGATTGCAATCTTGTGGAGGGGGGAGGAAAGGGAGGGAGAAAAATTTAGAACTCTAAATCTTATGAAAATGAATGTTGAAAACTACCCTTACATGTAAATGGAAAATAAAATACATGTTTTTTGTAAAAAAAAAAAAAAAAAAAAAGAAAGGACATTTACCTTAAACCCAAATCCAGTCTCTGACATTTACTAGCTGTGTAACCATGGACACATCATTGAAACACCATGAGCCTCACTTTCCTAATCTGTACCATCTAACCTTGTGGAGTTGTTTGATGAAAGTACTTTGGAAACCTCAAAATGGTATTGAAATGAGGTTATTATTATAAATACCAATTCTAAAGAGTAACTTGAAATGCTCTTATAAACATCAAGATCTGAGAATAGATACCCATCAACAAAGTATTCTGGCAAACAGAAAGCAGAATTTAATTTGAGGAAAATATCGAGCAGCTGGAATCAAGAAACAGCACCTAAATGACAAACAGAACTAGTTCCAACTCTGCCATAAATAGTGTGGTTGCAGAGAGGATTGCTGGTTATGTTATAAAAGCCTACATGACAATAATGGAAAGAGCACTGAACCTGAGCATCAAAACACCAAGTTAGGTTCCTGGCTCCACCATGTCCTAGATGTCAGGCCTTGGAAATTTGCCTAATTTCTCTGGCTTCATTTTTCTTATATGAAAAAGAGGCATAATAATACTTCTATTAACTAACTCAAAAGGCTGCTAGGAGGATCAAATGAGATGATGGATGTAATGCATTTTGTAATTATAAAGCACTATCTAAATTGATTTTTTTTTTTAATTCTGAAGCTACATTAACACATGGAACTACTTACCCCTATGTCTGTCCTATGATAAAAGACCCCTCAGCAAAGGTTATATTTAAATTCTAATAATAATAATTCACACTTGCATATCCCTTTCAAAATTCTTTCACATTATTATCTTATTTGGTTCTCTCACAGCTTCTCCATGAGGTATGTAGTGAGCATAGGAATTAATATTTTCATTTGACAAAATGATATTTTGGTTCAACAACTTGCCCCAAGTCACACTGTAGAAAGTGGCAGACCTCAGACTAGAACTCAGATCTTCTGACACCTGTCCCAATCTTCATTCCACTAGGCCCCACTGCCTCTGAAAGACAGTTTTCCCCATTTGCTGATGCCCCTCTGACGCACAGAGCCCCAAACTGATGAGATGATTTCAGATATGTTCTGGAATTTAATTGATTGATTGTTTTCTACTTAATGAATCTGCTTTAAGGGAACACAAGAAATCACCTAATATAGCCAGATGTCACCTGGAAGGCAAAGTATTGTTATTCACTTTTGATAAGTGAGGCAACCAAGCCCCAGAATAGTGAAATGAGTGACTTAAGATTAAGCAAGTACAAAAGTGTTGTTCAGTTCAGTCATTTTTTCAGTTGTGTCTGACTCTTCATGATCCTATTTGATATTTTCTTGACAAAGATACTGAAGTAGTTTGCCAGGTCCTTTTCCAGCTCATTTTACAGATGAGGAAACAGAGGGGACAGATTTAGGTGACTTTTCACACAGTGTCACACAGCTAGTAAGTGTCTGAGGCAGGATTTGAAGTCAGGTCTTCCTGACTCCAGGCCAGTGCTCTGTCCACTGTACCACTTAGCTGTTCACTGAGTGGAAGCCCGGACTAAAACTAAGGTCTCCTGGGTCTCAGTTCTTTCTTCTTTAACATAAGCAAAAGGAAATGGGCTTGATCTTCAACTGACTTTCCTATGACTTCCCCTCATAAATGCCACAGAGCCAGACTTACCTTCCTGCTGTTCCCTATACACACCATTCTATCCCCAGTATGCCTAGGTTGTCAGTTCTGCTTAGAATATATTCCCCTACTTGTAGAATTCTTCACTTGCTTCAAGGATACACTCAACAGCCACTTCCTACATGAAGTCTAAGCTGATGCCCCAATAGTAGTCCTTGTCCCATTCCTTGCTTTATATTTACTTTCTAGGTTTTTGTATACATTTCTCTGTGTATCTGTTGCTTCTTTCCAATAGAAGATTATCCTCCTTAAGGCTGGGGATGCTTTTATTTCTGTCTTTGTTTCCCCAGCACCTAGCACAATGGCACTCAAAGAGGTAATGAGTGAATGAATGAATGGAGGGTGGGAGTGAATGAATGAATTAGTTAATTGATTGATTAATGAATCTGGTTCCTGCCCACAAGTCAACTCTATGAAATTCAAATAGCATGGACTTGTCTTAGTCCCCTTTCTCTTATCTAACCTTCCTTAAAAGATAAATAAGACAAGCATCACAAAGTGACCCCAAGATGCTTGATTTTCTTCCTAGTGCCCAAAGCCCAATAGAGCAATCAAAGAAAACTGGCAAAAGAACTTGGGAAGTTAGGCTGGGGCAGTGGCAAAGATGGATGCTTTCATGAAGCTCTCCTGCCTTCTGGGGATAAGGGCAGACATTAACAGAGTGAAGAAGAAAAATTCCACAGTCCAAGAGAACAAATCAGATTACTTTCAGGAACCTGTTTTGTAAAGTCATGTCCCGTTTGATAAAAAAAGAGAATAGTCTCTGGGTGGATCTTTGACCATCAAGCCAATCTTCCCTTTCCCAATCTGGCTAAGGGCCTGGGTGCTCAGGGTAAAACTGAGATGTGCCTAATCCACACTGTACCTTTATCCAGATATCAGGACCAGATGGCACCAAGTGGTCCTAGTCACTCAAGTGCAATGTAGTGAATATGGGTTCCTATTATTTCACTGATATTGGGGGAATGAAGGGGAGGAAAGGAAGAGTCAGGATGAATGCTCTTTTGTTCCAGGAGAAGGAAACTCTGGTTAATTTACTTTGTTGATTTCAGTGGTTATTGACTAAGATTTTCTTATACCTATGTCAAAATGATGATTGTTACGGTTATTGGTACAAGGGTTTTCTATATCCCCCTATATCAACTCATACAGAAAACACTAATGAGGTGGTTGAACCCATTAGTCCCTTTTGGTCTACGGGACAGCATTCTTTTTCCAGTCCCTTAGTTCATCATACCACATAGACAGCCTAGGATTGAACAGAGAGGTGAAGTGGAAAGAAGTCTGGAAGTCAAGACACTTAGCTTCTAGTCTGGCCACTAACAGTAATTGGACAAATGATTTGAAAAAAAGCCATTTTACTTTTCTGTGCCTCAGTTTTCTCCTCTGTAGAAAAAGGGAAGCATTGTTCATCTTTTTTCCCCTGAAAATGATCTGGAGCTTTCAGTACACTGGAAATTTCATTGGAGTATGATGTCGTCCCTCCCAGATCATTGCCTTGTCATGGCAAAGGTGCTTGTGGAGCTCAATGAAACTATGCTATTCAGGGTTACCCAAGATGGACAGGTCATAGTGGAGAGCTCTGACAAAAGGTGATCCCCTGGAAAAGGAAATGGAAAAGCACTCTAATACCTTTGCCAAGAAAACCCCATGTACAGTATCAAAATTATAAAAGTTTTGACACAAGAAGAGGAGCCCCTCATGTTGGAAGGTGTCTAACACACTACTGAGGAAGAGCTGAGAACAACTACAGGTAGCTCCAGAGCTAATGAAGCTGCTGGGGCAAAATTGAAAGAAAGCTGGGAGTGTGTCTGGTGACAATAGGGAAGTCCAAAGCTGTAAAGATAAGCTGGATGTGGTGAAACAGGAGCTAGAAAGATTAAACATCAACATACTGGGTGTCAGTGAACTTAAATGGATGAGAATAGGTGAATTTAATTCAGGTGATTATACTACTGTGGGCAAGAATCCCCTAGAAGAAATAGAGTAGCCCTCATAGTTAGAAAAGGGGGGAAGATCCCAAAGAGACCATAGAAGAGGGAAAAGGACCCACATGTACAAAAATATTTATAGCAGCTCTCTTTGTGGTGGCAAAGAATTGGAAATCAAGGGAATGCCCATCAATTGGGGAATGGATAAAAAGTTGTATCATATGAATGTAATGGAATACTATTGTGCTGTAAGAAGCAATGAGCAGGAGTAGCTCAGAGAAACCTGAAAGGACTTACATGAACTGATGCTGACTGAGAGGAGCAGAACCAGGAAAACATTGTACATGGTAACAGCAACATTATGTGATGAACAATGGTGATGGACTTGGCTCCTCTCAGCAGTGAAATGATCCAAAACAGTTTCAAAGAACTCATGATAGAAAATGTTCTCAACATCCAGAAAAAAAGAACTGTGGATTATGAATGCAGATTGAACCATATTGTTTCTACTTTGGGGTTGGTTTTATTCCCTTCTTTTTTGATGTTTTTCCCTTGTTCTCTAATTCTTCTTTCACAATATGACTAATGCAGAAATATGTTTAATGTGATTGTATATATATAACCTATATCAGACTTCTTTCTGTCTTGGGGAGGAGGGAGAGAAGGAAGGGTGGGAGAAAAATTTGGAATTAACAATCCTATGAAAACAAATGTTGAAAACTATCCTTATATGTAACTGGAAAATAATCAAATATTTTTATTTATTAAAAAGGGGGAAAGGGAATAAAAAGTCATTACTGATGTATAATCTCAAAATTGACAGAATGATATCCATTCAAATCGAAGGCAAACCATTCTATGTCACAGTAATACAAATCAATGCTCCAATCACTAATGCTGAAGTCACTAATGTTGTCTAGTTCTATGAAGACCTATATCTTTTAAAAATAAGACCAAAGAAGATGTCACATTCATCATAGGGGATTGAAATGCTAAAATAGGGAATCAAAAGTTCATTAGGATAACAGGCAAGTTGGGCCTTGGAGCACAAAATGAAGGAGGGCAGAGGCTGAGTTTTGTCAATATTACTTGCTGGTCATAGCAAACATTTTTTTAACAACCCAAATGATGACTCTACACATGGAAATCACCAGATGGCTAATATAGAAATTAGATTGACTATGTACTTTGCAATCAAAGATGTAGAAGCTCTATACAGCCAGTAAAATAAGACTTGGAGCTGACTGTAGCTCAGATCATGAGCTTCTTATTGCAAAATTCAGACTTAAAATGAAGAAAGCAGGGAAAACCATCAGACTTTATAGGTATGACCTAAATAACATCACTTATGAATAAGAAGTGGAGGTGATAAATAGATTTAAGGGATTAGATCTTGTAGACAGAGTGCCTGAAGAACTATGGACAGAGATTTTCAATATTGTACAGGAGGCCGCAATAAAAAACATCCCAAAGAAAAAGAAGAGCAAGAACATGAAATGACTGTCTGATGAGGCTTAACAAATGGCTGAGGAAAGAAGGGAAGCAAAAGGCAAAGATGAAGAGCAAAGATCTACCCCTACTGAATACAGAATTCCAGAAAATAGCTAGGAGGGATAAGTAGATTTTCTTAAGTGATCAGTGCAAAGAAATAGAAGAAAATAATAAAATGGGAAAGACAAGAGAACCCTTCAAGAATCTTAGAGAAAAGGAGGGAATGTTTCATATGAAAATGGGCATGATAAAAGACAAAATGCTAAAGACTTAACAGAAGTAGAAGACATTAAAAAGAGATAGCAAGAATACAAAAAAGAACTACACAAGAAAGATCTTAACATCACCAATAACCACAATGATGTGGTTAGTGATATAGAGCCAGACATCCTGGAGAGAGAAGTCAAGTAGGCCTTTGGAAGCATTTCTAACAATGAGGCCAGAGAAGGTGACAGAATTCCAACTGAGCTATATAAAATCCAAAAATATGATGCTGTTAAAGTGCTGTGCCCCATATGCCAGAAAATTTACAAAACTTAGTGGCTAATGGATTGGAAAAGATAAGTTGATGTACCAATCGAAAAGAAAGACAATTCCAAATAATGTTCAAACTACCAAACATTTATGCTATCTCATATGCCATCAAAATTATGTTTAAGATTCTATAAGCTAGGCATCAGCCATATGTAAACTGAGAATTACCAGAAGAGAAGACTGGTTTTTGAAGAGGCAAAGGAACTAGAGACCAAATTGCCAGCATTTGCTGGGTTATGGAGAAAGCAGGGCAATTCCAGAAAAATGTTTATGTCATATAAATAAAAAAACCCATCTACCTCTGCTACATTGACTACACTAAAGTCTTTATGTGGAACACAACACAATGTGGCATGTCCTCAAAGAGATATGAGTACCTGATCATCTTACTTGTCTCCTGAGAAACCCATATTTGGGTCAAGAAGTAATAGTTAGAACCAAACATGGAACTGATTGGTCTAAGATCAGAAAAGTTGTATGACAGGGGTGTATATTATCACCGTATTTATTTAACTTACGTGCAAAGTACATTGTGCAAAATTCATTCTGGAGAAGTCAAAAGCCAGAATTAAGGTTTCCAGGAAAAATATCCACAATCTCTGCTATGCATATGATACCACTCTGATGGCAAAAAGTGAAGAAGAATTAAGGAGCCTCCTGATGAGGGTGAAAGAAAAGAGTGTAAAATCTGTCTTGAAGCTTAAGAGCAAAAGACCAAACATCATGGCAACTGGTCCCATCACTTCCCGGCAAATAGAGGGAGAAGAAAAAGAAGCAGTGTCAGATTTTATATTCTTAGGCTCAAAGATCTGCAGATAGTGACTGCAGTCATGGAATTAAAAGATGCTTGCTCCTTGGAAGGAAAACTGGCACTTCCGGACAGTATACCAAGAAACAGAAACATTACCTTGCAGACAAATGTCTATGTAGTCAAAGCTATAGTTTTTCCAGGAGTCATGTATGACTGTGAGAGGTAGACGGGGGAAAGCTGAGTGTCACAGAATCGACATTTTTGGATTGTGATACTGGAGCAGATTTTTGGGAGTTCCTTGGACAGCAAGGAGATCAAATCAGTCAATACTTAAATTAATTCAGACTATTTAATGCAAGGACAAGTACTGAAGCTGAAAACACCCTGATTTTGGGAAAGATTGAAAGAAAAAGGAGAAGGGAATGGCAGGAGATGAGATGGCTAGATAGTGCCACAGAAGCAACAAACATGATCTTGGACAGACTTAGGGAGATAGTAGAAGATAGAAGGGCCTGGAGTTCATGGGGTCACTGAGAGTTGGACATAACTGAACAACAAAACAACAGCAACAACGAAGTGTGGCATGGTAGCCAAAAATAATTCGTTTTATTTGTATCTATGTTAAAGGAGGCAAAACTTACAAGAATAAGAAGGTGATAGCCACTCTCTGCTCTTCCAGACAACTTTTAAAGTATTGTGCCCAGTTCTAATAGCCACAGTTTAAAGATATTGATAAGGGGGCAGCTAGATGGCGCAGTGGATAGAGCACCAGCCCTGGATTCAGGAGTACCTGAGTTCAAATCTGGCCTCAGACACTTAACACTTACTACCTGTGTGACCCTGGGCAAGTCACTTAACCCCAATTGGCTCACCAAAAACAAAACAAAACAAAACAAAACAAAACAAAACAAAACAAAACAAAACAAAACAAAACAAAACAAAACAAAATATTCGGGGCAGTTAGGTGGTGCAGTAGATAGAGCACCAGCCCTGGAGTCAGGAGTACCTGAGTTCAAATCCGGCCTCAGACACTTAACAGTTACTAGCTGTGTGACCCTGGGCAAGTCACTTAACCCCAATTGCCTCACAAAAAAAAAAATTCTTCTGTTGAGTCCCAGAGCTTAGAACTGGGATCACTGAAAGGAAATCGCATAGAGGCAAATTTAGGCTTGATATCAGGAAAATCTTCCTAGCAATTAGAGATGGTCAAAAGTGGAATGGGCTACTTTGAGAGGTGCTAAGTATCCTCTCTTTGGAGGTCTTCAAGGAAAGACTGGATACTTTCCAGGGATGGTAGAGTGTGATCTTCTTTCTTATTCATTGGACAACAGAGGTCCTTCCTAATTTTGCAATTCTGAAAAATCTGTAATTCTATGACCAGATGACTTTTAAAGTTCTTTCTGTAGCTCTAATACTTTATACAACTGGGAGGGAATTAATGAGTCTCCAGTATTTATAATGCATCATCTCACATGAATACCCAACCCCCAGCCTGCCTGAGCCCAAGCGCAGTAATTGTGCTACTAGAGTAGAATTCAGCTTTGATAAGCAAAAATTAATTACACATGTAATTATGCAGTGCATTGACCCAGTTGGTAATTTAAGCTGAGTGTCTGTAGTCTTATGCAGTGATCAATAGAGGACTTTAGAGATCATCTAGCTCAAACCCTCATCTTTCTGATGAGGAAACTGTGGCCCAGAGAATTTGACTTGACCAAGGTCACAGTTGGCTTATGTAGCAGGACAGGAATTTGAAAGGAAGTCTTCTGATTACAAATTCAGGACTATTTCTACAATAGAAATTTTATTTCTATCATTTTCTTATCAAAACACAAAAGCTCTTAATAACCAAGTATTTCTAGGGATTTTAAGGAACCTCAAAGACCACTGGTCCAACCGCTTCATTTTACAGATGAAAAAAACTAGGGCCTAGAGAAGTTAAATGATTTCCTCTTATGTTACATAAGTAATAAATAACAAATAGAGACACTATTTGAACCAGGGTCCCCCAATAATAAATTTGGCATTTTCCCTGCACTACAGTCTCTGTTTTATTACATCTTTATATAAAATTTAATAAATTAAACTCCATTCTTTGAAACTTATCAACTACATTCCTCAAAAGCATCAGGTTCATGTTCCTTCTCAACCTATCACAAGTAGGGGGCCTGTTTCCTTGGCAATGAATACTCCCATGAAGACACAGTTCACTATGACCTAGGATGAGTAGCATAGGTATGCACAAACCATGGGCACCCTGGCTCTATGCTCAACTATAAAGCAGGTAGGCTGGCATGAGTCATGAGTGGTAGCTATATGGCATAATAGAGTATTTAGACTTGGAACCAGGAAGACTTGAGTTCAAATGTTGCCTCAGAAATTCACTACAACCCTAGGAAAGTAATTTTACCTCTCTTGGTCTCAATTTCCTCACTAATTAAAAGTTAGCCTTTATGGACTCCAAGGTACCTTTCAGCATTGTCTATGATCTATAAAACTATCTGGCATAAAGTTTTCTGCCAACACTAGAAGCCATGGTATCATAGAATCATGGAACACAGAATTAAAAGGAACCTTAGAGATCATCTTCCAGAGATTCCTAACCTGGAACCAATTAACTTGTTATTTTTTAGCATTTTGATAAGTATGTTTCAATATAATTTCCTTTATAATCCCATGTACTTTATTTTATACATTTCAAAACATTATTCTGAGAAGGGGTCCATAGACTTCATCAAATTGACAAAGGGGTCCATGTCAGAAAAAATGTTAAGAAACCTTGATAAGTACAATCCTTACATCTTACAGACTAGAAAACTGTAGCCCAGAGAAGTGAATGTCTAGGCAAGGGTCACACATTAGCACCAATATCCTGAGTCCTGTGACCACCATTGTATTGTCAAGCCTCTGGACAGTGTTCAAGGGCTCAAAATCCTGTTTCTGTCTCTTTCATAGGGCAAAGTCCCTTCCCTATTACTTTTTCCTTCCATAACCCACTCATTGTTGGCTTTTGGGGAATCTCAACTTGGTTGTAGGGGAACCTAAGTGTGGGACAACCTGGAAAAGAAGGGAAGCAGCAAGTGCTATGGAAGGACACCTGTCCTGAGGGTTGAGTCCCAGCTCTTAGTCCTCGCAATATCATTAACTCACCACATGACCTTGAACAAGACACTCCCTGCATCACATTTTCCCCATATGTCAAATGAGGGGGTTCCCTCTTCAAAATCCATTCTGGCTCTGATATATGATTTCTTGCTATGATTCTATTATGTTCAAGCTCTTGATGTTTAATACACACACACACACACACACACACACTCACACTCACATGATGAAATTAAAAAAAAATTAAAAGGGAACAAAATTACAGACTTAAAAGAATTCCATTGAAGCTAATCTCTCCAGACCCAGGGATGGTAAGAAGGCTCATCAATGGTGCCTCCTCCAGAGCATTCCAACAGAAGGAAGCAAATGAAACGTGAGAGAATAGAACAGAGTCAAGCAACTCTTTCTAGCTCAGAAAGAATCCTCGGGGTCTAGTCTACTGAGACTCGAGAAGCCTCTCATCACCTTCCTCTTGCACCACTCGTTAAGGGGAGTCTTCTTCATTAAGGAGACAATCTCTAGCAATGTGACCCTCTTTTTTAATGTCAGGAAAACCAGAGTAAGAATCTCACTAGCTCAAGGATTTTAGGCTCAGCAGAATGCGTTTCTTCAGTCACAGCTAGAAAGGAATTTGTTTGAAAGAAAAAGAAAAAATAGCCTTCTACTCTCCAATTTGTACAATCCAAAGTATCCAGAAAGGTCCTCGTTTTCTTTCTTTATCTCTGTCCCTGGCACTTACTCCATCTCTCTGTCTCTGTCCCTCTTTCTGTCTATCCCTGGCCCTCTGTTTATCTCTGTATCTCTCTTTTTCTGTCTCTTTGTCATTCTGTTTCTCTGTCTCTGTCTCTCTCTGTCTCTATCTCTCTGTTTCTGTCTGTCTCGCTCTCACCCTCCCTCCCTCTTTGTCAATCTCCCTGCCGCTCACTGACTTTTTGTTAAAAATGTCTCCATAGATGGTGCATTCACGAGTATGAGTGTGGCTGCAGGACCAAACATTTGACTCACCATTTTGTGTCCATGTGAGGTTCTGATGATGATTATTGTCCCTGTCTATTTTCAACAAGACCTATCTTTGTAAATTGCTCTGTTTCTTCCTCTTCAGGACTGTATTAACACCTATGCTTAGCTGACCCCACAGACCCACCATTCAATCAACACATGCCTTTGCTAAGAAAAGTTACTCACAACTCCCTCCCCTCCTGAAAAACACTGATGGACTGACTCACTTCTTCCATGATGCTCTCCTAGATTAGTCCAAATGAACTCTGCTCCCTGTAATCTACATCCTACCCACCCCAACCCAAAGCCTCAAAATGACAACAAAAGGACAATTAGTCTTTGTGTTTTGATGCATCTTTCCCATGACTTTTGCTTAGCCAAAGCTGTAAATACAATCTTTTATCTGGTGGTATCCCAAAGGAAGTGAAAACTTCCATTCCCTTCACTGTGACTCTCTCTAAAAGGTCATATATTTTACAGTTTACTCTATGACCTCTCTATCTCATTATCCCCAACAACTTCAGTATATAATGATCTCTTCCTAAAGGCCTGATGCATTTAATAATGATTCATTGCAATTTAATCATCATTCATTTGCACTTACTATGGTCCAAGCATTGTGCTGTGTGCTAGGGGTACAGAGACATAACCAAATCAGTGCTTGCCTTTAATGAGCTTCATTCTACTAGGAGGAATGTCATGCATACTATTAAGTACATATTACATTACATATATGTATATATAACACACAAAAAAAGAAATACAAAGAAATTGGAGGGATACTAATAGCTGAAATAATTAGGAAGAGTCATCTTTAACATCATCATAATCATCATCACATTAACATTTACTTAGTATTTTAAAGTCTGAAGAGCTCTTTACCTAAATCACCTTACTACCACATTTTTAGCACTTAAGTAGTTTCCAGTGGTTTCAGGTTTCCCCAACTGGTTGTCAGGCCCTTAAGGCCAAAGACCATGTTTTATACATCTTTTGTATCACTGTCCTTACAAAATAAAGAGTAGGGTTGCAAAGAGGAGAGAGAGAGAGAGAGAGAGAGAGAGAGAGAGAGAGAGAGAGAGAGAGAGAGAGAGAGAGAGAGAGCATGCACAGTTGTGAGCACAGGGCAGTCACTTAAGAAATTATTATTAATTAGTTGGTTAATTAATAGAAGACAAGAGAATAGGTAACACAAATGAATGGATGATGAATTATGATTTGACAGCTGTACTTTTGTCTTTAATAATCATATTTGCTTTAAACTTACAGAAAACATGCTTTTTTTGAGGAATCTGAGGGAGGGGAGGAGGAGGAAGAAGAGAAGAAAGAGGGAAAACAGGAGGAAAAGGAGGAGAAAATAGCAGGAAGAGGAGGGAATATATTGAAATATATATAATATAAAAAGAAAATACATGAATGAAATGTGGTTTTGAAATTTAAAAACAAAACAAATTTGTTGTCCCCCAGTCCATACCATCTACTGATCAGAGGTGTCAAAGGGACCATAGCTACAGATAAACCACAGGTGAAAAACAGAAAGTAGAAAGCTAAAACTTGAAAATTGAAAGCTGATGGTAGCCATGTTCATATACAATATTCAGGTCTATAATCTCAAGAAAAAAACAAATTCAATAAACATTTGTTATGTACAAAGAATTGTGTTAAGCATTAAGTTTAGGTAAGGCAGAATCACTACCTTCAAGGGTCTCACAGTCTGGAGGGAAAAATACATTTATAGATAACTATAAGGTGCAGAGTATATAAGGCACTCAGCCTGGAGTCAGAAAGAATTGAGTTCAAACTTGACATTAGACACTTAATAACTGTATGACCCTGGGCAAGTCACTTAACCCTGTTTTTGCTTCAGTTCCTCATCTATAAAATAAACTGGAGAAGGAAATGGCAAACCACTCCAGTATCTTTGCCAAGAACGTGCCAGGGAGGAGATGGGATTTGATCTTGGATAGGTAGTAATTCACTAACTAAAGGGGGCAAGAAGAGCATAGTGTTAGAGAACAGTATGAAAAAAAATAGCATAAAAGTGGGAAAGTATAGGCCATGTTCAAAAGAAAAATTGCAATCCAGTTGGCTGGAGAGTGGTTTGTGTGAAGGAAAGGAATATAATACATTTTTTAAATTAAGGTGTTATATTTTGGAAGACTCTGAATTTAAGGTAAAGTATTATTAATTTATTCAGAAGCCCACCATCGTAATAATAGCTAGCATTTATGTAGAACTTTAAGTTTTATAAAGCACTTTACAAATGTTAACTCATTCAATTCCCACCACAAGCCTGTGAGGGAGGTGCTATCATTATACTCATTTTACAAATGATGAAATTGAGTCAGAAAAGGTTAAGTGACTGACCCAGGATCATATAGGAAGCAAGTATCTAAGGCAGGAGTCAAACTTAGCTCCAACAATCTATCCATCTTAACACCTACCTGCTTATACATTTTTTTCAGTAGTGTAACATAGCCAGATCTATGCATAAGGAAGATAAGTTTGAAAACAGTACAAAGCGTGGGTTATGGAAAGGAGAAAATAGAAGTAAGAAGATCTGTTGAGAGACTATCACATTAAACTACACAGGTGTTAATGAGAACTCATTGCTTGTCCTTCATTTGGAAGAAGATCAATGATATCAGGGGTGATGTTTTGACTTGCCTGAATGGTTACTTAAGTGAAACAGAATTGCACACAGTCCTCAGCCTCACTCTCTCCTTCAGTCATCAAAATCCAGTAGCAAGACAAAAGTCAAGATGAGTGGCAATGGCCTGGGATGCAGTGGATGGCCATCTTTGATATCTAATCAAACTAAGTGCTCCACAGCACCTGCTTTGGTCATTTTCATAGACATTGGAACAAATTGTTCTCATCCACCCATTCCACCAGGGCAAGTATTTAGATACTTGGAGCAGACATCTCCCACCTCATCAACAAGTTTCAGTCCTGGCATTTCCACTCAACCTGGTTTAGCCCATCTGCTGAGACTATTTTTACCTGGTAGTGGCCTCTGTGTATACTACAGGTAAAAGTTGGGTGAAAGGCAGATGAGCAGTCCTGAAAAGGGCTCGGAAAGTCCCCACAAGAGAGGTGCTAGCCCTCCATGAACACCCCATACATCACTAATGAGAACTGGTGCTATAATGATGACAATGAAGAGGGGCAGATACAAAAGAAATTTTGTTCTAGAGGTTGGATATATAGAGGTTGAATATATACATATATTTGTGTGGGTGTATGCATGTGTGTATTGAATATACATAAATATACATATGATATGGATATACATAAATGTATGAGTATATATAAATGTATATGGGCATATATAAATATACATATGGATATGGATATACATAGGGACTAGAGGTTTAATATACGTGTGTGTGCATGTGTGTGTTGAATATACATAAATATACATATGGACATGGATATACATAAACATATATGAGCATATATAAATATACATAAATATATATGAACACATATAAATATGCATATGTAGATAGATAGACAGACAGACATAGACTAGAGGTTGGCTTTATAGAGGTTGAACACACACACACACACACACACACACACATATATATTGAATATACATGTGAATATAAGAATGAGAGAGGGGAATGAGTCAAAGACAATACCAAGGATTAAACATGGAAGCTAGAAGAAATGGTGGCACCACAGAAAGAATGAGTAAAGTCCAAAGAAAGAGTGAATTTAGGAGAAAAGGTAATAAACCCCTTTGGATATGTTGATTCTTCAGTATTTACATTCTGTGAAAGAAGCACATTTAGAATGTTTCTCCTCCTCCAGTCCCCTCTGAACTTCTGGTATTTCAATCCGTATCAAACATGAGGAAGACTCTAACTGGCTTCAGGCTATTGCCTGTCAGGATCTCCAGACTTCTAGCACACAATCCCAATGTTGCAGCTTCATTTAAAAAAAAAAAAGGATATGGAAGGAAGAACACTACTCATGCCTTCCCACCAACAATTAGCAGTGTATAATCTTCTGCCAGAAAGCCCTGCCTCTGGCCACAGACTTTGGCAGTGAGCCCAAAGAAGATTAGAAATTCCAGCCTGGGTCATCACAATGACCAAAGCAGACCCAGGAATCTCTCTCGGACAAATGTACAAAGGGCTGTCCAATAAGGAGGCATCTCTAACTTTGTATCCCCAGGCACAGTTACTAGCATGTAGTAAAATCTTGATGAAAACATGTTGATTTACTGAATGATTGATTGACTTCCCCTCAATGGCCCTTTGTGTATTTATTAGGCATGGATTTACTTAAACCTTTGCTGAACTTAATCATACTTTCAGACTTGGTCACATTTGGGGAGTTACAGATTCTATACATTTACCATCTGTATAAATAAAACCTCACCTTTACATGGGGCTTTAAGTTTGATAAAGTGCTTTTTTCACAAGGATTCTATGAGAAAGGTAGGAAAAACTGTTTTTAAACTGGGCCTGTGATTTAATTGGTATGGGGACTCCTTAGGAGAAAACACCATCTGTTAATACCAGTTGGCACTTAGTCTTTAAATTAGTCTTAGAAAGTTGATTTGAATGAATGAGGCATTTATTAAGCACTTAATATATACAAAGCACTTTACTAAACACCCAGGATATCTATAGAAAAGTAAGATAGAGAAATGAAGAGAGAGGAGACCCCAAGTTGGAACCATGGGGAAAATCTATGGTTGGGGAATGGGTCATAGATATAGTAAAAGAAAATTATACATCATGTTCAGGAACCAGAACCAGAAGAGAGCAGTGTCATGAAAATCTCAGGAGGACAGAGTATCCAGGAGGACCAAGAGATCCAGTGCTTCAGAGGGGTGAAAAAACATGAAGACCAAGAAAATCTCATCAAACTTAGAAATTAGCTGTGTGACCCTGGGCAAGTCACTTAACTCTCATTGCCCCCCCCCAAAAAAAATTTAGAAATTAGGAGATCATCGGGAACCTTGGATAGAACCATCTCCATTGAGTGAGGAGGATGGAAGCCAGAATACAAGAGGTTCAGAGATAAAAGGGAAGAAATGAAGTATTGACACCCTCTGGCCATATGACTAATAAGTGTTAGAACTGTGATTCAAACCAACATTGCCTGACTCCAGCTTTCTTCACTATGCTGCCTCACTTTTAACATGTGATAAAACTATCAAGTTTAAACTAAGATCTCACAAGTCAAGGATCTTGGAGTTTGGTCACAAGTTCAAATTCATCTGTTCCATATCTGCTCATAATTTATTCAGTTTTTCTTATATTCCTTCTCCATTGTCATTTTCCAAGATTTTTTCAACCAATCAACTCTGCATCAGGACCTGGAGCTCCAGAACATCTGATTCCTACTTAAGGTATTACATCTGCTTAGGGAACAATATTTTGGTTTTTTTAAGTCCAATTTTCAAAATTTAGCAATAGAATAATTTTCATCCCTTTGCCGCAAAAACAATTCCATTGAGGATACACAATGACATGTGGCCTACAAACTGTGTTGAGGCCAGAACTTCACTTCACACACAGGACATGTATTCCAAGTGCAACTCCCGAGAGCATAGATTTGTTTGCTTCAAGGAAACAATTTGGTATGGTCCCTCTGCCTTGCAGTTTTAGAACACATTGAGTCAACATTCTGAAAAGCTTGGCTTTCCTCAACACAGGCTAGTCCATCACCTTACAGGACAAATGCAATTCTTACTTTAGAACTCTGCAACAAGCAAATTAAGGCTTTTTCTTGGGGGGAAGGAGAGTTCTAGAACATTTTTCTGTGCTTGATGCTGCTGAAGTCTTGTTACAGTCTGAGGGTGTTAAAGGATCCCCCAGCTATCAGCAACTTCACTATCTTCTTTTTCTGCAGTGTCTGTCTTACAGGGGTTCTTTGCATACATTGCAGATCTCCCAAGGCAAATTCCTGTGGTCTGAACCCTATAAACATCTGGATAACTGAGTGAACTCAGAAGACAGAGAAGCAGGTACTACCTCATCATTGCCCTACCTTCCTAATGCAGTACCATTCCCACATACATGCCAAGTCAATGTCCACACTGATTTGCATTCTTCTCCCATCTGCAACTTGCTGCAGTCTGCATTCTGTAGATGTTTGCAGACTAGTAATTGCTACTAAGAAATCAGAGCCATAGAAAGAAAATCTATAATAGTATTTTAATTTTCTAGCATGTCACACTTCATCCTAATGCAGTGCTTCTAAATCCTGGTGCAACTTCTTGCAAAAATCCTGGACATATCTCTGGGTTTTTATTTTTTCCCTGTCAAACTGTCAATCTGGCAAGGCAAAGTTAATAAAAAGTTGAGTTTTGCATGTTGTCAAGTTGACGACAATCTGCAAAAGACATTGAGTGCTTAGCCAGTTGGATGTATCATCAGAGAAACTCAGAGTTAAAAGAGACTACAGAAACACCTGGTTCAACTAATAATATTAATCATAATTATAATACCTGGGCATGGTGGCACATCTGTATTCCCTAATACCTTAGAGGCTGAGGCTGACAGATCTAAGTCCACACAGTCTGGACTACTGTGAACAAAGCTACTTTAAGTCACACTAAGGGGTGTCTACGCTGAGTCTAGCAACAGAATGGTGAGCCCCCAAGAAAGTGGAGACTGTCCCTATGGAGGGAAAAACTGGCCCAGGTCAGAAAAGAAGCAGGTCAAAACTCCCATGTAGATCTGTACTGGAATCAGGACCATGAATAGTCTTGCACTTACAACCCAGACAAGATGGAGAAACTGAGTCTCAAAATAAACTCTGATTATAATTATGAAGACGAGGGAGAGTAGCTAACATTAGTATAGACATTAAAGACTTTTGCATTGCTCTACATAAATTATCTCATTTTATCCTCAGAACAACCTGGGAATTTAGGTACTATTTTTATTTTACATATGAAGAAACTGAGGCAGACAGATGGTAAGTGGCTTTCCCAGCTGTGTGAACAGCATCTAAGGAAGAATTAAAACCTAGGTCTTCCTGACTCCAAATTCAGCACTCTATCCTACACCCCTGCCAAAAATCTTTCTGTAATATCTATACTTCATTGGAACATAGATTTGGAGCTGAAAGGGAGTTTAAAGACCACCAAGCCCACCCCCTTCAATTTATAGATTCCCAGGGACAGGGAGACCATGACCTCCAGAGAAAGATGATGGCACTTTTAAACTGTTGTAATTGTTGTGTAATAGTTATAATAAGGTCAACTGAGACACAAAGTTCTTAATTTGATTCTCTCAGTTGGAATTTTGTTGTTTTTGTTATATACAAAATTTGACTCTCTGAACCCTCTACTTATTGCTCCTAGTTCTGCCCTCCAAGGCCAAGCAAAAAGAGTCTTTCTTCCCTGTGAGAGTCCTATAAATACTTCAAAACTGCTTTCCTGTCATTGCCCATGCCCACTCCATGCTGCAAATAGTTTATTTTGATCAACTCATCTAGTACCTTGAATCAGTCCAATAGGGCATGGATGATCCCTTTGTACCCCATCACTACGTTGGTTGCCCTCCAATGTCTTTTCTAAAACATATTGCCTGAAACTACATACAAACCTCCAGAGATGCTTTGGTCTAGTGCAGAAGAGAGCAGGATGCCACATACCTTTCTCTGGACAAAATCCTTCTATTAATGCAGCTGAACATCACATTAGCTTGGGGCAGCTAGGTGGCGCAATGGATAGAGCACCGGCCCTGGAGTCAGGAGTACCTGAGTTCAAATCTGGCCTCAGACACTTAACACTTACTAGCTGTGTGACCCTGGGCAAATCACTTAACCCCAATTGCCTCACGAAAAAAAAAATCACATTAACTTTTTTGGCTGTCATGTCACAGTTAACTCTTATTGAACTTACAATCCACTAAAATGTCTCAGATCTTTTTCACTTGATATTTTTTAGCCACACCTCTCTCTCAGTCTGTCCTTGTGCACTCAATTTCAGGCAATCTCCTAAAGTAATCTATTTAACTTCTAGATGCCTTATAAGGCTTTACATTTTATCCCAATTAAATTTCATTTTATTGGATTCAGCCTATAGTCCTAACCTAAAAAAGATAGCTTTGGATTTCTCTGATCCAATATGGTAGCCACCCTTTCTGGCTTCTTGTCAAATGTAAACAGAGAAGCATGCCATATGCTCTTTCATCTAATTCATTCATTAAAATGTTGAACAGTAGAGAGACAAGGACAGATTTCCAGAATACTACATTAGAACCTGCCGTGGTAACACTGATCCATTAATCACTATTCTTTGGGTCCAGCTATGCAGTCACTTCTGAATCTACCCAACTATACATATCCTCTCCCTGCCCCCACCACACACTCACACACACACACACACACACACACACACACACACACACACACACACACACACCACTTTTTTCTACCTTATGTACCTATCCTGAAAGACCTAGAAATCTAGAAAGACATTGACTGAATCTATAGAAAGACATTGGCTGAACTATAATAGAAATAAATGTAGATTCTTATACTTGGAATCAAAAAATTAACTTCATAAGTACAATATGGGAGAGGTATAGTTGGCTAGACTAATTCTTCTGAAAAAGATCTGAAGGTTAAATTAGATAGACTGCATACTTAATATGAGGTAATGGTGTGCTATAGCTGCCAGAAACATTAATATAACCTTTGGCTGCACTTAGAGAGTCATGGTGTTGAACACTAGGGAGGCAATAGTCCCACTGAGCTCTGCCTTGATCAGACACTATCTGCAATATTGTACTCAGTTCTAGACACTTTTGTGAAGGGCATTGCAGAACTAGAGACCATGCAGAGAAGGATTATCTGCATTGTGAATGGGCTTTTAGCTCAAGTTTTATCAGGACTGGTTGAAGGAACCAGGAATACTTCCACTGGAAAAAATAAGCATATGATAGCTATGTTCAAGTATTTTAAGGATCATGATGTGCAAGAGGATTAAATTTAAGCTTTGCTCCAGAGGACAGAACTAGGAGAAATTAATAGACTTTGCAAAAGAGCAGATTTCAGTTCAAAGTAAAGAAAATCTTTCCAACAATCAGAGATGTGTAATACATAAACAGGCTGTCCTGGGAAATAGTGAGCCTCTCCCTTACTAGAAGTCTTTGAGTGAAAGATGGATGATCACTTTTATAAAGTATTTTTGTAAAGGGGATTATTTTTCAGGTCCAAGTTGGGATACATGGCATCTCAAGTCCTTCCAACTCTGAAAGTCTTGGATTCTCAGATTCTTTGAAATGTCTTTGGGAAATCTTAGTATCCTTTTTTCATCACATTTTCTTTGACCTACCAATTTATGTCTTCCTCCCCCAAAAAAGGAAAACAAAATTTGTATGACATGATCTACTCTAAATGTTAGTTCTTCACAAACACTGATTCCCTTTATTAGTGCTCAGAGAAGCTATGCTGCAGCATTTTACCAGTGATCAAAGCCATGGTAACCCTCCTGGAGTTTGAGTAACCCACCCTCTTTGCATTTTGAAAATATGAACAATATTTTTCCATCTGAAAAACCATTTTTCCACCCCCAAAAAATATATTTGAAAGAACATCAATGTTTGTCACCTCAGGAGGGGGAAGGGGAAGGAGGGGAAGAGGGATAAAAATTGGAACCCAAAACTATAAATAAAAATGTTTATTATTTTTTCAAAAGAACTGATATCAACAGTACCTTGACAATCAAATTAACAAGTTACGTTAGTCCCCTGGGATTGAAACTCATTAAGTGCAGCTAGGTTTGGTTTTGGTTTTTGTTTTCTTGCTACTTCCTCACTCATCTTTAGTTTCATTTCCCTGATAATTTTTTTCAATTAGTCTGAAAATCCAGAGAAAACACATTAAGTAAAAATTGAATGGTTGCCCTCTTTACATTATCTCCATCCTACCTACTATAAGCATCAATCTTGTTGATTCTTTGGTTTTCCCTATTTCTTCCAACATACTCCAAAATGCCCTATTAATTATCTTTAGTATTCATAGCATTCATTCTTCTCCAGGCTATACTCCAAAGCCCATAAGATTTTGCCTATTATGCCATAGAAACCTCTGAATTATAAGCTCACTCTAACTCTGGACTTCTTCTGACATTAGAATTATTATCCACCTCAGCAGCCTTTCCCTCTGATTAGCTAATTCTTCCCAGAACCTCCCTTTTAAGGAGGAGGTCCAAGCCAACCATGTCTTCATTTCTCTCCAGGCTGACTCTTCACAAGACTTTCTCTACTCTGTCCCTGCTACAGCTAATTTCATCTTCAAACACATACAATACTCAGCTTGTTTTTTAACATATTGTATTCCCCCATTAGAATGTAAGCTCCTTGAGAGTAGGAACTATCGTTCTTCCTGTTTGTATTTCTATTCCAGGCTCTTAGCACAGTGCCTGGCCCTATGCTTAATAAATATTTGGTGACTGTTGACATATTTTGAGCTTTCATTCTGCTGAAAATATATATATATATATATATATGTGTGTGTGTGTGTGTGTGTGTGTGTGTGTGTGTGTGTGTGTGTGTGTGTGCGCGCGTGTGTATCACTATACTTGCATTCATCCTCCATTAACTACCCATATTTCTATCCCCTATACAAGATCTTTTTTGTTCTAAGTTGATTGATGAGTTCCTTATGCAGCCAAATTAGTCTCTTTGGATATGCACCTCTTTTCATTTTCTTCAGAATCATTTATCTCTGTGTCATCAGAATTTTATTCTTGAAACATATTCTATCCAACTGGAAGCAAGTTCTAAAGATTTTTCAGAATATTCTTCCCTAAACATTTTGGAATCAATTTTCTTAAAAATCTAGAGTGCACATCAAACCATGTCTAGTTATCCCCTTCTTATATTCATTATTTTGTTTTTGTTTTTTGTTTGTTTGTTTTGGGGTTTTTTTGCAGGGCAATAAGGGTTAAGTTACTTGCCCAGGGTAACACAGCTATTAAGTATCAAGTGTCAAGTGTCTGAGGCTGGATTTGAACTCTGGTCCTCCTGAATCCAGGGCAGGTGCTTTATCCACTGCACCATCTAGCTGCCCCTCTTATATTCATTATTTCAAGGTTCTGGAGGTCGTGGCTTACATTCTTCTAGCATATCCCTCAGGAAACTAGGATTACCTCCATGCCACAATGGAAATCACAAACATTCATCAGTAGAAGTTCCTCTCCCTATCAAGCAGAAACTCTAAAATGCCAGTCACTCACTCCTAGGTTTTCTGTAATTTCCACTTCAGCAACCAGTTCCCACTTATTGATCAGAATCAAGTCTAGAAAAGTAGTTCCTGTTGTTACTTCCTCCACTTTTTGTGAATCCAGAATTCATCAAATGCTCTTTGTTTAAAATAAAGTTCCAGTAGATGTCCATATAATCAATGTAGTATGTCATACATTCAGGATTCATAAACAATTTTCCAGCCTTATCATGCATTTCTTCTTCTGATCAGGTGATCTGTATTATACTCCTATCATAAAAAGTCTTCTCTTTCTTCCACAAATGATCCTCATTCAAATGTGTTTCATCATATAATCTTCTGGTTCAAAATTTCCTCATATCTATATCTATATCTATCTATCTATTTATCTATCTATATCTATCTATCTATCTATCTATATATATATATATGAATAGACCATGATGCTTCACTATCCCTGTTAGCTGATTAGTTCCTATTGAATAAAACATACCTTTGGTTGCTGAATCCTACTCATAAACTCTGTCTTTGCCATGAACCAATTGTATGACCCTGGACAAGATGCTTAACCTCAGTTATCTCATCTCTAAAAGAAATGATTGGGATTAAATGGCCTCTAAGAAGATCTTGGGCTAAAACTGTGAATGAAACTATAATTTATATTATATTATAATTTAATAGAGATATAATTTAATTGGGCAGCTAAGTAACACAGTGGATCCAGCACTGGGCTTAGAATCAGGAAGACCAATCTTCCTCAGTTCAAATTTGGCCTCAGACACTTAAAAGCTGTGTGAACCTGGGCAAGTCACTTAACCATTTGCCTCAGTTTCTTCATCTGGAAAATTAGCTGGAAAAGGAGATAGTAAACCACTCTAGTATCTTTGCTAAGAAAACCTTAAATTGGGGTGGGGGGAGCAGCTAGATGACACAGTGGATAAAGCACCCGCCCTGGATTCAGGAGGGCCTGAGTTCAAATCAGACATCAGACACTTGACACTAGCTGTGTGACCCTAGGTGAGTCACTAAACCCTCATTGCCCGGAAGGAAGGAAGGAAGGAAGGAAGGAAGGAAGGAAGGAAGGAAGGAAGGAAGGAAGGAAGGAAGGAAGGAAAGAAGGAAGGAAGGAAGGAAGGAAGAAAGAAAGAAAGAGAGAGAGAGAGAGAAAGAAAGAAAGAAAGAAAGAAAGAAAGAAAGAAAGAAAGAAAGAAAGAAAGAAAGAAAGAAAGAAAGAAAGAAAGAATGAAAACCTTAAATGGGGTCACAAAATGTCAGACATGACTCAACAAAATCTCAGTAGGCTAAACTGTGAATTAAATCTATAATTTAATATAATACATGCATTATAATTTAATAGGGATAAATATAAAGCATTATATTTTGGTTTGAGAAATCAGTTTTACAAGTGCAAGATAGCAATGTTATGACTAAACATTAGCTTATTAAGTCAACAGAATGATATGTCTAATCAAAAAAGTTTAATAATCTTGGCCTGCTTTGAGAATACTCATTTTCTGAGCTAAGGAGGCATTATTTTTTTTAATCAGGGCAATGAGGGTTAAGTGACTTGCTCAGGGTCACACAGCTAGTAAGTGTCAAGTGTCTGAGGCCATATTTGGACTCCGGTCCTCCTGAATCCAGGGCCGGTGCTTTATCCACTGCACCACCTAGCTGCCCCCAACTTTTTTTTTCTAAGGAGGCATTAATGAGTCCCACTATACTTTGGGCAGAACCCATATAGAGTATTGTGTTTAGTTCTGGGGGCCACATTTTAGAAAGAACATTGATAAGCTAGATCATATATTCAAATCTCTGTGACTGGAATGATGAAGGTCCTCAAGATCATGCTACATAAGGCTAGATTTAAGAACTAGAGTTGTTTAGCTCTGATAAAAAGAAGTCTTAGGAAAAGCATGGCAATTATTTCCAAGTATCTGAAGGACCGTCGTGTGCAAGAGAAATTAAACCTGTTTTCTTTGGTCCTAAATGGTAGAACTGGGAGCAATGAGTGGATGTTGCATGAGGTAGATTTAAACTTAATGAAGGGGGACACTTTTTTTAAATGTAATAAACATTTTTATTTATACTTTTGGGTTCCAATTTTATCCCTCCTTCCTTCCCTCCTTTCCCCCCTCCCTGAGGCAGCAAACAATCAAATACGGGCTATACATGTATGATTATGTAAAACATTGCCACATTTGTCATTTTGTACAAGAAAATTTAATTAATAGAAAAAATTGAAAGTGAAACATAGCATGCTTCAGTCTGTTCCATTGATATCCGTTCTTTCTTTAGAGGTGGATAGGACACTTCATCAATAGTCCTTTGGGATTGTCTTGGGTCATTGTATTGTTGAGAATAGTCAAGTCATTCACAATTCTTCATCAAACAATATTGCTGTATCTATGCACAATGTTCTTTTAATCACTATATATCAATTCATACATGTCTTTCCAGGCCTTTCTGAAGTCATTCTGCTTGTCATTTCCTATAGCACAATAATATTCCATCACCATCATATACCACAGTTTAGCCAGTCTCCAACTGATGAGAATTCCCTTGATTAGGGGAACACTTTTAAAAATTAAAATTATCCAGAAGTGGAAAGGGGATACCTTTGAGAGGGAGGGAATTTCTCCCTCTGTAGATGTGTTCAAGAAAAGCTGTATGATCACTTGTCAGGTACCATTAGATTCTTGTTCATTTATAGATTGGACTCCATGGCTCTGAAGTCTCTTCTAATTGATCATTTGTGCTTTGTAATTTTGTGACTTAAGCCCCACTCCCTCTCTGTAATCTGCACGAAGCTTCATTTACCTGTTCCAATTTAGATCTCTGCCTCATTCTGTTTATTATTCATTCTCTGTGCCCTTGTATATAGACATGTGAGGCCTTGAGTATCATAACTGTCTTCTTCTTGTAAACTGGCTCTTGTAAATCACTTGGATTCTGCATTAATATTCCTCTTACTGTGTCACTACTGCTATGCTTTGTGATAAGCATCAGAGTATAGTATATAGATCCCTACACTTGGGAGTCAAAGAGATCTGGGCTTGAATCCTGACTCTCACACTAGCTCAGTGATCTTTGGTGCACCACAAGCTCTGTGTGCCACAATTACTTCATCTATAAATTAGGGATACCATTATCACATACCCGATGGAGCTATTGTGAGAATCATTTGAGATCATGTATGAGATAATGCAAAACCCCCCTTAGAAGTTTTGCAAAATTCAAAGCAAAATAAAAATATGAAAGCCTAGGTTCAAGTCATTTTTTCTGACATATACTAGATGAACACTGTCTAATCACTTAACCTCTCTCAGCTTCATTTTTCTCATTTGTAATATGAGATAGTCATAGCACCTTCTTCACAGGCCTGCTGTGAGGACCAAAGGAGATAAAATAGGTAAAGTGCTTTGCAAACCTTAAAAGACTATTTAGGAGCAGCTAGGTGGCACAGTGGGTAAAGCACTGACCCTGGATTCAGGAGTACCTGAGTTCAAATCCGGCCTCAGACACTTGACACTTACTAGCTGTGTGACCCTGGGCAAGTCACTTAACCCCCATTGCCCCACAAAAACAAAACAAAACAAAACAAAAAAACACTGTTTAAACACTATTGCTATTATTGTGAGAAAAAGTGTTGGAGGACAGGAGTGGGGTAGTGGTAAATTGTTATACAAATTACTGTTTCAGAAGATGACTATGTACAGAATGGACTGAAGTAGAGAAAGAATAGAGATAGAGAGAACAGTTATATGAATGAATCTACAAGCATTTCTTAAGTTCCTACTATATACCAGACACTATGTTAGTGGGTGAGGATACAAGTATGCCAGTCCCTTCTCTCAAGGAATCCTCTTTCTACTGGGACAATACAGTATGTTCACATATAAGAAAATAGAGAATACATACAAAACAAATACAAAGGTGGGGAAGAGAGTGTGAGAACTAACAAAGTAGGTTGAAAAGGGTCTCATGTAGAAGATGGCACTTGGGCTGAGTCTTTTTTTTTTTTGCAGGGCAGTGAGGGTTAAGTGACTTGCCCACAGTCACACAGCTAGTAAGTGTCAATTGTCTGAGGCTGGAATTGAACTAAGGGCCTCCTGAATCCAGGGCTGGTGCTTTATCCACTGTGCCACCTAGCTGCCCTGGGCTGAGTCTTAAAAGGAGCTAGGGGTGAGGATATACATGGGGATTTCCATGTAAATTCATGGAAAGTGGGAAATGGACAATTTGGCTAAAGAATAGAGTGTGAATTTAACCCAAATTTCTACTAGTGAAACTCAAGCCCACCCATCCTTATTGGTGCTGGGGAAAAGGGAAATGAGAGACCTAGTTGAAGAGACCTAGATAAAAATGCAAATGTCACTTCCATTTAAATACCTCACTCTGTTACCTTCCCCAGTGCTACCCCATATTTCAGAGGGAACTCTCAAAATAATGTAGCTGCTTACATGGCTACATCTGAACACTCTGAGTAGGAGGGCAGAGAATTTAATCATCAGGCTCCTGAGCGCAGCTTCCTATAAAAAGGAAGCAGTCGGAACACAATGCTGAGAGCTTGCATATTCATTAGGTGGCCCTGTGGAATTCTCAAGCCCACATGCCTGAGCCCCATGACAAGGTACCTTGGTTTCCACTTTTGAGTTGAGAAGTATCCCGGACTCAGAAATATTCAGGAAACTGACAAGAAAGGTTATACTATCTCATGCCCGACATCATTTCTACAGCAGCTTTTCTATAGTGGTGTTGCACACTAACAAGTAACATTTTTAAAAAATGTATTGATATTGTCTATTTTTACATCACCTTCATTTCTGAATGTATCACTCTCTACTTTCTGAACCAGCTAGCCATCCCTGTAACAGAAGATGGAGAAGGGGGGTGGGTGTAGGGGGAAGGAAAGCAGTTTAGCAGGTTGAGTAAATGCAGAGGCAGCACGGTACTGTGGAAAGGGTATCAAATTTGGAATGAGAGGGTCTAGTTTGAAAGTCCAGTTCTGCCACTTACTATCTATGTGACTTTGGATAAGTAACTTAACCTTTCTGGGCTCCTCAGCTATAAAATGAGAGAATTGGAGTAGTTAACATCTCAGGTCCTTTTTGGATCTAAGGATCTAGAAATGGCTTTCTCCAAATTTACCAATGATCTCTTAAATGCCAAATCCAATGTCCTTTTCTTAATCCTAGTCCATCTTGACTTCTCTGCAGCCTTTGACCCTGATAATCACCATCTTATCTTTGATATTCTATTCTCTCTAGGCAATACTCCTCTCTCAGTTCTCCTACCTGTCTTATTGTTCCTTCTCTGCCTCCTTTGTTAAACCTTCATTTTGGTCACAATTGCTAACTGCAGTGAGGAGAGTCCCCCAGGTTCTCTCCTAGGTATTCTTCTCTTTTCCATATTATTTGACTCGATCTCATCAGCTGCCATGGTTTCAATGATCATCTCTATGAATATAACTTTCAGACTGACTTGTCCATCCTTTACTGCTCCATTGATCTCCAGTCTCATACTTCCAAACTAACTATTAGACATCTTGAAATGGATGTCAAATCAATAACTCAAACTTAATTTGTCCAAAACTGAACCCATTGACTTTGTCTTCAAAGTCTCCCTCTTTCTAACTTCCTTATTGTTATGGAGGGTACCACTGTCTTCCTAGTCAACCAGGCTCACAACCTAGGTATCATCCTCAACTCCTCATTCTCTCTGATCTCCTATATCCCATTAGCTGCTATACGGTCCTGTCATTTCTACTTTCATGGCATGGCTCATATAACTGAAAAATTAGGGATCATTCTTGCATTGCCTATTTTCACTGAGTTCTTGTCAGGAATAATTTGAGATAACATGTAGAATCATGTAGAAAAGTCAATGGTTGTTAGTATTAGGATCTCACAACTACTAACAAAGCTAGGACTTGAATCCAAGTCTTCAACTCAAAGTCTTCATTCTTTCTGCAAAATTACAGCACTTTCTAGGCCTCTTGCTTTTGAGATTCTCTTTGTTCTTATCTGAAGTCAGAGGATATAAACCCAAATCCCAGGTCTACTACTTATTCCCCATGTGACCTTGAGCAAATTACTTAACCTACCTGTGACTCACTTTCCTCACCCATAAAATTAGAGCCTTGAACCAGGTGATCTCTAAGATTCAATCTAGCTCTAAATCCCATAATCCTATTACCCACTCTATCTTGCCCTGACTCCTTCTGGCCTCTGAACTTCCTCTCTTAGTACTTGATCCCTGGTACTGGCCTCATGGGACCCAATTCCAAGTTTGACATGTTTTCAGTGAAACTACTCATGCCTAATAGTTCATAAAAGATCAGTTCTCACTGGAGTGGAACATTTCAAACTATGTTTAAAATGAAACACAACAATGAAGGAAGGAGCTCCTGGCTCTCTGACCATTAGCCAACATTTAGGTGCATTTCACTAGGAAGTGATGTCATTCTTTTGTTGGTATGTTATCACAAACTAAGCATCAGTAACACACATAATGTGCAGAGACCTTTCCTGTCTCTCCATCTGCCTGGGGAGATAGAGTCGACACACAAATGGCTAATAACACATCCGTGCATAATGAGGTGAGCTCTGAGAATTATGATGTGTTTCATTCCCTCAAAATGTGCCTCTGATTTTATGGGCTGCCAGGTGCAGGCTCACTGATGTAGCTCCCTGGATAGCAGCAACACCGATGACTTCACTTAACAGCAGAGCTGCAGCTAGCCAGGGACTGCAGTTAAAGGGAGAGCTACAACCAAGTCAAAGGGAGGCAGTCAATGTCAGTTGCTGTTAGGAACACTTAGAAGCAATGGCCACAACCAGCTCTCTGGGGTTACTGATTCTCCTGGGGCCTTTATTCAAATAGAAAGGAAGGGCTTAAGCTATCCAGACAAAGAGAGAAGTTGTCTGAGTATAGAATCAAGGAAGCACAAGGATGCAAGATGCTATGAACATAGTACTAAGACGCTACAAGAATAATTCTAAGATGGTCAGGAACTCATGTAAAGTGTCCAAACCTCAGAACAGGTGTTTATAGATTAAACTAAGTCCTTCCCTTCTCTCTCCAATATGTTAAAAGATCAGTAGTTTCATCAATGTGGATATTCTCTCCATTGATGAAGATCATAATGTCACTTGTCTGGGTTTTCTTAACCTTTTGTGTGGGAGTGTACATCATGGTAAATGTTTTGACAACCATTTCTGGAGAAAAACAGAAAATTTATGTAGGACACACTTTTAAGTTTAATCCCGCTATTTTAAGTCTAGACAATCAACAAAACAATAAATTGAATCCTAATTTTGTACCATTTATTTGACTTCCAAAGTTTAAAGGCTCACATTGAAAATGGCTACACAAGCTAGTCCTCAAAGAAGCAGATAGTCCATTGCCTGGCCTGTACTGGAACCCCTTCCAATCTGGTTGGGTCTAGCAGACCTTGACTTGGTCTTTGGGAATCCAGATTATCTCTATACCATGATGAGGCTTAAAGTAGACTTCAGTGGAGGACTATGACAACAATCCTTTTGCAGGGGGTAGGCTGGGAGGAACAGAGAAAGCTCTTAGGGAAAGCCCTCAATCAAAATCAAAACTTTGATCAAATATTGTGAAACACCAGCTCATCGACATTAACTTCTATTGAGTTTAAAATACTCAAATCACCATGTGCACACTGAAGGCATATATATTTATAGCTTCTTTTCTGACTAATATTCCACATTCACATTTTTATTTTCACATTGACTAGGATGTGACTACTACCTTTCTGTACTTAATTCCATTCAATAAGTATGTGTTGATTGGCCACAATATGTAAGGCTTTCTTCAAGGCACTGATGATACAGAGACAGAGATACCATAGACTCTGCCATGAAGGAGGTTACAATCTAATGGGCAAGTCACTCAACCACTCTGAGGCTCTGTCTCCTCATCTGTACAATGACGGGGTTGAACTAGATGGTCCCTAAGATCCCTTTAAGCTCCAAAACTCTGATCATATAATTATTTAGCTTCTCATTGGCATATGTCTTATTACACCAACTAAATGTTAAGCCCCCTGAAATCGAGGACTATTTCTTTAATTATTGTTCTATTCCCCCACCCCCATCCTACTACATAGTAGGGTTAATCACATAATAGAGTCTAAATAAATACAATTTAGTTGGTAAGGTAACCTCTCTGAACCTCAGTTTCCTGATCTGTAAAGTGAAGGAGTTGGATTAGATGTTCTCTGAAGTCTATTCTTGCTCTAAATCTATAATCTTATGAGAAGAGATTTAAGGAAAATATTAAAGAATGGGTAGGATGGTTTAAAGAATGGGTAGAATTCCAGGTAATTCTCTACTTTCCATTAGCAGTTGTGCTTAATTTGGATTATATAGAACACCATGCCTCCATGCCAGGTAACCTCTGGTGTCCCCTCTCCTTTATAAGCTTCCTTTTGTATGTTGACTTCTCCCATTAAATTGCCAGCTCCTTGAGAGCTTGGATCATCTTTCTTTTTCTTATTTATAGAAAATTTAACACAATGCCTAGCACAGCATAGGTGCTTAATAAATGTTCATTGAGACTCAATAAGTTTTAGGGGCAGCTGGGTGGCACAGTGGATAAAGCACCAGCCTTGGATTCAGGAGGACCTGAGGTGAAATCTGACCTCAGGCATTTGACACTTACTAGCTGTGTGACCCTGGGCAGGTCACTTAACCCTCATTGCCCCACAAAAGAGAGAGAGAGAGAGAGAGAGAGAGAGAGAGAGAGAGAGAGAGAGAGAGAGAGAGAGAGAGAGATTCAATAAATTTTTAAAACATAAGGTGTATAGGGTTTGGGGGAGGGGAGAACAAAGAAAGCCTTCAAGTCAGAGAGGTATCTATAAGCAAAAGCGCAAAATATATTTGGGCGACAAGCAGTAATATGGCCAACTCACTACACGTACCAGCCCAGAAATGATGCCAAGATACATCACAGTTCATAAGTTTTGAACTGGGCATATTTCCATACCCAGAACTCTATGAGTCAAAATTTTGGTTAATCAGGGATATTCAAAAGAAAAAAATTATCTCTCTCCATGCTCAGTTATTTAGATATCTATAATTTACGGTATGGAGAGAGGAGGAAAGAAGTAGACAGGCTTCTCTCTCCATGCTCAGTTATTTAGATATCTACAATTTACAGTATGGAGAGAGGAGGAAAGAAGTAGACAGGCTAATAGTATCCAATGTCATTAGAAAGTACCCTTTCTGTGCCTGCCACTGGAATCTGGGGAGGTGAGTGGTGTCAGAAACTCAAAGAAAGTCATAGTGATAAAGAGAATATATTAGAGAATGGCCTGGTAAAGGAAGAATGAATGAATGTTGGCACCAACTGTCACTGGACAGCTTCATAAAACTGATAATGTAAAATAACTGAGCAAGCAAACACTCAATATTGCATGGTCATACACATATCTGATGACATTTCACCAAGCATTTGTTTATTTGCGAGACCTAATGTCATGTAGATTAGGTGTGAGGGAAGGGTTGGGGTGGGGTCGGGGGGGTATATGTGTGCACAGAAATATACCCTCTTCATTCTTCTGGAAAATGCAACTCTCACTGTTTGCCTGTAGTCCCAAGCAAAATCACAAAGTTAGGGGGAGCAGCTTATCAGTTTGATGGGTATAAGCAAGCATAGACAAGTATGGGCTCCAAAAAGGTCTGTATTTTCTGTAAAATAAATAAGGTCCCATGATTACACTCTAAGGGTGAGAGAGATCTTGAATCTGAGCTGTTTTTTAATCTGTTGAGATTAGCAGTGTGGTACAGTGTAAAGAGTATTGGACTTGGAGTCAAAAGACCTGAATGTAAATCCTTGCTCTGTCACATAGAACCTATATCCCATGAGCAAGTCAATTAGCCTCTCAGAGTCTCAGGTTCCTCAACTGTAAAAATGAGAGGGTTGGTCCAGATGACCTTTATAATCCCTTTTAGGTCAAATGCTGTGTGAGTCTATGATAAAATTATCTCACTGCCTCAAGAGCACTTATAACCATTTTGTAAAGAGCTAAAAATCCTATCACCTTGGAAGTGCACTTCAAAGTCACAGCCTCTGTAATCATTCAATCAATTAATCACTCAACAAACATTTATTAAGCATTTATTATGTCTTAAGCATTGGAGATACAAAGAAAAAGCAAAAGACAAACCCTACCCTCAAGGAGCTTTCATTCTAACAAGGAGACAACCAGTACATAAATGGGCGGATACAAAAAAAGAAATCAGAATATATACACAAGGTCACTTGAAAAATGGAAAATACTAGCTGCTGAGGGAAAAAAATAGAATTTGGGCTGAAAAAAAATAGAATTTGGGCTGTATTGAATGAAGCCAGGAATTCATTCTAAGAAGCCAGAGTTGGGGAAGGACAGCATTCCAGCCATAGAAACATCCAGCATGAAGGCATGGAGAGAGGGGACTGTGTTGTGTGAGGAACAGCAAATAGCTACATTCATCTGGGCTGTTGAGTTTGGGGAGGAGAGTAAAGCATAAAAATAGAAAGGAAGGAAGGGGCAGGCTGAAAAGTACCTAAAATTCCAAACAAATTAGTTTATATTTGATCCTAGAGGCAACAGGTGCTAAATGTCATTGCCTCTCCTTCAGTACTTAATAGAAATTCCTTCCACTTAGGTGTTGTTTTTTTTTCTTTCTCTTCCTTCATTTTATTCTTCCAGAGTCCAAGACTAAGAGCTCAGAATCTTAACCCGGTCTTTGAAGTTTGGAATCGTCTTTCTCTTGTCTCTTGGGGATCATCCTTCCTGCATAGAAGGGCTGACTGAGCAAAATCTTAAAATGATGTCCTCTGAGCCTTCCTTGCCTCTGATCGGGCCTGTGTAATTATTTCTTTTTTCTGGGATAGAGTTATATTATTTATCTCTGTATCCTAAAGAGGAGTGGGGGCTGAGTTTCAAGGTTATTGAATCTACACAAAGCAAAAATGAGATAATATATGTGAACATGCTTTTAAAAACTAGGCAGTGCTATAAAAATGTAATACCAAGATGAGACTAGGGGTCGGCATTGGAGGCAGCTGCCTAGGGAACAATATAAAGGCAGCTGGACAACAAGAAGTAGGGCTGCTATAAACATATGACTGTTTATGACTGTATATATTTTTAATGCAAGAAAATTCCAATCTCCATGGCACATAGGCATTTATTTTATGATAAATTGCATGTCTTACCCATGAATACTCAACTCAACTCAATGAAGATTCATTAAGCCCTTATGGTGAATGTAGCATTGTAATGCTATCTGGGCAAACTATAAAGTTTAGATAAAACATAGCCCCTGCCCCTCAGGTAGCATACAGTCTAGTGAGTGCATGGGACCTATATGTCATAATAATAATAGCTGACATTTATATACTAAATAAAACCTTACAAAGTGTTTTATGAGATAAGAAGTGATACCTATAATATGACCTAAATTGTGATAATTTCATGAAGAAGGACAGCAAGGCAATGGAGTTATTAAACCTAGACTGAAGTCTAATCTATGGCATATACAAGCTATATGACCACAGGAAATCACTTCAGTGTTCCCAGACAGCTTTCTAAGGGTATAAATTACAGAGCTGCTACCCCGCATGGGTAGAGGCAGTTTCCACTCAGGGACTTACATACCCTATTGAAATCACATTTCTGAACAACAACAATAAATGAAGTGCAAATAAAGGGCTCTTAGAATTCCAAGGTTATTTCTTACTAGAGGGATCAAGGAAGGTTTCTGGGAGGAGGGTAGGCATTTTAATTGCACTTTAAAGGAGAGGGAGATACTCAAAAGGCTCAAGGCCTCAGGTAGTAGGTAACACATGAGCAGGACAATTTGTTTAACTTTGCCTATAGCGTTCAAATGTTTTACCCTGTTCACTTTTCTGCATAATAATAATAATAACTATGATTTATTTGACTTTCCTCTTTAAAGAAAAATTCAATCCACATTTTGATTATAACAATAATTGAAAACCAATTCCAGCCTGGGGAAAAGTTGAAACAGCCTTTATGCTTTGAAATGCTGTGGGGTTAGGAAGGAGAGGGCAAAGAATTAATGAGAAATAGACCCCCAGCGTTCAAGCATCCTTAGGGTTTGTTTCCTTGAACACCAAAGAGAAAGGCAAGTGACTTCAACCAAACTGCCCAGTCAACAAACCAAAGATACCAACTCTGATATTAAGAACTTGGGAACTTTGGAAGCAATTGAAACTTTGGGAAGAAGGAATGTAGGAAAGCTAATGACTAGCAAGAATCCCAGGGATGCCTCAGGCCTTAAAGCCAAAGAGTCATCAAATGAAATAAAAGCATAACCTCTGCAGCATTATCACTGCTCCCCCATCCCCAAAGAAAGACATTGAGAGAAGGATAACTACTATTCCTGTGAGTCAGACAGATGTATGCATCTTTAAAGATCCTGACTTCACTCTGTACCGAGTGAGGGATTAATGACATCACAATATCACCAGCCCTAGCAGTATAAACAAGGAGGAAGTCCATAGCTCAGAGCCATTAGTCGGATAGCACCTAAGAGCATGAGTTCTCTGCTAAAGGTGACTTCCAAAGAATCCACCTCTTGGGCTAAGGTGACTTTAAAGAGCACTCCTGGTGCAGGACCCAAATTCGTCTGACCTTTATTTTTTTAAAGCTATTTTTCTTGGTTATTGACTTCAGCTGATTCATTGGGTCACTTCATCTTACTGCAGGGAAACTCCAGACAGCAAGGGCAAATACAAAGAGAGAGGTAGATTTCTAAAGTTGGATCACAGATAATTAAAGCTGGAAGCGGGGCAGCTAGGTGCTCTATCCACTGCGCCACCTAGTTGCCCCAATTAATTAATTTTTATTTCCATTTAAAGTCACTCCTTGGGCAGCTAGGTGGCACAGTGGATAGAGCACCAGCCCTGGAGTCAGGAGTGCCTGAATTCAAATCTGGCCTCAGACACTTAACACTTACTTGCTGTGTGACCCTGGGCAAGTCACTTAACCCCAATTGCCTCACTAAAAAAAAAAAAAAAGCTGTATGAGATTAAAATTGGATATTAGATCATAAATCTCCCCTACTTAACCTTTCCCTTAATTTATCTCCCAGAGTAGTAAATGGAAGAAGCTTCTGGTTTTCTAGATAGAGCTTTTATTGTATGGTAGTCACAAGGTGATGTTGATTAGAAGGATAGGAAAGTAGAAATACAATACAAATCGTCTTAAGTCTAGGCTTAGTCTATATTCTGTATAAAACTCACCAAAACCCAAGGCCACCTTTGGGGAGAGAGACCGAGTCAAGCGCGTGCTGTTAACTGAGAGCCGGGCCAAGTCAAACTCCAGTCCGCGTCTGTCTGGGTAGCGCAGCCAGGAGACCAGCGGAGCAGGAAAAAAGGCCCCACTTCCGTTCTCTCCTTGCCTTTTAAGCTCGCACCCCAGAAGTCACATAAGTAGCAAGGATGGAGATCAGATTCAAACCCAAGTTTTCTAACTACAAGTCTTCTCTTTTTATTACACAGTGCTGCCTCCTACATAGTTTCCCATTTTGTGGTTAAGCCTGACATTTCCAAATAGGTGCCTAAAAGCCAAAGACACGCTGCAAAGAATTATACGCTTGCTGTCCCTTGCATATGGCATTCCTTTTCTCACCCTCCATACCTGGAATGTTCTTTCTCCTTTTGGAACCCCGCCCTTTAAGGCTCAACTCAAGTACACCCCCTTCAAGAGACCTTTCCTAATTCCCCTACCAACAGCTTTTTCCTCCCTCCTCCCTGAATCACTCGTGTAGTTATGTTGTATTTTGAATATATCTGTCTGTGACCATATTGTATCTGTCTAATAAAATGTAACCTCTTTGAGAGCAGAGAGTGTTTCATTTTTGTCTTTGTATTTCCAATGCTATGGTGTGAAGGTAACTGGAATACAGTGAGTAATTAATAAAAGTTGATTGATTGACTGACTGACTGATTGTGCACACAATATCCTCAGTGTCCTAAAGGCTGAGGAGAGGGGAGGAGAGGAAAGGAGGGAAGCAAGGTAGTACAACTGTTACACTTCATGTTAGATGATAGGGATGCTGAGAAGAGGCCTGTGTTGAAGATAATCCTACTGGGGCCTTCTGAGTACATATAAATATTCTTTCATTTAAAATCTGTAGCCCTAAAAATAAAAATAAAAAACTCGTCATTAGGAAATCCATTTTTTTCTACTTTATGTCACTTCAAAGGCTTTGATCAACATTCAAGTGTGGCACATCCAGTCGGATCTCTGTGCTGCTATTTCCCCAACTGTTCCTGAACTTGACACATTCAGCAAATTCAACAGATACTGATGGTTCACCTGCAAGGGACAGGACTAGGTGCTGAGGACACAATGATGAACAAAGCCAACTAAGCTATAAGTTAGTAGGAAAGAGAAAAAATGCACACAGATAGGAAGGATGCAAAGCAGACATGAGAGATCCAGGCAAAGTACAATGAGAAATCTGAGCGGGGAAAAAAGTACTTGCAGTTGAAGGGAATCTGAGAAGGCTTCATGGAAGAAGCAGCATCTGAACTGGCCCTTGGTAACAATAAAAGACAGCATTTATATTGCCCAAAAGGAGGGAGAACATTCCAGGTATGTTGGAGGGGGAAACCTGTTCAAAAGCAGTCCTCCCAAAAACCCAGGGAGCTCAGTGTTATTATCGATGATCTTCATTTTAGATGTGAAGAAAGTAAGGCAGATAGAAGCTAAGTGACTTTACCATGGTCACACAGCTAGTAAATGCCAGAATTTGAACTCAAGTCTTCCTAATTCCAAGGCCAGCACCACCTAACTAGCCTTGAAGTCAGAGAAACATGCTTTGAATCAGAGTTTCGAAGGTTGATCCATAGAACCCAGTTACCAAAACATTTTAGCTTACCTTCTAATACTTCTTATATAACTTTTCAATAAAATGGGGAGTTGCATTAGATGAAGAAGCTGAAATTTCATTTAATACTTTAACATTTACACAATATTTTCCACATATTATCTAACTTTATTCTTATAAAAACTTTGTAATATTATTATTTTATATCTATTATATTACTATATTCATATTATTCTATTATTCCTACTTTACAGATGAGGAAATTAAGATTCGGAAAGAATAAGTAATTTACCCAGGAAAATATAGTTTTTGTCTAACATAGATTTGTACTGAGGTTTTCTTGACTCCAAGTCTAACACTCAATCCACTGTCACCTATATCACCATGTTACTCTGTCCTCTTCCAGCTGTAAATCCTATGGTCCTTCATATGTGCACACACAAGAAAGTTGGGCTTAACTCACCCTCTAAGAAGAATTATCTTCATGGATGGTAGAGAGAGTTGGACCAACAGGGATGAAGATGAAGCTATAGGGGGTTGGCACATACCATTGGCCTCAGCTAAGGGTCAAATCCAGAGAGGTGAGCTGGGCCAGAAAGAATCAAGCAAATACAAGAGGTAGAGGGAACAGTATAATGGTATTGGATTTGGAATGATAAGATAGAGGTTCTGATTCAGGCTCTGACTCTTATTACCTTCCTGATCTTGGGTCAAATCACTTCACCTCTCTGGGCCTCAGTGCTGCTAGGTGGTACCATAGAGCTCCGGGCCTGGAGTCAGGAAAACATCTTCCTGAGTTTGAATCTGGCCTGACACTTGTGTGACCCTGTCAAGTCACTTAACCCTGTTTGCCTCAGTTTCCTCATTTGTGAAATGAGCTGGAGAGAAAAATAGCAAACTACTTCAGCATCTCTGCCAAGAAAACCCAAAATGGTGTCATGAAAAGTTGGACAGCACTGAAACAACTGAACAACAACAAAATTAAGTGGTTGTGCTAGATTGGCTCTAAGGTTCCTTACATCTCTAAACCCATTATCCAGTTCTCCCCTATATGCTACTGCCTCTTTGGTATGAGTTAACCAGGACACCCACAAATTAATGACAGTCAGAAGACTTCAGAAGAATCTTGCCCCTGACTGGTTGTCCTGCTGTGATCACAAGGATTTCCTCACATATATCCCAACATCTCTTATTCCCTGCAGTCTTTTGGTTAAGAACATTTGCATTAGAGGTGCAGCTAGGTGGAGCAGTGGATACAGCACCCGCCCTGGATTCAGGAGGGCCTGAGTTCAAATCTGACCTCAGACACTTGACACTTACTAGCTGTATGACCCTGGGGAACTCACTTAACCCTCATTGCCCCACAAAAACAAAACAAAACAGAACAAAAAAGAATGCTTGAAAGAAAATTTGCATTTGCCTTTTACCAGAACTATTTCTTCTATCCTATTCACTATTGTACTCTCTCCTCAAACTCCATCCCCTACACTGAAAAAGGCAACAACACAGGAAAGGAGCATGATGTGGTATATGATGCACTAGAAGACCAGATTTCGAATCCCACCTCAGATAACTTAATAGCTGTATGACACTGGCCAAGTCAATTAATAATCAATCCCTGCCCTCCAAAAACATATATTCTAATAGAGGACACAAGATGCAAATCCCTAGGAATATATGAGATGTGCAGTGGATAGACTGGAGGCAATCTCAGAGGGAAGGCACTAACTTTAATGGGGAAATCAAGACCAGATTCTTGCAGAAAGTGGGATTTTAGCTAAAACCTGAAGGAAGCCAGGTAAGTCAGGAGGCAGAGGTGAGGAAGGAGATCATTGTAGGCATGGGTGACAGCCAAGAAAAGGTACGGCCAGAAGATGGAGTGTCATAGACCAAGTGCAGCAAGGAGGCTGGTCTGGAGCATAAGGTACATGGAGGGGAGTAAAGTGTAAGACTCAAAGAGTCTTTAAAAAAGAGCCCATGGGGGCAGCTAGGTGGCACAGTGGATAGAGCACCAGCCCTGGATTCAGGAGTACCTGAGTTCAAATCTGGCCTCAGACACTTGACATATACTAGCTGTGTGACCCTGGGCAAGTCACTTAACCCCTGTTGCCCCTCAAAAAACAAAACAAAACAAAAGAGTCTGTGAGTGTTTTTAGAAGACAGACGGGGGGGGGCGCAGCTAGGTGGCACAGTGGATAAAGCACTGGCCCTGGATTCAGGAGGACCTGAGTTCATATCTGGCCTCAGACACTTGACACTTACTGGCTATGTGACCCTGGGCAAGTCACTTAACCCCCATTGCCCCCAAAAAAGAAAATGAGAAGAAAAAAAAGAAAAAAAGAAGACAGACAGGCTGTGAGGAACCACGTTGATGGCACAAAGCATCTGCATACAGCAGGTGACATTTTATAAGCCAGCAAAGTAAATATTTATTGCAACACATGCAGTGTCCTTATCCATTCGTATCATTCCCAGAGAGAGAGCTGCAAATAGGGAAATTTGGAAGAAAAAGAGTTTTTCAACAGGATTAAGAACACAGGAAAGGATTTGGGTAGAGAAGAGAGGGAGGTAATAGGAACTCAATTTGGTTCCATAGCCAAAGCTCAGATACAGGACTTTGCACTGACAGGAACATTAAATACCATCTAGTCCATTTTACAAATAAAGGCCCAAAAGGGTTATATTATTTACAAGTGGCAGGAGGAGGATATGAACCCAACTCTTCTGCCTCCAAATCAGCCACTCTTGTCACTGTCTTCTATTGCCTCCCTAGGGATATATTGTAGGAGGAGGACCATAGACTTAGAAACTAATGGGTGGTACGGTATGATGATGGAGGGCAGTTTCAAGGATGACACCAAGATTAGGAAGCTGTGTTGATGACATGCATGGACCATATGTTTGTTGTTTCAGTGTCCTCACTTTCAGATCTCTTTTGTCAGGCGTTCCTCTTCTATTCCAGGTGGCCGCTTCCACCCATCACAGCTGAATTTCTATGCATGCCCACCTGCAGCTATTTAGAAAACACATGACACTTTACCAAGTATTTCTCTACAGCTTGAGGACTGGCCATCTATTACCTCGCCTTACACTGCTTATTTGTAATTATATTGAAAAATGCTACCAACATGTCCTGGAATGATTTGTTCTTAATAAACTGCTGGGGCTGCTTAGAGCCCATGATTCTAGTGTTAAATAGATATTTATGGTTTTTCCACTTCCTCTTTTCTCTGATCCTTTCCCTAATCACCAGCATCAGCCTTCCAGGACAGTAAATTCTAGGCAGATCCTTTTCTCCTGATACTCACTGAAACTAGACTTTGAGAAGACCTTCCTTCTTCCAGATTAAAAAAAAAAGGATTGTAACTTGTTCAGCTTGCTCTCCCAAGCCCCTGGCACATGGGCCAGTTGGAACTGTTAAGTCAATCTTCCAAGTGACCCATACCTTTGCTTGTTTTATGAATTTATCAGTTCTCTCTCTCTCTGTCTCTTTCTCTAGCTCTCTAGATCTGGCTTTCTTTTTCTATCTCTTTTTTTCCCTGGAACATGGAATTTACTAAATACATTTCTTTCTGATTGATTCTTATTGAGTGCTATTATTATTTTAAGAAGGAATGAGTGGATAAAGCACCTACCCTGAATTCATGAGGACCTGAGTTCAAATCCGGTCTCAGATACTTGACACTAGTAACTAAGCTGTGTGACCCTAGGCAAGTCACCTAACCCTAATTGCCTTGAAATAAAAAAAGAAAGAAAGAGAAGGAATGAGCCAGGTGTGGTGTGATGGTGCATGGCTATAATCTCTGCTTCTGGGGGAAGTTCAGGCTGGAGTATGAGGGTTATGAGTTATGACAGGGGTAAGCCAATCAATTGTCTGGACTACGTTCTGTACTAAGAAAGTGAGTGAATCCCCCAAAACAAAAGGTCAGAAACTCAGAGCAGATTAAAGAATCCATAGCAATGAGCATTAAGATCCAGCTATATGTGGCTATTGCAATCCAACCCCTATGAGATAAAGAGACCAAGTCTAAGAAAGAGAGAAAGAAAAGAAAGAAAGAAAGAAAGAAAGAAAGAAAGAAAGAAAGAAAGAAAGAAAGAAAGAAAGAAAGAAAGAAAGAAAGAAAGAAAGAAAGAAAGAAAGAAAGAAAGAAAGAAAGAAAGGAAGGAAGGAAGGAAGGAAGGGAGGGAGGGAGGGAGGGAGGGAGGGAGGGAGGGAGGGAAGAAGGAAGGAAGAGAGTAAAAGAAAGAAAGAAAGGAGGAAGGGAAGAAGAGAGGAAGGAAGGAAGGAAGGAAAGAAATAAACATATGAATGAAAATGATATCAATAAGTATGTCTTTTAAAATTGAAGTTTACAGTAGTACTAGCAGCATTAGATCCAAGATGTCCCACTGATGGTAGAATGAACATTCCAGCTACTTTTCTTTTCTTTTTTTTTTTATTTTTTAAGTGAGGCAATTGGGGTTAAGTGACTTGCCCAGGGCCACACAGCTAGTAAGTGTTAAGTGTCTGAGACTGCATTTGAACTCAGGTACTCCTGACTCCAGGGCCAGTGCTCTATCCACTGCGCCACCTAACTGCCCCCCAGCTACTTTTCAGTAGATAGGATCAAGGCTGCAATATCCACAACACCTCTCATGTGACACTGCCCCCTCCATCCTTAAAACACAGGATGAAGTGAAGGAACAGTAAGTGTTCAACATCTTATGGTTCCAACAGAACAAAAGCTGAGCCTGAATGGCCCCAGCACAGAGAAGTAAGACAGCACGTCTTTCTACTTTGCGGTGGGTCAAGCCAGGGCAGCTTGTCTGAACTTCACAGACTCCTAAGTCATCGTGGCAGGCAAATGAGAAGGTAGGGGCATGGAGAGACAGCACCCAAGCACGTTTCAACTGTCCAGGCCTGTGACCAAAACTCTGAGAAATTCAATGAGTTTATTATTTTGTTTTAATGAAGGTAGCTCATTTGCAAGGCTTTCCTGCAGAGGCCATGAAGAATGGAGCCATTTGATAGAGTTGAGAAAAAGGTCTCTCCTCTGTGGAATAATAACACCAACATTCTCAGGGAGCACTGAAAGCAGTAGAGGGCTGGAGAAAGCAAGGATTCTTTGTGATGGGACCCCAAATCCCCCACTGCAGGCATCTTTCTTCTGAGCCAAAGGAGCCTGTAATGCTTGGCTATCTCTATAGGCCACTGTTGTTTATTCTCTCCACTGGAGGTGACTTTAGGCACAGCCAAGTTATGCAAATTAGCTCCTATATGATCTGACTGAAAAGAAAGAGAGAAGGAAGAAAGGGGTGGTGGGAAGGAAGGTAGGATGGTAGGAAGGAAGGAAGGAAGGAAGGAAGGAAGGAAGGAAGGAAGGAAGGAAGGAAGGAAGGAAGGAAGGAAGGAAGGAAGGAAGGAAGGAAGGAAGGAAGGAAGGAAGGAAAAAACCTTGGAAGAGTGATCTCATATTATGATGTCATCTCCTGAAATTGTCATATAAATCCAGCACTTTAAAAATAAGCTTGTCTGCAAGACGGTAGAGGTTTGTGGCCTGGCAGGCAAGGAGGACAGAGAGTTAAAAAATGAAGCCAGGAGGCCCGCAGTCTATTATGACCTCATAAAATGCCAACCATGTGGAATGTTAAAAATCATCCTTAGCAGCAAAGGAGAAAGACAGGACACTATCAGGGGTATCTTTCTTGAAAGTGAATCAAGGATCTGCTTGTTTTGTTTTATCCCAAAAAAGAACCACAGAGTTCTATATAAATGTCATTTGCTCTGGCCTCGAATTTCAGACAATAGATTTTATAAAGAAATGGAAATATTCCTTCACCTTTCAGCAGGGTTGGGAGAGTATCAGATTGGACTTACTCTTTAATATCTTGACCGGTTGGGAAGGAAAAAAAACCTTTTAGGATAGGTATAAAGACACACACACACACACACACACACACACACACACCCCTCTCTTATTTACTGTTTGGATTGCATAAGCATAATGCTACTTATTTCCCACTGTGTATCATTTGCATACTGGCATGTCAGACCAAGCACTGGTTTGTTCTCAGAGTGAGAACCAATCCTCAGCTTTCCCGTACACACATGTCCCTGCATTCTGGCAGCCTGTCCCTTTGCCATCTCCAATATTACCTGGATGCGACACTTTGCTTTTCAAAGATAGTTATCACAGCCCTTGTGACATCACTTACCTCGGCACAAATCCCAGCTTTCAGAGAAGGTTACCTGAAAATGTGATGGTGTGTTGGATTTTCCTGAACATTTCCATATATTTCTAAGTTATACTGTTGGGAGATTATTATTTAGGATTCATGAGCATCTGGCATCCAAATGACCTAGTGGAAATTTGGAAGGGGTAGGAAATAGCTCCCTGTGCTTGCTGAAGCTTATTTGCTCGCTCTCGCTCTCACTCTCTCTCTCTCTCTCTCTCTCTCTCTCTCTCTCTCTTTCTCTCTCTCTCCCTCCCTCCCTTCCTCCCTCCCTTTCTCCCTCCCTTCTCCCTTCCTCCCTCCCCCCCTCTCAACTTATTCTTTCTGGCTACACTTTGTACAGGGAGCTTCATTAGAATATCAGAGCCATCTTTCTATGCAAAGATAAGACATGCCATTACAGAAGATGGACCACTGGGCAGGTTACCAACTGACACTTTATTGGGTATGGAGTCCCCACTAATTACATCATTCATCTCTGCCAACCTCTCAGCCTGATCTGGCAGGTAGGTGGTGCAATAGATAAAGTGCCAGGTCTGGAGTCAGGAAGGCTCATCTTCCTCAGTTCAAATCTGGCCTCAGACACTTACTAGTTGAGTGACCCTGGGCAAGTCACTTAACCCCATTTGCCTCAGTTTCCTCATCTGTAAAATGACCTGAAGAAGAAAATGGCAAACCACTCCAGTATCTTAGCCAAGAAAACCCCAAATGGGGTCACAAAAATTCAGACATGACTAAAACAATTGAAGAATGACTACTACCTAAGCTAGACAGAACCAGAGAACTAAGTGCCAGAAGCCCAATAACTGAAGTCCTCCAGACACAACAGCCTGAGACCCCATCCCTGATCTTAACTACCTCAAGAGGTACAGAACTGCCTCAGCACAGCTTTCATCTGTTGATCCTTCAATCTATTGGCAGGATATAGTCTAATATTATGTCTGTACATAGATCTCTGCATTCCACAGTGCTTTGAACCTAACTAGAGATACCCACAATAGAGCCGCGGGACATTTTTATCCTGAGCTCAATCTTGTGACTATTTCCTAATTTATCATGAAGAAACCAGGGTACAGAGGAGAAGAAATGTTATTGAGGGAGGGCCAGGATCCATACAGCTTGATAATGAAAAGAGCACTGGGTCCCTCTGATATGCATTCCCTGTATGACCTTGGACAAGACATATAACCTCCGTGGCCACCAGTTTTTTCATCTATAAAAATTAGGGATTTGGATCCTTAACATAGAGTCTATTGGTTTTTTTAATTTTTTCATAACTATATTTCATTATAATTGGTTTCCTCTGTAGTCCTATGCATTTTATTTTGTGCATTTAAAATAGCCTTCTGGGGGCAGCTAGGTGGTGCAGTGGATAAAGCACTGGCCCTGGATTCAGGAGGACCTGAGTTCAAATCTGGACTCAGACACTTGACACTAGCTATGTGACCCTGGGCAAGTCACTTAACCCTCATTGCCCCACACACACACACAAAAAAAAGATAGTCTTTTGAGAAGGGATCTATAATTTTCACCACACTGTGCCAAAGGCACAAAAATAGTTAAGAGCCTCTGGGCTGAATGGTCTTAAGGTCCCTTCCAGCTTTAAATCAAGGTTCCCATTCCTGCATCTTTAGAGCTATCATGACCTCCCTTATCACAAACTAAGGCTATGGAAATTTGTTCTTCATCATTCTCTGCCTCCATTATTTGGAAGCAATGGTAATGCTTAATGTGACTTGGGATAGTGAGGCATAAACTGTTTATTAAGTTTCACTAATTGCCAAAGAGGAAATATAAAGATTTAACAAGTGTTCCTCACATTGACCAATTCCTTCAAGATTGAAGCCATTCAAATATTAAGTGCTTAGTATGTGCTAAACACTGTATTAAGTGCTCAATAATTTTACATTCTAATGATGTAAGATGTATATATATATATGTATATATATATATATATGTATATATATGTATATGTATATATACATATATATACATATATATAAAGATATATTCCAAAGGGATGAAAAGTCATCTGAGAGAGGAAGGCACTAGAGGCTGAAGAAACCAGGAGAGTCCCTTCTGCAGAAAGCAGTATTTCAGCTGTCCTGAAGGAGGTAGAATGAGGAAGGGGGACATCTCAGGCATGGAGGACAACTAATGCAAATACATAGAGTTTGGAAGATGTCCAAGTGACCATGTGTAAGAAATAAGTTGACTATTGTAGCTTGATCATAGAATGCTTGGAGAAAAGTAATGGGTAAGACTGAAATATAAAAATGGGGGTTAGGTTATGGAGACCTTCAAATGCCAAATAGATAACTTTATACTTAATCTGAAGGGAAATAGGGAGCCTAGAGGTAATGAGGGGTGTATTGAGTAGGGAATATAGCATAGTCATACATAAACTTTAAGAAAATCACTGTGGCAGCAAAGTAGGAGATGGATTAGTATGGAGAGACAAGCTGTGGAGACCAATCAGAAAGCTCTTGCAATAGTCGAGGCATCACTAGGGTGATGACTCGGCAGCAAATACAGAATAGAGGACATATACAAGAGATGTTATGAAAGGGGAAATGACAAGATTTAGAAACAGATTGGATATGTGGGGTGAGAGTGAAGAATTAAAGTTGACAAAGAAATTGCATGCTTAGATAAGAAGATAGTGGTGACTGTAGTAGTAATAGGAAAGTTCAGAAGAGGGGAAGTTTTTGGGGAAAAGAAAATGCATTCAGTTTTGAACATGTTTATTTTGAGAGACCTACAGGACGTGCAATTTGATATATATTAAAGACAGCTGGTAAAAATGACACTGTAGCTCAGGAGAGAGATTATGACTGTATATATAATCCTGGGGAATTATCTGCATAAAAATAGCAATTGATGTACCCATAGTTGCTGAGGCTACCAACTATGATTCACAAACCCAGCCATCATATGTCAGGAATGATTTTTAACCTTGGTAATTGAAAATGTCTACATTTTGGCAATTTTCTCCATTTATCTTTATGGTGATATGGTTTTCCTGGATAAAAAAGAATGACAATTTGCCCCACAACAGCTATTCTAGTCTCCTTACTATAAAGGACATTGAGTTTGGATTAAACGGTGCTGACAAGTGACCTGGGAACACCAGCATCCAAAACATCCATTTCCTGACCCATCCCAAAGTATGTAATAAATAATTCTATTAAGGATCCTTGGTCCCCTAAGTCATCATACTGCTCCAGTCATTGTAATTAATTAATCAATCAATTAATTAATTGATAACAAATAATGCTAACCCTAAGGCTTTAAAATTCACAAATCACTTTCATGATACTTTCCTCACATGATACTCAGAACCAACCTTTTAAGTAGGCTAAAGAGCTAAATCAGAGCTCTTAACCTGGGGGTCCATGAACTATTTTAAAAATAATATATTTTGACAATGCATTTCAATATAATTGGTTGCTTTTGTAATTCTATGCATTTTATTTTATGCATTTAAAACTTTGTTCCAAGAAGGGCATTAATGGGTTTTGGTTGACCAATTAAGGGTCCCTCTCTCTCTCTCTCTCTCTCTCTCTCTCTCTCTCTCTCTCTCTCTCTCTCTCACACACACACACACACACACACACACACACACACACACACACACACACACACACACACACATACAACATCAAGAACCTCTGGGAAAAATGAGGTCCCTTCCAGCTCTCAATGCTTGCTCTTATGATATTATTTTTTCCACAAAAGTATTTATTATTTTCCAATTACATGTAGAGATAGTTTTCAACATTTGTTTTTATAAGAATTCTAGTTTCAAATTATTCTCCATCCCTCCCCTCCTTCCCCTCTTAACCCTCTCTACAAGATAGTAAGTAATCTGATATAGGTTATATGTGTGCAATCACAAACATATTTCTGTATTAGTCATGCTGTGAAAGAAGAATCAGAACAAAATGGAAACACCTCAAAAAAGAAAAACAACAGCAAAAACAATAGAAATAGTATGGTTCCATCTGCATCTAGATTCCACAGTTCTTTTTTTTCTGGATTTGGAGATAATTTTTCCAGCATGAGTCCTTTGGAACTATCTTGGAACTTTGTATTGCTGAGAAGAATCAAGTCTATCACAGTTAATCAACACAGAATGTTGTTGATACTGTGTACAATGTTTTCCTGTTTCTGCTCATCTCACTCAGCATCAGTTCATGTAAGTCTTCCAGGGTTCTCGGAAATAGGTCTGTACAATAGTATTCCATTACAATCATATACCACAACTTGTTTAGCCCCAATTAATGGGCAACCCCTCAATTTCCAATTCCTTGCCACCACAAGAAGAGCAGCTATGAATATTTTTGTACATGTGGGTCCTTTTCCCTTTTTATGATCTCTTTGGGAAAAAGACCCAAAAGTGGTATTGCTGGGTCAAAGGGTATGTACAGCTTTATAGCCCTTTGGGCATAATTCCAAATTGCTCTCCAGAATGGCTGGGTCAGTTCAAAGCTCCACCAACAATGTATTAGTGTTCCAATTTTTCCACAGCTCCTCCAACATTTATCATTTTCCTTTTTGTAATATTAACCAATCTGATAGGTGTTCAATGGTACCTCAGAGTTTTTCAATTTGCATTTCTCCAATCGATAGTGATTTAGATCATTTTTTCATAAGGAAATAGATAGCTTTGATTTCTTCATCAGAAAACTGCCTGTTCTCAATTGGGGAATGACTTGGTTTGTTATAAATTTGATTTAGTTCCCAATATATTTTAGAAATGAGGCCTTTATCAGAAATACTGGTTGTAAAAATTGTTTCCCAGCTTTCTGTCTCCCTTCTAATTGCTTCTGTTTGTACAAAAAAGTTTTTAATTTAATGTAATCAAATCATCCATTTTGCATCTCATAATATTCTCTATCTCTTGTTTGGTCATAAACTGTTCTCCTTTCCATAGATCTAAAAGGTAAACTATTCCTTCCTCTCCTAATTTACATATGGTATCACCTTTTATGTCTAAATCATGTACCCATATTGACCTTATTTTAGTATATGGTGTAAGATGTTGGTCTATGCCTAGTTTCAGCCATACTATCTTCCAGTTTTCCCAGAAGTTTTTGTCAAATACTGAGTTCCTATCCCAGAAGCTGGTGTCTTTGGGTTTATCAAACAGTAGATTGCTAAAGTCATTTACTACTGTAACGGAGACATTCTGTGCCTACCTATTCCATTCCATTGATCCTCCACTCTATTTCTTAGCCAGTACCAAATAGTTTTGATGATTGCTGCTTTATAGTAAAGCTTCAGATTTGGTACAGCTAGCCCACCTTCCTGTGCATTTTTTTTCATTAGTTCCCTAGATATTCTTGACCTTTTGTTTTTCCAGATGAATTTTGTTATCATTTTTTCTAGCTCTATAAAATAATTTTTAGGTAGTCTGATTGGTATGGCACCGAATAAGTAAATTAATTTAGGTAGAATTGTCATTTGCTCTTATGATATTATTATCCCAATTTTGTAGATTTAAAAAAATGGAAACTGACAGTTTATAATCAATAACATAGCTAATAAGGGGTAAAACCAATCACATTTCTTGCCCAAAGAGAAATTAGGAAGGACAAATAAACATAAAAGACTAATGGGGAAAAATAACTAAGGGGAAATAAATTCAAGAGCACAAGTACCCAGAGTTCAAAGAGTATATATATGGAATCCTGAAACCATTCTGGTAAGGTAAACAATGCCAAATCCTATTGGTGCAGAAGCAAAAGGTGTGACCCCATAGGGATTATTTTTTCCCTCAGAGATGTTAAGAATATGCCCCTTTCCTTAGACAGCTGGTAGACTATGTGTATAGGATGTTGATTATGTTATCTCATACTGTCTCTTGGCTGTTTTTGCTTAAGCTTTTTTCTTCATTACAAGAGGGTGGCTGTACCTTTTGAAATGACTATGATATAAAAGTAAAGAGAAGTGACAAAATGCTAATTAAAAGTATTAAATCTATTTTTATGTATATGATAGGATATGTGATGTGACATGACATGACATGACATGACACGATACGATGATATGGTATGGTATGGTATGATAGAATATGACATAATACAAAAAAGGGGAAATGAGAACAAGAAAGAGAAAGGGAAAAGGGCAAAAGGAAAAGAAAGAGGAAGGACAAAAGGAAGGATAAAAGAGAGGAAGAGAGGCAAACTGACTTGCTTAGAAAACATCACATATAAGAAACTATTCCATGGTCTTGTGTGAGAAACATGCTTCTTTTCTGATGCTAAAACCTAAATGTTTTTCCACATTCAAATCCTCTCAAATCTAGCCTTTGCTCTGCAAAGCTGGAAGTGTGTTTATTACCTGAATCTTCTCTTCATATTCCTGTGTAAGTCAAGGGAAGGGAGGAGGCATGTCCATTCTGTACAAATTACAATTAGCTCACAAAAAAATCAATATTCAGGAATTTGCTCTTTTTTTTTTTCATTTTTTTTAAAGGTGACTGACATCCAAGCCTCCCTGAGGAGGTGGACAGAGGATTCGTCAGGTATTGCCTTTTTGAAACTATGAAGTCATTCTCCCTATTAAGCAAGCCCAAATCTCATTTGATACAAAACTTCAGAGCCCTAGAAGTTGGAAGGGATTCCAAGCTTGGCAAAAACCTGCTCTCCCACCCTTAGGCGAGGCTATTCTTGGAAGCCAAAGCACGGTGAAAGCTACTGGGAGATGACTCACACAGGGGATGAAGGCCTGTGATGGATTTCTCAGCCGCAGTAGCTATTCATCAGGGCTAGATCTATAACACAGAACACAAAGGGGGTGAAAATATCTGGATTTGATGTGCCTTAAAATGACACTGCTTCTGAACCTCTCCTCTGGTTTGACCCCCCAAATTTGTCATTCTTTAGCATCTCTCCCACCACCACTACCATAGCTCATAATGAAGTCGGCTATTTTCATTCTACATCAGCCAAACAACAGTTTGGATGGGAAGAGTGTTTATATCTATTGCAAGGCTACTCCATGGCAAGATATTTTAATGGATGAAACTATGGCACCAGAGTGCCTGGAACATAGTAGGCCCTTCACAAGTGCTGAATGACTGCCTGGACCCCCTGAAATGAGACCTTGCCCTAGAATAGAAAGATCATTATGGGGAGGCAGCTAGGTGGCACAGTGTGTAAAGCACTGGCACTGGATTCAGGAGGGCCTGAATTCAAATCCAGCCTCAGACACTTGACACTTGCTAGCTGTGTGACTTGGGGCAAGTCACTTAACTCTCATCTTCCCCCCCACCCCCCGTCCAAAAAAATAAAAATAAAAAAAATATCATTATGCTGGGAGTCAGGAAACCTTCAGCTCTGATAATGACTAGCTATATGACTCTAGGTAAGTCACAGACTCTCTTGCCCTCCATCTTCCTCATGAAGGAAGGGGAATCATCATTTATTAAGTGCCTGCTATACACTAGGCACTGTGCTAAGCACTTTATAAATATTCTCTCATTTGATCCTCAGAACAACCCATTTGAAAGATGAAGAAACTGAGGCAGAGAGTGATGCAGTGACTTTCCCAGGGTCTCACAGCTAGTAACAGATACTGGATTTGAACTCAGGTCTTCCTGATCACAGACCCAGTGCTCTCTATTCACCATACAATTAGGAAAGTTCTATTAGATGATCTCTAAGTTCTCTCCCAACTCTCATATTCTATGAAATATCTACCCTTTCTTCAATGTCTCTTTATCTTTCACCTTTTCTCCTAGAAACAAAAAGATGATAAAAAGAAGGGTCACCCATAGTAGCCCTTCTAGTCTCTTAAGTTCTAAGGATGATGACATTGAATTATGTAGTTCTTGCTCCCCTTCATCATGCTAGGGTCCAGCCAAAATGGCCTTATTTGCTTTTCCTCATGCACTACACACCAGCTCTCTGAAGCCTGTGCTAATATGCATATGTGGTTGTCCATGCCTGTAATGGATTCCACCTCTCATCCCAGGTTCTTAAAATACTTATTTTCCTTCACATTTCAGGTTATATTCTGCTTGAAGACTTTCCTGATCACCTAAGATACTAGTGCCTCCTCCACCACATGCAAATATGTATGTATGTATGTATGTATGTATGTATGTATGTATGTATATTTATATATAAAATATAGACATATATAATAAATATATAAAACATAGAAATATAACAAATATACTAATATATTTATTAATATCATATAGAAATATATAGTAAATATATACTATAGAAATTTATAATAAATATATAATATATTTATATGCATATACACAACAGGCTGCAATATGAAGAACTTCATGAGACTTCCTAAAAGGTATCATTAGGAAAATGTGTAAGAAGAAAAGATGGTCTGGTTATGTGGTAAGGGAGAGGGATGATAGGTGGGTACTTCACTGTTTTACTAGAGAAATCAAGGAATATCACCAGCAAGTTGGCTAGATCCAGTGTTGCAAATTTATAGGAAGACATGGGGAAAAGTCATGCAGGATGCACAAGCATGAGTGGGTTACAATCTGCATTGCTGGGAGTATTTGAGTATTAAGCATTATCTTCTGTTTCTATTTATATGTATGCATGTTTTCTCCCAATAGACTGTAATCTTCAGGTCAGGGTATATCCCTCTTCTTTGCCTTTATATTTCAGCACCTAGCATAGTGCCTGGCCCATAGTAAGTATTTAATAAAGGTTTGATTGACTTAATTGCTTGATTATTAATGTTTGATTAACTGATAAATGGCCTGTGGATAAGAGATACCAGCCCCCAGTTTCTGGCCCATCCTGTGTCTTCTTGGATGCCTGATGAATCACCCTTATTTGCCTTCCTTTGATTCTTTCAAAACTCTGCTTGTAAAGTCACAGTAGCCAGTTTCACTTTACTCCCATCTCTGAAGTTCCATTTTCTACAAAAGCTCTCAGAGAAGTCATTCTAAGCGAACACAAACTGAATTTAAAACTGCCTTCAATCAAGCTGTCCTTTGTCTACAAAAGTGTCAGTGATTGAGAAATGTTGTAGCTCTGCAGATTAATGATCTAAATTTACTCAATTAACTGTATAATCTGAGAGTAAGTTTCATGAAGACTAGACAGCCTATCAAATCAGGATCCCAAGTGAAAGACTACCAATGTGGGGGTTGGGGGTGATTGAAAGCAAAACTTTTCTCCCTAAAAGAGAGAGTTCCCTTTTCTCAGGCTCCATTATTTGAAGGAGCAACATGAGCAACTTCTGGCATGAAAATTCCTTTAAATAATGAACACCGTTGGAAGTCTATAGATTGGTAGATAAGTCCTTAGAACTACTCAGGGTCCTAAATCACATAGCTTTTGAGAATCAGGGAATGGTGATAATAATAGCTTATATGTGTTATTATTATTATTATTATTATTTAGCTTTAAAGTTTGCAATAATCAAAGGGTAACATAGTGGATAAAATCACCAATCCTGGATTCAGGAGGACCTAAGTACAAATCTGACCTCAGACACTTGATACTTACTAGCTGTGTGACCCTGACAAGTCACTTAACCCTCATTGCCCCCACACACACACACACACAAAAAATTTGCAATAATCATTTGAACCTTGCAATAACCTTGTGTGGTAGGTGCTGTTATTATTCCCAACTTATGGATAAGGAAACCGAGGCTCAAAAAGAGTAAATGATTGACTTAGTGACACAAAGCTAGTGTCTAAAGTGGAATTTTAACCCACATCCTCCTGTATCTAAGTCTAGTCCTTTATCCGTAATACCTCTGCTGCTTCTTATATAAACTTTATAATTGAAACCAGCTATTTTAAAAGGAAAATGGAAACATGTAATCAAATCTGTATTCAAAACAACTTCTAAAATCCCTTATAGAGGTAATATGTACCTTTTCCCCCAACCATATCTCAGTCAGAATATACTTGGGGACTCATTTCAATGCATAAAAGACATATCTGTTAAGATTCAATTACTTACCTGCATGATCTTGGGCAAGAGCTCAGGGGCTTCAGTTTCCTCATCCATAACAATAATGATCTCTTTGATCTCTTTCACCTCTAAAACCTAAGTAGGAGATGATGATTCTATGCCCTCTTCTCCCTATATACTCTTCCTCTTGGTTATCTCATCAGCTCCCATGCATTCAATTATCATCTTTGTGCTGATGATTCTCAAATCTGCTTATCCAATTCAAACCTCTCTGCTGACCTCCAGCTTCACATCTCCAAACTGCCTATTGGTTATCTCAAACTAGAAGTCCAGTAGAAATGTTAAACTCAATGTGTCTAAAATTGAACTCATTATGTTTCCCCAAAAAAAATCCTCCTCCCTCCTAAACTTCTCTATTGCTATCGAGGACATCATCATTCTCCAAATCCTCTAGGCTCTTCACTCTCTCTCACCCTGTATATCCAATCTGCTGCCAAGGCAAATCAATTTTCCCTTTGTAACATCTCTTGCATATGCTTCCTTTTCTCCTCTGAAACTACCATCATACTGATACCAACTATCATCACCTCATTCCTGGACTATTGCAATGACCTGCTGGTTGGGCTTTCTGACACAAGTCTTCCCCTATTCTATTCCATTCTCCACTCAGCTGTCAAAGTGATCTTGCTCAAATACAGGTCTGACCATATAACACCTCACCCCTACTCAATAAATTCCAGCGACTCCAAGATCAAATATGAAATCTTCTGTCTGGCATTCAAAGATCCTTATAACCTACCACCTTTCCAGTTTTCTTACACTTTACACCTTTTAACATATTCTACAATCCAACTGGACTGACCTCCTTGCTGTTCCTTGAACAAGACATTTCATCTCCAGGGGGAGAGGATTTTCACTAGCTATTGTCATCCATTCTGATACAAGTGGATAGGGTGTTGGGCCTGGAGTCAAGATGACATGGGTTCAAATCTTATTTCATGCACTTACTATGTGACCCTGGGCAAGTTCCAACTGCTGTTTGCCTCAGTTTCTTCAATTGTAAAATGAGGATAATAATAGCATCCACCTTTCATGGTTGTTGTGAGAATCAAATGAAATAGACACATGCCTAGCACATAGTAGGCATAATACAAATGCTTATTCCCTTCCTTCCCCTCTTCATCTCCTCTTCATCTCCTCCTCATGGGTTCCTTGGATTCTTCAAGTCCTAGCTAACCTCTCACCTTTTACAGGAAGCATTTCCTGACACACACCCCCTTTAATTCTAGTGCTTTCTCTGTTAATTATCTATGATTTATCCTGTATATAGCTTATCTGTACCTAGGGTTTGGTTGTTTTGTTTTGTTTGACCTATTGTCTTCCCCCATTAAACTGTGAGCTCCTTGAGAGCAGTGTCTGTCTTTTGTCTTCCTTTGTATCCCCAGTGCTTAGTGCATTGCTTTGCATATAGTAGGTGCCAGGGGGCAGCTAGGTGGTGCAGTGTATAAAGCACCCGCCCTGGAGTCAGGAGGACCTGAGTTCAAATGAGGCTTCAGATACTTGACACTTACTGGCTGTGTGACCCTGGGCAAGTCACTTAACCCTCATTGCCCTGCAGAAGAAGAAGAAGAAGAAGAAGAAGAAGAAGAAGAAGAAGAAGAAGAAGAAGAAGAAGAAGAAGAAGAAGAAGAAGAAGAAGAAGAAGACGGCATATAGTAGGTACTTGGTAAATGTTTATTGACTTACTGAATGATGATAAAAGTCAAAAAAATTAATGATCATTTTCCATGTCCCTCAGGAATGTTATCAACAAAGAACATTAGACATTATCATTTCCCAAAGACCTAACCTCCACCCACAGGCATACACATCTCTCTGACCAGGGTTAAGAATTAAATTTTGAGGAGGCAGAGGGATGAACCAGATTACTGAAGAGCAGATTATTGGAGAGGCAAAGGTGAGGATGTTAGCACTGAAAACAGTAAGTAGAGGTGCCTCTGAGAATTTTCCGCCTGTCACTCTAAAAATACCTCTTATTTTAAAAAGTGCTAGAAAACTACCAAGCTCTTTTCTTTTTGAGGGGAGAGAGGTGGTTATTAGGGTTAAAAACTAATCATTAATGTATTCAGCTGAGATGATCAGTTCTGAAAGAGGTCTCTCCACAGAGTCAATAAATAATAATTACAAAGTTCACATTTGTCTAGTGTTTGGAGATTCACAAGGTGATTTCTCCATCACAGCCTTTTGAAGTGGGTAGGAACAGAATTATCAGTCCCTTTAAACAGATGAGGAAACTGAAGTTCAGAGAGGTTATATCACATGTCTAAAGTCATTGTCCAACCAGTGAGTAATAGAGTCAGAATTCAAACGAAGGGCTCTTGGCTCCAAGGCCAGCATTCTACCTTAAAAGCTTGCCTCTACAAGAGGTCTTTATTCAGTTCAGCAAGGGTTCCCACTCCATTCCTAAAATACCTAATTATCGAAGGAAATGTGGTTGTGTTTGTTTGTTTTAATTACAGTTACCACAGGGAAAAGGAAAATGTCCAACTTTGGCATTTGCAAGAAGCAGAGTAGACATTATACAAACGAATGCTAGCTTGGGCTCAGAATGCTGCCTTTGCCTGAATGTTCAACGGCATCATGAAATGAATGCCAAATCAAGATCCTGAGCACCTGGGTCCAAGTCCTGGTTCTGACAATTATTCACAGTAGAACTTTGGATATGCCTGTTCATCTCTCTTAGCTTCAGCATTACTTACTACACAGGGTTGTTGTGAGGACCACAGGTTAGCTTTATAAACTAGAAACTAGAAAGCTTCACGTAAATTCCAGGTACTATCATGAATTCAATCACCAAATTGCTTAACCATCTGGAGAAGGAACCTGGCACAGAAGATAGGACACTAGACTTGAAGTCAGGAAGACCTGGGTTCAAATCCTGTAATTTCATGTGAAATCATCTTTTTTATTATTATTATTATACTGTTGTTTTATTCCATAAATTAAAAATAAAATAAATAAGGATTTGAAATTTAAAATCCTGCATCTTCCGCTTGTGAAACTGGGAAAGTAAATGTAGGTCTCTGTAGCTAAGTGGTGCAGTAGATAGAACACTAGACTTGGGGTTAGGAAGACCCAAATCCCAATCCAGGAACAAATAACATCTTAGCTATGTGACCCTGGGTAAGTCATTTAACCTTTGTCTGCTTTGGTTTCCTCAGTTGTGAAATGGAGGGGATGGATGAACAATAATAGAACTCTCAGGGTTGTTGTGAGCTTCCAATGAAATGATACTTATAAACTGTCTGGCACACAGTAGGTCATTAATAAATGCTTGTTTCCTTCCATACTTTGTGCCTTAGATTCCCCCTTTTTAAAATGAATGGGTCAGAATAAATGATCTCAAAGGTCCATTCTATCTCTAAATCTATGATTCCGTAATCTTCCAGGCATCTCTACCCATGAATGACTTCCCCAACTACAAAGATTGTCAGCAACCCACATCTCATTAATGGCTTCCTCACCAACTGTCAATGTGCAGGAGGCCTCCCAGAAAGTTCCCAAGGAAATGTCTGATGTACTTCTAGGGATCACGCAGGGGGAATCTGTCAAAAGTCCCCTGAGAAATGCTGCCTGCCTTCTTATTGTCAAGCCACAAGCATTTACTGACCACCTTTTATCAATCAGTTAGTATTTACTGAGTTCCTTCTGTGTGAGAGGCCATGTGCTAGGTGGTCTTGGAGAAAACCAGGAAGTGTAAGGTAAATCTCCACCTTCCCTCAAAGAGTTTGTAGTCTATTTCTGCCTATTGAAATTCTTACCTTGCTCGAGGTCCAGCTGAGATGTCATGCCATCTATGAAAGCTCTCCTGAGCAAACCTCAGTGGAAGGGAATATCTCTAACCTCAGTTCTGTCTCAGCAAATTACTTGGCCTTCTCCTTGTCTCTTAGATTCTTAATTGTATTATAATTATTAGAGTTATATATTCATCTCCCTGCTAGATCATAAGCTTCTTGGGCTAAAGGGTTATATCCAATTTCATCCTTATATTCTGACTGCCTGGCAATATAAATATATATATAATAGCCTTATTAAAACTCTTAAATTCAAAATTATAATTAGGAATCCAAGGATCTGGGGTAAATTCATCTGAATTAAGAGAGCAGGAAATTCAGGGGTAGTGGTGCAGACCTGGCAGCAATGATCTAACCAACATCTGCAGACCCACAACCCTGGACCTGCCTTCCCCCAACCACTGCTGAAATATCAGCAGGTAGAGGACCTGGACTCTCAGTGATTCATGGTTCCAGTGATCTCTGAACCACTAACAAGAGGAATTAAACTTCCTTGCCCCTCCCCACTCAAGATGTCAGCACAGCCACTTTTTGTTTGATTTAAATCTTAGTCAGATATGGGGGGAAAGATTCAAATGTATTAGTATTTGTATATGTAGGGGGCAGCTAGGTGGTACAGTGAATAGAGTGCCAGGCCTTAAGTCCGGATTCATCTTCCTAAGTTCAAATGTGGCCTCAGACACTTACTAGCTGTGTGCCCCTGGACAAATCACTTAATCCTGTTTGCCTCAGTTTCCTCATCTGTAAAATGAACTGGAGAAGGAAATGGCAAACCACTCCAGTGTCTTTACCAAAAAAACCCCAAAGAGTCAGACATGACTGAAAAAAAAATAGATAAGTAGTGAACAAATACAAAGTAACATAAAGTACTAAATGAGCCCAGTTTATCCAGCTGAACCACTGAGGGAAGACTTCAAAGACAAAGTTATGTTTAAGGATCGGGCTGTGGAGTTAATGAGACATGGTTTCATATTCTGCCTCTGATTGTGTACACTCCTTGTTACTTTAGATAAATCATTTATCCTCCCTAGGCTTCAGTTTCTGTAAAATAAAGAGGTTGGACAATATGGCCTCTGAATTCCCTTCCAGCTCTGGCTTTATGATACTGTGATCTATTCAGCACATTTCTGAGCTGAAGAAACAGAGGTTGAGAGGCAAATGACTAACTCAAGGTGACATGGCTAGAAAACTGCTGAGCCAGAACTAAAGCTAAAACCATTTTTATCTCCAAATCCAGGCTGATGTTCCTGATATAATATACAATATGCTGTCTTTTAGTGAGAGGCATCAGAAGGGCATCTAAGTGACACAGTGGATAGAGCATTGGCCCTAGAGTCAGGAAGACCTGAGTTCAAATCCTACCACACACTTATTAGTAATTTGACCCTGGATAAGTCTTTAATTTCTCTGTGCCCCAGACGTAAAATGGAGAAAATAATACTTCAAGATTTTGTGAGGATCAAATGAGAGAATATATATTAAGGGCTTTGCAAACCTTACAATGCTATATAAATATCAGCTATTATTATCTGTGGCTTTAAAGAAGGGGATTCTCACCTTGGGTCTCTAAACCTGTTTTCTTCAGTATTTTGAGAGTTTCCTTTGTGGGGGCAGCTAGGTGGTGCAGTGGATAAAGTGCCAGCCCTGGATTCAGGAGGCCCTTAGTTCAAACTGACCTCAGATACTTGACACTTACTAGCTGTATGACCCTGGGCAAGTCACTTAACCCTCATTGCCCCACCCCACCCCCCCAAAAAAGATTTTTTAAAATAGTTTACTTTATAATCCTATGCATTTAGAAGCATTATTCTAAGGAAAAGGAATCCATAGGTTCTGCCAGAATGACAAAGGGGTCCATGATTAAAAAACAAAAAAGTTATAAGCCCTAGTTCTAGCATATTTCCCCTGAACTTTTTTCCCAAATTATCCTTTATAAAATGAACGTGTGTTCTCCAGAGCTTTTCACCAGCCTAAGCTGGGCACCCAAATCCAAAAGCTTAACACAAATATAGGAAAAACAGGTGCACTACATAAAAACAGCCCTATAAAAATCTATTGTGCCTCACAATGGAGACTGCCTTTATTTCAGTGTAGTCAAAATGGACTGCGCTGAATCTTTCTATTGCTTCAACCCTTTCAGATCTCAGTGAATGCACTAACTAGAGTTTAATGGTTCCTTGTCCCATTTCCCTCTGAAACCTAGTAATGAACCACAATGGGAACTGCATCCCTGGAGCTGTTAACCCTAACCCAAAAGTCATTAGGAATAGTAGCATTCTGCTTAAATTGCTAAGAGGAACAAGGAAAACAATGGACAATGAACAATGAGGATAACAGGACAATTGAAACTGAATGTCATGAAATGTTTACAGTGAAGATAGCCCTTGAAAGAGAAATATGAGAAGACATGTCCTCCAGCTTCTTTGCTGTTGTGAATTCTCATGCACTTAAATCTAATTCAAAAACAACTCAAGACATCAATTACCATGTGATGTCATTGGTCCTCTTTGAAAATGAAGGACTGGAGAAACCAGGTGGCGCAGTGGATAGAGCACTGGCCCTGGAGTCAGGAGGACCAGAGTTCAATCTGGCCTCAGACACTTGACCCAATTGTGTGACCCTGGGCAAGTCACTTAACCCTAATTGCCTTACCAAAAAATAAAGAAAGGAAGGAAGGAAGGAAGGAAGGAAGGAAGGAAGGAAGGAAGGAAGGAAGGAAGGAAGGAAGGAAGGAAGGAAGGAAGGAAGAAAAGAAAATGAAAGACCAACAACAAGAGCTCATGAGTATGGAACTGCATATAATGCCAGACTTTTTCAACATGTTGGTTAGTTTTACTTCCTTTTGTTTTCCCTCCTGTTTTAAAAATCTTTCTCATAAGGGATGGCAAGACAGATGCAGTGGAAAAGCACTCTGTAAACTATAAACTCTTATACAAATTCAAGCTTTATTAGAATAATAATTGCCTCTAGTAAACCTGAGTTGCTTCTTCCCATCACTAGTAATAATGACCTAATAGTAACTGACATTTCCATAGCACCTTAAAGTTTGAAAAGTCCTTTATATCATTATCTCATTTGAACCTCACAACAACTTGGTGGGGTAGGTATTAATCTCCCCATTTTACAGATGAGGAAACTCCAGCTCAGAGAGGTTAAGAGGCTTGCCCATGGTCACAAAGCTATTATTAAGTATCAGCAATGGGATCTGAATGCAACTCTTCCTGACTCCCCGTCTAGCATGCTAGCCATTGCACCCTACTACTTGTCATCTCTTCCATCTCCCTCTCTATTTTTACTCCCTGCCTATCTGATGATAGCTCTCTGCAGTGAGCTGTTCTCTTGGTCTGTTTACAGGACTATTATAAACAAAACAAACCAAGGCCAGACACTGCCCTTTAGAGTTGTTCTCCAATCCGTTGGCATTGTGCTGAATCAGGCTATGAAGCAACATGGTGGTCATCACACTTTGTAGAACTCTGCCTCTAAAAGAAATAACCCAGCACTTACTGTCTATTCTGTAAAATAGTTGAATCATCCAACTTCCCATGGGGCCTAAATAGGCATTCTGCTCGGCACAGGGAGGGGTATAAAAGGTTGCAGAAACAGGAGATGTTTGAAAAGCAAAAGCCAGAGCTACATGGATGGAGACTGTTATGCAGCAAATACAAAAAGCCAGAAGTGGCTACAAAATCTTAGTTCATTCCCAGGAGTGTGGTCTGCTGGGTGGTAAAGAGGCAACATGTTAAAAAAAATTTTTTTTGGAAAAAAGACAAAGAGGACAAAATCTGGCCACAGAACCACCTGGGACAATCTGTTTACTCCCCAACGTAAGCGTCATAACACCAGACCAGGCAAGCAAAGTATCAGCATATGCTGCTCCAGGGATAATCCAGAAACCCATGGGAAGGAAAGCAAGTGGCATAGTTGAATTACAGCTCTCTAAAAATACCAGGCATATTTTCACATGCTTTGGATTATGCACTCCTAGAGGACAGGCACTTTGCCAGAACACCTAGCCTTGTGCTATTGAATGAGCCCTAGCCAAGGGTTTGGGGTTTGTTTGGTTTTTTGTTTGGTTATTTGTTTGGTTTTTGTTTTTTTGTTTTTTAAAAGAATGATAGTGACATTCTATGTAAACTGACTGGGAGCATTGTTTTGTTAGGGACATTTTCCACAAGTGACAACCTTTGCATGAAGCCATTTGTGCCATGGCAAGGGTGTGGGAAAAAGCTGGCATCCCCAGGTCAAGAATCTACCACTATGGGTGTCTGCATGACCAGGATAGAAATACTGCCAAGACAGTTTTCTTGGGGAGATGCCAAGTCCTCCCTGAGTGCAGATGGGTTGGAAAGTCCACAAGAACCAGCCTTCTATTTCAAACACAGAAGCAGGCAGCTACACACACCAGGAAATATCTCAGGGACTGTTGGTCTGACTCTCTCACACCTCTAGAAAGACCCCTCAGTTCAGTTCTCTCATTGGAGCTGTGGTATATGTGAATGTGTGTGGTTTGCTTTTTACTTTTTGGATTGGGGGTTTTGCTCTTTGTTTTGTTTCATAATTCTCCTATTTAGCCCTGCATTGTGGTGTAATTCACAAAATCCCAATCCCAGGTGCCTATGGCAACTCAACTCTTGGCACCTGGTCCTATAAGAGGAGGTTTACTGAGGAACATATAGTCCTGGGGTGTTTAGAAATCATTAGCTAATTAGTGTGTCTAATTTCAAAGGAACACTTCTTCCCTGAAGGAGTTTCCATGCGAGGGATGCATTATTTCTGTCTCTTTACACTTCTCCCACCCACTTGACTTTGGATTCACAGTCCTCTCCTTCTCCCTCTGAATCTCAAACTGGGGCCCTGCTGTAGCAATGGACTCTAGGCTTCTGTTCCTCAGTGATGCTCTCGGAAGCCAAATCAGTATTCTATAAGGTAGCACCCCTTATTATGTAAAATTGTTCTCAGAGAGAGAGAAATGGCTCCCCAAGGGGAAAATGCATGGGTTGGGAGAAAGCCCTGTCGCAGCAGACCTGCAGGCTCACTTCTTCTGGAGTTAATCTCAACCCTTTGCTGACCACCCTCCAAGGTACACCTTCCAGTGCAGGTGAAATGGAGGAAGAGCCTGGACCAGTCGGGCCATGGCTCTGACCACCTGTTCCCAGAGAGCCTGGTCCTCTTTCTATCTCTTGTGTCCATCCACACCCTTTAGCGTCATGATCCTTCTGGAAAAAGCCAAAGAGGTAGAAAAGTGTTGTCTGCCACAGAGCTCTAAAATCCCTTCACAGCAAGAAATGCATTTATCAGTGCCTGGCACATAGTAGGCACTTCAGAATTTTTTTATTGACTGACTGAAATCATCACCACCCATCATCTCAATCATTATAATCCCCATTTGACCATACAGGTGTTAAACCCCAGCATAATCCCCTAGGTAATCCCTAGGAGGCCAGGAGTAAACCACACTGCAGGCTTACTTTCCCATTGTTTTTTTGTTTCTTTGTTTGTGGGTTTTTTGTGGGGGCAGGGCAATGAGGGTTAAGTGACTTGCCCAGGGTCACACAGCTAGTAAGTGTCAAGTGTCTGAGGCCGTATTTGAACTCAGGTCCTCCTGAATCCAGGGCCAGAGCTTTATCCACTGCACCACCTAGCTGCCCCCATTGGTTTTATAAAGGTTAAAATGAGCACAAAGAATGGCCTTGACATAGAAAAGAAGACACAAAAGGGCAAGCAGAGGTTTATTTTTTCCATGGAGGTGAGAGGGAAAGTCCTGCCAGACTTACCAGATAGTTTGGGGATAGAGGACAAGACTCTGCCTTCCTTTAAGATGCAACTGCCATCTCTCCAGAAGACCTTTAATGATGGTCCCCTTATCTCCAGCTTCCGATGCCTTCCCTTTCTAAGACCTCCAAGGTTCACGTGTCTCCTTTGATAAATCCTGGCTTTGTGACCCTGAGCAGGTGAGTTCACCTCCCATTATTCTTTCTTTTTTTTTTTTAGTGAGGCAATTGGGGTTAAGTGACTTGCCCAGGGTCACCAAAGATTAGATGATACACCAAGTAATCTCTAAACTCTAAATTTTTTCTTAATACTTTTTTTTTTGTGGGGCAATGGGGGTTAAGTGACTTGCCCAGGGTCACATGGCTGGTAAGTGTTAAGTGTCTGAGGCCGGATTTGAACTCAGGTCCTCCTGACTCCATGGCCAGTGCTCTATCCACTACGCCACCTAGCTGCCCCTCTTCCCATTGTTCTAAAGAGCCCTGTGAGTTACAGAGAAGGGAATGCTTTCCATCAGTAAAGGAAAATTGCCTCATCTTCCATGTCTAGAAATTCCCTCTACTAAGCAAATCACAGACTCTGTCTACTGTGTACAGAGCACTGTGGTAGATAATAAGATAGACAACTCGGTATGCCCTGACCTCATTGAGGCTATAATCTTGGCAGGGGGGGGGGGTTGGGGGGTTGGGGAGGAATGATGAATGAAGTCATTCTCTACATACCCAAAACAGAAAGATGCAGTAAAATGTCCTGACTCCTGAGGAAGAGAAAGCATTGGGGGTGTAGTTAGTGGGCAGTGCTTCTGCCAACACTCAGAAGATCTGCCTTCTAGTCTTTTGATTGTAAGCAAGTCTCTTCTCTTCTGGATCCATTTCATCTTCTGGAAAAGGGCAATTAATAATCCTCATCTTGCCTACTTTATAGGGCTATTATAAAGGCCAAATGAAATGTGACCGTGCTTAGAGACCCACAAACCTTTCTATTAATGTAAGGAATTACTCTGTGTTTATTTTGCATTTAGCGATTTGTGTGTTTGTTGCCTTTCCCCAATTAGAATGTAAGTTTCTTGAAGTCAAGGATCATCCATGCTTGTAGTTATAATCCCATTAAAATAGCACTTTAAGGTTTAAAAAGCACTCTTTGCCACAAGCATGTGAGAAAGGTAGGATGAGTATTATTATTTCCATTTTACAGATAAGAAAAGAGTTAACATTTTAAACTACATTAACAGGACTTTCCCAAGGCCGTAAAACTATGATATAAGGGATTCAAACTCAGGTCTTCTGATTCCTTGTCAATTGTTGTTTCCTCTAAAGCACACTTCAAACTTCAGGGAGAAGGCCTCATTTCTAAACTATATAGAGAACTGAGTCAAATTGATAAGAATATAAGTCATTCCCTATTATTATGCTGTAAGAAATGATAAGCAGGAAGATTTCAGAAAAACCTGGAAAGACTTACATGAATTAATTAATTATCTATGGTCATATGAAAATGTTCTAAATCACTACTGATGAGAGAAATGCAAATTAAAACTACTCTGAGGTATCTCCCCACATCTATCAGACTGACTTATATAACAAAAAAAGAAAGTGTTGAATGTTGGAGGGAATGTGGGAAAATTGGAATGTTAATATACTGTATGTGGAGTTGTGAACTGATCCAACCATTCAGGAAAGAATCTGGACCTATGCCCAAAGGACTATAAAATGGTGCATACCCCTTGATCCAGAAATGCCTCTGCTAGGTTTCTATCCCAAAAATATCCCCAAAAAAGATAAAAATACCTATTTGTACCAAAATATTTATATCAGCTCTTTTTCTGGTGGCAAAAACTTGGAAATCAAAGGAATGTCTATCAATTGGGGAATAGCTATAAATAAGCTTTGGTATATAGTGTATTGTTTTGGATGATTTCAGAAAGGCCTGGAAAGACTTATATGAACTGATGTATAGTGAAGTGAACAGAACAAAGAGAACATTGTGCACAGGGACAGCAATATTGTTTGATGAAGAACTGTGAATGCTAATATAATAATCCAAGATAGTCCCAAAGGACTATTGATGAAACATACTATCCACCCCCCCAAAGAAAGAAGTGATATTGATTGAACAGACTGAAGCATGCTATTTTTCACTTTCTTTCATTTTTTTCTTTTATTCAAGTTTTCTTGCACAAAATGACTAATATGGTAATGTTTTACATGATTGCACATGTATGACCTATATCTGATTGCTTATTGCCTCAGGGAGGGGGAAGGAGGGATAGAATTTGGAACTCAAAACTTTAAATAAAAATGTTTATTATAAAAAAAAAGTTTTCTGGTTTGAAATTCACTAGCATAGCATCAAGGGACTTTGTGGATGAATGATGATAGTATGACATGAGAATGAAGATATCACTTAACCACCAACATGTACTAAATAACACTCATTCTATTTCCCACCAAACCCTTTCCTCTTCCTAACTTCCTTATTTATCATTCTTTTGATCGCCCAGGTTTATAGACTCAACTTCTCTCCCCTGCCCTCACCAACTATATCTAATCAGTCAGCCAATTTGATCAGTTCTACCTCTAAAACATCTCCAGATAACTAGATGAAACAGAAACATCCCCAACTCTCTATGTCCAAAAGTGCTCATATTTCCCCAAAAAACTCACCCCTCAACCAGACTTTCTTATTTTTGTTGAAAGCTCCATCATTCTTCCAGTCTTACAGGTTTGTAACTGTGTCATCCTCTCTCTCACCCTCCCATATCTAATAAGTGACTAAGTTCTTCCACTTCTACCTTCAAAGTATCTCTCATATACACCACCCCCTCTTTGATCCTCTGATACCCTCATCACCTCATGATGACTTTATTCATAACTTAGGATGACATTATTACTATTACAATAGCCTGCTGGTTGCTCTTTCTTTCTCAAGTCTCTCGCCATGCCAGCATATTCATTGTCAAAGTGTTCTTCCTAAAATAAAAGTCTGAACATGTCACACACCCCTACTCCAGACTCCAGTGACTCTATTGCCTTCAGGATCAAATATAAAATCCTTGTTTTTACTTTTAATATTTTGTTCCTTTACAACTACCTTGGTACTTTTTCCAGTCCTCATACCTTTTTCCCCACATGGCCTTCAATCTAGTGACACTGGCCTTCCTTGCAGTTCCTCAAACGTGACATCCCATCTCTAGACTCTGGTCATTTTCACTGACTGTTCCCCATTCCTAGAATACTGTCCCTTCCTCATCACCACTTCTTGGCTTTCCCTTGATTCCTTCAAGTCCCAGCTAAAATCCCATCTACTATAATTCCCTCTTAATTTTACGGCCTCATCTTCAGGGATCATCTCCAATTTTTCTTGTATGTGTTATGTTTATGCATAGTCATTTGCATATTGACTTCCCCCATTAGACTGAGCTGGGTTTTTTGTTGTTATTGCTGTTTTTTGGTTTGTTTGTTTTTCTTTTCTTTTTATCCAGAGTTCTTAGCAGAGCGCAAGACATATGTTGTTCTGTCATATCTGAATCTGTGAACCTGTGGACCATAGCATGCCAATGCTGGTCATGGGGTTTTCTTGGCAAATATACTGGAGTGGTTTGCCATGTCTTACAGTACTGCATTGAGGCTAACAGAGGTTAAGTGACTTGCCCAGGGTCACACAGCTAGTAAGTGTGTGAGGCCAGATTTAAACTCAGGTCTTCCTGACTCCAGGCCAGTGCTCTATCTACTGAGCGACCTCACTGTGCCACCTGGCACATGGTAGGTGCTGAAAAAATCACAGTTGACTGGCTCTAGCATTATCCTTGATTCCTCATTCTCCCTTGGCCCATGTACCCAGTTACCAAATCTTTCCATCTCTACTTCCATAACATTTCTCAAATCTGATTCCCTTCTCATTACTCCCACCTTAATTCAGGCCCTTAGCACCTTTTACCTAGATTAGTGATGTCAAATCCAAATAGAAATGGGGAGGCACTGATCCTTACAAAAGGATTCCTACTGACTTCATTTTTTTGCGGGTCAATGAGGGCTAAGTGACTTGCCCAGGGTCACACAGGTTGTAAGTGTCAAGTGTCTGAGGCTGGATTTGAACTCAAGTCCTGAATCTAGAGCCAGTGCTTTATCCACTGTGCTGCCTAGCTGCCCCGTGACTGCATATTGGCTTGGCTTTAATATGTAATGTTATCTATGTCTTATTGTATTTTATTTATTTTGTGAAAATATTTCCTGTTTATATTTTAATCTGGTTCACAGCACTGAGGCAGCAGCATTTGACACCTCAGGCCTAGACTATTGCAGTGACCAGCTAAACAGCCTGCTTGTATTCAGTCTCTCCCCACTTGGAGCCCATCCTCCATACAGATGCCAAAGTGATTTTCCTAAGGCACAAATCTGACCATGTGATTCCCCTATTCAATAAATTTGAACAACTCTCTTTTGCCTCTGGGATAAAATATAAAATCCTCTGTTTAGCTTGTAAAGCTCTTAATAACCTGGCCCCAAACTATCTTTCAAGTCTTGTTACACAGTTTTGTCATTCGTGCACTCTAAAATGCAACCCAGGAGGCAGCTGTTGGCACAGTGGATAGAGCACCAGCCCTGGATTCAGGAGGAACTGAGTTCAAATCCGGCCTCAGATACTTGACACTTACTAGTTGTGTGACCCTGAGCAAGTCACTTAACCCCAATTGCCTCACTAAAAAAAAATGCAACCCAACTGGTCTTCTCAGTGTTCTTCACCCACTGCCATCTATCCCCCATCTCTATGCCTTTGCATTGTGTCATATATATATATATAGAATGTTCCCATCCCACCTCTGTCTTAAAGATCCTCTCTCTTCCTTCAAGATGCAGCTGAAGCAGCTCTGTCCATATAAAATCTTTCCTAAATACCCCACCATCGAACTATTTTGTATTGAATCTTCACTTTTATTTTGTATATACATACCAATGAATTTGTTGTCTACCCCAGTGCAATGTAGGCTCATTGAGAATACTGATTGCCTCCTTATTTTCTATATATCTCCAATGCCCAGCAGAGTATTGGGCACAGAGAGGACACTTAATCAATTCTTGTTGGTTGTTGACCTCTTGCCTCTATGCCCTTTTCTTCATTCATCAGGCATTAATTCAGGGTCTCCTCAAATCCATTCTAGACCACTAAAATGGCCTTCTATTCATTTTCCCTGCTTCCAGCCTCTCCTCTCTCTAATTTATTCTCCACATGTCTGCCAGATAGATATTCCAAAAGCACAGGCATGACCATGTCAGTCCCCTGCTCAAGAAGCTCCAAAATCTCTTAATTAGTAACCTCTAGGATGAAATATAGAGTTATCAACTTGTCCCTTCTTACCTTTTCAGTCTTGTTACTTTTTATTCCCTTCTATGCTATGCGCTGCTAGGTGACACCAGGCCTGAAGTCAGGAAGACCTGAGTTCAAATCTGGCCTCATATGCTTACTAACTGTGTGACCCTGGGCAAGTAATTTGTAACAATTGGAATGATACCACCTGCTGGAGCCTTACTGTAGGAAAGCTCCAACATGAGGAGAGGGCCTCTGAGGGCAGGACCATGTGGCTTTCTTTAGCATCAGGAAGTGACATTGGCTTGTGGGAGGAGGAAGGGGAAGGCTGAGGTGCTGGCTCACTCTCTTTCCTGAGGACTCTGGTGGAGAAGGGAGCTAGGAATGCTCTCTCCCTTTAATAGATAGATGAATCTAGGCCTTTCTCTCTCTCTTTACCAAATTCTTATTCTCCTTAATAAATGCTTAAAAGTCTAACTCTTGCTAAAGCTTATAATTTATTGGTGACCACTCATTAGATATTTTAGACAGTATAGCTAGAATTTTAGCCCCTTACACATGTTTGCATCAGTTTCTTCATCTATAAAATGAGCTGGAGAAGGAAATGGCAAACCATTCCAGTATCTCTGCCAAGAAAAGTCCAAATGGGGTCATGAAGAATAGGACATGACTGAAAAACAACTGAATAACAACAAACATATTTTATGATCTAACAACTCTGCTTTTTTGTTGTCTTCCTTGTACATAACACTCCTTTTGACTCCATGCCTTTTCACTGATTGTCCCCCATGCCTGGAATGTTCTCCCTCCTTAGCTCCACCTACTACTTTTCTAGCTTAAGTATCATTTTCTGCAAAAGGCCTTTCCCAGTTCCCTCCCCCATCCCTATTGCTAGAGCCTTCCTTCTGAGATTATCTCCCCTTTATGTTCTTTATATCTTGTAAGGACAAAATTATCTGCATGGTATCTCCCCATTCGGCAATTCTGCTTTTCTTGATGTTCCTCACACCTAACAGCCTATATCCCAACCATACACCTTTTCACTGGTTGTCCCCCATAACTTACAAAGCATAACAACTCATCTCTCTATCTTCTCACAGGCTTTATGAGAATACAGATAGGTAGATTCAGAACTGTTTAAACATTTCCCCTATGTCTAACATGCATTGCCTCTTCACCTCTGCCTCATAGGAACCTTAGCTTCCTTTTAAGGTTCAGTTCAAATGCCACTTGCTACATAAGACTTTTCTTGATTTCCCCTTTCCAGTTGCTGGTGCCCTCCTCTTTTCAAAAAGTGCTTTGTATTTACTTATTTGTGTATGTGTTTTTTCCCCCTATAGAATACATACTCTTAAGGGAAGTGACAGTTTCACTTTATCCCCAGCACCTATCATAGTGCATGTTTAATCAATGCTTGTTGAAAGTGAATGGGTGTGATACAGACCCCACTTGGGTAGGGAGACAGATCTATGCTGGGAAACAGTGTTTCAATTTGGGCAAGGTAAACTAGTACACAATAGAGGCATTATGCCAGCCTAGCCAAGCTACCCCGGAATCATTGTGGCATGCTGGTGAAGCAGCCCTCCTTTCTGACAATCTAGTCCCAAAAAGGAGACTGGGCAAGTCATATCAGGAAGTTTTGAAAGAATATTCTAGTCCCTGGCCCTCTGAACCTACCTCCTTTTGTAACCCAAAGAAAGAAACGCACAACACAAAAACACAATACCTTGGCAGGTAGTTACACACATGTATTTTTAATCTTTTCATTCCGAGAAAATGACTTGTATTACACAGTCCGGGAAAAAATTAGTCTTTACACTGAATAAGAAATTACTTTCTGAAGGAAAATAAATATTCTGAGTGATCTTGCGCTAAAGGTTAGTCAGACTACGCCTGTCACAGAAGTGCATCACCTTCATTGCCTCAAGCGGGGAGGATGGAAGGGGAGTGAAAACCCTAAGTTTATATCAACTGCTTATGTTTTCTCTCCAGTACTGCAGGGTACAGAATCATAGATTTTTTGAGATGGAAGAAGTCTCACAGCCTCCATTCCATCTATCTTATTTTATATTTTGCCACTCTCCCAACTTTTCTCCTACCTCTCTGGCCACTTCTTTGTCTCCTTCCTGGTTCCTCTTCCTCCTGCACCCAAAATGTAGTATCACAGATTTAGGGCTAGAAGGGTACTTAGAGGTTACCTAGTCCAACTCTCTCATTTCCTAGATGAGAAAACAGAGGCACATAGAGATGAAATGACTTGCCCAGTAAGTGACAGAGGCAGGATTTGAACTCTGAGCTTCTGACTTCTTCCTGCCTCCAGGTATAGCACTCTATTCACTGTTTCACACCATATTCTCCAAAGTTCTATTATCAACCTTTTCTGTATATAGATTTTTTTATAGAATCAAAGAATTAAAGCTACAAAGAACTTTATAAAGTATTAAGGGGGCGGCTAGGTGACGCAGTGGATAAAGCACCAGCCCTGGATTCAGGAGGACCTGAGTTCAAATCCAGCCTCAGACACTTGACACTTACCAGCCGTGTGACCCTGGGCAAGTCACTTAACCCCCATTGCCCCACAAAAAAAAAAGAAGTATTAAGAAAAAATTTAGAGTTTAGAGATTACTTGGTGTATCATCTAATCTTTGGTGGGCCCAACCACTCTCACAACCTCTACCTGGCCACCTTCCATATGTATATCCTTATCCCACCTTGTCTCCCAAGCTCTGGGTTCATATTTCTAACAGCTTAACATGGATGTTGTCTCTTTTTGTTGTAGTTATTCAGTTGTGTCGGACTCTTCTTCATGACCCCATTTGGGGTTTTCTTGGCAAAATTACTGGAGTGATTAGCCATTTCCTTCTCCAGCTCATTTTATACATAAAGAACTGAGGCAAACAGCTTTAAATGACTTGCCCAGGGTCACACAGCTAGTAAGTATCTGATATTGTCTCTATGGCAACACAAACTCGATATGGTAAAAAGAGAATCATGAAATAATGGTACTGGAAGAAAACCCAGAGATCCAAACTACTTAATCCATATCTGAAAAAGAACCTTTCCTACAATTCTGCCAACAATTGATCATTTAGTCTCTGCCTAAAAATCTCCATTAATGGGGAGCCTTGTGCTGCCAAAGCAGTCTATTTCACTTTTGAACAGACAGTTAGGTGGTACAGTGGGCCTGAAGTCAGGAAAACCTAAGTTCAAATTTGGCCTCAGATACTTAATTGCTGTGTGACTCTGAGTAAGTCACTTAACTCTGTTCATCTTCATTTCCTCTTAAGTAAAATGAGCTGGGGGAGGAAATGGAAAACACTCTAGTATATTTGCCAAGAAAATCCCAAATAGGGTCATAAATTTTAGAATATGACTGAAATGACTAAATAACAAACTCTTAGAAAGTTTTTTCCTTAACACATTTATACAAAAATATTCATTGCAGTTCCTTTTGTGTTGGCAAAAAATGGAAATTGAAGGGATACCCATCAATTGGGGAATGGTTGAATAAGTTATGGTATATGAATGTAATGGAATACTATTGTGCTATAAGACTTGACAAGCAGGCATATTTCAGAAAAACCCGGAAAGACTTATATGAACTGATGCAAAGTGAAGTAAACAGAAACAGAAGAACATTGTATATAGTAACAGCAATATTAACTGTGAATGACTTAGCTATTCTCAGCAATACACAGTGAGCCAAGACATATTCCATAAGTCTCATGATGAAAAATGCTATCCACCTCCAGAGAAAAAACTGATGAAGTTTGAATGCAGATCAAAGCATACTATTTTCAGTTTTTGTGGGGTTTTTGGTCTGTTTCTTATTTTACAACACGACTAATATGGAAATATGTTTTACATGTTTGCACATATATAACCTATATCAAATTAGTTACTGTCTTAGGGAGAGGGAGGTGAGAAAAGGAAGAAGAAAATTTGGAACTCAATTTTTTAAAATGAATGTTAAAATTTGTCTTTACATGTAATTGGAAAAAATAAAATACTATTCTAAAAAAGAAAGTTTTTTCCTTATATCAAGACTAAATTTGTCCCTCTGTATGAATTATTCCTAGTTAGAGCCCTTAAATGAACTTAATCCCTCCTTCAAACACCTGAAGTGGGCTATTGTGTGTTCCTGCCAAGTCTTCCCTTGCCCAGGTTGAACACCTTCTGTTTCTTCAACCAGTCCTCATATGGAAAGGTGTCCCTCTAACCAACCTATAATTGTTTCCAGATCTACTGTAACTATTCTTCTGAGTGTGGCTGACACAACTGAACATAATATGCCAAATGTTGTCTGACCGGGGAAGAATTCAGGAAAACCATCACTTTCTTTTGTTTAGATACCTCTAGACACAGTGGAGTGATTTTGTTTGCTAAGTTATCCCATTGACTCATATTAAACTTGAAATCTATTAAAATGATCAGATCTTTTTCACACAGAATGTTGGTTAGCCACCATTCTTCTCTGTCTGTGCTTGAACAAAGTCAAATTTTTGAACCTCAAAGTAGAATTTCACATTGATTCATATTCAATTTCATATTATTAAATTAAGCCCATCATTCTAGCCCATATAGATCTTTTTAGATAACTGTCATATAATAATAAATAATAAATATTACATTAGCCATTCATCTCAGATGTGTGAAATATAAATTTAACAAGCATGCCTTCTCTACCATCATCTAAAACTATGACAAAAATATTGAACAGTACATAGCGTCAAGGAAAGATCCCTAGCATACTCCACTACAGACCTTCTTCCAAGTCAACACCACTCCACCAATAACTGCTCTTTAAATTAAGTTATTCAATCAATTTTGAATTCATCTAATAATACTAACACATAAACCACCACATCTCTCCAAAAGGAAAGCATCAGACACTATATCAAATGCTTAGCTGGAATTTAGATAAGCTTTGTCTATATCACAGAATGGTAGATTAAAGAGTGAGGATATCCTAGTTCGGGTCTTGCCTCTGACACATGGTTGTGTGACTCTAAGCAAATCATTTAACCCCTCAGTACTCAGGCAACTTTTTCTAAATCAAAGGAATGTTGTTGGTCTACACTGATAGAGGGAGGATGTTTCTCCACCAAGAGTAGCCTATCTCAATGAAACCACAAGCCCAAATTAAAATAAAAAATGTTTCTAATTGTTCTGCACCTCTACTAGTACAGTAACCCTGACAAAGGAAATTATGTTAACCTGCCATCACCTGTCCTTGATAAGGCAATCATTGGTTTTTCTTTTTCTCTTGTTTGGTTGCTTGTTTGTTTGTTCAGTCCTTTTTTAATCATGTCTGACTCTTCATGATCCCATTTGGGGATTTCTTGGCAAAGATACTGGAGTGGTTTGCCATTTCCTTTTCTGACTCATTTTACAGGTCCCAAACCAAGTGATTCCTCAGGTCTTTCTTCCCCATTCTTAACATTAAATTCCTAAGGCTAGTTTCTTCCTTCGTTGTGAACAAAAGCCTTTAGCCTACAGATCAGGGGCCCATCTGAAAATATCCCTTCTCCCAGGTTAAGCCTATGTGAGACAAGAATGTCCCCTCACAAACTCAGACCCAAGGGTTGTAAAAGACAAAAAGTTCGAATCACAGTTTAAGTTTGAACTCTGAATTCCGAAGTCCCATGTGGTATAGATCTTAGAAGAAGGGAAGGTTTATAAGAATATCATAACCCAAATAAGGAATGAGATGCCTTTCAGGCTATAAAGAGCCAAGTCTCCACTCATGGACTAATGCATTCTCCATGACCTTGCTTCAACTATTAGCCTCTATCCTGTTAGCTAGGTAGCACAGTGGATAGAGTGCTGAACTTGGCATCAGGAGGACCTGACTTCAACTTGTGCCTCATATACTTAATAACTGTGTGACCCTAGCCAAGTCACCAATCTTCAGTTTCCTCATCTGTAAAATGGAGTAATAATAGTATCTACCTCTCAGGGTTGTTTTGAAGATCAAATGAGATGTTTGCAAATCACTCAATAAAACTTAAAGTGCTAAATAATTGTTAGCTTTTATTAATATTATTACAGTAGTAAGATCAGCAATGAGCTAATACCCCCCCAAAGAAAAACATTCAAGAAGCCACACATAAGCCATGTTCTCTCCCATTTGAGACTAAAAAGCAGCCAGTGGCATACCAATATTTATCCCAATAAATTTTGTTTCAAATTATGTATGAATTGTCAACTTTCTCTGTTATGGCTACTGACAACATAAGAATCACTTATTTAGAGAGTTTTTGGAAGGGAGGAACAATTATCACACCCCCAAAACATAGGGTTTTTTACTCTGTTAACCATTTTTATTCTATTCTAAAAATCATTATTCTTGGAAAACATGTAAAATAAGAACTGAGTAGTTCTTTTTTTTAATTAATAAAGAATTTTATTTTTTTCCATTACATGTAAAGATAGTTCTCAACTTTTGTTTATACAAGCTTTACAATTTCAGATTTTTCTCCCTCCCTCCCCCCTCCCCTAGATAGCAACAGCAGGTAATCTGATATAGGTTATATATATATATATATATATATATATATATAATAACATTAATCCTATTTCTGCATTAGTCATGTTATAAGAGAAAAAATCAGAGCAATGATGAAAAACCTCAAAGTAGAAAAAAACAACAGCATCAAAAACAAAAGAAATAGTATGGTTCATTCAGCATCTATACTCCGCAAGAACTGAGTAGTTCTACCTTCTCTTTATTATACAGCTTCATGATCCCATTCCCCTTATTCTCAATAAGTTTGCATACTATCAGGGATGACAACATGCACATATATGAGTATACACAGAATAAATTTAAAATCAATACAAGATCTCTAGAGAAGGAAGGCACCAACAGTTGGATGCATGAGGGGAAAGAGGCTTCACATCAAAGTATTGCTTGAATTGCATCTTGATGGAAGTGAGGCATTCTATGAGGCATAAGGTAGAAGAAGAGTAATAAGCCTGGAAAATAAAGCTAATACCCACTTGAGAAGGGTATTAAAAGTCAAACAGAGGGGTACAGCTAGGTGGTACAGTGGATAAAGCACCAGCCCTGGAGTCAGGAAGACCTGAGTTCAAATCCGACCTCAGACACTTGACATTTACTAACTGTGTGACCCTGGGCAAGTCACTTAACTCCAATTGCCTCACCCCCCAAAAAAAGAAAGAAAGAAAGAAAGAAATATCCACTGTCATCTATGTGGAAGATAGAATAAAAAGAGGAGAGTGGCTTGAGGCAACTAAGGTAAGACTGATATTCAACTAGAATAAAAAGGGCTCTCAAGTTAGCATGGAGGGAGAGAGGAAGAAGTATGTTAAATAACATAGATAGAAGTCAAATGCCCAGGATTTATATAAGGAATTAATAATTAAAATAAATTTATTAGGTGAATAAATAAGTGGTCAAAGGGTGTGAACACTTGTCAAAAGAATTGAAAATTAGCAACAGATGAAAGACTCCTCCAAATCACTAATAAGAAAAACACAAATTAACACAGCTTGGAGGTTTCACATCACACCTAGAAAAGACTAAGATGTTGGAGAGATGATTTGAGCTGTGAACAGGTCTGAATATTCTGGAAAGTACTTTGGAATTTAAATTACAAACTATTCATATTCTTTGACCCAGAGATCCCATTGCTGGCCTGGGAATCCAAACACAGAAAGGGAAAATGTGACCAAATAGCCATAGCAGGACTTTGTGTGATAGCAAAAAAAAATAAATAGGAATAAAGTTAGTTAGAAATGGTTGAACAAACTGAGGCATATTATTATAATAGTATATTTTTTGCTCATGTAGAAGTAAGAAGTGACAAATACGAGAAATTCTGAGAAAAGCGGGAATGCTGAGGCAGAATGAAGTAAAGAAAATACAAGGGATCAATATAGAACATAGCTAAAATAATATAAGGGAAAGAGGGAACACTGGAATGAAATTGAACAGTGTGTAATTGTAATGACCAAAATTGGCCCCAGATAAGAGATGAGGAAATAAACTCCCTCCTTTCTTTGGAAAAGTGGGGGTCTATGAGTGTGGAACATTGATACGTCTTGTTAACTGGTGTGACTATTTTGTTTTGTTAAGAAGGGAAAGCTTGCTGATAAGATATTTATCCCAAAACGACTGTGATGTTAAAGATAGATAGAGATAAATAAAAAATCATAGATATATGACAGATAGATCATAGATAAGTAGACAAATGATAGAGAGATAGACAGATAGATAAACAGACAGAGAGACAGACAAAGATGGATAGTTATAGCTTTTAAAAACTATACAGTGTTTATCCTTTTATCTATTCTGTTCCTTGTGAATATGGTGGAATCTTCCAGAGGTATATCCCAGCAATGAGTCCCTGAGACCAAATCTCAGTGATACCAAGGAGGACAAATTTGTTTTCTTTAAGTTATGATCTCAGGATCACACTATGTAGGAGCCATGTTCTGTACATTTGAATATAAATATCTGAGAGTGTGTTTTGTTGCTTCTTCTTGCATATTATTTTCTGGGAATTACTAAATCTTTCCTCTATTATTTTTGCAATATTATACTTGTTAATCTCCATGATAATCCAGTTAAGCATATCTATGTAAGCAGGATTTTTTCCCTCTCTTTCTTCAGATTAAAACCTAATTAATCAGATTCAAAAGGTTGCAGGAATATAATAAATATGTGAATAGATAGATAGAGAGATAGATAGAGAGTTAGATAAAATATGTATATAGAGAGAGACAGAGAGATTTTAGGTATATTAGGTATATAAGGAAAGGAAAAAGCATTTATTAAATATCTACTATGTGCCAGGCACAAAGCACTTTACAAATATTATCTTGTTTGATATATACATATCTATGTGAATATTCCCTTTTCCATTAAAAAAAACCCTCCAAATACTTGAAGATAGCTAAGAAATTCCCCTCGGCCATCTCTTTTCCAGGTAAACATCCCTGTTTCTTCAAACAGTCCTCAGATAGGATGAGTTAGGGATTCTTCTTGCTCCTGGCTGTCTTTATTTGCATACTCTACAACTCATTAATGTTCTCCCTAAAGTTGAACTTCCAAAACAGAACATAAAAAATGGAGATAAGAATACATGTACTATCTACTTCATGGAGCTAGAATGAGGAAAGTGATTTGTAAAATCAAGATTGATGTTACATAAACACGTTATTATGATTATTGTTCACATTTGTATTTGAGTCTACAAAGCATTTTCATATTCCTTAGCTCCTTTGGTTTTTTGTTTTTTCACTTAAACCTGTGAAGTACATGGGACAGGTATTATAAAATCATAGGATGAGAGATTTAGAACTGGAAGAGACCCTAGATATCATTTGATCCAATCCCTCCTCCTGCTTTACAGAAGAAGAAACTAAGGCATGGAGTGGTTAAGTGAATTGCCCAAGGTCACATAGGCAGTAAGTTCCATATTTAACCCAGGCCTTATTTACTCCAAGTCAAGTACCCTGTTATTACTATCCCCCATCTCATAGGGAATGAAAGTGAAGCTGAGGTAGTAAGAGGTAGGTAGATAGGACAAAGACTCAAACTTAAAGTTTCTATTAAAAGTTCAGTATACCACAAGGTGATCAAACTAATACAGTTCAGAGTATATACAATAGGGCTATCACCATTCTAGTCTGGGATATTACAGCTTCAGATCATCTTGACTTTCATGGTTGCCATATTACATTCATAATGTGCTTGCAGTCCAGTCAGTCTACAAGCATTATACTAAGTACTTACTATTTGACAAGCACTGTACTAAGTGCTGAGGATACTATAGGACTGCAACAAGGCATTAAGTATACACATGCACACACATAATAAGCATATTATATTATATATGTGAATATATGTTCACATTCACATATATATATGAAGATATATACACATAGAAGCCTGCAACCTTGTGAGCATATAAATGCATATACATATGTGTGTATTTATTTATTAATTTATCTGTTTACAATTTCTTTTTGAGTGCATTCTATCGCTGGTCAAGAGTACCTCTTTAGGGGGCAGCTAGGTGGTGCAGTGGATAAAGCACCGGCCCTGGATTCAGGAGGACCTGAGTCCAAATATGGCCTCAGACACTTGATACTTACTAGCTGTGTGACCCTGGACAAGTCACTTAACCCCCATTGCCCCGCAAAAAAAAAAAAAAAAGAGTACATCTTTAACTGTGGTCCACAAACTCATGAGCAGGGAGGTGGAATGATAGCTAGAGCACTGAGTCTAGCGTCAGGAACATCTGAATTCAAATATGGCCTCAGATACTTATCCATACGACCCAGAGCAAGTCACTTAATCCAGTGTGCCTCAGTCTCCTCATCTATAAAATGAGTTGGAGAAGGAAATGGCAAACCACTCCAGTATCTTTCCCAAGAAAACTCTAAATGGGGTCACAAGGAGTTGGACATGACTGACACAACTGAACAGCAACAACTACAAACTCATACCCCATTTCCAAGCACCATCTCCTTAAGCAGAAGTTAATTTTCCATATATGCCTTTCTCTTCTGAAGTCTTAACTTTGAATCAGCAGTAATGAGGAAAACACCACTTGTGCTTTAGTATCTTCAGTGTCTTGCCCAGAATTTCATAATTCTTAGCAGAGTTTTCTCTTCTCTCCAGTGATATCATTTGTTCCCAAGTGAGTCATCAGGAGGAAGTGGGGGTCATCAGATTTAATGATTTATCCTTTATCCCAAATCTGTTATTCCACCTGACTTCTCTTTTTCTTTAAATGCTTTCTTAATCTTATCCCAGACACTCGGGTTCAAAAGTATAGTTATCATTGCTTCCTCAAAATCTAATCAGTGGAGAATTCTTGTTGACTGACTCTGAGATATCTCTCACATTGTCCCTCTTCCCCTTCCATTTCTACTGCCACAATCCTAGCTCATGTCTTCACTATCTTTCATCTGGGCTACTACAACAGCTTCCTAACTATTTTCCCTGACTCCAATCTCTCCTCAGTTCAATCCAAATACAAAAGGAGAAGCAGATCTAGTCAAGAATCAAGAAAGAATCCCTGGTAGTTGGGAATAAAGCTACAGAGAGCAGCAAGTTGAAGGAACCTAGCTGAGTAGATCAATCAGTAAAGGCACTAAGCCTATGAGGACACCATGAGAAAAGACATTGGAGACCTACTGCACTAGATGTCTGAGTTGTCCTGGCCACAAATGTTCCTTAAATGTATGCATGCATGATTACCAGTGTATTCTAAATTTATGCCCACTTCTTTCTTCCTACAAGTATTGTGTATATTAGTGGTATAGTTTGTTCCAGGTTTATGACAAAGAATGTTGTGCAGCTTTTGTTTTACTATGCAATCTTGATAAATGTTGTCCTGAAGTAATTGTGTCTTCTAGCTGACTATTAAATGTAAGCTCACAGGTAGGGGCTCATGAGCTATGTAGTTTCATGAGTTTAAGCCCACAGTTCCACCTCAAGGTAAAAATTATTCCTTCAGGAACAGGACTTATGTGTAACAGTGTGAGTTGGAGTGGGGTGGGGATAGGAGAAGTTGACAGGAATCTGTTATATCATGGGGTTCCTATGGGATATGTTTGGTTATCCACACATTTTCATGACTCATAATCTGGTACTTTTCTTTTTGAATGTCCTAGTATTTAAGAAGAATCCACTATAAAATGACTTTGTTTTAACCTGTGCCTAGAAAGGTACTTTTCCAGGTATTTCTTTTGGAATCAGACCACTTTGAGAAGATAACTTTTGCATCAGTAAAATCCCAAATACTTATATCTATTGTATTATTTTGACTATGATGAGTGTGGTAACTAATACATACAATAGGGATGTTTCCATCCTGGTGCCTAGCTATCTTCTTAGACCATGCTATGGGAGCTAATTCATGTTATTTTTTTTATTTTACTTTTGAGAAGATACAGAGTACTTGCTTTATAATGATATGATTCCAGGGCACTTGTCTGAGATTGTTACCAACTACAGGTCCATAGAATAAGTTTTGTCTGATGGTCTTGACACCTTCTGTGTACAATCCAATCTGCTTAATTCCTTTGAAGGAGTCCTATACCTCTTTGGGAGTTTTCTGAATTTAACCCCTTTCTAAACTGCTTGTCGCAAGGAATAGTGAGTCCTATACCTCTATTTGGATTACCCTAGGTGTGACAGGGCTTGATTTGGGGAATATCAAGGGTTTTCTAAGGGTTCTGTATTTAGGGGACCCATTGGAAATTTTTTTGGCTAAACCTCCAGTTGAAATTGCCTCTGCTGCAGGGATACATGAAGAAATTTCAGCTGGTAAGAGGAATGAAAATCCCCTCCTCACATCCTATTGCCTTCTAATAGGTGACACTTCACAGAATTGCTCCTTGCCTCAAATGTCTCGAACTCTTGAAATGCTTCAAAGTACTAATAGCCTTATCTTTTGGGGAGGCAGGGTAATAAGGGTTAATTGACTTGCCCACAGTCACACAGCCAATAAGTGAGGTCAGATTTTAATAAATGACCTCCAGTTAAGAGGTCTGGTGCTCTAGCCACTGTGTTACCTAGCTGGCTCCCTAGACTTGTCTTTTAAAGGCCACCTAGCATGTAACTAGTCTTCTTCCCTTCCAACTCAAAGAACTTTTTCAAATTTTGTAAAGGGATGACAGTGTGTATAGACACTATTTTTGCACTCTGCTAGCATATCGGTACTGTTATTTCTTTTGCTTTTTATTGTCTATAATTATATCAGCAAGCTGGGAGAACGAAGGAGAACAAAATCCCCAACCCCTCCATTTCTTATCTAACACACCACTGCCTGCATAATCTTCCTAATGCATGATTCTGGTTGTATTATTTCCTAATTCAAAAATCATCAATGTCCCTGATACCTATTGAATAAAATTAAATTCCTTAGCTCAGTATTCATAGTCCTTCTCAATCTACCTCTAACCAATCAATGAGCATTTATTAAGCACTGTGTTAGATACCTAAAATACAAAGACAAAAAGCTCCAAGCTATCTAATCTTCCACTCTTTCCTTCTTGGATCCTACACTCGAGTCAGATTGAATACTTCACTGTGTCCTAAACATATCCCAAGATTTCTTGTTGCCAGACTTTTCCTCAGGCTATTCCCTATACTACTATATAAACTTGGAAACTCCATCTCCACTTGTTGAAATCTTACACATCCTTCTAGATCCCATTCGAAGCAACAAGAAGTAGATTCCCCTCCTCAGAACTCTCATAAAACTCTCTTTACAATTCGTATTAAGGGCATCCTGAATCCTAGCCTGATTTTGAAAACAGTATGTGCTGATTTCAAATATCAACTAACAGTCCCATTCGACAAGGATATAAGTGTTTTCTACTTACTCAGCACCAGGGATCAAAAGAAACAATGACATTTGAGTCTGGCTGGGGAATTAAGGCACATTTGAGAAACAATCAGATGGACAGGCTGTGATTAAGTTCCAAGATAAGTAACACAGACTGCTGGTACTGTAAGTGTTCTGAGAGGGGAGAAATCAGTGTGAGTCTCCTAACCTCCTTGTACTAAGCAAAAAAATAAAGGAGGGTATCAATTTCCAATTTCACATTGATTTTCCATGACTTGTAGGTATACAATACCACTGATAGGATATTGGTATTAAAAAGATTGGCCTTTATTTCAAGACACATATAGGAAACTCAAGCACCTCTCTTCCTATTTATTTTGAACCAAACTCATTGTCCATCTCTCTCTCTCTCTCTCTCTCTCTCTCTCTCTCTCTCTATATATATATATATATATATATATACACACACAGATATATTTATATACATATGTGCTAAATCTGTACATGAAGTGATATACATATGTTTAGATATTCCTGTATACATGTATACACATGCATATTTTATTTATATATTAATAGATCAACTCTATTGTATATCTCATTGCAAATCTTAATCTGAACAATAAGTATCCTTCACCCACCTAGTTTTTACTATGTGAATGGTTATGCCAAATTCTTTCATATAGTTATGGATCTTTTCTAGGAGGCTTTGTAATGATCTGGAGTTTTCTAGAAGATTTTGCAATAATCTAAAATTTAATGCAAATAGCAAATGACATGTGCAAATATGAACATTTGGAGGACCCTACTATCTATAAGGAAACCCTCTTCAATTTGGACTCCACCCTGGATTTTCTCCATGAGAATTGCAAACACATATGGTAAGCATAAGTCTCTAAGGCTTTTGCCTTACCTGATATTAATGATCAGAGAATCCTGTCAAATAAGGTTATCACTTTTCATATCTCTCTGAATCTTTCAAAACCATGATGTATGCATGGGATTGATGGGTGACTGATAAGTATGGGTAGGAATATCTTGTAGCTAAAAAGACCACTAGGATAGCCCCAATATGTTTTAATACTATTTGCTAGGTTAACCTTAAAGGGAAAGGAAAAGTAACAAAATAAAAGCTGCTTATAAAAAAAAAAAACTTATATACCTCATTCATCTGACCAATAATGTCCCCTTCAACCTTAAGAATACAAAGGGCATTATTATGCATAATTACTACCTTAGCAAAACAATTATGAAAATCAACCACCTATTTTGAGATGACTCCACATGTTCTACATAAAAGATACTTTAAGGCTCAGTGTTTTAATTCAAGTAGGAGCTTCTTTTAATATATCAAGTAGCATTACAATAAAAAACATTCTCAGTAATTAAATGCAAATCAGTGTACTATGAAATGCAGGGACCTATTTCCCCACTCTGGAACTTCAGGAGAGAGGGCCAGATTTCTCTGCTAAGAAAGAGGATGCTGCCCTTTTTCTCCTCTGTGACATTCCCAAACTCAGTCATTTAAAAAATGTGTGTTGTCCTTCATACACAAAGATACTTTTAGTGACTCCCCATCAATTAGGCATATTATTTATACTATTTTTATAAGGAAGTGATGAAATCAGCTTTAGGCTTGGATTCAAAGGGTCTGGGTTTGAATTCAGCTGTACTGCTTACTACCTGCTTGACTTTGGACAAGGAACCTATCCACAGGATGTCAGTTTCCTTTATCGATAAAATGAAGGAATGGTACTAGGATCATGGATTTAGAACCAGATGGGGCCTCCAAAGTCTAATCCATACCTCTTGTTTTACAAATGAGGAGCCTAAAGCCTAGAGGAGTAAAATGACTTCCCAAGGTCCATATTGACATTAATACAGTCCTTTAAAGTTTGAAAACTGGTTTATGTACATTCCATTTGAGCCTCACAATAGCTCGAGGAGAGATCAATCAATCAACAAGCATTTATTAAGCTCTTACAATGTTTCAGCCACTATGCTAAGGCCTGAAGATACAAAGAAAAAGGGAAAGCAGATGCTGCCCTCAGGAAGCTTACATTTTAATGGAGGAGACAATATGCACATGATTTATATAACTATATATAAGATTTATACAAAATACAAGGTAACCTTATTTAGATATTATTATCATCCCATTTTACATACTGTGCAACTTTGACATGGTCAAGACTCATATAGTTAATAAGTATCTAAGGCAGGATTTGAACCCAGATCGTCCTGATACCAAGTCCAACTTTATCTGATATAGCACATTCCTACTTATTAATTTTCTACTCATAAATAATAGAAGAAAAGATACCACTCTGTTCTCTAAGGTAATTTCTAATCCTGAGGCTGATTTTTTTTTTTCAGGGCAATGAGGGTTAAGTGACTTGCCCAGGGTCACACAGCTAGTAAGTGTCAAGTGTCTTTGGCCATATTTGAACTCAGGTCCTCCTGAATCCAGGGCCAGTGTTTTATCCACTGTGCCACCTTGCTGCCCCCAGTAATTTCTAATTCTAAACTATGTCCAGAGTAAAAGTCCCTTTACAACCTCTTACTAGCTATATGACCATGGCCAAAAAAATCCCTTAATCTTTTAGAGCCTCAGTTTCCTCATCTATAAAATAGAGATAATAATACATTTACTAACTCCTTCATTGAGTTAGAATAAAGGAAGTACTTTATTCAATCAAAATTGCTATTATATAAACACTAAGTATCATCATAACTTTTCACATTTGTGTTTGAGAGTTTAACGAAGTGTTCTTACATACATTAGGTCATTTGGTTTTCACTATAAACCTGTGAGGTCCATGAGATAAGCATTATTAATATCATGAGATCAGAGATTTAGGACCTCAGAGATCACTGAGTTCAATCCTCCCTTCCATTTTTTTTTTTGTGGGGCAATGGGGGTTAAGTGACTTGCCCAGGGTCACACAGCTAGTAAGTGTCAAGTGTCTGGGGCCGGATTTTAACTCAGGTACTCCTGAATCCAGGGCCGGTGCTTTATCCACTGCGCCACCTAGCCGCCCCCCTCCCTTCCATTTTACGGAAGAAAAAACAAGACACAAAGAAGTTAAGTGACTTGACCAGATCACACAACCAATAACTGATTCAGGATTTGAACCCACATCTTGTTGACTCCAAATCAAGTACTCTATTATTACCATCCCCCATTTTTACCAAGAATGAAACTGAAGGGCCACCACATGATGATCAAACCTATGACCTCCCCCCTCAGGCTTTCTCCAGCTAGCTCACCAGCCACCAACAAGATGCTGAGCACTTGACGAATTCATCCTTTCCTCAGAGTAAACCTCAGAAAGAGAAGGAAGAAGAAAAATTCTTTCTGACAGGAAACAGAAATTAGAAAGCTGAGTTAGGTAAACTGGAGCTGGCTGCTGGCTCCATGGATAGGAAAAGCTAGGGTTGTAAAAGAGAATTATCTAATTAATTAAGTCGGCTCAAGTGACCAGGGAGCTTTCTGAGTAATCGCTGATGTTGGGACTTGACAAGGGAGGATGAGCTCCCTGGCTTCCTTTGGCATCGGGGGAGCCATTTAAAGCTCCGATGTTGCTAGCTCCTTTCCCAGGCTGGCCAACCCAGAACCAATCCATTATCCCTGATACTAATTATAAGCCTGAGGCAGGATTCTCAAAGGGGCAGAAGAAAAGCCAGGGTAGTCCTCAACAAAACCTATCCCATCCTTACAAATAGGAATGGATCTGGGGGAGAGGGAGGCAGGGGAAGGGAAAAAAAAAAAAAAAACAGTTGCATCCCAAAAGAAGGCAGTCAGTAGGCAAGTAAAAATTGCAAATAAAAATTCCATGCTCATCATTCCCAGCCACCAGATGTATCCTCACCTTGCAGCCTAGGAAAAAGTGTTCAGGTGGTAAGACATTTCTGTGGGAGCTGACAGATTTTTGGAATCAACTCATAGTCTGATGGAGTTACTGTTTCTAAGCTACCAATTAACTTCATTATGGAGAGGCAGTATGGTAGAGCTAAAATGCCAGACCTGAAAGCAAAAAGACCTGAGTTCAAATTCTGCCTCTGATATGTACTAGCTGTGTGACTGTGGACAAATAAATCACTTCCCTTCCCTAAACCTGAGTTCCTACGTTTGTAAAATGAAAGTATTGGACTAGAAGTAACAAGCAAAGCTCCATGGAGTGTCAGAGATACCTGCCCCACCCCCATTCCTAACACCTTGACTCCCTCTACATCTTCCTTCAGCTCACTGAAGGGTCAATGTTCCCAAAATTTCAATACCTCAAAGGCTTGATTATCTCCTCCAAGGGATACTCCTCAGCGGAGCTATGAATTGTCAACAACCATTTCGTGAAACGATTTGGAATTCTACAAATTAAGTGTCCAAAATGTCTCTACACTTTGACTCAGAGATTTCATTGCTAGATATATATCCCAAGGAGATCACTGATAAAAATTTAAAAGCCACCATCCTGTCCATATGCCAAGTTATTTTAGCAGCACTTCTTGTGTCTTCCTGTATAGAGGGTAGAAACTAAACTTTTTGACACTCTGCATCTGCTTCTTTCCCTGATTGTAAAACCATGAAACAAGAGGCACTGATACCAAGTCCCCCCCAGTTCCCATACACGCTTTCCTGCCTCCTTTTATACGTTGTCTCCTTCCATTAGATTGTAAGCTCCATGAGGGCAAGAACTACTGTCTTTCTTTTTATCAAATGCATCCCCAGCCCTTAGCACAATTCCTGGCACATAATAGGTGCTTAATAAATGTTTGTTGGATTGGATTGGTAGCTAAGAAATAGAAACAAAATAGATGCCTCCTGAGAGGGGAATGGTTAAACTAATTGTGGCATAAGAATGTAATGGATCAGCATCATAAGAAACAACAAATGTGATGAATTATAGAGACATCTGGAAAGACTTATAACAACTGATGCAAAGTGAAATAAGTAGAGCCTACACACACACACACACACACACACACACACACACACACACACACACACACCCCAATATAAAAGAAAAGGACAAAAAATAACCACAAAAGAATTGAAAATGAATTTTACAAAATTACTAAGAACAAGATTGAACACAAAGGGGGGCAGCTAGGTGGTGCAGTGGATAGAATACCGGCCCTGGAGTCAGGAGGACCTGAGTTCAAATAATCCGGCCTCAGACACTTAACACTTACTAGCTGTGTGACCATGGGCAAGTCACTTAACCCCAATTGCCTAACCAAAATAAATAAATAAATAAAAAGATTGAACACAAAAAACAGATATAAAACACCTTCAGCCCCCTATTTTGCAGAAGTGGAAAGGGCAGGAATATGGGTTTGGAACACAGCATATATTGTCAGGTTTCTTTAGGGAATGATTTTACTAGGGTTTCTGTGTGTGTGTGTGTGTGTGTGTGTGTGTGTGTGTGCGTGCATGCACACACACATGCATATATCCATTTTTTTCTTTTAAAAATTCTTTGTTACGTGGGATAGCTCTCTGGGAGAGCATAGAGAGGAATATAGAGGCAGTTTAGGATATAACAACAAAAGATATCAGGAATTTATTTTTAATAAAGAGAAATTTTCTTCCTAATATCAAACCAAAATATGATTCCCTGAACCTTACACCCAATAACCACAGTTTGGGCCTTTGGGATCTACACAGACTGTCTAATCCCTCTTCCATAAGCCTGGCCTTCAAATATCTTATATCTTTATAGTTTTCTTTTCCTAAACATCCCCAATTTCTTGAACCTATTCTTCTTTGAAGAGTGTCTGAGTCTTCTCTTCATTCACATGCCCCCAGTTGGTCAATGTTCCTCTTAAAAAGTGTTGCCCAAACCGAATACTCTCAAATGAAACAAAGTACGTGAAAGTGCTTTGAAAAGTATAAAATATAGGGCAGCTAGGTGGCGCAGGGTATAAAACACTGGCACTGGTTTCAGGAAGACCTGAGTTCAAATCTGGCCTCAGACACTTGACATTTACGAGCTGTGTGACCCTGGGCAAGTCACTTAATCCTCATTGCCGTGCCAAAATAAGGAAAGGAAAGGAAAGGAAAGGAAAGGAAAGGAAAGGAAAGGAAAGGAAAGGAAAGGAAAGGAAAGGAAAGGAAAGGAAAGGAAAGGAAAGGAAAGGAAAGGAAAGGAAAGGAAAGGAAAGGAAAGGAAAGGAAAGGAAAGGAAAGGAAAGGAAAGGAAAGGAAAGGAAAGGAAAGGAAAGGAAAGGAAAGGAAAGGAAAGGAAAGGAAAGGAAAGGAAAGGAAAGGAAAGGAAAGGAAAGGAAAGGAAAGGAAAGGAAAAAAGAAAACTATGCAAATATGGAGAATAATTATCTCCAGACTACACAATAATGAAAAAGATTATAGATGTGTCTACATGTACAAATAGGTTTAATAATAATCACTGACAATTAAATAGTACTTTAAATACATTATTTCATTTGACCCTCAAGTTAATCCTGTGAGGTATATATGACTATGCTCATCTTACAGTCAAGGGTTCCAGTGAGACATGGCAAAAATCAGTATTACCGTAACCATTTTATACACAAGGAAACTAAAATTTAGTGGCTCTTCAGTGATTATATAGCCAGTAAGCAACTGAGGCAGGCTTCAAACGCAGGACTCTCCTCACTCCAAATTTAACCCTTTTTCCACTTCACCAAGCTATCTCTCAAAAGGTTTTGTGGTGGTGGTTGTTGTAGTTGTAGGGAGAAAGAAGAGGAAACTGAATTCAAGGTAACAACCATATGATAACCTGTTGGTATTCAGGTTGAATTCAGCTTTTCCTTTTTAACATGTGTGAATGTGTGAATAGAACAGCCTAGTTCCATGATTCAGACACAGCATTAAGTATTTATAATCCAAATTCAGATTCCAAAGTGAATTTTGCCAGATGTGATGTTCATTTTTAAGTTGTTCATGGAGAAGATTACTCTTCTTCCCTGGGAAAAAAAATAAACAGGAAGGAGAAGGAAGAAATAGATATAAGAAGAAAAGGTAGAAGGGGGGAAAGAGGATGTTCTACAATTTTTCTTAATTCTTAATATTTCTCCAAGAGCCATGAATGAGATTATTTCTCACCTCTTAACAATTAGAAAACATCATGTTTTTCCAATCCTCAAAGTGCCTCATTGGGCTGCTTTCAATGTTCCAGAATACGGTATTAACTAAAACCTTTCTGAACACCTTTATCAAGCTTAGTACCTATAAGTGACAGTATGCCATAGTGGATAGAGTCGAGAAGACCTGGGTTCAAATCCTGCCTTGGACACTTACTAGTTGTTGACCCTGGACAAGTCTTAATTTAATGTAACAAGTTTTAACATCTTTGTGACTCAGTTTCCTCTTTTAAAAATATGTGCCTTGGACTAGATAACCTCTCAGACCACTTCCTATTCCAAATATATTATTCTAAAACTTGGGTTCAAATCCTACTTCAGACCCAGACTAGTAGTGTGATCCTGGGCAAGTCACTAAATCCTTCAGTGCTACAGGCAATTCTCTAAAATTATAACTTGCAGAGAAGATACTGACTGGCATTGATGGAGAGCTCCTTTCTGTAAATTAACAGTATTGGCACAGTCTTCATATGAATTATGATGACTTTCTGCATCGAAAAATTCATACCTCCTCCAATCAATCTATTTACTTATAAAGTGCTCACTATGTGCAAGGCACTGAATGCTTTTGTGTGGCAAAAATGAAACAGTCCTGCCCACAAAGAGTTTCTATTTTACTGGATGTGTACCCAGATAAGTAAATTCAAGATAATTTAAGAAGAGAAAAAGAATACTAATAGCTATGGGGATATTTTCCACCATAGTCAAAATAAGCTTCTGAAGGACCTAGACTTAAATGGGAAAAAAACACTCCAGAAAATTCTAGAACTCTCTGAAATATTTCTAATATGGATGAGCTTTTCAAAGATTTGAGCAAATAGAACAACAGCGTCACTCACATCTACTTTCCTGACTCTTTTTTCCCCAGTTCATTAGATTAAAAACACTTTTTTTCAATTCTGGCTATACTGTAGAAATGACTTTACACTCCAAGAGTGGATAGAGTCTCTGGGAATTCTTTGCAGAGATGTTTGGAGATTGTCTTTGTTTCTATAGCTTCATTCATTCTGGTTTCCCCTGACTCAAATGAAGATGACATATAAGGTCTCACTTCCTAGCTTTCCACAAGGAAGGCAGCTTGATGTAAGGGATAGGGTACTGACCTTGGATTCAGGAAGACCTGGGTTCAAATACTTTGTCAGATATAAACTAGATATGTGTCCCTAGGCAAGTAACTCACTTAATCTCTGTCCCTTAGTTTCTTCACCTATAAAATGAGAGAGCTGAATCTCATATCCTCTAAGATGCCCTCTGACTCCAAGTCTACAATCTATAAAAGCATTTCTTAAACTGGGGTCCATGGACTCCATAAATGAATTTGAGGTGGTTCATGAATTTTTGTGGGAAAAAAGCTTGTATCTCTATTTCAGTATAATTGGTTTCCTTTGTAACCCTGTATATTTAATTTTGTACATATAAAACATTCTAAGAGTTCTATAGGCTTTAGTAGATTGCCAAAGGGGTCCATGACACAAACACACACACACACACACACACAAGAACTCCTGAGTATTAACACAGGGACTTTTTAAATAGTGGATTAGGGAAGCTATTTCTTGTAGATTCAGAATATAACTTTCTGAAGAGTTGCATGGCATAAAAGGTTTACCATCATTGTTTATTTAAATTTATCCTCTACAAATTAATCTTCTGACCAGAGGTGACCTTGGTTTCTCAAAAGCTATGCTCATAGGCTTCATGGTCCTACCATCTGAACTAGTCCTACCATCTGAACAGAATCCAAGTCTGGCCGTGGTAAAGAATAGTGTGTCTTTCCTGTCATGACCAGCATCTTTAAATCTAAGGAAGCTCAAAACCAAAAGGTTGGTACCCTGTAGCTGATGAGGAGTTTTTTGGCCTTAGTAATTGATGGCAATTTTTACTAACATATATGAAAAGTTGAGGGGACAGTCTAGATAGTGGAGGGAGAGCTTATACTGATGAAATCATGGATTTTTGTAAGTGTTTCAAGTATCAAGAACAAAGAATACCACCACCAATAGCTAATAGGTAATGAGATGAATCAAGAAGCAAGTTGAAATTCTTTTGTTTTGGCTAAAAAAAAAAAAAAGGTCCCAAGTATATGCTTGAACCTAAAGTGACTCCCTGCCACTCCCTTGCTGACCACTGTACTAGATACATCTAAAAAGAAAAAAATGCATAAAATTAACAGTAGAAAAATTGAAACATCCTTAGCTAAACAAACCCTGTCATTTAATGAAAAATGCCTAGAGCTACATTTTAATTAGTTGCAAGAAAAATCAAAATTTGGAGATTTTTTTCCCCCAAAAAAACTAAGGTAGCATTAGGCTTTGTATAATGCAGTTGGATCCATATGTGTACCCTTAAAGGAAGTAAAGGCCATCTTAAATCTTCTTTCTGGACAAGAACAGGGAGAAGAAATTCAAACTAAACCTTGGGGGAAAATACCCCCTTACTTTAATACAGCATTTAGCATCACTTCTTTTTTTTTTTATAATTTTTTTTTTTTTAGTGAGGCAGTTGGGGTTAAGTGACTTGCCCAGGGTCACACAGCTAGTAAGTGTTAAGTGTCTGAGGCCAGATCTGAACTCAGGTACTCCTGACTCCAGGGCCGGTGCTCCATCCACTGCGCCACCTAGCTGCCCTAGCATCACTTCTGATCATGTTGACTACAATGAATAAAAGCAAGGGGAGTGGGGGGAGAGAGACAGAGACAGAGAGCAGAGGGGAGGGGAGAAGAGACTTTATACATCTTGTCAAGATTTGATCTGAAGGCAGGCTATGAGAGATGGGCAGCAGTGCAATAGGACCATGGGAGTGGCATCCCAGGAGTGGTTGTACCAAATGATGGTGTGGGTTGGCAGAAGACTACAAGACAAGGTGCAGGGACAGTTATCAATGCAGAGAGGAAGCCCTGCCCGAATGGGAGGAAACACCTCCCATCCCCCCCATATAGTAGTGTTCTGAGACAAAGCCCCACGCAATCAGCACTAAGTAAGTCCGTGGAGCTCAAAATCCTTTATTACTGCTGAGGGTACCACCATCATCCCAATCACCCAGTCTCACAACCTAGTCATCATCCATGACTCCTCCTCATTCTCTCACCTCCCATATCCACTCTGTTGCCAAGGTTGGTTGATTTTACCTTTGTGACAAACATCTCTGGCATGAACTTCCTTTCTCTCCTCTAATACCACCACTATCCTGGTACAGAACCTCATCATCTCATTCCTAGAATATTGCAATAGCCTACTCGTGGGTCTTCCTGCCCCAAGTCTCTCCCCATCCCAGTATCCCCTCTTCTCAACTGTCAGAATGATCTTTCTAAAGTACAAATCTAAACATGTCATTCTCATTCTCTACTCAATAAACACCAGTGTCTCCCTATCACCTCCAGAATCAAATATAAAATCTTGTTTGGCATTCAAAGCCCTTAATAACCTGTCCCCCAACCTCTGCATTCTCCCCCCAACACCAACACCACCCATGGACTCTGCAGTCCATTGACACTAGATTCCTTGCTGTTTCTACAAGATACTCCATCTCCCCCAACTCTGGATACTTTCACTGGCCGTCCCCCATGCCTGGAATGCTCTCCCTCCTCAAATCTACCTCCTGGTTTTCCTGGCTTCTTTTAAGCCCCAGCTAAAACCCCACAGGAAGCCTGTTCTGATTGCTCTTGATCTAGTACCTTCCCTCTGTTGATTATTTCCAATTTATCATATATATATATATATATACACACACATATATAGCTTGTCTGTACAGAGTTGCTTTGCATGTTATTTCTCCCATTAGACTGTGAGCTCTTTGAGAGCCAGCATGAGTTTTTACCTTTCTCTGTATCCTCAGTTTTTAGCACAGAGGGTGGAACATAGTGGATGCTTAATAAATGTTTATTAAGTGGCTGAGTAAGAGACAAGATTAACAAAGATGAAGCAATAACAAAGGCTCTCTTGAAGTGGAAAATATCTTTTCATTATTTCATAAATGTATTTCCAGATTTCTTCACATTTCTCATATGCGTCAATCTTAATTGCATTATAGAATTTGATTTGATTACATTAATGCACCTTGAGATATTGAAATACTAATTTAAACATTAATTAATGTTTGACTAACTAATTTAAATATTAACATGTTTCACTGTTATGATTTCAAATGTAGAATGGGTATCACATTTCTTGCCTTGGCAATGGGTGAGGGAGGGGTATGTAGGGAGGGACAGAATTTGGGATTGAAAATCAAAAGTAAAAATATGAAATTTTTTTAAAAATTTGAAACATGTTTCAGTGTTAAACAAGATAATATCTGTAAAGCATTTTGAAAATCTTAAAGCACTATGTAAATGCCAGCTTTCCTCTCTATTATTGGACATTTAGATCTGTTTCCGGGATTTTCTTTTGCAATTGTCCATGAAAATCTTTCAACAAATAGTTCTTCTTTTGACCTTGATAACACTTTCAGGGTACAGGGTATTTTTACTACTTTTCATGGTTGCTGGTCCTTGAAAACTAGGTAGAGAAGGCTGAATTTGATTGGAGTAAAACAGAGAGCCATTGAAAGTTATCTCAAATGCCACTTCACTGGTGAACTAATTTAAATCTGGGTACCTATGAAAACATATTCACTGATGTACTTCTCCCAGTTTTCTAGCCTCAGAAACTCCTCTTCTTTCTTATGTATGGATTCCTAAGCACTGCGCAGATGGCAGTATACTACTCCATCCTTGAAAATACCAAGGGTAGAGAATCTCTGGGCAAGGAATACCTAGGTCAGGATCATTAGACTCTGGAGCAAGACAGTCAGTAACTAGCAATAAATTCAAAGATATTATTTCAGCAATTTATTAACTAGTTTGGACATGGTACATTGGAAGAGTTTATATACCCACTGTATCCATTACCTTTCATAAGCATAACTCACATTTATAGAGAGATTTAAGGCAAATAAAGTGTATTCCTCATAATATCCTTTGGGACAGTAACATAAGAACTATTATTCTAGTTCTACAGATGAGAAAACTGAGACTAACAAAGGTTAAGTGTCTTGCCCACAGTCATATATCTAGGAAGCATCAATGAGATCATAAGATCATATGTTGTTAGGTAAAAAGGAGCTTAAAGGTCACCAAATGCAATCCTTTTTATTTTATAGATGCGGAAACTAAGGTTAAGTGATTTTCCCAAAATCACACAGGCTGTAAATAGAAGATATCAGATTTGAACCCAAGTCTCCTGACTATAGGGGGAGCTAGATACTAAGTAGATAGAGAGTTGGGCCTAGAATCAGGAAGACCTGAGTTCAAATCTAACCTCAGACATTTACCAGCTGTATGACCTTGGACAAGTTACTAAACTTCTGTTTTAATCCAATGGAGAAAAAAATGGCAAACCATTCCAGTATCTTTGCCAAGAAAGTCCCATGAACAGTATTGTCATGCTTGGTCCAAGGGGTCATGAAGAGTCAGTCAGCCAAATGACTGAATAACAACTTCTGATTATAATTCCAGCATGCTTTCCACTCTTTTACATGAACTCTCACAAAGACAATGGCTGATGGACATGTCTATTCACTTGTTATCATATTCTCTCATCAAAATCACCCTTACCACACACTGGTATGTTTGAGGAATCACTATGCTAAACTCAGGACAAAGCTGCATCCTAGCCTTTGCCATGGAGTGAGATGAATGATATAATAATAACTTACATTCATAGGATCACACATTTAAAGACAGGGATGTTAGAAGGAATGTTAAATGTCATCAGATCCAATTCCTTCATCTTACATATGAAGAAACTGAAGTGCAGTAAAATTAAGTGACCTAATAGTTAATTATAATATCTAATATTTTTATAGTACTTACTATTTGCCAAGTATCATGCTAAGTGCTTTACTATTATTATTTCATTTGAGTTTCACAACAATGCTGGCAGGTAGATGCTATTATTATTCCTATTTTACAGATGAGGAAACTAAAAATCAGGGAAATAAAGTGATTCATCACACAGTTATGGAATGTGCCTAAGGTCACAGAACTAGTAAATGGTCTTATGACTGGAAATATAGCCCTCTATCCACCATACCACAGTGGCTTTCTCATAAGCATACAGAGGGAAGGGAAGGCAATGTAAAGGAAAGGAAGGCAAGGGAAGGGAAGAATGCTTCACAAACTGAAAGACCTGTGTCACAGAGAACATGCAATATTTAAAGTGTGGGAGTCATGCAACAGTAATGCTGAATAGACTTGTATGAGTGGAGCTCAGAGGAGGGCAGGACAGCAGGTAAATTCAACGACTTAGTCTAGAGGTTCCCTATAAAAGAAAGGCTTTCGGAGGGCAGATAGGTGATGCAGTGGATAAAGCATCAGCCCTGTATTCAGGAAGACCTGAGTTCAAATCCACCCTCAGACACCTGACACTTACTAGCTGTGTGACCCTGGGCAAGTCACTTAACCCTCATTGCTTTGCCAAAAAAGAAAGAAAGGAAGGAAGGAAGGAAGGAAGGGTCTTCAAAGCTAAGTATGAGGCACTTAATCCTGATGCATAAGACAAGGAGCCAGAATATGATTGTTGATGGACAGAGCCAACAAGAGACTCATAAGAGGTACAACAGAAAATTGTGCCCCAAATCATCCAGGAGAGTTTGTTCTCTCCTGATAAAAAGCATATATTTTTTTTTCTTTGAAGCAAAAAGAGGTGGGGTGGGGGTATATTAGTTTTCTCCCCATTGGTACCAGAAGGTTTAAACCGCTATAGTCCCTGGAGGAAAAAACACATAAAATCTCCTCCTTTCAACTCTGGTATTGAAAACTGTGATGAACCAACTTTAAATTCACTATAGGTAATTTCATGGGGAATTCTTACTGGGTCCTGCTGGGTTTGTTTTTGCTATATATCACTGAGCCCATAAAGTTTTTGAATAAATACCTACCCTCCTTCCAGTGATCTTTTGTAAATGGTGCTGCAGTCTTGAAACAAGGAAACCAAGACTGAGGACAACAAAGTAGGAATGTAGGCACATGACCTTGTAAAAAAAAAATCCATTAAATAAGACTGCCTGGACAGGATGGGATGATCTCTGGTAGTCCCTTCCTACCTGAGCCATTCTATGACTGAAACTTGAGAAGCCTGAGAATCTCTAGTCTAGATATTAGACCAAAGTGAAAATATCTAATTAATGGCTTCACCATGCATCTGCATGTATCTTCTATGATTGGTCATCTCATTTCAATTCAACATAATGCTAATAAGAGCAAAGTGACAGATTTGACCCCACATAGACCAGTTTGTTAGCTCTATTATAATTCCAAGGCCATAGAAATGTTCCCAACCTCTTTTTCTTTTCCTTTTTGTTTTGCCCACACTTACCTCAGGTGTCTCACAAAATAAATGCAAAAAATTCAAACATAGAAATATGAAACATTAGAATTGTAAGAGAATTTGGGGGCAATCTACTTAGTCTAACCCTTTCATTTTTTTAAAGGATAATGATTTTATTTTTATTTTTGCAGGGCAATGAGGGTTAAGTGACTTACCCAGGGTCACACAGCTAGTAAGTGTCAAGTGTCTGAGGCTGGATTTGAACTCAGGTTCTCCTGAATCCAGGGCTGGTGCTTTATCCATTGTGCCACCTAGCTGCCCCCTATCCCTTTCATTTTACAAAACAAAAATTGGGGACAAGAGAAAATGACTTACCCAAGGTCATGCAAAAAAGCTGTAACCAGCACAGAGGGTATGTTTGGATTAGCACAACTCAACACCACCAACAACTCAGTAAGATAGAGAGTACAGACCAGTTTTCTCTCATTTTGCAATTGAAGAAACTAAGCCTTAGAAGTATTCAGTGGCTTGCTCATGGATATCTACCTAGTAAGTAGAAAAGTTGGGATAATTCATTTAGGTTTGATTCAACAAACATATAGTAAGCACCTACTATTTGCAAGGCACTGTGCTGGTCATGAGGGATACCAAGACAAAACAAAACCACCCTAGCTTATGTTGCATGGGGGAGCCCCAAACATACATACTGCTTAATAAATACAAAACACAAACTATTGAGAAATAATTTCAAGAGAAAGGTAGACTAGGCAAGAAGGGAGGTGGAAGAGTCAAAAAAGACCTCAGAAAAGAGCTGAAACCTGAGCTGCATTTGAAGGAAGCCAGGGATCCAGTGATGAAGAGGAGAGGAAAGAGTGCATTTCAGACATGAGGAACTATAGGTACAAAGGAATGGTGGAGACAGGAGGTAGGATGCTGTGTACGGGGTAGGCGCCAGTGTGCCTGAAATGGAGAGTGCATTCAGCAGAGTAATATGGAATAAGACTGGGAAGGTGGTTGGGGAGCAGATTAAATGCCAGGCTGAGGATTTTGTATTTTATCCTTGCAGTAATAGGGAGCCACTAAAGATTTATGAGTTGGGATGACAAATGTACGAGAATGGTCTGGCATGGTTCAGCAGAAACTAACAACCCTTTATAACAGTTTTTCTCCTAGGACAAAACGCATTCTAAATTCTAAAACCTGTCTTCCCCTACCACAGTCCATCTGCAAAGCATAAAAAGCCTAACAGTGGGCCAATGTCATAGGATAAAAGGACCTAGACTTAAATGGGGCCTTAGAGACCAGCCAACTCAATGCCTTCATCTTAAGTAGGAGGAAACTGAGGCTAGAGAGTCATAGAATTAAATGATTTGCAGTTAAAGGGACCTTAGAGATTATCTAATCCAAGCCCTTTATTTGACAGATGAGGAATCTGACTCTCAGAGGGGTGAAGTGACTTGTTCAAGGTCACATAAAATAGCAAAGCCAGGATCATCTTTGCATATGAAAGGTGGCATTTTACAAGGACTTTGGTCTGTCTCAAAGTTTAAACCTGTTCTGTATTTTAGATGGCAAATGCCCTTCCCCTTGTGTACCTTTAAAACGTAGGGAAATATCAGAAGCTCTGCATACATATGAAGAATTCAACAACTCTGTTATTAATTAAGTGGATGATTTTGGAAAAGTCATTTCCCTTCACTGACCTTCATTTTCCTCATCTGAAAAAATATATGGTTGAACTGGATAATTACTCAAGTCCTTTCTAGCTCTGACATTCTAGGATGCTAATTGGGTAACTTCAGGAAAATAGTCGCTTGAAGCGGGGTTAGGGGACAAGGTTTGTAAATTATCACATGAGCATTTTAAATTGTCTGCTATGGGTCTGGATGAGTCAAGACTTAGTCTATTGTAGAAAGAGAGAGAATAAGGAATAGATTCTTTCTTCTTCTTAAATCCCAACAATCTAGCCAATAAAGTAGATATCCAAGGCACCTGAAGCTCTAAAAGACCCCATCTCTTGAAAGCCACAGCCACTAGAAACCCCCATGCAATTCTTCTCTCATCTAAATCTACATAAAACCTAATGGAAGAGTCCACTATAGGAGCTTCTACCCTTGAATCTGTTATCTCACTTATCTCTCTCCACTTCAAGCTCATAAAGCCTTTTGCTACCAGAATTCTCTACTAACACAACTCACCCCTATTATTCCCCACCAAAGAAGGCTCTGTTATCAATCCTGAGAAAATGGGATGGTAGGGATATCCTAACTGTTCTTGTCACTGGGACTGAGGGAGAGGGTGGGGGTTTGCTGGCATTCCCAAATAGAATTTAATTCTTATTCAGGTATTTTGTTTCTATATCACCTACATTTCCATATACAAATATATATATATATATATATTCCCCCCTCTATCCATTATAATAATAAATAAGAAGAAGAGGAAGAAAAAAATCCAACAAATTAACTAGCAGGGGAAGCTAGGTAGCATAATGGAAAGAGTCCCAGGTCTGGAGTCAGGAAGACCTGAATTCAAATCTAGCCTCAGTGACTCAGACAACTAGTATCTTAGTCAAAATAAAACCCAAATGGGGTCACAAAAAAAGTCAGACATGACTCAACAACAACAGCAGCAGCAATAGCAGCAGCAACAACAACAGATTAAGCAGCACATTAACCAATATTACATGTAGGATTCCAAACAAGTTCACCCACATCATCATTATCATTAACAGCAGTAGCATTTATGTAATACTTTAAAGATTTGAAAAGTACATTACAAATATTTCATTTTATCTTCATAATAACCTTTGGGGGTAGGTGTCCCAGGCCTGGAGTTGGGAAGACCTAAGTTCCAATTCAGCCCCAGATACTAACTAGCTGTACAACTCTGGACAAGTCACCTAACCTTTGTCTGCCTCAGTTTCCTTAACTGTAACATGTGGATAATAATAGCGCCTATCTCCCAGGGTTGTTGGGAAGATCTAATGAGACAATATTCATAAAGTCCTTAGCAGAATTCATGGCATATAATAGGTGCTATATAAATGCTAGTTATTCTACTCTAATCAATTCAATCATCCTAGAAAATTCCAAAGGACTCATGATAGAAAATACTATCCACCTCTAGAGAGAGAACTGATGAACTCTGAGTGAATATTGAATGTATATTTTTTTATATTTTCTTTATTTTTCTCACTTTTTGCAACATGGTTAATATGGAAATTTATTTTGCATGATTTCACGTGTATAAATTAATAGCATATTACTTGGCTTCTCAATGGGTGGGGAGGGACTAGAGGAAGGAAGAGAATTTGGGACTCAAATTTTTTAAAAAGGAATGTTACAAATTAAAAAATAATTTTTTAATTTTAAAAAATAAATGGTAGCTATCATCATCATCTCTGGTCTGATGGGACTACACAAAGAGTTCTGCTGTTTGATGCAGGATTAGCTTTGTGAAAACAGGTAACTCACTTAAACTCTCTAAACCTCAGTCTTCTCACCAGCAAAATAGGGATAATCCTTGTACCACCTACTTAACAATGCGTCAGTGGGAATGGTGCCTGGAAACCCTGAACTGATGAAGAACATGGACTGCTACTGCTACTATTCCTATTAATATCATTTAACCATACCATGGGCTGACCTGGGAGGAAGCAGAACAATCTGCCTCAAGGCAATTTGCCTTATGCCAATTTACCTCAAAGCAATTTGCCAGCTGGGTCGAGATGTACTGATTTGAGTCATTTTGCTATCACACCATCACCGTTTTCTGTTTTAGGTGAATTGCTTTTAGCCAAATTGCCTTTGGGCAGATTGGTTTTCATTGAATTGATATAGACCTCCCATTCATAACTTGAGAACTCCCTGTGTTCCAAAGTAGTATTGCATTATGGCTAGGAATCATTCTGATATCAAATATGAGCATAGAAAGTCTCAGGTATGGAACACTATTCAGGAGTATTGAACACAGTATATGTCAGAGGTATTCCTAAGCTGTTTCTACCTTGCTCTTTCTACCTATGTTAGGCTCTTGAGTAAAAACTGAGTTGAGTCGAGGCTGATAGTATAATTACTTCCAGGGCACAAAATTAGTCAGGAACCTTAAAAAGATCAGATAATGGGAAGAGAGCAGTGTTCATATATAGGACCAGCCAACTCTTGATCTTATTTATCATGCAGTGTGGGGTGAATAGTCAGGTATTGTTTAGAGAAGCAATTTATTGCTTCCCCCGGGTTGACCTGGGACCCCCTTTACATATCCTTCTGTCACCTGCTTTGTTATGATGCCTGGCTGTTGAATACCTGGGTCAAAAGCCCAAAACTTGTGGCACCACAATAATCCCACTGGTCCTACACGTGGTACCTGAGTTATAACTCTGGTGCCTGAACACAATAAATAAAAATAGAGATTCTGGACAAAGATGGTGTTTGTCACAGGTTCAAGCCAAAGAGCTGCAGAGTGGATTTCAACTGTGATGTTTTCCCCAGAGAAGGGGAACTTGGGAGTAATCACCATGATGGCACAGTATCATTTCATTCCATTCAATTCAACTGAGTCCAATTCAACGAGCAAAACTGAATGCATCACTGAAAGCCCAGGGCAAGTAGCAGCCCAGATATATTAGGCACAAAGTTGAAAAGGCTTTGCTGCACACAGAAAGCTTATACATCTTTGGAGTGAAACAAACAAGAGGGTGGCAATCAAAGTTTTATATTCTAAAGTTCAAATCTAAAACAAATGAACTAAAGTTAGCATAGAGGGCTCCCTTATAATATATGCAAGCCTGCCCACAAAATAAATGTAACCTTTTAAAAGCTGATTCTGGAAATACTCCAGAGAGGGAACAGGAGATGGATACACTATGCCTCTGGCGACTTATAGCTTCTCACCTGCATTAGAGGCAAACTGGTATTTGGTGATGAAAGAGGAGGTTAAGAAATATGAAAAAAGTCACACCTCTTAGCTGGAATAGCCTCTCATTTGCATGATGCTGCCTACCCTCCCTACAAGTAATAGGAATGGAATTGTATGGCAGGAGTTGAATATATTCACAGAGTGAAAGGGATTTCAGAGGTCCTTCAATCCAGTAATTCCATTTTACAGATGAAACTGAGGTACCAAAAGATGAAGGGGCTTATTCAAGAATAAAAAATTAAGGTAAAGGCAAGAATGGCAATGGAAGAGAGAGAAAGAGATGGGAAGATGGTCAGTAAGAAGGATATTATCATAGCTTAGGAACGTGGCAGTGAGGTCCTGAATGTTCTCTTTATTCCTACTAACCAAAGGAATTCTGAATTCAATTCTTTCCTTCAAGCCTAGACAGATGCTACAGGTTGTGACCTCATCGCTTCCTAGAGTAATAAGAAATTACAACTACAGCTAGGGAACTAATACTTGGTAGCAGTTGATTCTGTTACTTGGAATTAAAATAAGGGTGGACTATGTTTTTTAGGGTGGGCATGAACTGGAGTCTAGTCCATGAATTGTAAACATCAGTGGAATCCCCAAACACATCCCTTCAGATTTTGGCCAGACTGATTTTTCAGTTCCAGCTTATATTGGAGCCATTTGCTATAAAGGATACCAATCACAGGAGCTGCTTCTTTCTGGAGAGACACTAGGACAAATGACCTCTTCTTCTAACTACTCATGACCCTCTAGATTGAAATACTTGAAGTATAATGCTAAGCATAAGCCTTTTGGATTGCAGATGGGCACAAACCCTTGTGTTTAATATAAACATAGTAGTCTTCCACTAGTCACAGATGACCATGGATCAGCGCCTTGAAGAGCCACAGGCCACAGTGTGGCTGTGCAGTCCTATACAGGAGCCGCAGCTCCTGCCGCAACGAAGATAAATACATGCACGTATTTATCAATGTTATTGCAATGGTGGGACCATCAGCCAATGCTTCAATACAGTGATTCTCCTGGGGTCTACTAATATGTACACTGATTTTCATCTATGTACAAAATGGCCCCAGATGTGTATGTATTTTTGTGTGTGTATAAATCTTCTGACTATATAGCCACTTATCACTTCTCTACATTATCAGTTTTGTCTATAACACCTTTCCCCACCTACAACTAGTTCATAATCTGCTACACATTTAGATTACTGCCTTTGTTAAAACTATGTATAAAATAAGAGTAATCAGATATTGAGGGTCTCTCCTATGAGTAAAGTGCATGGCATTTAATGGAGTTTGTGACATCTATTATGGCTGTCCTGTGCGATGTTTTGTTGCTGTTGCAAATTTCCTAGTTCTCAACTATGTTCTGGGCAGGTGATATTACTCCATAGCTGAGTTATAGATGGGTGGGATGTTGCTGTGGCTTCTCGCTTAAGCCACCTGTCTCATCACCTAGAGCATCTGGCTTCCTTTCACCAGACACTAAAAAAAAACCATGAACAGAAAACTCTTCTCACCACTCCTTCCCTCAACTTGTCTCAAATGCTGAAGATCAATCTTAATGTGGCTAGACAGGGCATCTTTTCATGCACAGGGCACAAGGTCCTGCTCGGCCCATAAATCACTCACTAGACATATCAAGCCTGATTGCCAGGACATCTATTGTATTTAGCACTGCCTGACTGCTATACCAAATGCAATAAAGGATGAACTTTTTATTTCTGGGTTACATATACCTCAGAATGGACAATTAGAGACCAGGCTTCCTGCAACTGAGCCTCCTACTTTGAAAAACCTTTAAGGAGAGCTAGGGAGCCATATCTTCTGAGGGCTTTATGGGAGCAGAACACTTCACAGACGGAACAAAGAGTAGGGGAAAGGCATAGAGTGTTAGTTGTCTCTATAATTCCAGGTCTTTGCATCAGGTACTTCTTTGCCTATGCCACGGGTATGAAATGTTAGTGGTGGTCTGTTTTACAAGCATTTGTTTTAGAACATGCAGTCTGAGATCATTGTAGAGGCTATATGGCCCAGTGGAAAGAGTGTGAGAATAGGCATTCTAAATTCCACCATTGCTTCTTACTAGTTTTCTGCCTTGTACATGTCACTCACTACACCTCCATTGGAAGATTTGGTTTCCTCATCTGAAAAAATGGAAATCATGGAGAATGGCTAAACAAAATATGGTATATGAATGTCATAATATATGGTTGTGTCATCAGAATTAATAAAAGGGGCAATTTCAGAGAAATTTGGGAAGGCTTGTGTAAATTGATGCTGAGTAAAGGGAGCAGAAGGGCAGCTAGGTAGAAGTGTAAAGAATGGCTTTGAGTCGAAAAGACTCATTTTCATGAGTTCAAATCTGCCCTTAGACACTTATTAGCTATATGACTCTGGGTAAGTCATTTAGCCCCGTTTACCTCAGATTCTCATGTGTAAAATGAGCTGGAGGAGGAAATGGCAAACCTTTCCAATATCTTTGTCAAGAAAACCCCAAGCGGAGTCATGAAGAGTCAGACATGACTAAAATGACTGAAAAACAACAACAACAACAACAGAGGGAGCAGAACCAGAACATGAACAACACTGAAAGACTTAAGAATTCTGATCCACACAATAACCAACCACAATTATAGGGGACTGGTAATTGAAATGCTACCCAATATCAGAGACAGAGGTGATGGACTGAGGGCACAGAATGATTTACATGTTTTGGAACATGGCCATTGTGGGAATTTCTTTCACATGACTATGTATATTGTTACAAAGATTTTGTTTTTTTCTTTTTCAATTATAGTAGGGTTCAAGGGGAGGTCGAAAATAATTTTTAAAAATAAAACAAGTGAGGGGCAGCTAGGTGGCGCAGTGGATAGAGCACCTGCCCTGGATTCAGGAGTACCTGAGTTCAAATTCGGCCTCAGACACTTAACACTTACTAGCTGTGTGACCCCGGGTAAGTCACTTAACCCCAGTTGCCTCACCCCCAAAAAATAAATAAATAAATAAATAAATAAATAAATAAATAAATAAATAAATAAAACAAGTGAAATCTTTAAAATGAAGTATTGTTTTTTGTTTTTGTTTTGTTTTGTGTTTTTTTTTAACTAGACTTTCTTTTTCATGGCTAGAAGAAACTACTTCTACCAATATAGAGTTTGCAGCTTGGACTCTTAAGAAATTGCCTGAGGCAGTGGGAAGTTAATTGGAAATTTGCCAAGGGTCACAGGAGATTCGAATCCAGGTCTTCTAGACTCTGAGGCCACCTCATTTATCCATTATTCTGTGATGCCTTTCTGAAGGGCAATAATAAATTACCTCACATTGTCATTGTGATGACTAAATGAAATAAAGCACTCTGGAAACTTTAAAATGCCATATATTGTAAATGTCAGTGTTTATTATTCTAAAATTCAAAGTAACAGTGTTCATCGTTAATTGCACACTTCAAAGTGTAGGAGCAAATTGGTCTCAACTAGCTGTGGAAATTGAATCATACCCCAGAAAGACTTTCTAAAACCTGCATTGTGGTTCTGTAACTAGAATACTACTTTTGAAGTCAGAAGCCCTGGGTTCAAATTCTACTTTTCAAACTTACCACTTGTTTTGACTTGAGTGTTTGTGTTAAAACCATTTAGTCAGGGGCAGCTAGGTGGTGCAGTAGATAAAGCACCAGCCATGGATTCAGGAGGACCTGAGTTCAAATCTGACCTCAGACACTAGACACTTACTAGCTGTGTGACCCTGGGTAAGTCACTTAACACTCATTGCCCCACCAAAAACAAACAGAAAAAACCACTCAGTCTCCCTGGGTCTCAATTTCCTCATCTAGAAAATAAGGGAATTGGACTAGATGCCTTCAGATTTCTATTTCAGTGTTAAAACTAAAATCAGAAATCCTTAACTTCTTTGGTGTCGTGGGTTCACTTGGCAAATGGTGAAGCCTACAGACCCTTTCTCAGAATAAGGTTAAGTTTTTGTTTTTGTTTTTTAATGCATAAAATAAAATGCATAGGAAACCAATTATATGAAATACAGTAATCAAAATATGTTTTTAAAAAGTTTATGAACCCCAGGCTAAGAACTGCTGATTTAGATCTATGATCTTATTGTCTGCACACAGTTCATTCTGATCTCCTTTAGGTACTGTTAGAGAGATTGGCTAATTAAAGTTGAAAATACAAAATAACAGAAATGTCCACCACCCTTCCATACTTCATCTCTGTGCAATAGAACCTCTGTGCAACACTTTCCATTATGGAGAAATATTTAGTTAAAACAGTCATATGGCACCACCTCCAAAGAAGGTTAATTACTGAAGCCCCAAAAGATGAAAGTATCTAGAAGAAAACTAGGGAATTAGGTCCTACCACTTCATTTCATAGAGAAGAAAACAGACTTAGAGGGCCTGATTATAAGCAGTCTCAATAATAAGTCAACTTCATGGAATTGAGTATATTCCCAGAAGGACTACTGTCAAAATAATCATACGGTATAGTACAAGGGAACCTCTTTACATAATAACCCATTTTTGTAAAGGACTTTAAGGCATACATTAGCTCATTTGAGCATCTCAATAATCCTATGCAAAAGGTAAGTGCTTTTATTTTTCCCATTGTTCAGGTAAGAAAACAAAGATCCTGAGAAGTGTAGGGATTTGATAGAGTGAGGGTCTCACTCTACCTTCCACACCAACTGAAAGGCATACCAACCATGCATTCCTGACCCCACCACTTTGCCCATTTTCTATGCCTGGAAAACTCTTATCCCCTCCAATGCCTACCCTCATAGTGGATTACTGAGATTTAAACCATTCATCAAGACTCAATTAAACCTTCCCTCAGTGGAAAATGGACTCTCAAACCCTATTGCTTATGTCTTTCATTCATTTACCATGTGGTGCTTTGTTTTGCCATAACTTGTACTGAAGAGGCAGTACAGTGTAGTAGTGAGCATGTTGGACTCAGAATCAAGAGATCCACTTTTGATTCCTAACTCTGATATTTACCAGCTATGTTTACTCTGAGCAAGTCATTCAACCTCCCTGGGTCTCAGTTTCCTCATCTATAAAATGGGAATGGTAATACATTACAAGGATAGTGTGAGGAAAGACTCTTGTAAAACTTAAACTGCCAGAGAAATGTAGGCTGTTATTATATAGTTTATGTTTCTTACATTCACCCAGTGCTGTTAATGATCCTAAGCTGGTCCCCAGGAAAAGAGTCCCTCTTTTAACACCAATGTTCTCCCAGAGGTGCTATATGGTTGCTAATCTTAGAAGACAACAATTTACTAAGGAACAGAATTACAAGAGGCCCAAAGGACAAAGGAGAGTTTGGAGGGTTTACATGAAGAGTACATGTTTGCCATAGCATATTTCTGATAAAAACTATAATCAGGAAAAAAAAAAGGTTTGGATATCATATTTCAGGAATTATAAATGAAAACTTCCCAGAACTCTTTGAACCAGAGGGCAAATTGAAGATAAAAAGAATCCACTGATCACCTGCTTAAAGAAACCCCAAAATTAAAAATTACAAAGAATATCACAGCCAAAATCCAGAACTTCTGGGTCAAAAAAAGAATACTACATGTATCCAAAAAGAAAGTGTTCAAATAATGAGGGACCACAGTAAGGATTTCACAAGGCTTAGCAACTGCCACAATAAAGGAGAAATCTTAGAATATGATATTCCAAAAGGCAAGAGGAACTAAGAATAGCCTATCTAGAAAAATTAAGTATAATCCTACAGATTTAAAAAAAACCTTGGGGCAGCTAGGTGGCACAGTGGATAAAGCACTGGCCTTGGATTCAGGAGGACCTGAGTTCAAATCCAGCCTCAGACACTTGACACTTAACTAGCTGTGTGACCCTGGGCAAGTCACTTAACCCTCATTGCCCCGCAAAAAACTAAAACAACAACAACAAAAACTTTAATGGAATAGAGGATTTCCAAACATCTTTTATGAAAAGACCATACTTAAGTATACATTTGGAGATGGAAATGAAGGAGTGAAGAGAAACATAGAAACATGCACATATTTGTTTATTTGAAAAAGAACATATAGGGATGACATTGTGAAGCTGTGAATTGGTCAAACCATGCTAAAAAGCAATAGGAACAGTGCCCAGAAAGCTGCAAAACTACAAATATCATTTGACCCAGTCACACCATGACTAAGCCTGCATCCCAAAGAAATCAAAGCAAAAGAAAGATCTATATATACAAAATTATAGCAGTCTTGTTTGTGGTAACAGAAAGAAAGAAAGAAAGAAAGAAAGAAAGAAAGAAAGAAAGAAAGAAAGAAAGAAAGAAAGAAAGAAAGAAAGAAAGAAAGAAAGAAAGAAAGAAAGAAAGAAAGAAAGAAAGAAAGAAAGAAAGAAAGAAAGAAAGAAAGAAAGAAAGAAACTAGGGTCAGTCTTTCTATTGGGGAATGACTAAACAAATTGTGGAATATGAAAGCAACATAATGTTATTATGTCAATAAGAAATGATAAAATGGACAATTTCAGAGGAAATTGACAAGATTTTATAAACGAATGCAAAGTAAAGTTAGTAGAAATAGGAGGCCAATTTATACAACTACAGCATTATAGAGAACAATAACTCTGAAAGATTTTATCAACACAATGATAAACCATGAGTCCAAAAGAATAAAGATGAAACACACTATTCACTTTCTGACAGAGAGGTGATGAATTTAAAATGCAGAAAGAGACATATGCTTTCAGACATGGCACAACTAGGAGCATAATTTATACAGTAATATCATAGAGAAAAACAACTTTGAAAGACATTATCAGTGAAATGATAAAGTGAATGAAGATGAAATGTGCCACTCACTTCCTGACAGGGAGGTGATGAACTTAAAATGCAGAAAGAGATATTCAATTTCAAATATGATTAATGTTGGGTTGTTTTGCCATACTATGTAGCTATATATTGAGAGATTTGGTTTAGGGGGAGGGAGTCTGGTTACTTTAATTTGTTCAATTGAGTCAGGGGGTGTGGTGATAGGGTCAGATTTTCAAAAATACTAATTACTTGAAAAGTAAAAATGATAAAATATTTAAAAATAAAATGAAGGTGGCAAACAAAAGATATTAATAAAATAAGATTTTAAGGCATATTTTTGATAATCAATACACAAGAAATGAACTAAAGAATATCAGTGAAGAAATGAATGCTAGGAACAGGAAATGAGTTACCCATGTAGCAAGAGGAAGAGATTACACATCGAAATGACAGATGTTGTGTTGCTACATGACAAATTTTAAAGAGACCTTGAGGAAGGTCCCTAGCACATTGAGTAGATCCCCAATAAGTTGAGGGTCTGGTTCCCATTCTTTGTCTCCACCAAAACTATAAGAGTCAAAGACTCTTCGTAAGAGTTTTTGACATGGATATTGATGAATTCTTTAATGTTCTAACTTCCTACTTCCTCAATCTACTTCATTCTCATGACCTACTTCTCCATCTCAACTCAGAGATGGTCCAACCTTTGGTCTTATTGTCACCCACATGGGTTCCATTTCCATATTTCTGTACACTGCAATTCCCTTATCTAATTATAATATTTTATCATTCCATCTTTTCCTCAGTCCTGAAGGCTCTAACTCTGTTCTTTATCCTCAACGTGACCTCTGCTTCCTCAATCCTTAAGGTATTTCCTAGGCTGATTATCTCCTCTTTCCTTCCTTATCCTGAGCCTTTGGTGTTCTAGTTTAACTCTAAACTATCCTCCCTTGAATCCCTTGCTCCCTTGTCTTACAGCCAATGATTACTTCCTTCACTAATATTTATATGCTGCTAAACATAACTGGAAGAAATCACAAAACTCTGCTGACTTGGTCCACAAAAACTTTATGCTATTTAATCACAACTGACCCTCACTTCAACAAAGCAAGCTTTCTACTTCTCCCTAATTAATTTGATATCCTATTCTCCATAGTGACTGTTCCAACCCTTCTCCTTAAGTCTGCCATAGTAACCTTTCCCTATACCTCCTCTACTGTGGACCTTCCTTCATAGATAACAAAACAAAAAACAAAATCAAGGACATTTACTGAGAGCTCACTCTTCCCTACTTCTCGGCATTTTACATCACTCAAATAAATAACTTTCCCTGCTATCTTCTCCTTCATCAATCTTACATGAAGCAATGAACCTTCTCCTTGCCAATGTCAAATGCATCCTTGATTCCATCCCCTTCTCTCATTTCTAGCATACTATCCTCCTCCCTTTCTCTTTCATCTTAACTCTCCTCCTATCTACTGGCTCCTTCCATGCTGCCTACAAATATAATCATGTCTCCCATATCCTCAAATAATGATCACTTCTTCTGTCCATCCTCATTGATTATCATCCTCTATCACTTTTCCTTTTTTCAACTAAATTACTTGAGAAAGTCATCTACAATTAGTTTCTCTGTTTATTCTCTTTTCACTCTCTTCCAAACCCTCTGCACTTCAACTTCCAGTCTCATTATTCAGTTGAAACTGCTCTCTCCAAAGTTAGCAATGATCTAATTGCCAAATCAAAAGGTATTTTTCAGCCTTCATCTTTCTCAACCTCTCTAGAGCTTTTGATACTGTTGATCAACCCCTCCTCCTGGATATTTTCCTCTATAGGTTTTGTGACATTTTCCCCCTCTTGCTTCTCATTCAACTTGTCTGATTGCTCCATGTGTCTCCTTTGCTGGATCTTCATCTAAATCATGCAACCATATCATCCATATAATCGTATTAATTGTCTGTATAGCCTATGTCTCTATTCTGGGCCTCCTTCTCATTCCTTCTTGACATCTTATTTGTTCATCTGAGCAGCTTCAACAAGGTGAATTATCATCTCTTTGCAGATGATTTCCAGGTCTACAAATCCAGTCTGAGGCTCTCTCTCCTGACCTCAAGTCTCAAATCTCTAACTGCTCATTGTACCTCTTGAACTGGAAATCTCATAGGCATCTCAAACTCACCATGTCCAAAAGAGAAGTTATTATCTTTCCACACAAACCCTTCCCTCTTCAAAGCTTCTCCATTCCTGTCACTAGCATGAAGCATTCCTTCCACTGACCCAGGCTCAAAACATCAACATCATTCTCAACTGTTCACACCCCACATTCACACTCACCCCCATATTCACACTCACACCCACCCCCCCCCCACAGTTTCCCAAGTGATTTTCCTAATGTGCAGATTTTTGTGTCACCTGTCCCCCACTCAAACTCTAATGGTTACATGTTGGCTCAAAAATAAAAGAGAAAATTCTTTAGTTGTCTGGACTCTTTTTACATTTCCAATATTCTTGCACTTTGCTCCATTCCACAGGCTCTACAAATAAACTACACTTGTCTAATTGTTGTTCCTTGAAAACATCAATCTCTGGTCTCTGAGACTTCCCCTCTGCTTGGAAAGCTCTCCTTCTATCTCTTGGTTTTTCTTTATTCCTTCAAGACTCTTATTCACTTTGTGCATTTAAAAACCTGATCCTGGGTGGAGTCAAGATGGCGGAGAGGAATCAGCAAGCTGCCTGAACTCTCCTTCTGTTCCCTCAAAAAGAACATTAAATCAAGCCTCTGGACGGATTCTGAAGCTACAGAACCTGCAAAGAGACAGAGAGACACAGTCTTCCAACCAGAGATAATTTAGAAGACTTCAGGAAAAGGTCGGTCTGACTCAGGCAAAAGGGAGGTGCAGCGCAGGGCAGCAGCCCAGCGCTGAGGGGGTCGGGGCAAGTCAGCAGGAAGCTGCGGGCCACCGCCTAACAACTGAGGCCCCTGGATCCTGGCTCAAAAATCTGGTGGCCCAGTAGGACAGTGGAAACACCTACCTGAACCAGCTGAGAGGGCAAGTTGCCAGCTGGAGGGCCACGAACAGGACAGGAGTGACAAGGCCCACTGATCTAGCACGATCAGACAGGAAGTGCAGGGGGGCGAACTTCATACATTATAAAGGCCTCAGAGTAAAAAGCCAGTCATACAGCACCTATACCCCTGCACAAGAAGCCCAAAATAGGGACCCTGGTGTCCCCAGAGCAGACATCAACTTAAAAAATAAATAAATACAGGGCAATAATGAGTAAGAAGCAAAAAAGAGCCCTCTCCATTGAGAGCTTCTGTATCAATAGGGAAGAAGCAAACACAAACACAAACTCAGATGAGGACAATACCCTCAAATTGCCTACATGTGAAGCCTCACCAGGGAAGGTGAATTGTTCTCAAGAACAAAAAGCCTTCCTGGAAGAGCTCAAAAAGGAATTTAAAAATCAATTGAGAGGGGGCAGCTAGATGGCGCAGTGGTTAAAGCACCGGCCCTGGATTCAGGAGTCTCTGAGTTCAGATCTGGCCTCAGACACTTGACACTTACTATCTGTGTGACCCTGGACAAGTCACATAACCCCCATTGACTGCAAAAAAAAATCAATTGAAAGAGGTAGAAGAAAAAATGGGGAGAGGAATGAAAGCAAAACAAGAAAATTATGAAAAAAGAATCAGCAGCTTGGAAAAGGAAGGACAAAGATTTACTACAGAAAACAATTCCTTAAAATATTCATCTGGCCAAATGGGAAAAAAGGTGCATAATGACACTGAAGAAAACAATGCCTTAAAAAATTCATCTGGCCAAATGGAAAAAAAGGTGCATAATCTCATTGAAGAAAACAATGCCTTAAAAATTAAAATTGGACAGTTGGAAGATAAGGAATCCATGAGACATGAGGAATCAGTCAAGCAGAATCAAAAGAATGAAAAAATAGAAGAAAATGTGAAATATCTCATTGGAAAGACAACTGATCTGGAAAACAGATACAGGAGAGTCAATCTGAGAATCATTGGACTGCCTGAAAGCCATGACCAGAAAAAGAATCTAGAAACCATATTCCAGGAAATTATTAAGGAGAACTGCCCTGATATCATAGAATCAGAGGATAACATCATCATTGAAAGAATCCACCAATCACCTCCTGAAAGAGACCCCAAAAGGAAAACTCCAAGGAATATTGTAGCCAAATTCCAGAATTATCAGGTGAAGGAGAAAATACTCCAAGCAGCCAGAAAGAAGCAATTTAAATATCATGGAGCCACAGTCAGGATTGCTCAGGACCTGGCAACTTCAACATTAAAGGACCGCAAGGCTTGGAATATGATATTCTGGAAGGCAAAGGAGCTTGGATTGAAGCCAAGAATCTATTACCCAGCAAAAATGTTCATTCTCTTTCAGGGGAAAAGATGGACATTCAATGACATTGGGGACTTTCAATATTTCCTGATGAAAAGACCAGAACTGAATAGAAAATTCGATCTTAACATACAAGACTCAAAAGAAGTTTAAAAAGGTAAACAGAAGGGAAAAAATAGTCATTCAATTAGCTGAAACTGTTTACATCCCTACACAGGAAGATAATACTCATAACTCTTAAGAATTGTAAATGTATTTGGGCAGAGAGAAGGACTTTACACAGAGGGTATAAATATAAATTGTCTTTGATGTGATGATACAAAGAAAATTAAGGGGTTAAAAAGGGAATCTATGGGGAGGAGAGGAAAAGGGAGGGGGAATGGGGTGAATTATATCATATGAAGAGGTGAAAAAAAACTATTGCAATAGAGGGAAAGAAAGGAGGGGTGAACATTGTTTCAATCCTACTCTCATTAGATTTGATTCAAAGAGGGAATAACATAAACTTCATTGGGATAAAGAAACTTAGCTCACTCTTTAGGGAAGCAAATGGGGAAGGGAAAGGGGGAACTGATAGAAGGAAGGACAAAAGCAAGGGAGAAAAGGGTAAAGAAAAGAGAGGGGGTGATAAAAAAGGAGGGCAGATTGGGGGAGGCAGGGGTAAGAAGTAAAATGTCGGTGAGGAGGAATAGGGTGAAAGAAGGGGGAAAAAGTACAAAGGGGGTAAATAGAATGGAGGGGAATAGACTGTTAGTAATAATAACTGTGAATGTGAATGGGATGAACTCTGCTATAAAATGGAAGCGAATTGCAGAGCAGATTAAAAACCAGAATCCTACAATATGCTGTTTACAGGAAACACATTTGAAGCAGAGAGATACACACAGAGTAAAGGTAAAAGGCTGCAGCAGAATAAATTATGCTTCAGCTAAAGTAAAAAAAAGCAGGGGTAGCAATCCTTATCTCAGACAAAGTGCAGGCAAAAATAGATCTCATTGAAAGAGATAAGGAAGGAAACTACATCTTGCTTAAAGGTACTATAGATAATGAAGTAATATCAATATTAAATATGTATTGCCAAATGATATAGCATCCAAATTCTTAGAGGAGAAGTTAAATGAGTTACAAGAGGAATTAGACAGTAATATTATACTAGTGGGGGATCTGAATCTCCCCCTCTCAGAATTAGATAAATCGAGCCAAAAAATAAATTAAAAAGAAGTGAAAGAGGTGAATAGATTACTAGAAAAGTTAGACATGATAGATGTCTGGAGAAAATTGAATGGGGATAGAAAGGAATATACCTTTTTCTCAGCAGTATATGGCACATTTTCAAAAATTGACCATGTATTAGGGTAGAAAACATCATAGTCAAATGTAGAAAGGCAGAAATAGTAAATGCTCAGATCATGATGCAATAAAAATTACATGTAAGAAAGAGCCAGGGAAAAGTAGAATGAAAATCAATTGGAAACTAAATAATTTCATTCTAAAGAATGAATGGGCCAAACAAGAAATCATAGAAACAATCAATAACTTTATCCAAGAGAATGACAATAATGAGACAACATACCAAAATCTATGGGATGCAGCCAAAGCAGTGCTTAGGGGAAAATTTATAGCTCTAAATGCTTACATGAATAGAAAAGAGAAAGAGGAGATTAATGAATTGGGCATGCAACTTAAAAAGCTAGAAAAAGAACAAAGTAGAAATCCCCAATTAGATACTAAACTAGAGATCCTGAAAATTAAATGAGAAATTAATAAGATTGAAAGCAAAAAAAACTGCAGAATTAATCAATAAAACTAAGAGCTGGTTTTATTAAAAAAAAACCAATAAAATAGATAAAATATTGGTTAATTTGATTAAAAAAAGAAAGAAGAAAACCAAATTACCAGTATCAAAAACAAAAAGGGTGATGTTACCACCAATGAAGTAGAAATTAAATCAATAATTAGGAATTATTTTGCCCAACTGTATGCCAATAAATTTGACAATCTAAATGAAATGGATGAATATTTACAAAAATACAAACTGCTCAGGTTGACTGAAGAGGAAATAAAATCCTTAAATAAACCCATATTAGAAAAAGAAATTGAACAAGCCATTAATGAACTCCCTAAGAAAAAATCTCCAGGGCTGGATGGGTTTACAGGTGAATTTTACCAAACATTTAAAGAACAGTTAATTCCAATATTATACAAATTGTTTGGAAAAATAGGTGAAGAAGGAATTCTACCAAATTCATTTTATGACACAAATGTGGTGGTAATACCAAAACCAGGCAAAGCAAAAACAGAGAAAGAAAATTATAGACCAATTTCCCTAATGAATATTGATGCTAAAATCTTCAATGAGATATTAGCAAGGAGATTACAGCAAGTGATCACTAGGATAATACACTATGACCAGGTGGGATTTATACCAGGAATGCAGGGCTGGTTCAACATTAGGAAAACTATTAACATAATCAACCACATCAATAAGAAGACTAACCAAAATGATATGATTATCCCAGTAGATGCAGAGAAAGCTTTTGACAAAATACAGCACCCATTCCTAATAAAAAGACTAGAGAGTTTAGGAATAGGTGGCGCTTTCCTTAAAATAATAAACAGTATCTACCTAAAACCATAAGCAAGCATTATATGCAATGGAGATAAATTAGAGGCCTTCCCAATAAGACCAGGGGTGAAACAGGGATGTCTATTATCACCCCTATTATTTAATATTGTACTAGAAATGTTAGCTTTAGCAATCAGAGAAGAAAAAGGAATTAAAGGAATTAGAATAGGCAAGGAGGAAACAAAACTATCCCTCTTTGCAGATGATATGATGGTATACTTAAAGCATCCTAGAGAATCAACTCAGAAATTACTTGAAACAATTAACAACTTTAGCAAAGTAGCTGGATATAAAATAAATCCACATAAATCATCAGCATTTCTATACGTGACCAACAAAGTCCAGCTGCAAGAGATAGAAAGAGAAATTCCATTTAAAGTAATGGTAGATAATATAAAATACTTGGGAGTCTACTTGCCAAGATGAACCCAGGAACTCTATGAACACAACTACCAAACACTCTTCACACAAATCAAATCAGATCTAAATAATTGGAAAGATCAATTGCTAATGGAAAGGCAGAGCTAATATAGTAAAAATGACAATACTACCTAAATTAATTTACTTATTCAGTGCCATACCAATCAGACTACCTAAAAATTATTTTATAGAGCTAGAAAAAAATAATAACAAAATTCATCTGGAAAAACAAAACATCAAGAATATCCAGGGAAATAATGAAAAAAAAATGCACAGGAATGTGGGTTAGCGCTACCAAACCTGGAGCTTTACTATAAAGCAGCAGTCATCAAAACTATCTGGTACTGGCTAAGAAATAGAGTGGAGGATCAATGGAATAGGCTAGGCTCAGGAAATGCAGTAGTAAATGACACTAGTAATGTAGTGTTTTGATAAACCCAAAGACTCCAACTTCTGGGAAAACTGGAAGATAGTATGGCAGAAATTAGGCATAGACCAACATCTTACACCTTATACTAAAATAAGATCAAAATGGATACATGATTTAGACATAAGAGGTGATACCATAGGTAAATTAGGAGAGAAAGGAATAGTCTACCTTTCAGATCTTTGGAAAGGAAAACAGTTTATGACCAAACAAGAGATAGAGAAAATTATAAAATGCAAAATGGATGATTTTGATTACATTAAATTAAAAAGGTTTTGTGCAAACAGAAGCAATGCATCCAAAATTAGAAGGGGGGCAGAAAGCTGGGAAACAATTTTTATGGCCAGTACTTCTGATAAAGGCCTCATTTCTAAAATATATAGAGAACTAAATAAAATTTATAAGAATCCAAGTCATTCCCCAATTGAGAAATAGTCAAAGGATATGAACAGGCAGTTTTCTGATGAAGAAATCAAAGCTATCTATTTCCATATGAAAAAATGCTCAAAATCTCTAATGATTAGAGAGATGCGAATTAAAACAACTCTGAGGTACCACCTCTCACCTATCAGATTGGCTAAAATGACAAAAAATGAAAATAATAAATGTTGGAGAAGCTGTGGAATAATTAGAACACTAATGCATTGTTGTTGGAGCTGTGAACTGATCCACCCATTCTGGAGAGCAATTTGGAATTATGCCCAAAGGGCTATAAAGCTGTGCATACCCTTTGACCCAGCAATACCACTTTTGGGTCTTTTTCCCAAAGAGATCATGGAAAGGGGAGAGGGACACACATGTACAAAAATATTTATAGCTGCTCTTTATGTGGTGGCAAGGAATTGGAAGTTGAGGGGATGCCCATCAATTGGGGAATGGCTGGACAAGTTGTGGTATATGAATACAATGGAATACTATTGTGCTGTAAGAAACGATGAACAGGAGGAGTTCAGAGAAACCTGGAGGGTCTTGCGTGGGCTGATGATGAGTGAGATGAGCAGAACCAGAAGAACATTGTACACAGTATCATCAACATTGAGTGTTGATCTACTGTGATGGACTATATTCTTCTCACCAATGCAATGGTACAGAAGAGTTCCAGGGAACTCATGATAGAAGAGGATCTCCAAATCCAAGAAAAAAAAAAAGAACTGTGGAGTATAGATGCTGAATGAACCATACTATTTCTCTTCTTTTTGGTGCTGTTGTTTTTCTATTTTGAGGTTTTTCATCATTGCTCTGATTTTTCTCTTATAACATGACTAATATAACCTATATCAGATTACCTGCTGTCTAGGGGAGACGGGAGGGAGGGGAGGGAGGGAGAAAAATCTGAAATTGGAAAGCTTGTATAAACAAAAGTTGGGTACTATCTTTACATGTAATGGGAAAAAAATGCTTTATTAAAAAACAAAACAAAACAAAAAAAAAAACCTGATCCTGAGAAAGGTCTTATAGAATTCACTAGACTGTTAAAGACTTCCATTAAACCAAAAAGATTAAGAATCCCTGCTATAGTGGGGACACAAATAGAGTAAGAAGGCTGTCCTTCAGTTAAGTCAACGAACATTTATGAAGTATCTACTATATGCTAGGCACTATGCAAAGTACTGGGGGTACAAAGGAGGTGAAGTAGTCCCTTATCCCAAGGAGCTTTTGGTTTAATGAAGGAGATAACATGCAAACAATTATGTACAAACAAGATACATACTGGAAAATTGGAGAAAATGAAAAAGTAAAAGTACCAGCATTAAAGGGAATTGGGAATAGTTTCTCCCAGAAATTGGGATTTTTATCTGAGACCTAAAGGAAGCCAGAGAAGCCATGAGGTAGAGATTAGGAGGGACAACATTCCGGGCATGCCAAGCAGTCTGAAAATTCAGAGGTGGAAGATGGAGTGTCATGAAGGAGGAAGAACCACACAGCAAGCAGGCTAACGTCACTGGATCATGTTGTTGTTGTTTGTCCTTTGTTTTTGAAGAGAACCAGTGACATCACAGGATAATGTCTTGATTTGCTCATAAATTGGATTTAAGAGAGACAGATGTGCACAGAGTTGTCAGCCTCATTCTTTCTTCCTGAATTATTGAAGTCCAGCAGCAGGACAAAAATCAAGATGACTGGTGATGGCCAGGGACGCTGTGGATGACCTTAGTGTCTTCAGTGTCTGACCAAACTATAGGTGCTCCATAGCACCTGCTTCAGGCACCTTCACGGTCATTGGAATAAATTGTCCTCATCTGCCCATTCCACTGGTCTTCAGACGCTTGGGGTAGACAACCTGCTAACTCACCAACAGCTTTGAGGCCTATCAATTACCCTCAACCTGGTTTAGCCCATCTGCCAAGATAATTATACATGTATGTATGTATGTATTGTGTATGCATATATGCATGTATGTATGTGTATGTACATGTATATGTATATACACTGTATATATACACATATATTTTGTGTGTATATTGGTTATAAATGCACATAAAAGGGAATATAGTTTAGGAAGACTAGAAAGGTAGAAAGGGCTCTAAAAGAAAAACAAAGGGCTTTATATGTGTTCCTGGAAGTAAGAGGGGCCACTGGAGGGCCTAATTAGGGGAATCACATGGTTATACCTACACTTTAAGCACAGGTGTCAAGCTGAGAGCTGAGTGGAACATAGACTGGATTATGAACAGACTTAAGGCACGGATGCCAGGCATAAGGCTCTTGTAATAGCTTGGGTGTGAGATGATGACAGGCAGCACCAGAGTGATGGCAATGTCAGAGGAGAGAAAGGGGTATACACTAGAGATATTACAAAGATAGAATGACAAAGTTTGGCAAAAGTTTGGATATGGAGAATGAGGGAGAGTGAAGAGTCTAGGTTATGAGCCTTGGTGACTGGGAGGATAATGATGCCCTTGAAACAATAGGGAAGTGAGGAAGAGGTGATGGTTTTGGGGGAAAGAGAATGGATTTAGTTTGGACACGTTGAGTGTAAGATGTCTTCTGGACACCCAAGTTGATATATCTAAAATGTGGTTGGAGATATGAGTCTTGAGTTTAGGAGAGAGATTAGGACTAGATGTGCATTGTTGTTTTTCAGTCATTTTAGTCATGACCTGCTCTTCATGACCAGTGACTTGCCCAGCATCATGCTGCTAGCATCTGAAGCTAGATTTGAACTCAGATCTTCCTGAATCCAGGCCCAGCACTCTATCCACTGCTATCTAGCTGCCCCTAGAATCTGGATAGTTAAATGCAGACCTATCCCTGCTGCTGGTGAAAAACTCTGAAGACCTGCCCTCCTGATGGTGTATTTAGAGCATTATCCTTATTTGAGAAGGATTGGAAGTAGGACATTGCAATTGAGTTCAGGTCTATTCTACTTGATCTTGTGCTCTTGTGATGCACAGCAAACTCAAAAGGTTGTGTAGACCTCCCACTCCCATCTTTAGATTGAAATATACCTAATCCAACACATGCAAAAGGTTGCCTTTATAATCCTATATAATTTATTTTACAGATTTTAAGACATTATTCTGGAAGGGGGTCCACAGACTTCACTTGATTCCCAAAAGTGTCTAAGCCACACACAAAATTGTTAAGAACCCCCTACATTGGATGACCTCTAAGGTCCCTCCCTTTCTAGCTAGAATATTCTAGCATTATCCTCAGGGGTCCTTCCAGGAAAAGAGTAAAAAGGAGCATCTGAAGGGGCTATCTCTGGAAACTTGTCCTGAGTGTTTCAACTGGTGCCTCTCTCTTTATCCGTGAAATTTCCTGAGTCATCACCATCTGGAAGACTCAAAGTATTGGGGTATGGGGAGATTTAATTAAGATTGAGTATCAGCTGTAACAATTTTAAGGCTTTGACACTAAAAATTCTTCCTTTTCAGATTGTGATCTATGTAGATAGATAGATGGATGGATGGATAGATGGATGGATGGATGGATGGATGGATGGATGGATGGATGGATGGATGGATGGATGAAGATTGAGATAGATAAATCTATAGATAGATATAACACATAGATATATACATTATATGGATATAATACATAGATTAATATGATGATATATTATATAATATAGATTTAGATATAGGTGTTGATAGATATAGATCTAGGAAAAAAATCATGGCAACATAGTCAAGTGTATCTCAAACATGATCTTAATGTTTGACCTTAGAGAAACAGGGAAAGAAAGAGAAAGAGTTGACACAGGAAGAGAAAGAAACAGAGATAGAGAAGGAAGAGAATAAATATTTCTATATCATAGACTATGTGTCAAACATTGTGCTAAGCACTTTTACAAATATCTTATTTGATCTTCACAACAACCTTGTGAGATGGGTGATGTTATTATCCCCACTTTACAATTGAGGAAACTGAGGCAGGCAGAGTCTAAGTGACTTGCCCAGGACCACACAGCTAATAAGTCTCTGAAGCCACACTTCAACTCAGGTCTCCGTGATGATGCCAGGACCAATTCTGTATCCACTGCACCACCAGCTGCCCAAAAAGAAAGGAGAAATGAAGAGGGAAAAAGGGAGAGACAGAGACAGAGAGACAGAGACAGAGAGAAACAGAGAGAGACAGAGAAAGGGAAGAAAAGGGGAAAAGTGAGATAGAGATAAGACAGATAGAGTCAGAGAAAAATAACAGGCAGTGTAAAAGAACTGACAGTCATGCAATCCTGGCAAAACAAGGACATGGTGAAAGCAGACATGTTACTATTTCCATAACACCAGAACAAAAGGCGTCATGGACAAGGCAAATACTCTTCCTGAATGCAGCTGTACATCCTGAATTTCCAGACTGTTCTGTTCAAGCAGAAGTCATTATACTGTTTCTTTATTGCATTGGAAAGTGGGTTTTTTTTTTCAGGTTCATGCATGACTCATAACAAACAGCAGAGAGGCAAATATGGAGAGAAATCTATATTCCCTTAGAAGGAAAGCTGAGCAGATGCAGGGCTTTAACTCTGTGTATTGGCCCTAACCACCTCCACTTAAAGTACTTTGCAAACCTTAAAGGGCTATACAAATGTGAACTCTGCTTCCTATTATTACTGAAAAGTAAAAATTGCTATACAAAAACACCACTTGCTAAAACTTATGACAAGTACTCCAAATGAGGGAACTAAAAGATGGCCCCTGAATACACCAAATACCTACTTCACAGCTTCCTGTACCCTCTTCACAAATGACTTGTGATGGCCGGACTTTCATTCTCTATGCAGCATGGGACCAGTTAGAATGCATTCTGTATCCCCTGTTTTTTTTTCTGAGTACTGCCAACTGTGAAAAGGGTAACCTATTGACAAATGTGTTATTTTTTTCCAGCTGCATCCAGACTCAAGTGTCTTTACTGCAAATCCCTCTAATATTTGGCCCCGAGACAGAGCATATTATGCCCTTCCTATGACTGGAGCCAGAAAAGCCTCAGGTTGCCAAAGAAGCTGGCATCATCGATGAGGTCCCCTTTTTTAGCAGCAGCTGTCCCCTTGACTCTTTGTCAAAAGAGGCAGAGTTTTAATTCAAGGGAAGGCTCTTGCAGGAGATCCTGGGTAAGGAACCCACAGAGAGAAGAGGAGATAAGCATTACAAAGCGAAGGAGCATTGTAACAGGTTAGGAACACTCAGGCGGGCCTGAAAGAGCTATTTTCTACCAAACCCTCTAATTGCCTGAAGTGTGTGATCTTCTTGAAGGTCATTAGAGGTATACTGCTGTCAGATTCCTCGCTCTAAGTTTCTACTTTGATTTTTTTTAAAAGATTCTGATTTCCTAAAATGCCCTTTTCATTCCTAAAAAAAAAACTACAGCCATTACATTTTTAAAAAGGAATTAGATCAGTAATTCACTTAAAGTAACTCGGAGAGATGAAAGGGAGTAGCAGAAGAATATGAAAACAGTAGAAGAAATTCATAGGTGTTGTAGTCTGCCCACCCCCTCATGCCACCCCAGTGGGGGCCTCTTGCTGGAAGGCAAAACTCATACTTTGGGAAAATCAATGAATATTCAGCATCCCCCCCAAACCAATGGGACAGCTGAAAACCCGGCAACATCAACTGCCTTCTCCACAGTCATTCCTTTGACTTCAATACCAACCATATACATCATTTATAAAGTCCACATGGCAGGAGACCACCCTCCTAAATTCATATTTATGATAAAGATGATTAAAAATGGATGATGAGAGTTCTTATTTGTAGTTGTAGTTTTTCTTTGTTTTTGTTTGTTTGTTTGTTTTTTAATCTCCAGCTTCTTTAGAGTTTTGTCTGCATGGACAAAATGAAATGGGCTAGACCTGAGCCATGGTCCAGTGACTAGGATCAAACAGAGAAAGAAAAGGGTTTTTCTTGTTTCGTTTTGTTTTCCTTAACAGCAGCAAAGACTGCTTCCCCACTTGGCTTATCTGATGTGCTCACCACACACCTTTAATAACCACTTTATAGAGCTTTTTCAAACTTGCAAAGCACTTTTCATACATGATCTTATTTGAGCCCAACAACAATCTGGTGAATGAAGTACTAAAGGCATTATTCTTATCCCCATCTTACAGATGAGGAAACTGGGACTCCAGGAGGTTAAGTGATTAGTAAGCACCGAAAGCAGGATTCAAATCCTCAACCCCCTCACACCCAGGCTAATACTCAATCCACTGCCACTTGTTGCACCTCTCAACAGAAGGTGATCTTAAAGCCAGTCTGCATCCTGTCATGTCTCAATCTGTAGGCACCAGACACCTAAAATCAGGACTCTGCTAACAGAATCAACATAAGATTTCTGCCTCTCTTCAGTCATTAGGTTTGAGGTTTCCTGAACTACAGCAACCATTTCTCGATAGTCTTACAATGAATTTGCAGCCTCAATTTCCTTTCATTACAATAAAATTCAACATTTAAGTGTCTACTATACACAGAACACTTGAGGGGGGAGGGAAGAGATGAGAAGTAACAAAATTTAGAGAATATATAGCCCCTGTTTCCCAGGAGTTCACAATATAATTGGGGAATAAAATGCAAACCCAGATACATATAATTCATGATGTTAGGTGTATATCAGAAGTACAAAACAAAGTATTTCATAAAGTCTTAGGGTCCCATTCATTGCCAACCAAGGAAACCAGCAAAGTCTTCCTGGAAAAGGTACCATTTAAGTTAAGGGTTTTTGGTCTGGTTGGTTTTTGTTTGTTTGTTTGGTTGGTTGGTTGGTTGGTTGGTTGGTTTGGGGGAGGGCAGGGTTGTCATTTTTGGCTTTGATTTTGACCCAGACCTATGATTTATCAGATTGGCGAGCTTCACAACAATTTTGTTGTTGTTCGGTCATTTTCAGTCATGTCTGATTCTCCGTGACCCCATTTGGCATTTTTTTGCAAAGATACTGGAGTGGTTTGTCATTTCCTTCTCCAGCTCATTTTACAGATGAGGAAACTGAGGCAAACAGGGTCAAGTGACTTGCCCAGGGTCACATTTCTAGTGAATGTCTGAGGCCAGATTTGAACTCAGGAAGATAAGTCTTCTTGACTCCAGACCTGGCACTCTAGGCACTGCACCACCTAGCTGCCCTTTACATCAAAACAAATAGGTAATTGGGGCACTAAATGATAAAATGAATTGCCATAAGTCTCACCAATAGTATTTGTAAGAGGCAGGACTGATCAGGTCTTCCTAATTTCTACTATGCCAAAATGTGTCTCATCAGTTCTTCAATCTACCATCAGTATTATTTTTGCTCATGCAGAAATGAGAATTATTTTCCTGTCCTGATGACTTCTTAGACCTATCTGGAATCTAGTAAGAGCATCATTCCAGAAAAAGCAGAAGTACCCAGAGTGTCTTTCTCTTTAACATATTCTGGTTTGGGACAAATGATACAGCTTTATTAACTGTCAATACCATATGAAGGACAAGACTCATAGGCTGTAAGTTCTGTAAACTAAAGGGATTTCCTAAGGCATGGGTCTAACCATCTCACTTCCATGCTCAATAAACTCCAGGGGCTCCCTGTTACCTGTAGGAACACGTAGAAACTCCACCATTTGACATGTAAAGCCATTTGAAACATGGCCCCATCCTACTTTTCTGGTTTTGTTACAAGATAGAGTCTAGCCAAACCAGCTGTCTTCATGCTTCTCATAAATCCCACTCCATCTCCATGACTTGGCACTGACTGTCATCTAGGCCTGTAATGTACTCTTTCCTTATCTGAGTCTCTTAGAATACCTGCTTTCCTTTAAGTACCAAGTCAGACTCAAAGGGGCCTTAAAAAAAGGGTCGCCTTCTTCATCAGAGGTTCTCAATCTTTGTCATTCTCTATGCTTCTTGCCTTTCAGTAACCCTTCTCATGTTCCCATTCCATGAAAAGAAATAGATTGTAACCTTTGCCATGCATATGCATATGAGAAATGAAAATAGATTAATTTTGATCAGGTAATATAGTTATTTAGCAAATATTTCTCATACCTCCTTGACAAGCTTCTGGTACCCACTTGGGGTATGCATTCCCCAGGCTGGGAACCTCTTTTCTACATTTAGCCTGTTCCATAAGTACCCTCGCTTGCTAGTGCCTTCCCCAAAATTGCCTTCTAACTATTTTGTGTGTATAATATGTACATATATGTGTATGTATACATACATAAAGATATAGACATTTATGTTTTTACGCATAGATATATGATATAGATATGAATAAGGATATATAGATAGATATGGATATGGATATGGATATGGATATGGATATGGATATGGATATGGATATTTATATGGATACAGATACATACATGGTGTCATCCTCAAACCTAGATTGTAAACTCCTTAAGGGAAGAGATTGTTGAACTTTTGCCTAGCACCTCTCCTTTTGTATAGTAGACCCTTAATAAATGCTTGTTGATTGACTAATTGATAAGCTTCAGATCATTTTCCCAGGGTTCAACTCACCAGTCTATTCATGCAAATAATACATAGGGAGTCTAATCAGCTTGCCATCCCTATAGGATGATTGAGGTTTTGCCTCTTTTTTAAAAAAAGCCAATCGGGTCAGGGGCAGCTAGGTGGCACAGTGAATAGAGCACGGGCCCTGGAGTCAGGAGGACCTGATTTCAAATCTGGCCTCATACACTTAATACTTACTAGCTGTGTGACCCTAGGCAAGTCACTGAACCCCAACTGCCTCACAAAAAAAAGCCAATCAGCTCTCTTCACAGGATCATAGATTTAGAACTAGAAAGGATCAGAGAGGCCAACAGTACAACCTCCTTATTTTCTAGGTTAAGAAATCACAGCCCAGGGGCAGCTAGATGGCGCAGTGGTAAAGCACCGGCCCTGGATTCAGGAGTACCTGAGTTCAAATCCGGCCTCAGACACTTGACACTTACTAGCTGTGTGACCCTGGGCAAGTCACTTAACCCCCATTGCCCTGCAAAAAAAATAAATAAATAAATAAATAAGAAATCACAGCCCAGTACCACCTGACACCTATCAGATTGGCTAAAATGACAAAAAAGGAAAATAATAAATGTTGGAGAAGCTGTGGGAAAATTGGAACACTAATCCATTGTTGGTGGAGCTGTGAACTGATCCAACCATTCTAGAGAGCAATTTGGAATTATGCCCAAAGGGCTATAAAGCTGTGCATACCCTTTGACCCAGCAATACCACTTTTGGGTCTTTTGCTCAAAGAAATCATGGAAAGGGGAAAGGGACCCACATGTACAAAAATATTTATAGCTGCTCTTTATGTGGTGGCAAGGAATTGGAAGTTGAGGAGATGCCCATCAATTGGGGAATGGCTGGACAAGTTGTGGTATATGAATACAATGGAATACTATTGTGCTGTAAGAAACGATGAGCAGGAGGAGTTCAGAGAAACCTGGAGGGTCTTGCGTGGGCTGATGATGAGTGAGATGAGCAGAACCAGAAGAACATTGTACACAGTATCATCAACATTGAGTATTGAGCTACTGTGATGGACTATATTCTTCTCACCAATGCAATGGTACAGAAGAGTTCCAGGGAACTCATGATAGAAGAGGATCTCCAAATCCAAGAAAAAAAAAAAAGAACTGTGGAGTATAGATGCTGAATGAACCATACTATTTCTTTTGTTTTTGATGCTGTTGTTTTTTTCTATTTTGAGGTTTTTCATCATTGCTTTGATTTTTTCTCTTATAACATGACTAATGCAGAAATAGGATTAATGTTATTATGTATATATATACATATATACAAATATATACACATATATATTATATATACATATATATAAATATAAATATATATATATATATATATACATATAACCTATATCAGATTACCTGCTGTCTAGGGGAGACGGGAGGGAGGGAAGGGAGGGAGAAAAATCTGAAATTGTAAAGCTTGTATAAACAAAAGTTGGGTACTATCTTTACATGTAACGGAAAATAATAAAATATTTTATTAATTAAAAAAAAAAGAAAAAGAAATCACAGCCCAAAGATGTGAAGGGATTTGCTTAAGGTCAGATGGATAGCAAACATGTGAGGGAGGATTTGTACCCAGGTCTTCTGACTCTAGAGCCAGCTTTCTATCTGCCTTGCCACACAGCCTTTTATGGGCCATACTACATACAGGTGTCTGATAAATATTGGAGTTGAACTAAATATATTCCAAAACCTTCATTTTAATGAAGAGGAACTAAAATCTAGGGAGGTAAACTGAAGTTCAAGGTCATGTAGGTAGCAAAGTAGCATTTCTGGGACCTTTTGAGTTGACTTTCTCCTGGTTTCACTTTGATTCTTAATTAAAGTCCGATTCATTTTATTGTAAAAATGATGTCGACATAGGTCAGAATTTGTAAATAAAACAAAAGACCCACAGATCGGTATAAAAAACAGAAGGACCCTGTTTAATGCTTTGTATCTCCCCCATCTTAGCAAAGTGAACTGCATACAACAGGTGCTTAATGAATATTTGAGATTGCTTTTTAAAGTTTTTTTTTTCTTTGAGGGAACAATGAGAGGGATTATTTCTATCGGTGAAAAATGTTCTGTCTTAGGAAACAAATTAATTCTCCCCACCTGTGTGTTTGTGAGACAATTTCAAATTATTGTCTGCTTCCTATGTGGAAAGCAGGAGTCTTTTGGCCCAAGAAGCATGAAATAAAGTCCTAAAATCTTAGAAATACTTCATAATCATTGCCCCTGCTTAATAATGGTTCACACTGTTGTAGCAATTTAAAGTTTGGAAAGTGCTTTATATTCATTATTTCATCTATTCCTTACTAGTGCCAACCACAGTAGGTAGGCACTATTATGATCCCATTTACAGATGAGGAAACAGAAGTTCAGAGTTGCCTATAGTCACACTGTTGGCAAGTATCTGAGTTGGGATTTTCCCAGTACAAGTCCAATACCCTGCCAGGGTAGTACATTAAAATATGAATTCCTTTAAAGTGGGACTTGTTTTTGCCTTTCTTTGTATCCCCAAGACTTAGCACAGCACCTAGCTTACAGTAAGCACTCAATAAATGCTGATCAACTTACTGACTACTTAACTCTAATATTCCAAGTGAAGCTGTCCGTTCCAATTAATTTATTACTCTTAGTTGCATGGCACTGTTAGTAGTGGTAATAGTAATAATGTGGTATATATTATATTAATATTAATAAGTTAGTATATACTTAAGTTTTATACAAATGAATCATCCTGAGAGCCTGGAGTATGCCTAAGGAATAAGAAAATCAACATATCAAATGACCCACTAGCCTCTCTCCTCCAATTACATAAATCCAAAACATGACAGAGTACTGAAGAAATTCCAAGTCTCAAATGAACCTGAATGCACCAAGCAAATCAAGGGGAAAAGAGCTAAATGATTGCCCATGAGCAGGAAACAAAGCAAATTAATTCTTCTGGCCACCCAACTGTTTAGCTCTGCCCTGCAGTAATGTGGGAAGAGGAGAAATGGAAAAGCAAAAGATGACATTTCTAGACTACAATAATATTCCAACACTTTTGAAAGTTGCAAAGGAAAGAGCATCATTCTTCATTCACTGAGGAGCTTAACCTTGCTTCATGGGGGAAGGCTGTGGAGGTGAAGAAGTTGAGAAAGCACAGTGACTCTAAACAGAGAAAAACTCGAGGAGGACACTTAAGGGTGAGTGTTCATCTTTACATGGATAACCAGAGAACAGCTAGTTCCCTCCCACTCAGAACAGGAGGAGGTCTGACACATTCACTTCTATAGAAGAAAAAAAAGAAAGAGGAAAAAAAGAAACATGAACACAAAATCTGTCAAAACTAAGAAGTGAGAATTCATATTCCTCCTCCCCCCAAAAAAGTTTGTACAGTTCAGAAATTTCCTTCTAAATCTTCTGACTTTTGACAGGACCATACCTCCACCATCTCAAACAGATGAAAATATTTCCTACTTTATAAGAATAGCCAGAGATAGAATTTTGTTCATTTCCCTAAATCACTCATACCCATAATCAATTCAACTCAATTCAATAAAAATTAATATTTTCTATATCTAACAACACTTAAGAAATTCCTTTTTCCTCATCTAAACCCTTTAAAATGTTGAAAACGCTCTTTTATCTGTCCTTTATGAAGATAATACTGACATAAACTGCTGGGAGAAAGACTTTCTTTTTTATAAGAATTGCTGAAAAACTAGACAGCAACTTGACAAAAATTAGGTTTTGACCAATATCTTATACTACATACCACAATGAATTCCAAATGGTTATTTAACTTAAAAAAAATCACTTCATTTTAAAAAAATAGACCAGAATGGAAGGAGGTAATATACTCAACCTAGTGAGAGAGAGAGAGAGAGAGAGAGAGAGAGAGGATCAATTTCAATTACACAAGATTAAAATGCTTTTGTACAAAAAAAAAACTAGAATTTTTTTGTACTAAGAAAAGCTAGAATAAGAAAGGTATGTTATTATAAATATATTCACTGAAAATAACTGACAAAGGTTTGGTACTGAGTATACATTCATACATATTCACATATATATATATATATATATATATATACAAATATATGTGACCAAGAGCTATTCCCCCAATAGATAAGGGAGCAAAGGATAAGAAAGGTAATTTTCAAAAGAAAAAATATAAATTATCAACAACCATATGAAAGAGCAATCCAAAACACTATTAATAAAGGTGACTTAAAAATACTTTTGAGTGTTCACTTCACAACAAATCAAAGTGGTAAAGATGACAAAAGCCCCAAATGATCAATGTTGGAGGGGCTATGGCAGGACTAAACAATTGTGAAATATGAATGTAATGAATTATCATTTCACTAAAACACAAATATGAAAATTTTATGGAATTGTAGAAAGAATTATATAAGCTGAAGGAGAGTAAAGCAGACAGAACCATGAGAATAAGTCACACAATGAACACAATAATGCAAAGGAAAAGACTGTTGGAAGTCATCAGAAATACCATAGCCAATTGCGACTTAAGAGGAATAATAATGAAGCTTAAGCCCCCACTTTTGGAAAGGAGGGACTAAATAACTGGTGTGGAATGAGACATACATTGTTAAAGGTGTCTAATATGTCTGTTTGGCTTAACTGCATTTCTTTGTTATAATGGAAGGTTTGTTTCGGGTAAGGGAAGGGGATGTCATTGTAAAGGAACAACAATGAAACAAGAAAAAGTGATAACAATGTCCATTTTTATGCATTACCTGATCTGTGATTTCATCCATGTTGGGAAGCTAATGGTGAGGCATTGGCTCTATTAATGAAGCCCTTCTCTACAACTTGTATTTCTGAGAGAGTTGCTGCCTAGGGCAACAGTAGGTAAATTAAGTGGCTTCACTAGGGTCACTCAGCCAGTAAATGGCAGATGTAGAATTTCATCTAAGTCTTTCTGAAGCCGAAGCCAGCTGTCTATCCATAACATCACACTGCTTCTCAACAATGAAAATAAGAGCTGGCTTTATCAAAATGTTATGGTTTACAAAGAAGTCTACACAGATTTCATAAAAAGATAGAAGTAGAAGAGAATTCATATTATGTCACCTAAGGTTATGTAGCACAAATATTATCAAATGAAATAACATGAAAAGAGCTTTGAAATCTTAAAGCATTATGTAAATACTAACAGTGATGATAATGAGGATGATGATAAGGTGACCTACCCAAAGTCGCACAACAAATAAGTGTCAGGGTTAGGATGCAAACCCAAGCCTTCTGACTCACAGTTCAGCAGCTGATTCACTACACCCTGCTGATAGTCAAGAATAATCCAGTGCCAAATGCTGCTGTCCCCTTTAATTCACTCTTTAGGAGCTTCGTGGTACCCTAGGATGCTGACATTCCCAGCTCTATATCTCACCCATCTTTTTCTTGACCCCATTTATTTTTTTTGTGAAACACTTTCTAATGATAGCAGCCTTATGAGTCTTAGCTCATGGACAACCTTCTTGCAAAGTCACTGCTTGCCCAAAGAAGAGACCCATGCACCTACAAATCAGTTGACCTCCCTGAAGTAATTTGCCAAGTTGCAAATCTGTCAAAAACTACCACTGCAGATATTTCATTCATTAAAACCAGTTAAGGGATTCAGGCTGCTCTTCTCCATCCACTCACAGGAATGTAATCAGGATGGGAAGACTTGCAAGGCAAGAGATGAATCAGAGAACTAACTCTCTCTCTCTCTCTCTCTCTCTCTCTCTCTCTCTCTCTCTCTCTCTCTCTCTCTCTCTCTCTCTCTGACAGATGACTGGGCAAAAAATAGAAGAGAATCCCTCTTTATAAATATCTTTACATGCTAAATGTCTCTAAAAAGTGTAATGTGCCAAGATTATTTGTGAAGAAACAGATGCAGAACAGATGCAATGACCCATGAGGTAGCTGAGAAGTTTGAAAGTTGAAATTCAACAGAAGGCAATAAAGTTTCTTGGGAAAAACAACCTGCTCAACGAGGCAAGCTTCCCTAAGCCAATCAATCATAGAAGAGGCCATCTAGTTCAACTCCCTAATTTTACATGTTAAGTAAGCAAGCAAAACGTACTCATTAAGCTCCTACTAAGTGCTAGGCACCATTCTAAGCACTGTGGGTAAAAACACCTCGAATGAAACAATTCCTATTTGTTAGGAGCTTACATTCTGAGAAGAGAAAACAGAAGAAGGTATACAGGGTATCCCAAAAGGCTTAGTGTGGTTTTAAGCTGTTAAAACTTAATCTTAGATACAAAATATAGAGGTGTATACAGGGTAGTTTGAGTCTCAGGAAGAGACTCTTGTAGACTGTGGTGCTTGAGCTGGATGGTGAAGGAAGAAGGGAATTCTATGAGGTGGAGGAAAGGATGGAGGGCACTTTAGGCAGAAAGAATAGCCAATGTAAGATCAGAAATGGGAGACGGACCAGCCTGGATGATGAAGGGGAAGAAGGCCAGTTCAGCTAGATTATAAAGTCCACAAAGGGTGTCATATTTAATTAAGTTGGAAAGATCAGTTGGGAAAAGGTGATAGGGGCTCTTTAAATACCAAAGAGAAGAACTTAGGAGGAAGAGAGTGGCCAGTTTGCCTGAATCACAGAATGGATCAGGACATTGAGGCTTTTGAAGGCTGAGTGACTTGCCTAAACATACAGACAGTAAGCATCAGAGGCAGAATTTGAACCCAGGTCCCCTGACTCCAAGATCAATGTCCTCTCCATTCCAGAATTCTAAACCTGGAAAGGCCTCTTGGAGCTCAGAAGACTACAGGCATTTCTGCCAGTGCTATCCACAGTACAAACTGCTGAGTCGGCAGATAGAAGATGCGGCTGAGTAGACTTTTCTTTGCATAGAGTTCAGGCCACACACCAATTTTCCAATCCAGCCAGCCTACTCCCTCCCTGTCAAAATGGAACGGGGCAGCACAAAAACATACCAATATGCCACAAGGAGGAATTCTATATTTAGCCCTCATCTCCAAATCCAAATCTCATATGATCTAATGTCGAGAATACAATTCAGGAAAATATTTAGTAACAAGAATGTAACCTCAGGGACTTTCTCCCCCCTCCCTTCCAGATACCTCCACATTTCCTCCTACTTCCTCTCTACCACCTACTGTCATATCTTCATTAAGGAAGAAGAGGAGACAGCCCCGACTGACTCAAGCAAGCCTTGAAGAAAGCAAACAGCTCAGGGAGTCAAATGGATTATGCAAATACCAATATTATTAACACAAAACTAACTGCTGAGGGCAATGGAGAAATAACTCAGGGCTGTTCGTTCATACAGGTAGGTTCTCTCTTCTCCTCTACCCCCTCATCAATCTTCCCCCCCCCCATTCCTTTCTCCTATGTTAGTGTTTCAAAGCAGAGAGAATGATCCAGTTATTTTAAAAATTGACACCACCCTGGGGCTTAGCAGGCAAATGCAAACTCTGAGATGCAGCTGTGCTCTCTGGGCACAATACACTAGAGAAGGGGCCTCATGATGCTTTAGAAAGCCCTGGGGGAAATAGGAGCATGTCTGAGAGTGTTTTCAAGAGGAGAACTGGGATGACAGAAAAGGCAGCAAAGGCTTTTCAAGAAGTTAAGGAGTCAGGCTGCTAAACATGCTTACTGACCACCTAGCATCCTGTGGGCAACCTCTGTATCCATATCTTTATCTATACATATAGATATAGCATATAGATATACACATATATATGCATATATGTGTATATGTGTATGTATATATGTGAACATATGTGTGTGTGTATTCAACACCAGCACATATAGGGGACAAACTTTTTTTTTTGGGGGGGGTGAGGCAATTGGGATTAAGTGACTTGCCCAGGGTCACACAACTAGTAAGTGTCAAGTGTCTGAGGCTGGCTTTGAACTCAGATCCTCCTAAATCCATGGTCGGTGCTCCATCCACTGTACCACCTAGCTGCCCCAAGGGGACATAATTTTTTTTTAATGAGGCAATTGGGGTTAAGTGACTTGCCCAGGGTCACACAGCTAGTAAGTGTTAAGTGTCTGAGGCCGGATTTGAACTCAGGTACTCCTGACTCCAGGGCCGGCGCTCTATCCACTGTGCCATCTAGCTGCCCCGGGGACAAACTTTTAAAGAACTTGTCATGCTATCTGTGAAACCTCCTAGAAATGCTATGCACAAGAAATGGCCTCACTGCTCCCTTGTCAATGACCTTTCTTCAGTTATTCTCATATATAAATGAAAAGTAAAACTGGCAGAATTGAAGCTGAGGGAGGGGCCAGAAGCTAGAGGGGCTCCCTGAAGATGCTAATAGTTAAGTGTTTGTCAAGATATGGACTCAATTACACTGGTGTCCCTTCCTTCTCCCTTTATTCTCCTCCTTTATTCTTTCCTGGACACTTCACTGTGTATTTTGATAACCCAGTACCTAAGAGGGTCCAAGCAATATAATCTAAAAACAACCTCTCTCTCTCTCTCTCTCTCTCTCTCTCTCTCTCTCTCTCTCTCTCTCTCTCTCTCTCTCTGTTGTTTTGGAGATTTCTTGGCATGTGGAAGAGATTCAGTGGAACATATAAATCATCAACTATTATGTTTGGAAAAAAAACCTCAGGTACTAAAAAAAACTCACAAGTGTAATACAATCCTAGGTGAAGAGCACTGGTGAAATGAGAGGAAAGAGTCAAGGGTTTGCCCAAAGAGACAAGACAGATTGCTAGAAGTGGAGAGAAGAATAAGGAAATCTCCTTTAGCACAATTACCATGATTAAAGAGGAGGGAAGAGGGAAAGTAAGGAAAGAAACAAGAATTTATTAGGCACCTACTATGTTTCAGGCACATGGTAGAATTATACCGTTATTTGCTGTCGTCTTTGCTCAGTCATTTCAGTCATGTCCAACTCTTCCAGACCCCATTTGGGGTTTACTTGGCAAAGATACTGGAGTGGTTGGCCATTTCATTCTCCAGCTCATTTGACAGAACTAAAGCAAATAGAATTAAATGACTTGCCCAAGGTCTCATAGCTAACAAGTCTCTGAGGTCAGATTTGAAGATCATGAAGATGAGTCTTCCTCACTCTAAGCCCAGTGCTCTATCCACTGTACCACCTGGCTGACCCTTATCCTACTAAGCACTTTACAAATATTATTTCATTTGGTCCTCACAATGATCCTGGGAGGTAGACACTATTATGATCCTCATTTTACAGTTTAGTAAATTGAGGAAGACAACAATTAAGTGACTTGCCCAGGGTCATAAAGTGTCTAAGGTCATATTTGAACTCAGGTCTTGCTGACTCCGGGCCCAGCGCCCTATCCACTATGCCACCTAGCTGCTTCTAAATAAAGCAGTATCCTTTTTCTGGTCCTAAATTTCCTTTCTCATTGGATCAAGTCAAATAGAGTATGACCACCAGTCAACTTCCAATCTGACAATATGATATATATTTTATAACTCCAGTAATTAACCCCTTTGTTCACAACCAAATATGTGATCCCTCCCCTCAAACCTGCTAGTCTTTTTTATTTAACTATTCTTGCCAGTAACACCAACTTTCACCCAGTTGCCCATGTTCAAAATCCCAGTTTGATCTCAGTCTCCTTCCTCCTTCCTCTCCTTAAACTCATCAATACCTGTTGATTCTCTCTTGGCACCATCACTCACATCCATCTGTTCCTTTCTGTTCTCAAGGGCACTTCCTTGAGATAGGCCTTAGGGCCTTCTGTCCAGTTTAGACTATTGCAACTGCCCCTTACTAGACTTTTCCTGCCTGAATTCTCTCCAATATATCCTTAATACCCCTAATAGTGTAATCTTTTTTTATCCATTGTCTTGGTTAAGTCACTCCTCTGCTCAAAAATCTTCACTGGCTCCCTAATATTTACCAAGTAATATTCAATTTTTTAATCTAACATTAAAGCCCTTATCTCTTATTAGTCCTTTCCACTCCAGCAAAACCATTCTCTTTCCCTTGAATATGCTTTCTGACATCCTTTGTGTTCTTACCCACACTTTTCCCTATGACTGGCATTTTCTTTATTCTTTTTTGTATTTCATAAAGAAGTACCTCTAAATTGTCTGATGAAAGAACATCAGACTTTCATTCAACAACCATTTATTAAGCAATATACCAAATATTGTTCTATGAACTCAGGATACAGAGATTTTTTTAAAAAGCAGTCCCTACCCTCATAGACCTGAGATTCTATTGAGGGGAACAATATATGTAAAGTAAATACAATACAAATGCAAAGTAAACGCAAAGCAATTTAGGTAGAAGTAGGTTTCTGCCAACTAGGGAAGATCAAGAAAGGCCTTTTGTAGGAAATGACACTTGAGATGATCTTTGAAAGAAGTTAGGGTTTCAAAGAGGTGAAGATGGAGATAAAATGCATTCCAGGCATGAGGGCCATTGTTTGTTCTTTGTTCCTGAAGAAGAGAACAATGACATCAGGTGAAGTCATGACTTCCACTGGATTGGATTTAAGTGAGGGAGAGCTGTGTAAGGTCACCAACCTCACTCTCTCCTCCAGAGTCATCTGGGTCCATTGGCAAGATATCTATCAGAATGACTGGAGATGGCTCCAGATGTTTAAGCAATTGGGGTTAAGTGACTTGCCCAGGGTCACACAGCTAGTAAGTGTCTGAGGTGAGATCTGAACTGAGGGCCAGTGCTCTATCCACTCAGGGCCAGTGCTTCCACCCATCTGCCCCAGGCATGAGGGACAGATTATGCAAAAGCATGGAGATGAGAAATGGATTGCCATATAAATAGAACACAAAGGGGAAAGTAGGACTGGATCATAGAATGCATCAAAAGGAATAATATAAAATAATCCTGGAAAGATAGACTTAACCCAGACTGTGAAGGTCTTTAAATACCAAACAAAGGAATTGGTGTTTTATTCAAGAAGAAACAATAAGATACTGGAATTTCCTTGAACAGAGAGTAATGTGGTCAGCCCTTTTTCAAAAGAGTGAGACCTCCTATATATGTCCCCTTCTCGTTACCTACTTTCATGACTTCAGTGTCTCATGTAAACATCTTATAAGCAGTGCTCCTTTATAGTCATCCTTACCAACAATTTTTTGCCAACTTATTGGCAATTGCTTGCACTTTCATAAAGATGGGACAAGGCCTTTATTGGTCTCTAATCAGTTCCCTCTTTTTGTTGCCCAAGGAAAAGGGAAAATTAGAATTGGTTTCCCATCTGGACAAAACATCATTGACCCCAAGGATATGAACAAATAGTTTCAAAAGAAGAAGAATTGATCAACAACAACCAAATGAAAGGATGCTGGAAATTACTACTAATAAAAGGAAAACAAATCCAAAGAACCCTCATGTGTAGCAAATTGACAAAGCTGATGAAATATGGGAATAGTTATTTTTGGAGGGGTTTTAAAAAGATGGTCACAATGACACATTGATGGTGGAGCTGTGAATTGATCTAATAATTCTAGAAAGGAATTTCCAATTATAGGAAGAGAGTGACTTAAATATTCATAACCCAGAGATTCCACTGATAAGCATGAACCTCAAGAAGGTCAATAACAAAAAGAAAAGCCTCATATACACTAAAATAATAATTGCATTATTTTGTAACAGCAAAGAATTAAAAATAAAGTCATCATCCATTGGGGAATGGCTAAATAAATTGTCATGTATGAAGGGAGCTGGAAGAAATCACAAATATGATGAATGCAAAGAAGCATGGATATGGTTATGTGAACTGATACAAAGAATAATACATATAACCAACAAAACAATATTCACAATTATGACAACAATATAAATGGAAAGAACAACAACAATGAAACAATAGAAACTGAACGTTGTAAGATCATAATGGCCAAGTTCGCTCCTAAAAAGAGATGGCAAAGGTCAGAAAATATAGGTGAGAAACATTTCATTTAATGTCAGACTTTTTCTACATATTAATTAATTTTGTTAAACTTTTTGTTTCTTTGCTCTTTTTAAAAATTCTTTATTACATGGGATGATTGCCCGGGACAGTGTCAGCAGGGAATATAATGGGCAGTGTAGATGTTGTAAAAATGTTAAAAATATGAATGAAAATTTGGTTTCTTTAAAATTCTGACCAGAAGAATAAGCTGTGATATTGTAGAGGTATTGGAACTGAGATGTCCCATACATCAGTGAGGAAGGGAGATGGAGAACTTGATAAACGTAGGTATGCTAAGTCAAAAGGCAAATTCTCAGAAGGCCTATCCCTAACTCTACTTCCTCCTCCTTCTAGGAAAGACCATCACACCTGAGGTCTAGTAACCATAACCCAATTGTATCTACCTTCTCTACAGACTAAGACTCAGTATCCTTTTCCCTAAATCCCTCTGCTCCTGCCCCTGTTCCCAATTTCTCTGCCACTTGGCTTCTTATTTTATGACTTCAGGCTTCCCTTGTGTGAGTTCAAACTAGCTCTAGGTTCTTTGTGAAAGCCAGCTAGGCTCTGAAGGACCTAGGACTCATGGGATCATAGATTTAGAGCTGCAAAGATGCTTAGAAGTCATCTATGCCAAATACTCTCATTTTACAAGTGAAGAGTGTCTCATTGATTTCATCAAGGTGGCAAATTTAGTGGCAGAGGTGGAATTCTGACCCAGGTCCTCTGACTCTGGACCCAGCACTCTTTCCACTGTACCTCAAATCTTTCAGTCCTGTTGAATTACAATCCCTCTGTTAAAGTCCAACTCAAAAACCACCTCATCCAGGAAGCCTTTCTTGGTAACCTTGACAATAACATCCATTTCCCTCAGACATTACATAGCACTTTGTTTCCCATCTCACTAATGCACCTACCATGAAATACTGTGATATGATGCATTGTCAGCACCACCAACATGGTATAGTACATAGGAAGCTGGCTGCAGAGCTGGGTTCAAATCCTGCCTCTGACATATACTGGCTGGGTGACTGTGGTCAAATCACTTATCCTCCCACTACTCTAGGTGGCTCCCCAATTTCCAAAGGAAATAATAATTTGTATTAGTAGAAAGTTCCTCACCACCATCTCTCCACACTGATGAAATCACAGGTGCAGTCTCTATCCCTGGTTACATATATTTGTGTCAGTCTCATAATTTTGTTTAGAGCTCTCCAGAATCTTTGAGATCATCTAATCCAACCTTCTCATTTTACAGGTTAGGAAACTGAGACTCAGAAAGGTTAAGTAGACTCCTAAAGGTCACATATGTTGAAAATAGGAAGACTGAGATTTGAACTTTATTCTTCTTTTCTTTCTTTCTTTTTTTTTTTGGTGAGGCAATGAGGGTTAAGTGACTTGCCCAGGGTCACACAGCTAGTGTCAAGTGTCTGGGCTCACATTTGAACTCAGGCCCTCCTGAATCCAGGGCCAGTGCTTTATCCACTGCGTCATCTAGTTGCCCCCTGAACTTTATTCTTTAACTCTAAATCCAGGGGCAGCTAGGTGGCACAGTGGATAGAGCACTGGCCCTGGAGTCAGGAGTACCTGAGTTCAAATCCGGCCTCAGACACTTAACACTTACTATCTGTGTGACCCTGGCCAAGTCACTTAGCCCCAATTGCCTCACTAAAAAAAAAAAAAAAAACAAAAAAACAAAACAAAAACAAACAAAAAACAAACAAAAAAACCCAATAAAACTCTAAATCCAGTTATTCTTTCCACAATACCACCTCCACTCCAGATGGCAAGATACTTGAGGGCAGGGACTATGTCTTCTCAAAATCTTGTAATGTCCCCACTGACTCAAGGTCTCAAACAGTCTTGTATGGAAGAGATAGGATTTGACTTGGGTCTTTTTTTTTTTGCAGGGAAATAGGGGTTAAGTGACTTGCCCAGGGTCACACAGCTTCCACTTACTCAAATGAAATCACATTTGGGAAGAGTTTTCTAGACCTTAAAACACTATATAAATGCTAGCCATTATCATTATCATTATTATTCTATACATAATAAGCACTTAATAGATGTTTGCTGAATTAAAACTAATTTCAAAGGGATTCTAATGCATGTCTCTGTACTCCATCCCATTACTCTGATGACACATGTTGTCTTGTAAAGCACTTATTTGTGTTCATGTCTCATCTATCCTACTAGACAGTAAGACCTTGAAGATGAGGACTATTTTCTATATTGTATCCTCAAAGCATCTAGGATGGTGCTTCACTATAATCAGAAGTTTTAAAAAATTTTTGATGGAAAGAATGAGGAGAAACTGAGGCGCAGAGGTGACAAATGACTCACATTGAATATGAGGAAAATATTCCCAATGATTAAAACTTCCAACACTGAATGAGATGCCTTGAAAGCTAGTCCTTTAACCCTCATAAGGTCAGTGTCTTCCTTTCTTCTATCGAGTATTTCCAATTGATACTGCCTATATCTTGTTTTTTCCATAATTGTTTTCAAGTTGTCCCCATCATTAGACTGTGAGGTTCCTGGCACATAGTAGGTGCTTAATAAATGCTTATTGGCCAACAGACTGTTGATTCAGCAAAGATGATATGATCACTTTCTAGGTGTGTCACAGAGAAGATTCTTGTTCAGGTGTGTTAGATGGTCTCCAAGTTCCCTTCCAATTCTGAGACACTATAGACAGAATGGTACAAGAATCAAAGGACCCAGGTTCAAATTTGATAATTACTAGTTCTCTGATAATTACTAGTTCTATGAACTTGGACAAGTTATTTCAGCCCCCTGGGCTTAGTCTTATAATCTATAAAACAAGGGGGTGGATTCAGTGGGTCCTTTGAGCTTTAGATATTTGCTCTAGCGAATGGTTAACTATCATTTTAAAAGAAACATCTCTTTCCCTTCCCTCTGAAAACCTATACCCTAGGCATTCTATAGAATAATTTCTAACCTTCCAATTCTACCTGAGAATAACCCCAATGTCTTCCATTTTGCTGAAGTGGAGGCTTCAAAAATAAATTGAGAAATCACAACCTGTGGCTTTGGCTCAGAAACCATGATCCTGTCTCTCCAGAAGAGCAGGGCTGGAACTACGAAAATCTGGGCTAATCCTCCAAAGCTCCCCCTCCCTCAACACAACATACAATCAGAAAAGGAAACGCAAAGGTTGGTCACCTCAGCCACCGAAAGGCTCATTTACAAACAATACCTGATGTCTAAAAGACCTCTGTCACAGTCAGAAGTCATCACAGCTCACTTGCAGTGATCAATTTATGCTGACAGCTAATCTAGCAAGAGCCATTTGTCTAATCATATCCAATTTTAACCCTGTTTACCAGGGTGTTGCCAAGTGATTAGAGATCAAAAATACTGATCAATTATTAAAGTGCTGCTTCTTAAAAACTGAAACAGCAACAACAACAGTAGCACCAGCAACAATTTTGCTGCACATACTTCCGGTGATTTTTTTTCTCCTTCATATTTTTATTGTAATTAAGGAGCAAGTCACCTTAGAAAGATTTATTTAAAAACATAAGTCAGAACCTTGGTTTGCCGCTCCCCTCAGGGGACAAATCATAAGATTTAGAACAAAGAAAGTCAGGGCAGCTAGGTGGTGCAGTGGCTAAAGCACTGGCCCTGGATTCAGGAGGACCTGAGTTCGAATCTGACCTCAGACACTTGACACTTACTACTTGTGTGACCCTGAGCAAGTCACTTAACCCCAATTGCTACACACACATACACAAGAATTGGAACAAAGAAATTCCTGATAGATCATCTAGTTCAAAGCTTCCTCCTCAGAATAAGGCTTTTAAATACATAAAACAAAATACAAAAGATTACAAAGGAACCAGTTATGTTCAGATGCAGTTATCAAAATATTTGTTTTAATTCACAGATTCAAAACTTTTCATTTTTCAGATGATGAAACTGAGGCCCAGATCAGGAAAGCAATTTGTCCAAGATCACACTTGTAGGAAATGTTAGAAGCAGGATATGAAGCTAAAGCCTGAATTCTTTGCACTGCATCACAGTAGCCTCAGAAATACTGGGAGATCATGACCCAAGAGCTTTGGGATGCTGCTGTCTTCTACAGTCGCTGAAATGCCCCCCACTTCCATTTCTCTTATAGAATGCCTGAGGCAAAGAAGCTGAAGATACCACCCTCGTAAAATCTAAGGCCCTCCCAGAAGGTAAGCTTCCCCTAAGACTAGGGTAAATAGCTCATGCCAAGGCTGGAGTTGGCCTGCAAGATCTCTATTACCCTCCTAAATGACCCCACTTTGCAGTAAGACACCAGATGATCCAGCTGAGCTCAGCTCTTTTCCCAGATCTAATGCTAGTGATGCCTTAGAATTTTTCCTGCCTATTAGTGACCCAACTTGTGGCTCCTAGATAGCATTTATTTTCCATCATTCACACAGTACTTACATCCTTCCTTAATATCTGTAATTTGTCCTATCTCTTCTATTAAATTGAAGGGTTTTTGAGCCTTTTCCATGCCATGAATTCCCTTGGTAGGCTGAGGAAGCCCAGAAACCCCTTCTCAAAATAATTCATTTAAATGCATAAAATAAAATCCGAAGGATTTCAAAGAAAACCTCAATACCTTCCCTTCCCTTATTAAGGTTCTAGGGATCTGGTCTTCACATAGATAACTAAATGAATAATCAATCAGGAAACATTTATTGATCACCTACAATGTGCTAAGCACTATGGTAGGTTTTGGGTATACAAAGACAAAAATAAAAGATACATAGATACATAGATATATGGTAGATGGAAAGAGATATAGATAAAAGATAGATGATAGATGTAGAGAAAATATAGAGATGATAGATAAATGACAGATAGACAGGATAGATAAAAGATAGATGGAAAGAAACGATAGGGATACAGAACCTATGAATTCACTAAAAAGGAAATTTTATATGTGTGTGTTGACAGATATAGAAATAGACATATAGCTAAGGATACAAATAGATGTAGATATAGATACAGTAGTATAGTCACAGACACAGATATAAACTAGATATAAATATATAGGTTAATATAAAATAAATAAAACATAGAGGACGAAGGCACTAGCATCAGGATGATCAGAAATGGTACACCCCTATTTGTTCTTATCACCTATACTCTTCATTTTGATCTGCAATTCAGTATCAAGGAAGTGTCAAGTGGCTCCAATAGCCAACCATCACCTCTCCTGACTTCTGCCCCTTCCCACATGGCCAGGCATGTGTGTTCTAGGGAGCTGGCCAACCCACCTACCCCCTACTTTTTCAGTTTCAAAATCATTCCAGGAAGCACTTATCTTAGAACCAAGCTGTTAACTCCAACCCCAAACTGCTGACCAACTATCTCTACTTTGCTCCAGTCCCACAGGACCACCCCAGTTCTAAAGAATCTGGAATCCAAATGACTGTAATAGCCTCTGATCTGGCTTCCCTGCCTCTAAATTCTTCACCTTTTCAATTCATCCTATATTGTCAACAGAGTAATCTTGAGCTAGAGCTCTGATAATAGTATTCTCCTGCTCAAAAACCTTCAATGTTTCCCCACTACCTACAAAATAAAGTCCTAAGACTTTACCCTAATATTCTTGGTACTTTAGAGTTGAATTTCGATATATATTCCTAGTCTCCCCCTTTCCCCCTTTGCCCAATTAAATCCCTATACCCTAGCCAATTTATGATACTTTATATTCTTGGAACACCTCCAAGATATTGCTCATGTAATTCCCTCCATCTGTAATGCCCTTTTATGTGTCCCTTCCCTTGTCCTATCCCTTTCCTTGTCTTCACTTGTAAAACTACTACCCATCTTTCTTTTCTTTTCTTCTTCTTTTTCTTTTTTTTTACTTGCCCAGTGTCACACAGCTAGTAAGTGTCAAGTGTCTGAGGCCAGATTTGAACTCAGGTCTTCCTGAATCCAGGGCCAGTACTTTATCTACTGCACCACCTAGCTGTCCTCTACCCATCTTTCAATGTCAATTATCCTTCAATTACTAGCTCAAATGTCATTTTCACTTTGGTCCATGGAACCTTTTAGAAAAAAATGGAAGTTTTATGTCATCCACATTTATTTATGCTTTCAATAAATATCTAGTAAAAGACTGTTATGGAACAAGGCAATGTTTACTTCCATGAAGCCTTGCCTGATCATCCCAGCTAAAAGTAATTCTGTATTTCCTACAAAGCCTCTTATTTTGTTATTCACATGATACTTATATATTTACTGAATATCTGTAATTTGTCCTGTCTCTTCTGTTAAATTGAGGTTTTTAAGCTTTTTCATGCCATGAGCCACTTTGGTAGGCTAAGGAAGACTAGGGACCTCTACTCAGAAAAATGCATTAAAATGCATAAAATAAAAAACAAAGCATTTCAAAGGAAAACAATTATATTGAAACGTAGTTATCAAAATATTATTTAAAACACATCCTTGGACAAAGTTAAGGATCTGTGTACTAGACTACATTTTGTATAGCTCTGTATTCCCCACAATATTTTTTGGTATCTTGGGCATATTATGTATCTCAAGGGGAGGGGAAAGTAAGGGAGAAAAGGGGAGGAAAGGTGTCATGGGAGCATTTTCCTAAGACTAGGGCTCATGGAGATTGGGTTAGTTTATCTTTGAAATTATTTAAACTGTGATAAGAACTGCTAGAAAAACTGAAAAGCAGTCTGACAGAAATTAAGCTTAGGCCAACCTTTTATACCCTATTCCACAATAAATTCAAAATGTATAGTGAGTCCATTAAAGAACATAAAACTTAAAAATTTAAAAAGAAGTAGATCATATATCTTTCAGAGCCATGTATAGTAGATAAATTCTTAGCCAAAGGTATAAATGCAACTAAAAAAGATAACAAAGATCATTTTCATTACAAAAAATTACAAAGCTTTTGCCCCCCCCCAAAATGTATTCATCTAGGACAAAAAAGGATGTGGTCTGCTGGAGGAAAAATCTTAGTATCCCATATCTCTGATAGGGGTTTAGTATCCAAGACGTATTAACAACTAAGAAAAATTCAAGACCAGAAATGATTCCCCAGTAGACAACTGGTCAAAGAATATAAACAAACAGTTCTCAAAAGAATTTCAAGCTACTAACAATTATATGAAAGAATGTTCCAAATCACTAATAATGAGACATGCAAATCAAAACAATCTTGAGGTTTCAATTCACAGCAAGTGTATGAAAAAATGAAAAAAATGGGAATAGTCAATTTGGATTGTAAAGAAAAACAACTTGGAAATGCACAATATTCTCTGCTAGGTAATGACCAAACATAATTCCAGGGGACTGATGAGAAAACATGCCTTCAATCTCCTAAAAGAGAAATGATGAACAAAAGATGATGTAGGATGAGCTATACATACATACATACATACATACATACACACCCATATTTTTGGGCATAGCTGATGCAAGAATTTATTTTCCTTGGTGATATACATACACATGCATATAAACACATGTGTATATTATATACATATACACATAGGAGACTTGTGTTTGCTACAAAGGTTTTAGTTTTCTTTATTTTTTCTAATAAGGGGTGGGTGGGAAGGAGAGAAAATAAATATTTATGAATTGAAAAAATTATTTTTTTAATTGCCAATGTTGAAGGGATGGTGGGAAAATAGTCACAGTAATGCTTTGTATGTAGAGCAAAAAATTAGTATAACTATTCTGTAAAGCAATTTGGAATAATAATTTTAAAAGGGGGCTAAAATGTTCATTCCCTTTGACCAAGAAGTTCCACTGCTAAGCTTATATATTAAAGAAGTTATTGATTTTTTTAAAGGACTCTATATATGCCAAAAACAAAAGTATAACCTCACCAACCAGGGAATAGCAAAAAAAAAATCATGTATATTGAATGCAATGAAATCACTATGCCATAAGAAATGATGAAAATGATGACTATAGAGAATCATGGAGAAACTTACATGAACTGATTCAAAGTGAAGTAAGCAGAGCCAGGAAAATAATTTACACAGACTACAAGAATGTAAATAGAAAAAAACAACAGCCCCAAATTATTGAAAATGAATATTGTGAAATTATAAAGCACAAGATTGGCTCCTAAGAAGATATATGAGAATACACTTCTTCAGACTCCTTTCCAAGGTTGAAGGTGGTGGGGCATGATGGAAGGCAGTATATGGATATAAAATATTGCATATAATGTCATATTTTTCAGTGTATTAATTGGTTTTGCTGACACTCTTCTTTTACTTTTTTTCTTTTAAAAAAAGTATTTATTACAAATGATGGCTGGAGATAGGGACAGGTATTGGGGAAAATCCAAGCCATATGAAGATAAAAGATATTGATAAAAATCTATTTTTAAGAAAGTGTTGAAACTGTCCTCAAAATTTAATTGAGGGGCAACTAGGTGGTACAGTGAATAAAGCACCTGCCCTGAATTCAGGAGGACCCAAATTCTAATCCAGTCTCAGGCACTTGCCACTTACTAGTTCTGTGACCCTGGGCAAGTCATTTAATCCTCATTGCCCCGCAAAAAGAAAACAAAACAAAAACAAAAATTAATTGAATGAGGGACAAAGAATGGTGCTGTTGATGTAACTCCATAGATTTTTTTAAAATGGTATGAGTAACTCCAACTGGACCCTAAAGCAGACCAGTGCATGACCAACACCAGAGAATCAACACTAGGAAGCCATGTTCAGCTGAATTAACTATATCTTCAGTGAATATCCTTTCCCTGATCAGAAGGTCTTTGGCCTAATATGGATAAGTAAGACCTGAGTTTGAATCCTGCCTTAGCTATGTGAACCTAAACAAGTCATTTCTCCTTTTTCAGCCTCAGTTTCCTCATATGTAAAGTAGATAATAACTGTACCTACCTCACAAGGTTGTTATGAGGATCAAATGAGATAACATATGCAAAGTACTTTGCAAACCTTAAAGCATTATATAAATGCTAGATGTTGTTATTATTAGTAGTAGTAGTATGTGTAAACCGCCTCTTGCTAACTGTTTGATGACTACCAAATATCAATTTCATTCCATTCTCAAACCCAAACCACTAGCCTGACCTGGTTGCTATAGAACACAAGGGATGAAGAGATAAGGGAAAAGAAGGAGAAAGGTTAAAAATAAAAGGGGATGTAAACACTCTGATGGCTCCAAGATTTCCTTTAGAAGTTCTAAAATGAGGAAGTAAAAAGAATAGTATCCAAACTCTCTGTGAGATGGGCTACCTGAGCTGGACTTACCTAATTAAGAAAGCTAATCAAAAATAACACAAAATAGGGCAAACCATGTAAATCCAGTTATGATGGCAGTATTTCAGCACATCTGATTAAGGATGCAGCGAACAGCCCACATTGAATTTAGATTTTAATGAATGTCCAAAACTTGCTGACACAGGTCTTACAGAGACAACAAAGTGAAAGCCCACACAGGTCAGATCTGTCTCTCTTGATGAGCTAATGCCTTATGCTATTAGGAGTTCCTCCCAGGCATAGTGTTCTAACACTGTTGTCATTGCTTGGAGAGGCACAAAGTATAAAAAAGATGACAGCACCTGGGACTCCTACCTAACTGCTAAATTACATGGGCAGAAAAGCCCCTTGTCCTTGTTTAATCATCACATGGGTAAAAGTTGCTGGCATAACAGCAAGGTCCTTTCTGGTCCCTGCAATCTCAACAGACTGTACCTTGGATGCTGCCAATCTCCCTTGTCAGTTTCTCACTGCTCAATCCAATAAGCATTTATTAAGTATCTACCAAGTGCCTCTTCCAATTAGGTACCTACTATGTGCCTTTTATTAAGTACCTACTAAGGACCTATAGTCCATTTCATTTATTCATTCATTCATTCCTTTGTTCATAGCATGCTATGACAGGGGCTGGGGATACAGAGGCAAAATCTACTCTTAAAAACTGATTCTGCTGGAGGTAGAGAGGTGAGATACATGTACATATATATATATATATATATATATATATATATATATATAAAACATGTAAACATATATAAAAGAACACTGAAAAGAAGAAGACTGAACAACCAGGAAATCAGTTAACCCTTCCAACCCCAGGCTGTTTTGAGCTGCTACCAAGGCCCAGCATCGCACACTATTGCTTCCCACTTCCAAAGCCCTGGTTCCAACTATTCTTTCACTTAGGAATGAGACATTCTTTCCATGATATCCTTCAGATATTTACACATGTACAATCCCCTTGTCCCGTCCCTTTCCAATTAGGTACTTAATACAGCTCGGATCCTTTTGCCACCACATAATAATTTACACAGAACACTTAATTAGCTTCTTAGATAAAAATAACATGTAATTTGTTTGGTAATTATATGTTTCTGAAACTGCTGAAAGCAACTCATTACAGGAATTTGGTGCACTTAGAATAGATTACCTTAATTCTATTTTCTGTTTATCCAATTATATCTGTCGGTCTTAATTGTATTGTAAATTGTGTCGAGCTGGAAGGTGACTATAAAACCCTCATTCCTTTGGATTTCATGGTTGATTCCCATATGCGACATATCCCTTCTAGGAATAGAATTAGGGTGTTGAAAACCAGGAGTAATGTTATGTCCAGTCATGTTGGGAAGCAAGGTGACCCACCCAATGAGGAAGATTTTATGTATGAAGTGTTGTTTGTTTGTTTTGTTGCCAAATTGCATTTGCTAAATTTGGGGGGATTTTCTAAATTATCTGCTACTTTTATATCAATGGCTATTCATATAATAATGGCTACTGCACCCATTTTGGCAGTATTTATTATTAAAGTACTGACCACGTAGCATTTAACACAATCAGGAAAACCCCCAGCACCATATTTCTAAGAATGAGAACACACGTCCTACCAGTCTATTCTGCCCTCAAAGGATAATGCTCACCAACCTATGGCCTCCCCAGCCAAGAGTGCATTCTAATATGGCTATGGTACAGCTTTTATCCTCTTTTGATAGAGGCCAGACACTACACACTGAGCAAAACTAATTGGCTAGCATCATTCAATTCCATTGGTTGGCGTGACCAGAGAGTGGTCCATATTAAAATGAGCTCTGCAGATGACATCAGGGCATAATGGGAGAGACCCTCTGAGGGGCAAAGGCCACTAGGTGTGACAATCCCATAAGCAAAATTTAGCTATTTTCCATTTCTATTGTTTGCCCTGAACAGGATTAAAACTTCCTCCTAAGAATTAAACCTTCTGAAGAGAGAGAGAGTGTGTGTGGTGAGTGCAGGAAGAGAGAAAGGGAAGAAAGCCAACTAAAACTGCGTCTCTGGTTCCCCCCCCCAAGAAATCCATTATTAATAATTATTTTCTTGCAGAAGCTTCCTCTAGTTCAGGAAATGACCCATGAACCAACATTCTAAAGCAAAGAAGCAATCCTGAAATATCTGTTGCTGTCCTTTAAAATCTCTCTATACTTCCATTCCAACTATGTTCTAGACAAAAAAAAAAAACTATAAAGTCTTCTTGTGAATCCTCCCTTTGCCATGTAAACTAAGGCTAACCTCACTCTCTCCGACAAGTATTTGTTGAAAAAAGGGAGTGCAAGGCCACAGAATTTACAAAGTAGGAGATGCTGTCCCCTCCCTCAAGGGGCTTGCTAACAAACCTGAGGCAGCAAAAGCAGGAAACATGGAATAGAACAATCAAGTTACTGCACGGGATTGAAAGTGAGCAAGACTTCACTCATAGAAATAAGAAATCAGACATTGTAAACTAAAATAACTGGAGAAAGGCTCCATTAAAAAAAAAAAGTAAAACTTAAGCTGGATCTCAAAGAAGGGTGAAATTTTGCATAATCAAAGAAGAGAGATGGTGTTCTGGGAGAGATAAACTGCCTGGACAAAGGTGTGGAGGCAGGAATGATCATTACATGTGCCAGAGAAAAAGAAGGCAAGGTCTTCATTAGAGTAGAAGGTTCGTGTTGGGGAATAGGAGGGAGATAAGTTTAGGGGTGGTAGATTAAAGCCAATGACAGCCTAGAAAAATAGGCAGATTTGATTCAATAGGCAACAGGAAGCCATTGTTTGTTCTTACAAGGGGGAAGTATCATTGAAAAGGAGTTTTAGGGGTTTTGTTTTGAGTTTGGGGTTTGGGGTTTGGGGTTTGGGATTTGTTGGTTTTGATCTGCATTTTCTTTGGCAACATGGCTGATGTGGAAACATGTTTTGCATGACTAAACATGTATAATCTATATCAGATTGCTTGCCTTCTCACAGAAGGCAGAAGAGAGGAAGGGAGATAGAATAGGGAGCTAAACTTTTTTTTAAGTTTAAAAAATGTACATGTAATTTTTTAAGTGCACTAAATGGGGCGGGAGAGAGGAGGCAAGAGAGTTTCCAGGAAAATAGCCCTGCAGCAGGGTGCACAGGAGTCCAAATAACTCAATCAGAGGACTGTTGGATTTCTAAATGTAGGATTTCTGGTTCAAATCACTTTTCTGATGGAGGCCATTTTTAAGAGGTAGAATAGAAAGAGAAGTGAATTAGGAGACAGGAGACCTTGAGTTTATTTCAGACTCTTCCACCAAATAACTGTGTGGGTTTTTTAGGCAGTCACTTTTTCTTCCTAAGCCTTAGCTTAACCTAGATCTCTAGCCAAGCTTGAAATATTTTACATAAAACCGTCCTAATTGAGTAGAGAATTTTAAAGCAACACCAAATGCCTGCATGAATGATGGAGTTGGAATGAGAATTGGAAGAGAAAAGAGACATTATTCCTTCCATGTCTGAGGAAGATGTTCTGGGGCCAGCCTTCTCTTTGGGACCAGTTCCAGAGAGGAGAAAATAAAAGACTCTCTTATAGATATGTAGGTGAAACTGGTTCCTCAAAATGTCCCCAATTGCCAGCTAGTGTACCTAGAAATTTGGGGGAACTTTCTCTTTGATGAGCTTGCTGTCTCTTCATTTGTTGAATGATAACTCATCTCTTTACTATCCAAAGAGCTTTTCATTCGTGTGTATTTACTAGTATTTGCTTACACATAGAAGATCTCTAATTTCTGTTTGCAATCTGCTTGGATCAATGGGTTTGCTTTCTATTTACTATTTGTGTGATGGAAAACTGGTGGTTGAAATTTTGGAGTATCTTCCCTCCTTAGGAGATAGTGTCCAAGAAAGTGCCTTTTTGACTCAAACCAATTGTGGTCCTAGACTAAAAAAGAAAAAAGCAAGCAAGTATGCAGGACAGCTAGGTGGCATAATGGGTAGAGTGCCAGGCCTACATTCAGGTGAGCCCTGAGTTCAAAACCGGCTTCTGACACTTACTAGTTGTGTGACTCTGGGCAAGTCACAACCCCGTGTGCCTCAGTTTTCTCATCTGTAAAATGAGCTGGAAAAGGAAATGGCAAACCACTCGAGTATCTTTGCTAAGAAAACCCTAAATGGGGTCACAAAGAATCAGTCAACTGAACAACAAAAACAAGCAAGTATTTAAGTACTAATGTGTGCTCAGCACTTTAAAAATATTATCTCATTTGTTCTTTACAATAACCCTAGGAGGTAGGCTCTATTATTATCCCCATTTTACATATGAAAAAATCTCTCTGTGTGCACAGCTAGTAAATGTCTGAAGTTGGGTTAGAATTCAGATCTTCCTTATTCCTGGCCCAGAGCTCTATCTACTTCACTTACCTACCTAAATATTTTAGAGAGGCAGATGGATATAATTCTAGTCCAATATCCCTCTCTCTATGGAGAACAGAGCCACCAGACTCATGACCCCTTTTCCTGTCCCTCTCAAGGCAAGAAATGCAGCCATCCTTGGAGAGTAATGAGTAAAATTCCAAAGATACCTAGCAATGCTTCCTTATGAACCATCAGCCTATAAATTTAGACATTCCATTTGGATGTACATAACTTACATGGACAGCACACACCTTACACCTATAAAGTGAAGAGGTTGGGTTAGATGATTTGAGGGGCAAAATGATATAGTGGAGAGAGCACCCAATTTGGTGTCAGAAAACAAATCTAAATGCCCAGCTCTGCCATTGAGTGATTTTGGGGAAAGGGCCTTTCTGGCCTTCAGTTTCTTCACCTGTAAAATAAGTGAGTTTCAACTAGATGACTTCTAAGATGCCTTTTTACTCTATGTAGACTAGAGACTGTGGGGGGGGGGGCCGCTGGAGCACATACCAGAGTTTCCAGCAGATGAGACATCCATTTAAACTCAAGGGAATATAGATACTGATGGTTCAGGCCCGGGCCTTTTGCTGACTTAGCACTGTGTCCATAGTGATATTCAACTTGTCATTCATACCCATGGAAAAACCACAGCATAGCCAGATGAGTCAACTAGGGCCCACCCCACTCAGAAATCCTCTCTCCTCCAGCATCTGCTGAGGAAGTCTGGACAAAGATGGGATGACAACACAGGACATTCCTACTCTGACACTGGCTTTCTCAGTTTTAGGTCACTGCCAGCAAATCAAGAAATCTGGCACTTCTAAATATAGATTCATAGATTGGTGGAGCTGAAAGGGACCTTAGAGATTATCTAGTCTAATATCATCTGTCATTTTCCAGAAGAAGAAACTGAAGCTTAAAAAAATGTCAGATGATTTTCCTGAGGTCACACAGCTGGGACTCAAATCCCATTTTCCTGATGTCTGGTCCAGAGTCCTATGTCATAATTCCATAAAATTAATGGTGATTTCAACCATAATTAGATCTATCTACCTTGGTATGAGAGAATTCTAGTTTGCTTTATTTGTTATTGATTACTGTTTCTCAGACACCAGAGTAACATCCATGGGGGGAAAAAAAGAAGAGGGACTTTGGTATAATAGGTAGGATCAGTCTATCCTACCTTTCCCACCTCCATCCTCCTGCACTGGGGTTAAGATCTGGATATGTGTTTTATACTGTATCATTAAGAGGCCCCACAGCATCAAACCTATAGCAAGACCAGACCGAAGGACTTTTCAGTAAGCTAAATCTCTTGAAAGTGACACAAATTTTTTTCAAGCATTTCTGAATCAGCCTGGGCAACATACACATAATTTTCATTAGAACCATGTAATTTTAGATCTTTAAAGGATGTTATAGATAATCTGAATGCCATACCCCTGCATTTTTATAAATCATAGTACTAGAATCACAAAATCACAAATTCTAAGAGATGAAAAAGACTTCAGAAACCATCTAGTCCAAAATACAGCTTTAAAATAAGAATCCTGGGGCAGCTAGGTGGCGCAGTGGATAAAGCACTGGCCCTGGATTCAGGAGGACCTGAGTTCAAATCCAGCCTCAGACACTTGATACTTACTAGCTATGTGACCCTGGGCAAGTCACTTAACCCCAATTGCCTCACAAAAAAAATATATAATAAAATAAAATAAAATTAGAATCCCCTCTAAGACACATGGGACAAGTGATCATATAGCCTTGGTAGGAATACCTCCAGTGGTGGCAAGTCACTCCTTCTCACTTCCTGAGGAAAACCATCTGACTTGTGGCCTGTTGTAATTTTTAGGAAGGTGGTTTTTTCCCCCGACCCCAACAGAATTTTTTTGTCTCTTTCCATCTTCCACTCACTGTTCCTGATCATACCCTTTGGAGCCCAATAGAATAAATCAAATTTCACTCCTGTTGGACAATTCTTCAAAGATTTGAAGATAGCTTCTCCCATGCCCCCCCCAAGTCTTCTCCAGGCTAAATGTCCCTAACTCTTTCAACCAATCCTCCTATATCCTGATCTTGAGGCTCTTCCCTTATTGAAGATATAAGATCACTTTTATTTTCATTAAATTTCACTTTATTAAATTCAGCCCATCTTTTTATCCTGTCTAGGTTGTAGGAAATCATACATTTAAAAAAATTAAATAAAAAGCAAGCAACATTGTCCCTTACATAAAGTGACTTTTTTTTCCAAAAGAGTTTGTTTTCAGCATAAGGCTATAATCAAAGAAAGAAAGTACATCAGTACTGACTCTCCTGAATTCAAACTATCCTCCACATAGCTGCCAAATGAACATTTCTAAAGTGCAAGCCTGACCATATTTCTCTCCTGCTCAAGACGTAGTGGCTCCCTATTGCCTTTAGGATACAAGCTCATCAGGCATGTAAAACCCTTCACAATCTCACTGCAGTCTACCTTTCCAGGCTTACTATGAATTACTCCCCTTTGTACACTCTTGGCTAAAGAAACAGCATTATGTCCCTTGTACAACATGGTCAATCTTTTGGTGCATTTCACAGGCACCAAATGCCTATAAGGAACTACCTCTTAAGCTCTGGGTTCCTTCAAGGCTTAACTCAAGTGTCACCTCATACATGAAGTTTATTCTGATCCCTCCAGTTGGTAGCACCCTCCCTACTTTGTATCATACTGTCCCACACTTCCTCCTTCACTGTAGACTGAAAGCTCCTTGAAGGCAGGGACTGTTTCTTTTTTTTTTCTCTGTATGACCACTACATGGTACATAATAAGCACTTGACAAATCCTCACTGAGTAAATAAATGGCTACATCAATTAAACTCAAAAGCATCATCTCCTCTGAACACTGACCATATGTCTCAATTTTTCTTTTAATGTTTCTGTGGGTTATATATTTAGGTTTACCCTATACATTTCTGTTATTCTCTGTATTAAAATATAAACTTTATATTCAGGTTTCCATAGTGCTTTATGCAATGGAGAGCTCCCAAGAGGTCTGAACCTAGGAAACTGTGGAAGTGAGCCCACTTAAATCTTTCACTTGGGATTGGTCAGCAACTCAAAGGTGAGGCATGCAAAAAGCAAATAAAAATGTTTCCTAGTCTTTTGAGTCCCTCCTTGTTCTTATAAATATTCTCTAATCCTTGACCACTCTGTAACAATCAGAAATGGAATGATCTGACCAGCTAAAAAGAATAATTTCTGAGGGGGTGCAGCTAGGTGGCACAATGGATAAAGCACCGGACCTGGATTCAGGAGGGCCTAAGTTCAAATCCAGCCTCAGATATTTAACACTAGCTGTGTGACTATGGGCAAGTCACTTAATCCACATTGCTCCACCAAAAAAAAAAAAAAAAAAGAGTAATTTCTGAGGACTCAGCACTTTCCCCTTCCATCTATTTCTCCTATTAGATTGGATTTAGTCAGTCAATAGCCAAGTTTTCAATGTACAAAAATGGCACTAAAACCTGGTACCATATCAAGACATAGAGATGCATGGACCCTTGAACATTATGCCAGTGGGGTTTAAGCCTTGTGTTAGTACTACTAGTACTAACTTGGTCTTATCAGCCATAGCTGGACACTGTGTACCTTGACTCCAACATGGTGATGTCATTTTGGTCCTCTTCAAGAATGGACAACAACCAAATACTAATAGTAGAGAAGCTAATGGCATCGTGGGTAGGGGAATCAGTTGAGTGTATAGTGGCCAGCTCCATCAATGATATGATAAGGATCAGGGTGGCATTTATGTGAGATTTTTAGGGAGGAGGAAAGGATGTTACTGGTTTCTAATAGATAACCAGAATGTCCAACTTTTGTGTTTTTAACTAGACAGGATTGTTCACCAAGTAATTCAAAGCCAATAAACATTTATTAAGCACCTACTATGTGCCAGGTACTATGCTAAGCACTGAGGATAAAAATGACAAAAAGAAAGATAGTCCCTGCTCTCAAGGGATTTATAATCTAATGGGGGAGAGAACACAGAAAAGCATGCAGGAAGGTGGGAGAGAGGAACCTTAGAGGCTACTGGGCATCCCTGGGAACACGAAACTAGTCAGAACAGCTGATGCAAAGTGAAGTGGGCTGAGAGTCCAGTTTCTACCTTCTATAAAGGAAATTATTGGGAAGAATTTAATACTCCACCCTTCAGACCATCAATTGGAGGGGAGAGGAGAATGAGAGAGGTGATGTCAATCAAATTTTGAGTTAGCAATATGGTCTTGATATTAGAGTGATGAGTTTATCTTAGGAGGAACATCTTGTTCCACGGAACTAAAACCAGGCAGAGCAGCAGATGCAAAATTAAGTAGGTAAACGTTAGATGCAGGTATACCTTTATAGGATATGAAGTTCATAACTTGGGACGGTAAAATTTTTTTTAAATTATAACTGTATTTCAATATAATTCAGGTAGTACAGGGGATAAAACACAGTACCTGGAATCAGGAAGACCTGAGTTCAAATCTAGTCTCAGACACTTACTAGTTGTGTGACCCTGGGTGGTCATGTGGTTCTATTTGCCTCAGTTTCCTCACCTATAAAATGAGGATAATTGCACCTACTTCCTGGTGCTTTTGTAAAGATAAAATGAAATAATATTTTTAAGTACGTGGCCAGTCTTAAAACACCAGCACTTATACCCTTTGATACAGCAATACCACTGCTAGGTTTGTATGCCAAAGAAATCCCCTAAAAGAGAAAAAGACCTATTTGTACAAAAATATTTACAGCAATTCTTTTTGTGGTGGCTAAGAATTGGAAGTCAAAGGAATACCCATCAACTGGGGAATGGCTAAACAAGGTGTGGTATATGATGGTGATGGAATATTACTGTGCTATAAGAAATGACAAGCAGGATGATTTCATAAAGGCCTGGAAGGACTTGAATGAACTAATGTATAGTGAAGTGAGAAGAACCAAGAGAACGTTGTGCACAGAGACAGCAATATTGTTTGATGAAGAACTGTGAAAGACAACTATTCTCAACAATACAATGATCCAAGAAAATCCCAAAGGACTGATGATGAAACATACTGTCTATCTCCAAAGAAAGAACTGATATTGATGGAACACAGACTGAAGTATGCTATTTTTCACTTCCTTTCATTTTTTTCTTTTATTCAAGTTTTCATATACAAAGTGATTAATATGGTAATGTTTTGCATAATGATACATGTATAACCTATATCTTATTGCCTAATGCCTCAGGGAGGGGAGGAGGGATAAAAATTGGAACCCAAAACTATAAATAAAAATGTTTATTACTTTAAAAAATAAAAACAAAAACAAAAAAAAACCCCAAAAAACCCACCAGCATTCATGAGTGCCACTTATTACTGTGGTCCTATGTATTTTATTTTATGCATCTAAAAACATTATCCTAAGAAGGTATCCAAAGGCTTTATCAGGCTGCTAAAGAAATTTGTGATACCCCTCCCCCCCAAAATTAAGAACCCCTGCTTTTGAGTATGGAGAAATTGTGGCACAGTTGTATCTTCATAGTTTCCCAAGTAGATCTTTCTTGGATATCGGCGTGTCACCTTGTCTCTTCTCCAACATACTGACTGGCAGGAAGGCAGCTAGAAGAATATGCCTACATACCTTTTCCTGTGGCCTTTTGTGTCTTATGTCTGTTATGTACCATCCGCTGTGATGAGGGTGACAAAATTTCCATTAAGGGCTGATGTGATGATTTGGCCCTTTCAAGGCAGCCTGAGCTGTCTTTCAAGACCCCAACCTATGTAAGGGTGTGTTTGAGGAGCCAGAGAGGAATGTTGTTTTGGTGGTTGTTGTTTGGGGTTTTTTATGAACATATTGTAAATCATCCTTCCTTCTGTTGTCATCGTGGGGGGCATGGTACTCACAGAACAGATTCAAGGAGAAAGGGAAAGATATACCTGTTTTAAGCCCCAGGATGCTATCTTTGCAAAAGTCACCCATGTGTGTTACAGTGACTGCCTCTCTTTCATCTCCAGTTGAAGCAGTCACACTCCCACCAGAATCTGCCCCAGTGCTGTCACCCTCCTATAAAGGGTAGCATGAGTTTCCCTTCTCTAGTCAGTATGAACTATCATTTTAGATGCAGCCTCATGCTTCCTCCACAGATCAGGTACAGATAGAGTACTCTACTTGGAGTCAAGAAAACTTTTGCTCAAACTCTGTCTCAGATACACAGTCACTGTGGGACCTTAGATTAGTTTCTTAACCTGTCAGCCTTGTTTATCCTCCTCTGTAAAATGGAAATATAATCTCACCATGTCTCACAGGATTGTTGTGAAGATCAAATGAGATAATGTATGTAGAGCACATTGCTAAACTTAAATGCTATATTAGCTATTATTTATTATCAATTCTATTGCTATTTGTAATGGCAAAATTAGACTATGGATAGGCTAGAATAGACAGTTCATTTGATGAAGGAAAGGATACCCCTAATGAGGAGCTATCAAGAGCTCAAGGCAGAACCCCTGACTCAGTTTCTGTTTCTTGAAAAAAAGAATGTAGCTACAGCTATTCTGGGATTTCACACACAGACGCAAACATTTTTAACTTTATATTTTAAATTGCTTACTACCACAAGTTCAGCCAACAAGAACAGTTTGGGTTTGGAAAGGATGATATTGACAGAGGTATTTCAGGGCCTAAATGAAGTCTTAAAGGACTGCTGGATTGGGCATCTTAAACCTACAGATTTGATTGACGTGATTTTGCAGATGAATAAATTCCAGGAGGGCGATAAGAGAAGGCAGGTTCATTAATAGGGTCATTGGGATGATGGAGAAGTCTTGAATCTGTGGGACTAGTCAGAGAGTGTGATGACCCCTGGAAAAGTGACAACCCAAAGGTCATTATTGCCTGTGTTTCCAAAGTGGTTCTCAAGGTCATATAGCCTAAGAGTGTCAGCTGCCTTCATTCAAGGTAGGAACTGAGAGTAAACAAGGAGAGATTATCAGGAGATGTTAGTTTCCTCAAGTGTCCAATATGGACCTGCCATTTCCAGGGCTTCTAGTATGGTGTCTCCTGACATTTGACCCATGATACAGATATTAGCCCGCTGGGAGGAAGAGGCTGCCAATAGCAGAGGGAAATGTCCCAGTTGTATACAAATGGCTTCTCTCCCTATTGTGCTTCACTGGGCGTTTTATTGGGCCTATGGCCAATACAGAGAATATGGGTTCTAGCCCTGACTGATCCTGGTGCCTCAAAAAAGTGTACTGGCTGCACCTTAGTAGAGAAATGGGGTGTGTTCTGTGTTCTGTACCCAGTTGAGTGGTCACAGAATAAGAATTACAGAGTCATAGATTTGAAGGTAGAGTAATGATATAGCCCAAGCCCTTCCATCTTTAAGACGAATAAACTGAGGCCCAGAAAAGTTACATAACTTTCAAATTTTCATACAGGCGGTAAGTGGGAGATGTGGGATTCAAATTGGAGTTTCTGTTACACCACGCTACTTCACTTTAGAGGACTTTTGGGAGAAGAGATGATGTGGCAAGAAACATTCCACTGACTTGGTAGACAGGGGAGGTGGAGGCAGGGGAGGTCATCTGTCAGGTAAGTTTCAGAGATGATCAATAGGGTCTGCACAAGGAAATTATTTGGGCTGGAATACTTCAGACAATACAACCCTTACTTTGATTGGAAATTAGATCAATTAGTTCAATCCCTCAACCTGGCTTACATGGAAGAAGACTCACAGAATCTCAGAATCCCTGTTGAAATAACAGACAGAATCATGAGTCAAGCTCACCCAGGGAGGAAGCATGAACAACAGTTTCCTCACAGTATGGCTGCCAAATGTACCCCAGGACAGACAGCACTATGAAATTGAAGCTTTTGCCCATTGGTAGGGAAGATATGATGATGATGGTGGTGGTAATGGTGGTGGTGATGATGATGATAATGACCCCTTTAGAGTCTAACCCATAATCCATCCAGTGAAGGAAAGACAATGGAAAATGATAGCCAGGCTACATACAGGAGTTTGTTTACCCTAAAATCGTTAGACTAGCTGTGGAGAGCCCTATCAGTAACCTTGAAATGCTTTTGAACTGGGCTCTGGCAATGACAGAAGTTGGATTAACACCCTCATCTGTGTGACATAAATGCTCCTAAAAGTCAAAGAAATGGACAGAATGGCATGGAGCTACAGACTGGCCCTACTTGAAACCATCATGTATTTCATCTTGACATGGAAGACAACTGGGCAAGTGGTCTTCCTGCATACCACAACAAGGCAAGATATACCAGAACGAATTACAAATACCCATCCCTTACTTGCTGGAAATGCTTCAGTGCAGACAGAGTTTAGCAGCTGACTAAAGCAAGCAAACCCCTAGAATACACATAATGGATTGAAGATATTAATACCTTCACTATGCATCATAATTTCAAAACAAAATTAGAAATAGATCTCACCAGTTATAAGCACGGACTTCATAATGCTTTTCATTAATGATACTTTCAGCTCCAAGTAACATTACAACATATTACCAACTATTGCAGGGCAACCATAAGAAATCATTTCATCCTTAATCACAGATTAGGTAAAATAACTAAAGTCTAAAGTGGGAAAAGTTCTAGAATCTGAAGTTACCAAAAAACTTTACTTAATATTAATTCTAAAAAATTATACATATATCAAAACATATGACAAAATAATAACGATATCTCAAATGATTCCAAAAAGAAGATAGACATACTTAGACTGGAATTTCACAAAGACATTTCTGAGTTTATGAAAGGATTCTGGCTAACAGAGTAATTCAAAAAAGCTACCATTTGCCATATTAGGAATGAATGAATAATCACAACTTTTGACAAAAAGGATACAATCATTTCAAGACTTTCATGCAGCATTCTACCTGGCAAGCACTGCCACAGTAAAAAAAAGAAAAAAACCATTGGAGGAAAGGAGAGATATCAAGGAATTCCCCCAAGGACATGAATCAAACATCATCTTGGCAAATGCTACTAGAGATCACTATTGGAGATCTATAGAAAAGCACTGGAAAAGTGTATAAATATATAGGTTTTATGGTAGATTTTTTTAAAGCCTCAGAACAGTATTCCCTAATAAACTAAAAAAAGAGAATAGAATAGAATCTGGAAAAAACAAAAGTATAGCAAAAACTCTAGTCATCAGCAATTAGATGCAAAACTCAAAGGGTTAAAGTGACAGCACAAAAACAAAGTACACAATTCAACATCAAAAACTTGGCTATACAGGTTTGAGAAATAAAGAAATCAAAGGAAAAAGATAACCCTTGAAGAAGGAGAATATTGAAATTTTCTGGTCTATATGGTCTCAAGATGTACAACAAAATGAAAATTAGATAAAATGATAGAAAGAAAAGTTAGGCACCATTTATATATTGAAGCACAGAATAGTTATATCAAAGGAGATAACTGAACCTCTAGTTTCTGTGCAAAACTAGAAAGGAATAAAAACAGATTAAGAACCATAATTATTAACTCATATTTATTTGTCATCTGTTTTGTTAATAGTTATAATTTTGAAATTAATATTAATTAATATTAAGATTTTCTGTGACTTTATTAATATACTCATAGAAGTGTTTTATTAGCAAAGCACTACATAAATTCCACCCCAGAAGAAACCTAATGAGTGCTCAATTTTAGACTCATAGCTTATTCATGTATGGCAAATCTATAAAGTAGTCTCAGGTGGAGTGGTAACACTAGAGTATTTGATGCTGACTCAGAAATTATTCTCTATTTATAGTACCTTACCAATACAATAATTGTAAGAAGAAATGGTATAAAATTTGGCATTTTTCAAAGTAACAGTTTTGACCAATAATGGTTCTACCTATGCTTAACCATATTATTATCACTCCTAAATAGAGTCAAACCAAATTAATTTATCAATCACTTGATTTAGGTGGATAACATTAATTGATATGGTGCCACCAAAATCACATTAAGTAGCTCCTTCATCTTGTGGAATCCAAAAAAAAAAAATTTAAGACTGAAGCCTTAGGGGTGGCTAGGTGGTGCAGTGGATAAAGCACTGGCCCTGGATTCAGGAGTTCCTGAGTTCAAATCCGGCTTCAGACACTTGACACTTACTATCTGTGTGACCTTGGGCAAGTCACTTAACCCCCGCTGCCCCGCAAAACAAAAACAAAAAACAAACAAAAAAAAGACTGAAGCCTTGAAGGTTGAATCAATAAATCAATTTAGACCAATGGATAAAGGTTGTATTTATTAATAGCTTTTTCTCTTCCAAATAAGCTATATAGAACATAAAACCATCAAGGAAAAAGCTGTGACTTAATATGTTAAGAGACAAACTGGCATCCTGAAATCAAAGCTTAATGGGAATAATACTTAAAGAAATTAATACTCACAGAATACTAGCCTGACTATACAATTTTGGAATTGTAAAATAGTCTCTGACAGATTTGGAAATTATCCTAACAAAAATCTTTGCAATACTAATGAAATATGGGGCCTATCGCTGTAAGGCAGGTATAGAATGATTAACACTTCCTCATCAGAAAAAGAGGAAGAGGATTGATAAGTAGTCTCATTATATATGACAAACAGTCTAAAAACCTACAGAAATACTTTAGGTCAAACAAATATCCCTTTACTGAACAATAGTCAAGGTGAAAAATGGCCATACACCAATGGATTTGTTAAATTCAATCAAAACCAGATTACTTCCAGATAGAATCTATGAAACAGCTATGATCCAACAATTGAATCAAAGAGCCCTCCGTAGGCAACATCATCATGAACTCAGCCAACAATAAGCAAACAAAGAAGCATCAAGGAAATGTCAGAGTCCTGGGTACTCACAAAGGTAAAGATACAAATTCATAACAAAGTTATTGTCAAAAAATGTAATAGAGGGGCAGCTAGGTGGCACAGTGGATAGAACACCAGCCTTGGATTCAGGAAGACCTGAGTTCAAATCTGACCTCAGACACTTGACACTTACTAGCTGTGTGGCTCTGGGCAAGTCACTTAACACCAATTGCCTCACCAAAAAAAAAGTAATAGGAAGAAAAAGAAGTAATAGGAATTGATAGAAGAGGAGGTTCCTTGGAAAGCCCAGATTTTAGGGTCAATGCAAAGAAGTGGCAGAAATTTTACTTTACAAGTAAAGTCCAGTCAAGTCAGCAAGCATTTAAGGACCTACTAATGTAATAGGCACTGGGGAAGAAAAGGAAGAAAGGAAAAGAAAGAAAGAATTAAAGAAAGGAAGGAAGGAAGAAAAAGAAATAAAGAGAAACAAGGAAGGAAGGAAGAGTTCCTGCTCTCAAGGAGGTAATACTCTAATTGAGGAGACAAACATCCAAACATGCAAACAACTATGTAGAAACAAGATATAGTGTAAATTGGAGATAATCTTGGGGGGGGGGGTGCTAGCACAGAGTCAGAAGATGGAGTGTCTTGTCTGAGGAACATCAAGAAGATCAGTGTTGGGGCAGCTAGGTGGCACAGTGGATAGAGCACCGGCCCTGGATTCAGGAGGACCTGAGTTCAAATTCGACCTCAGACACTTTACACACTTACTAGCTGTGTGACCCTGGGCAAGTCACTTAACCCCAATTGCCTTACCAAAAAACAAAACAAAACAAAAAAGAAGAAGATCAGTGTCACAGGATTATAGCGTACATAATCTAAATACAGGATGGTCTGCAGTGAAGAGATGCTTGAAACAAGGAGACCAACCAAGTTATTCCTGGGCATGAGGCGATTAAGGCCTACACCAGAATGGTAGAAATGTCAAAGGAGAGAAGGGGCTGGTATATCAAACAGATGTTATGAAAGAAAAATCAATAGGATTTGGCAATAGATTGGATATGGGGGAGAGGGTAAGAAAGAATGAGGAGTGGAGGCCAATACATAGGTTGTGAACCTGGGTTACTGGAAGGATGGTGGTTCCCTCAAGAGTAACAGTGAAGTTAGGAACAGAAGAGGATTTGGGAAGAATGTAATTAAGCTTGAGATGTGTTGAGTTTGAGACATCTACAGAACATTCAGCTTGAGATGTCCAATAGTTGGTTGGATATTAAAAGACTAGAAGTCTGAAGAGATGATAGGGCTTGATAAATAGATCTGAAAATCATATGCATAGAAATGATGACTGAATCTATGGGAGTTGATGAGATCACCAAGTAAGATAGAATAGAGGGAGAAAAAAGAAGGCCTGGCCTAGGACAGAGCCTTGGGGGACACCTATGGCTAATGGACATGACTTGGTTGAATATCTACCGAAGAAGATGAAAAAAGTAGTCAAACAGGTAGAAGGAAGACAAGGAAAGAGCAGTGTTATGAGAACCTAGATAGAAGATAATGTGAAAGAGAAGAGAGTGAGCAACAGTGCCAAAAGCTGTAGAGAGGTCAAGAAAGATGAGGATTAAAAACAGTCTGATTTATCAATTAAAAGACCACTGATAATTTTAGGGAGAGTAGTTTCAGTTGAATGATGAGGTAGAAAGCTGTATTGTAGAGAGAGAAGACAAAGGAAGGTAAAACATTGATTCTAAATAGCCTTCTCAAGGAGTTCAGTCATAAAAGGGAGAAGAGATATAGGGCCACAGCTATTGGGGATAGGTCAAGTAAGCATATTTTGAGAATGAGGTAGACATGGTAGTGTTGGTAGGCAGTAGAGAAGCAGCCAATAGACATAGTGAATTTGAAGATTAGTGATATTAGAGATGGTAGAGGGGACAAACTGTTGGAAAAGACTGGAAAGAATGGGATCACTAGTGCATATAGAAAGGTTTGCCTTGGCAATCAGAAGGTCATCCTCTTAATGTGAGACAGGAAAGATGGAAGAGACACATATAAATTATGAATAGGCTATGATGCTCTGGTAAATGTTTAATAACTGGCTCTCTCAAAAAAAAAACCCTATATGCATGACGGACTTTTCAGTTTAATCTGTAAAAGTAGTGTTTTCTTCATAGCTTTCTCAAGTCTAGACAAACAAGCAATAAAATCAAGTCCTGATTTGGAGTTTGCTAATTTCCAAAGTGTAAATGCTTACAGTGAAAATTTAACAATTGGCTCTCTCAAGACCATTAAAATTGGCTTCAATATATCCTTGAAAAAAGGAAGAAGGATCTCTTTGTGAATGACGTTAATTTTTCTCAGTTAAATATGAGGCAAGGTTCCTCAGTTGAGAGGGTGGGAGGGGGGAGGCCATGAAATATTTGAAAAGGGATGGAAAAATTTCACAAATATAGTAAGTATACAAGTAAGACATGATGATGGTCAGAATCATACATCAAAAATTCATTATCTTTCACAGACTGACAGGTAACAATGCGACCTTGAAATAATCCTTGACAATTCAACCAATAAAATGTGCTTAAATCAGAGCATTATCTCAGAACAATTGGTTGCCCACAGTGCCTGGATATAAAATTCATCCATAAATTCTTAAGAACATTTTAATATATGTTGCCACACTAAATCCTCAAGCTGCATAGAAGAAAAAATCTTTCAAAATACAGTAGATATTGTAGAGGTAGAAAGGACAAAATTTAACAATAAATTGTATATGTGGAGTGAGTAAGAGTAAGAAGTCAAGGAGTACAATGATGTTGTGAACATGGGTCACTGTGAGGATGATGATGTCCTTGAGAGTAACCTGGAAGCTGGGGAAAGGGGAAGGATTTAGGAGGAAATCGGTTCTACATTGAGATGTCTATGGTCATGCAATTCTAGATGTACAAAAGAGTTGGTGACAGGGGACTGGAGCTCAAAAGAGAGATTAGAGAGTGAGCTGGATTGACTGGGGGAAAATCTACTGGAGAATGCTGAGGAGGTAAAATCAAGGGTACACATACAGAAGTTTGCCTGGGCAAGGGGAAGGGCTATTTCTTCATACGCGATCAGGATGAAGGAGATAGTTATGAAGGAAGATACCTGATTAATGTGGGATAAAGAAGAGAGAAGGATAGCTCTTGGTGAACCACATAAAATTTTTCACTTCAGAATAAAGTGAGGTTCTCAGCTGATACAGAGAAGGGAAGAGGGCTATAATAGGCTTGAGGAAGAATTAAAAGATGTTTAATAACAGATACTGTGAGTGGGATATCAAAGGTGTAAAAGGATTTCATTGCTACAATGAGGTTCCAGTTAAAATTATGTAGCATAAATTTGTATCAGACCCTATCAGCATTGTTCCATGAATTTTCTCTAGTTCCATTTAACAACATGTGAATCAGTAGGAATAATCCAAGGATGGTCCTTGGTAAAGTGTGGTCAATAATAGGACAAGGGGCAAGAGGTATTAATATGAAGCTGGACTGAGTTATCAAGGCATGAACAATTGTGAGTGATAAAATCAAAGGTATCACCATGTCTGTGTGTACCTAAAGTGAAAAAGTGGGTCATGGGAAGTAAGTAAATTGAGCAACTGGGAAGTGAGGGGAGTTAAATAATGATCAACATACGTAAAATGAAGTATGAGGGCAAACATAGTGGTAGAAAGTAAGACTGTCATGCAGTCACTGAACTCATTGAGGAAGGAAGGCTTAGAACAAAAGGATCTAAGTCCTGGCTATTAACACTTTCACCTATCAGTAGGTAAAGCAAATGACTAATAATCAAAGGTATCCTATAAGCCTGGAAGAACATTCCCCAAACTAGAAGTGCTCTGAGGATAATTTTTCCCCCAACAATTATAATTCTGCCCATTTGAAATCAAGGACCAGGTGAGTGAACCTCAGAATGTCATTCTAATAAATTTAGCTTTTAATACATAAATTCTGTATCTGGGTTGCTTTTCATTTTCTGATATGGCCATTCACTTAGCACAAAAGGGACCCATTTAGAAAGCATTTGCTGCTAAGCAGTGGAGAAAACTAATAAACTCTCCCAAACCCCAATTTCATTTTATAACCAAGAATTCTCAACATCAATCAAATCACAGTCTCAGATTAAAAATAGTAACACTTTAAAGGATATAACTTATTGGTTCTATTAAAGTTGAGGCAATCACTAGCCTCTACAAGTGGATGTAGGAAACAGGGCAAAGAAAGGAAGCTGCTTCCTCTTAGTTTAAATTTTGTCCCTTTCACAACTTGAGGTTCCACCTACATCAGTGCCACCTAAATCATCTGATAACATGAATAAAAGGAAAACCATAAAGAAAATCTCCTTGTTCATTATGTCTGGTCAGCTCCATAACAAAACAATAGATAGATAGATAGATAGATAGATAGATAGATAGATAGATAGATAGATAGATAGATAGATAGATAGATAGATGATAGATAGATAGATAGATAGATAGATAATAGATAGAGATGAACAAATTAATGAATGAATAGGTAAATGAATAAATGAGTTAATGAATAGATAGATAGACAGATAGATAGATAGGTAGGTAGGTAGATGGATAGATGGAACCCAAACTAGTAAACTGTCACTTCATATTAAAGGGAGTGTGATCTCAAGTGGATCTAATGGATGAAGAATAACACCAAAGAAATCATGTCTGACAGGTGCAATATGGATCCAGCTTATTGCTTCCACCCTAGCTACAGCATTGAGTATGCCTGTTCTGCAGGTTGACTATAACTGTTTTAACTGGGCTCGTATGTTCCATTACTGTTCCTTCTACTATTAAATTTAAATCACATGGATAGTAAACATAATGCAGGGAACAATTTATACAATAGCAATGATGTTGTAAAGAAAAACAACTTTGAAAGAGTTAAGAACTATGTTCAATGCAATAACTCAACTCAGCTCCAGAGGACCAATGATGAATAATGCCACCTGATTCTTGAAAAATAGAGGCAACAGATTCAAGGTGTAGAATATGACATAGATTTTGGACACAGAAAATATGAGTATTTGCTTTGTTCGACAATTTATAATTCTCACAAAGGTTTTATTCTTTTTTTCCCTTTTCAACCAGGGGGGTGGCATCAGAGAGAAAAGAAAGATTACCAATAGGGTTCCCCACCGAAAAAGAAAAAAGGGTCATTGAAGCATTTAAACAAATGCACACAAGAAAACAAAAGGTAAACCAGAAGGAAACACCAATAAGCAGAAACACTTTGAAAGTGTTGGATTTGTTATATGACTAAAAGGAAAATTGAGCTCCATAGGATAAAGATTCACAGTTTCTTGTATGGTCCTTTTTTTAACTTTTTTACTAAGTATATGGAATGGTTAATTCCAGAATGGTGGTTATGGTGGTGAATTTCAGTATTCTTTTAAAAAAGAAAAATATGAAAATTATATTGCCTTTCTTGTTAAGAATGACCCTTTGGGGGCAGCTAGGTGGCACAGTGGATAGAGCACTGGCCCTGGATTCAGGAGGACCTGAGTTCAAATCTGGCTTCAGACCCTTGACACTTACTAGCTGTGTGACCCTGGGCAAGTCATTTAACCCCAATTGCCTCACCAAAAAAACCAAAAAAGAATGACCCTTTGATTGGAGTTCTTAACTTAAGGGATGGTGTACATAAACTCATATGGGGTGAAAACAGCATCTTTATTTTCACTAACCTTTGGGGTATTTTTGTAATTCTATGTATTTTATTTTATGCATTTAAAAACATTCTTCTGAGAAAGGGTCCATAGGCTCACTGGACTGCCAAAGGGGTCCATGACATATAAATGGTTTACCTAGATCAATTAGTCCAACCCTCCTCATTTTATAGAAAAGGAAATAAAGGCCAAGAGAATTATGATGATTTGCCCAAGATCACACAAGTGAGGGACAGGGTCAGAATTAGAACTAAAACCCAGGTCTCTTACACCTTTGTCTAATGCTATTTCCACTTTATCACTCTGACATCCATCTATAGCTTCAAATTCATTACACTGACCTCATTAGCAGAATCCTTTATAACCAACTGAACTAGCAGCCAAAAGCAAACAAATTAACACATTGGTCTAAGAAATGAAATGTAATTTCAATAGAGTTCAGAATTCCTCATAAATGACTTAAAAAGTACTGATAGTTGAATGTCTTTCCCTCCTTCTTCACTTGCTAACCTTAAATCTTTTGCTTCCTTATCTCTCCTACTTCCAAACTTTGGGATGGCTGTGTTTGCTAGGGAGGCTGAGAATTATGAAGACACATTAACTAGTTGTTCAGACACCTCCCTACAAGACCATGTGTGAACCATATGAATCATCCTCCTCAAAAAGTATTTATTAAGCCTTTCTTGCACGTGGCACTCTGTTCCTTATACAATCTGCTACAATCCTCTTGTACAATCTGCTACGACGTTTCTGGATGCAGCTGCCTTCCAGTCATCTGGACAAGAAGGAAACTGAACAGAAGTGAAATAATATCCTCACATAGAAAATCTTTCTTGGTGTTGATATCTAATCACGTCATTTGAAACCAGACCCCAAAAGGAGAATCAGACCTAGCTATAAGTGAACCCACAGGTTAACACCTATTTATAGCTTCAAAATGATTGACAACTGGAAAAAATAAAATTAGTATGAAAATAAAGAAACCTAAAAGCAATTTGTAAAACAAACAAGCAAAAATACCCGTGGCCATAGCTACAGATCAGACACAAAACACCTTTCAACTTGTCTTTCAGAATATGTAATATGAAACTCTAATTGCAAATAGATCCTAAGAAATTTGAAATAATTAAGTGGTGCCCCTAAAGGAGGAAAGGAGAAAGAGAGATAGAGACAGACATAGAAAGAGATAGAGACAGAGAATGTCCTTTGGATCATAATAGCTTACATTTATATCTTCTATATCTATTATCTCACTTCATCCTCACAACAATGCAAGGAGGTAGGCAGTGAAAGTACTATAATTCCATTTTACATAAGAGAAAACTGATGCCTAGGGAGGTTAAGTGATACTCAAGGTTGCAGTTAATAAATGACAAAGCCAGGGCTTAAACCCAGCTCATAGGCTGATAGATTTAAAGGTGGAACAGAATCTTGTAGGTCATGTAATTTACACACACACACACACACACACACACACACACACACTCCTTATTTTCATAAGAAAGGAAACTGAGGCCCAGAAAAATGTGTCCAAGGTCCCTTAGGTAATAAGAACCAGAGCTAGGATTTTAACCCGGATCATCTGACATCATATTCAGCACGCGCACGCGCGCGCACACACACACACACACACACACACACATCCCAAACCTCTACACCATACTGCTCCCTGAATCCAAATCCCTAGTTATCTTTCCAGGAAATGAAAGAAACTTTAAAATGTATACTTCCATAGCCAATTGGAAGGGCCATTTCCCATCAGAGGACTGGAAAAAGAAAAAGCAAAAAGCTTTGTTTACAAGCCAACCAATTTGTATGAGCCTACTAAGTCAATTCCAATACCACCTTTGAGTGTTGAATATCTTCAGAGTGGTGTCAGTCTATTTCTGTTCTGCAATTCATCACATTCAAAACCCTGATACAGGGACTCATGGAGGTCCCTTCACTCAGTTTGGAGAAGAGTCCAATAGATTCAGTGAGGTCCTGCCCACCTTTCACAGAATATTTGACTTAGAAGATAGTGCAGTGTACCTGAGAGTATTCTATAGCTAAGCCATTTACTAACAGAGTGATCTGGGTGACCAAGAGCAAGTCATTTAATTCCTCTTTGCCTCATTAGAAAATAATATTTCTACTGTCTGTATACAAGCACAGAAATGTTGCACAGAAACCATTACATAAACCAAATTAATTACGAGCTATCATTATTATTATTAGGACATAGATAGAATAATAATGCAAGGAAAACAGGGAGAAAGAAAGGAACCATTCTTAAAAGGAGAAGCTAGCAAGCACCTCTATGTTTTTCACATTTGCTAAGGAAATGTATATTATTAGGTATTATTGTTTAGTCATTTTCAGTTATGTCTGGCATAAAACCCCAATTGGGGTTTTCTTGGCAGAGATATTAAAGGGGTTTGCCATTTCCTTCCCCAGGTTATTTTACAGATGAGGAAATGGAGGCAAACAGGGATTAAGTGACTTGCCCAGGGTCACACAGCTAGTAATTATCTTAGGTGGGATTTGAACTCAGGAAGAGGAATCTTCCTGACTCCATGCCAGGCACTCTATCCACTGTACCATTTAGCAGCCTTTCATATTATTAGGACACAACCCAAATGATGGACTTAAAAACCCCTCAAAATGTTATTATTCCAGCTGGCAGAGCCAAGATGGAGGAGGAAAGGCAGTAAGCACTCAGAGCTCCTGATAGAATCACTCCAAAAACCTCCAAATAATGCCATAAGACAATTCCTGGAGCAGCAGAATCTACAAAAGGACAGGCTGTGACCATTTTCTAGCCAAAGACGACTTAGAAGTTCAGCAGAAGGGGTCTGCTGTACTGGGGTGGGAGTGATCAAGGAAAGAGCTTAGACATCATCTTCCAAGATATTGTCAGGGAAAATTATCCTGATATTCTAGAATCAGAAGGTAAAATAGAAATTAAAAGAATCCACTGATCACCTACTGAAAGAGATTCCAAAGTGAAAACTTCCAGGAATATTATAGCCAAACTCCAGAGCTCCCAGGTGAAGGAGAAAATATTGCAAACAGCCAGAAAGAAATAATGCAAGTACTGTGGAACCACAGTCAGAATAGCACAAGACCATCTGCTTCTACAATGAAGAATAAGAGGGCTTGGAATATGATATTCCAGAGGGTGAAGGAATTGGGATTACAACCAAGAATCACCTACCCAGCAAAACAGTATAATCTTTCAGGGGGAAAATGGGCATTAAATAAAAAAAAGAGGACTTTCAAGTATTCATGATGAAAAGACCTGAACTGAATGGAAAATTTGACTTTCAAATATAAGACCCTAAAGGAGTTAAACAGAAGGAGGAAATCATGAGGGATGTTGAAAGATTAAACTGTTTGCATTCCTAAATGGGAGGATGATGCTTCTAACTCATGAGAACTTTCTCAGTATTAATGCAGATGATAGGAATAGATTTAGACAGAGGGCACAGGAAAGTTGATTATGAAGGGAAGGTATCTGTAAAGCCTTTATTTCTTGTTTATCCTTTTTTGTGAGGTAGTCAGAGTTGGGTGGCATGCCTGGGATTGCAGAGGTGGTGAGTGTCTTGTGTCTGAGGCTGGATTTGGGCTCAGGTCGTCCTGGATCCAGGGAAGGCACATTATCCACTGTCACCTAGCTACCCCATGATGACATCTGTATGGGCCAAATTTAGTATGGGGAGAGTTAATTGGGTGGCTCACCAGAATATTGGGGTTCAGAAAATAATGAGAGACCTCTAGGTCCAGAGTTTCCTCCCTTCCAAACTGCCTTTTTTAGTTATTTCAATAAGACTGATAAGAAAGGAAATTAACAGCCTCTTTTCCACAAGCAAATCAGGTTTTATTAATGGGAACAAATCTACAATATAGGTGATGTTAATAGGGCCAGGGACAATGAGAAAGAGGATAGAGAAAGGGAAAGATACAATACACTTCCCAGATGATTAGAATCTAAATCTCATGGGCAAAAAGGCCCCAGGCACTCTGAACAAGCCCAGCTCGAACAAAAACTGACTCAAACCCTATCTATAATTTGGCCAGGCCCATATGGGCATGAGGGAACTCCTAGGTGAGGCTTTTTCAAAGTTACATCTTTCAGTCTGACCATAATGAAGCAAAGATGGGGTCATGGAAACCCCAAATCACAATTAATTCCTTACACATCTTTAGGGTAAAATTGAGGGGGTGGAAAATTGCACTGGGAAAGGAGGGAGGTTAGGGGTAGAATGGGGTGAAATCTCACATGAAAGAAGAAGGAAATGGCTTATGGATTGGGGGGGTGGGGGAGGAGCAGGACAGTTAATGAGCTTTACACTTATCAGAAGTGGCTCAAAGACCTTACTCTCATCACAGTTGGCTCAAGGAGGGAATAACATACACACTCAAATGGGTAGAGTACTCTATGTAACCCTGCAGGAAAGCAGGAGGGGAAGGGGATAAGGAGGGAGGGGTGAAAAAAGGGAGGGCAGAGTTGGGGAGGGGGCAGTCAGATGTAAAACACTTTTGAGGAGGGATAGGGTAAAAGAAGATAGAAAGGAGAGTAAATATCATGGGGAGGGAATATGATGGAGGGAAACAGTTAACAATAGTAACTGGAAAAAATTTTGAAGCAGAGGCAAGAATAATGTAAGATTATAATGATGTTGATGACTGATTGATGGATTGATGATGATTGGAAGAAGATGAGGACTTGTTGATGATTAGGACTGATTGATGAAGATATTGACAAAACATGGTACTTACTTTGCTGGGTTATTGTGAAGAAAATTCTTTGTCTGGTATAAGGTACTATATAAATGTTATCTATGACTGTTGTTGCAGTAATCAATATTATGGGTTTATTGTGAGGAAATCTCTTTAAAGTACTATATAAATGCAGTTTACTACAAAAAAAAAAAAAAAAACGATGAGCAGGATGCTATCAGTAAGACCTGGAAGGACCTGCTTGAGCTGATGCAAAGTGAAATATACTATATACAAAATAACAGCAATATTGTAAGATGATCTGCTGCAAATGGCTCTGTTATTTTCAGCAGTGCAATGATCCAAGAAGGTCTTATGAGAAATGCAATCCATATACAGAGAGAGAACTGACGGTATCTAAATACAGAGTGAAGCATTAAAAAAAAGACCAAAAAAATGTTATTATTCCTCATCTCATAGGATATTTTAAGCCAGAAAGATCCTTAGAGTCATCAAGTCCCACTCAATTTTACAGATGAGGAAATTGGAACATGGGCAGGTTATACGACTTATACTGTTGAGTTACACTGGTAGGAAGTGACAGAGTAAAAATTTTGATTCAGGTTCTTTGATTTCAGATCCAGCAATCTTTCCACATTGCTTCCAGGTCCTTAGGCATTTAGTTCTCCTTGTGTTTTGCTTTATTTTTTTTCCTGCTGAGCCTGTAAGAAAGATACTCTATAACCCTTAGGAATGTAAGACTAACTTAATTTCTCTTCTCCCCTTCCCACTATGATGTCTTCTCTCATTAGAATGTAAGCTCCTTGAGGGTAGAGACTCTTTCTTTTTGTGTTTGTAATTGTATTTGTATTCCAACACTTAGTACCATGCCTATCATATACTATGCATTTAATATGGCCGTTGCTTCCTACCTATGCAATATGTCTTCCTATGATATGATGTAAGTCCTGATTTTGCTTTCTCCTAGAGAAACAAGTACATTGGGGCTATTTGATGTATAAATTATCACAAGAGTAGATCCAAGTATCATCATCAAATAAATCTTTTCCCCATTTCCTGGTAAATTCTAAAATCCACATCCTTCCCCAAATAATTTTCTTATAAAATATTCTATATTTTCAACTATTCTTTAAAAATACTTATATAAACCCAATGGTTGTGCTATACCTGGTTACTAAGAATGAATAAGCATCTAACTGTCTACCAGGTGTCAAAATATTTTTTTAATTCAAATTGAGAGGCAGCATGCCTTAGGGGATATAGAGTCAGACTCAGAATTAGGAAGGCCTGGGTTCAAATTCTGTCTCTGACATATGGTGGCTATGTAAAACTAGGCAAGTCATTTATCCTTTAAGTTCCCCCAGGAAATTCTCTAAGACCATAAGCTGCCAAACTTATTTTGGCTATAAAAATACTTGTGTATTTGTCCACCTCTTCCAAGAATAATTCAGAAATAGTCATGGGCCAGTCTCAAAAGTCCCTTGTTAGGAAATATGTCAAGCACTAGAGTCTAAACCAGGCATTTGTGCACCCTAAGCATGGCTACCAAGAGCTTTGAGGAAAAATTGTAACACACACAGCTTCACTTGTCACAAAATAAATACATATGTGCCATTACATGTAGAACTTTCAGGCATTAAATATGTTTGGGGGGGTGTAATATATTCAATGTCCTTTGTTGCATCCTTCCTCCTCCCTTAAACCCTGCTCTCAGTTATGCTCTGAAAAGCTACACACCTTGGATATACTTAGTCCTGACTTAGCTCTTTCCAGAACACAGTTGCAGGTTTTTATATGGGGTTTTTGTTTTTGTTTTTGTTTTTGTTTTTGTTTTTTGTGGTATGGAAGTCCCTTAATACATCTGGTTCATATCCATTTGAGGCACTCATTGCAACAAAACCCCTATAAGTTTCAAACAACTTAGCTGGAATATTGGGGTGGGGGTTGTTAGCAAATTTTGTTTGATTTGTTTTGTTTTGTTTTTACCCCGGGTATGTAAAGCTATAGGCACTGACTGGTTTCAAATGCAAACCACTCTTGCTGGCTAAGATTTTCCTAATTTGGGGAAGACCAAGCAGATCAGGAGGCTTTCAGCTATTCTGTAGCAATAAAACATGAAAAGAGCAGAGAACAGTGTTTTGATGTCAAATAGTGCTATCCAGAGAAACATTCACAAAGCTATCAAAATATCACTCAAACTTGACAATAACTATGAGCAAGGGAAGGAGGGAGAAGACTGAAGTCCTAATCTCTGCTTTTAATCTTCCTCTTAACTCTTCCACTCTCCATGTCACCACAAAAATTATGAGGAAACTCTTCATAAATGAGGCTTCTGTACCTATACATCTAAAAGAGTCATTACTATGGACTAGAATGACCATTGCAGTAGGAGGCACAAACCCCAAATATTAGTTGTAATCCTGGCAGTAGTTATTTGCATAATTTGGGATGTGTCACTTCCTATTTCAAGGTTTTGGTTCTCTAATTTTTTTGGGCGGGAGGGGTGAGGCAATGGGGTTAAGTGACTTGCCCAGGGTCACATAGCTAGTAAGTGTTAAGTGTCTGAGGCCAGATTTGAACTCAGGTCCTCCTGACTCCAGGGCTGGTGCTCTATCCACTGTGCCACCTAGCTGCCCCTCTAATTTATTTTTAAAAAGCAATTTTATTAACTATAAAGTAAGTGGGGAGGGGATAGATTGGGATCATAGATCTAGAAAGGACCTATGAGAGTAACACTTTCATTTTACAGATAAGGAAACTACACAGAGATTGAGGGACTTACCCAAGGTCCTATAAGTAAAAGTCATTGGGCAATCAGAGAAGGTGTTTAAACGTAGGTCCTCTAACTCCTACCTTCTTAAACTGTGGGCTGTGACCCCATAAGGGGTCATGTAACTGAATGTGGAGGTGGAGAAAAAAATAGAAACAGTAAAAGCTCATATATATGTATGTATATGTATATATATATATACATATGTATATGTGTGTGTGTGTGTATATATATATATATATATATATATATATATATATATATATATATATACCTGGGGGGGTAAAAATTTCTCAGGTAAAAAGGGCTCACAAGTGGAAAAAGTTTAAGAAGCCCTGTTCTAACCCAGAACCAATGTTCTTTCCACTGAACCATATTACTTCCTATGAGTAGTTAATTTATTGAGTCCCTTTCAATTCTTCAAGTCTTTGATTTTAAGACATTGTTATCGGTCTTCAGAGGTTCTAAACCTGGTGTCCATGAACTTGCTCTTTTTTATATTTTGATAACCATATTTCAATATGGTTTCAGACATTTCACATTTACTAGCTGTGTGACCCTGGGCAAGTCACTTAACCCCCCATTGCCCTGAAAAAAACAAAACAAAACAGGGAATACAGGAGGGTAGCTAGGTGGCACAGTGGATAAAGCACTAGCCCTGGATTCAGGAGGACCTGAGTTCAAATTTGGCCTCAGACACTTGACATTTACTAACTGTGTGACCCTGGGCAAGTCACTTAACCCTCATTGCCCTCCAAAAACAACAACAACAACAAAGTGAATACAGCACTTTTAACCCAAGTGAAATAGGGAGAAGTAGGAAGGAAGGAAGGAAGGAAGGAAGGAAGGAAGGAAGGAAGGAAGGAAGGAAGGAAGGAAGGAAGGAAGGAAGGAAGGAAGGAAGGAAGGAAGGAAGGAAGGAAGGAAGGAAAGAGGGAGGGAAAAGACGAAGGAGAAATAGAGGGAAGGAGGGAGGGAGGGAGGAAGGAAGGGAGGAAGGAAGGGAAGGAGAGAGAACAAAGAAAACCAGCTAAAAAACAGTTCATTGTCCTTTCCCTTGTGTTCATTTAAGGGAAGAGGAACACCAGTCAGAGAAGTTCCCACCAAAATCTGGATTTGAAATGAAAATTTTAAAATAAAATTCAGTAAGTAGCTACTTATAAATCAGTAATGGGAACATACTACCAATGTGAAATGTAGAGAAGCAAGAGACACTTTAATCAGTAATAATTACTGTTTACATGGTGTGGCTCAAACACCATTTCAAGAACCTCAGCAGTTATTCTAAACATTGTTTTCAGTAGATACACTTCCAGCTAGAAATAGCTGCATGAGTAAATATGCCAGCTGACCTACATATATATGTATATAAATATACATATACACACACATATGTTTGCTACTTTTCAAATATTGTGTGCCCTTCAAGATGATGTAAGTCCACTGAGAATTTGAGGTGATGAGTCAGGGATCATAAATTTCCTCCTCTATGCCAAGAAAATTTATACTGGATTACTCACACAATGGTGAAAGTGAGGATGTTAGTTTTCAGCTAAATCCCAAAGACCTAAAACACTCAGGGTTTGGTGTCATAGGAAGATCTTGTGGTTTAAAGAAAGAAATGAATCAGGAATTCTTGAATGCCAGTTTTGAAAGGAACCTTTGAGATTATTCTGTCCAACCTAAAAAATGATTCCATTCAGGGCAGCTAGGTGGCACAGTAGATGAGAACTGGCCCTGGATTCAAGAGGAACTGAGTTCAAATATGACTTCAGACTCTTGACACTTACTAGCTGTGTGACCCTGGGCAAGTCACTTAACCCCAATTGCCTTCCCCCCCCCCAAAAAAAGTGGGCAGCTAGGTGGCACAGTGGATGAAGCACTGGTCCTGGATTCAGGAGTACCTGGGTTCAAATCCAGCCTCAGACACTTGACATTTACTAGACAAGTCACTTAACCCCCAAATCCCTGCCAAAAAAAAAAAAAAAAGAAGAAGATTCCATTCCAGTGTCCCTGACAGATGGACACTCAGCCACTGCTTGAGCATTTCCAGTGAAAGGAGCTCAGTGTCTAAGATTTAAGCAATCAACAAACATTTATTAAGCATCTACCAGGCTGGGTATTATGCTACTGCACTAGATATTGAAGATACAAAAATGAAATATTGAAGAAACAAAAATGAAACTGTCCCTGACCTCAAGAAACTTTCATTCTATCAGAGGAAATATATGCACATATATACAATAAATACAAGGAAGTCCATGCTCTCTCAAAAATCTCATTTCTAAAAGTTATTTAAATTGGGGACAGCTAGGTGGCACAGTGGATAATCTACCGGCCTTGGATTCAGGAGGACCTGAGTTCAAATCCTGCCTCAGACACTTGGCACTAGCTGTGTGACACTGGGCAAGTCACTTAACCCTTATTGCTCTTCAATAAATAACATTTTAAAAGATAATTAATTGGGGAAGCTAGGTGGCGCAGTGGATAGAGCACCAGCCCTGGATTCAGGAGTATCTGAGTTCAAATCCGGCCTCAGACACTTGACACTTACTAGCTGTGTGACCCTGGGCAAGCCACTTAACCCCAATTGCCTCACCAAAAAAAAAAAAAAAATTAATTAAAAATTATTTAAACTTATCCCAGAAAAAAAAATCTTGCTTCTTTAAATTTCCAACCATTTGCCTTAGTTCTACTCTCCCAAACAGAGAAAAGTCTAATCCCTCTACATCTTCTCTATTCTGGATTTGACCCCTGTAACTTGTCTTTGTGTGCTATGTTATCTGGTATTCTGTGCTGGAATATGTTTTTCACTATTTTGGTTGCCTTTCTCTAGAGGCGTTCCAATTAAGATGCATTAGAATAACACAATACTCAAGTTGTAGGCAAAGACACTGATGTTTTTGTTTGTTTTTTTGGCCCAGCACATAACAATATTTACTCAGAGTAATCTTGCTGTCAACTATAATTCCCATCCTATAACTTCTTGGTTAATTAAAAAAAATAAACAAACTACATATGTGTGTGTAAGTATGTATGTATGTATATAGATAGATAGATATAGATATAGATAGATTCTTTGCCTGTTAAATTTCATCTTATGTGTTTGACTCATATATTCAGGTGATTAAGATCCTTTTCTATCTTGGTTCCAGCAAGTAAGAGATTAAGTGTATTGTTTAAATCAGCCAAGTGTCAAAAGTCTCTGAAATATGAAATGTCATACTTGAACTCCTTGGTTTTGTAACATTAAGAAGAAAAGGCAGGGGGCAGCTAGATGGCGCAGTGGTTAAAGCACCGGCCCTGGATTCAGGAGTACCTGAGTTCAAATCCGGCCTCAGACACTTAACACTTACTAGCTGTGTGACCCTGGGCAAGTCACTTAACCCCCATTGCCCTGTAAAAAAAAAAGAAGAAGAAGAAGAAGAAGAAGAAGAAGAAGAAGAAGAAGAAGAAGAAGAAGAAGAAGAAGAAGAAGAAAAGGCAGAATGGTATAAGAGAAAACACCCTGGACAGAGCATCAGGAGACTAAAATTCAAATCTCAAGTTTGTCATGAACAAGCTGCAAGACCGTCCTTCTGGGGTTCAGTTTCCTCATCCGCAAAATAGTGTGGGGGGCGGGGAGAGTAGGTCTTCATGCCTTACCTACCTCCCTTGCAGGCCAGTGTTATGAGGGTTAAAATAAGATAATATATGGGAAAGTATTCTAAAAATATTTATCTGTCTCCCCTACTTTGCACATCCAATCAGTTACCAAGAGATTCTACCTTCACAGTACCTCTTATTTCTATCCCTTTATCCCTGTCTTCATTCCTACACTTTAGTACAGACCCTAATTATTCCACTCCTAGACTTCCATACTACCTGACCAATAGTTATTCACACCTGAATTCTCCTTCCACTGTTCTCAATTTATCTTTCATACCACAGCTAAGATAATCCTTAGGAATAGAATTGATCATGGTGGTAAATTGGATGGAGCACTGGGCTTGGAATCAGAAAGACTCATCTTCCTGAGGCCTCAGACACTTACTAGCTGTGTAATCCTGGATAAGTCACTTAACCCTGTTTGTCTTAGTTTCCTCATATGTAAATGAACTGGAGAAGGAAATGGCAAACCACTCTAGTATCTTTGCTAAGAAAACCCCTAAAAGGGGTCATGGAGAGTGGAACAGGACTAAAAATGAATGAACCGTCATGTCACTCCTCACCTCAACGATCTTCAATGCCTCATTATCACCTACTGAATAAAGTTCAAATTCCTCCGCTAGGCATTTGAAGCACCACTGTACCTTTTCTTTATCTCATATTACTTTCATCCAAGGCAGATATGTGCCACAGTAGCTAGAGTGCTGGGCCTGGAGTCAGGAAGACCTAGGTTCAAATCCAGCCTCAGAAATTACTAGCTGTGTGACCCTGGGTAAGTCACTTAATGCATTTTGCCTCAGTTTTCTCATCTGTAAAATGAGCTGGAGAATGAAATGGCAAACCACTCTAGTATTTTTGCCAAGAAAATTCCAAATGGGGTATTGAAGAGTTGGAAACGACTTAATAACAAACAAATTTTATCCATGGACTGTATTGTGGCACCATAGACAGATAGAACATTGCATCCAAAATCAGGAAGAGCTGAGCCCAAATCCAGCCTCAAACACTTATTATCTCTGTGGCCCTAGGCAAGTCACAATCTGTTTACCTCTGTTTCCTCAACTATAAAATTGAAATGATAGTAGCACCTACCTCACAGAGTTGTTGTTATGAGGACCAAATGAGATAACATTTGGAGAGATAGATAGATAGATAGTTAGATAGATAGATGATGGATGGATGGATGGATGGATGGATGAATAGATAGATTAAAACACAGCACAGTCCTTGGTACATAGCAGGCCCTAAATAAATGCTTATTCTCCTCTCCTCTCTCCAGACTACCTCCTGTTCTCTTGTGGAACCTACGGAACCATGCTATGGACAAATTATTCCTATGATTGGGATGCCTTTCCCTACCCCTTCTGCTCATCATTTACCAGATCATATGACCTTTAAAGGCCATCTCAAAAGTTAACCTCTGACTAATGCAGAAATATGTTTAATGTTATTATGTGTATATATATATATATATATATATATATATATATATAACACCTATATCAGATTACCTGCTGTCTAGGGGAGGGGGGAGGGAGGGGAGGGAGGGAGAAAAATCTGAAATTGGAAAACCTGTATAAACAAAAGTTGAGAACTATCTTTACATGTAACGGGAAAAAATAAAATACTTTATTAATTTTTTAAAAATTAAAAAATTTTAAAAAGTTAAGAAGTTAACCTCCTCCATGAAGCCTTCCTTGATCACCCTGATGGATTAGTTGGGATTTTCCCCAATGGTTTCACATAGCACTTTGTTTTGTACCTCTGTAATATACTTATCTATTAATATTCTACATTTTTGTTATACCCATTGTGTTTTATATTTATTATGCAGTGTGACATGATAGCCAGCCTCTGAGTCAGGAATAACTAGGTTCAGTCCTGCCTTGGCCACATACTTGTGTGACACATGTGGGGAAGTGCCCCAGGAAATCCTCTAGGATGAAGAGCACTCACTCTTCATCATAAATTCCTCACACTTACGAAACCCATAGATGCATTTTTACTTTTTTAATTGCCCTCCTTGGCTATAAGCTTGAAGTCAGGGATATATTTCTTCTTTTATACCTAACTAACCCCACAGTAGTCAATAATATTTGCTGTATTATAAAGGTGTATAGAGAGAGAGCTGGACCTGGAATTAGGAAAACCTGAGGTCAAATCCTGCCTCAGATACTAGCTTTCTAAACCTGGGCAAGTAACAACCTTTTTCAGCCTCAGTTTCCTCATGTGTAAAATGAGAATAATAATAATACCCCCAACCTCCCAGGGCTGTTATAAGGATAAAATGAGATAATATTTATAAAGTATTTTGCAAACCTTAAAGTGCTATATAAATGCTAGTTATGAATTCATTCAAAAGCTAAAGATAATCTTCCCCTTTAGCTCCAACTCAAGCCGATCTCCCCACTTGAAAGAACTACTTTAAAAGATTAAGGAAGGGTACTTGAATTCCCAAGAAAACATTTTTAGTTATCCAAGGTAACATATTTGAATCTATATTTTTACAGGCCATTTTGTCTTTGGGAAATATTGCCAATTTCTTTGTCAATGAAATCATAGTACTATTCTCGGAGTCATGGGATTTTAAAGGTAGAAGAAATTGTAGATACTATCTAGCCCAACTCCCTCATTTTGAAGATGAGGAAACTGAGCCCCACAGGAGTAAAATGACATGCCTAAAGTCATAAGGAGGATTAGTGGCAAATCCAGGAAAAGCATTCAGATCTCCCAAATCTCAAACCAGGCTTCCCTCTACCCCACCCTACCCCAAAACCATGGTATTTCTACTGTCTAATAGACATATTAGAGAACCATTTTATAGATGTCAGCTTATTGTTTTCCTTCTATGATCCCCCCTTTTTTTCATTACAGAGACAAAATCATTCTGCACTTAAAACAAAGACCCCCTTGAAAATTCTTTTTTTTCTCTCCAAAAGCTTGAAGAGACTTAAAGATGGAAGCCTAGCCAGCTGGTAGTCCTAGCTCCAACAATAATTCCATTGACGTCTTTGTGAAGGAGAGCATGTTGCTCATGAGTCAGGAGTAATCAGAAAAGAAATGCTATCTGGGGATCTCCCAAACTAACCAGCGAAATGATGGCCAAGGTATGAGAGGTTTCCCAGGTCTTGATAAGAATTCCCAGAGTAAGTGACTGATGTAACTGGTGGCTGTGGGGATAATCTGTGTGCCTCACAGAGAGGCTTGAAAATAGAGATCTAGCCAGCTGGTGGTCCCTGCTCCAGCAATAATTCCACTGATGTCTCTGTGGAATAGAAAATACTAAAAAGAAAATGCATGTAAAGTATAAAATTTTCATATGGGGCTGTGGAGTGCTGGGTTTGGAGTCAGGAAGACATGAATCCAACTCCTATCTCTGATACTTATTAGCTGTGTGAACCTCTGCAAATCATTTAACTTCTCTCAGCCTCAGGAGTCTTATGAGTAAAATGGAAGTAATAATAACACCTACTTCATAAGGTTGTTGTGAGGATTAAATGAGATAACATATGCAAAGCAGTTTGCAAACTTTTATTTACTCAGGAAATGCTAGTTGTTATTGTCATTATTGTTACATGACAGGTAGCACAGCTTAATGTGCCACCTTTGAACTCAGTCTGAGCTGAGTTCAAGTCCTGACTCTAATAAATTACTGTCATGTGACCATAAGCAAGTATCTCATCCTTTTAGCAAACAAGACAACTTTCTAAGACTGTTAGTTACCAACAAGTTGGGGGTGTTTAATAATATTTTTTCCCTTAATACATATTAAAATAATTTAACCTCTTTTTAAAAAGAGGTTCAAATTCTATCCTTCTGTGAGTGATCGTCTTAAATTAGAAGCTTTAGCAAGAGTTTAGACTTTTAAGTATTTATTAAAGTGCATCAGAAGTTGGTGAAGAGAGAGAGAGAGGTAAAAATCTAACTATCTCTAAGAGTGCCCCACATCTCACCCACCAAATCCGAGGTCAGGAACCCAAAAGGCCCTTGCCTCAGCATCTTCTCCCAGAATCTCTTGTGAAACAGGAAACAGGGCCATACACACACACACACACACACACACACACACACACACACACACACACACACACACACACAGCTCCAAGCTAATTGGCTGATAACTTCAATTGACACAATTAACAGGCGGTAACTTCCAGATGCTAAAGTCACATGGTTTCCAAGTCACATGCTTTCTCCTCATGGCAGAGCTTCCCTGCAATATCTTTCTCAACGGGTTAGTAGCGCTCTAAATCTCACACTTCTTTTCTAACAAATTGCTCATTTTCACTGATGGAGGGAGTTTCAACACCAAAAATGCAATCATGAATTTAGAGCAAATATTAAAGTGCCACGTAAAGGACTGCTATCATCATCATCATCATCATCATCCCCAAAGTTTTGGCCCTATAGTTCTGGCATATGGCAAGAACTTTCATTTTGCCAACCCAACCCTGATGTTAAAATTTTTTTAAAGTCCTCAAAAAATGAAAACTCATAATAAATGCCAAAATCTCACTTAGTGAAAAATGAACAATTGTGATTTGTGGCAGGTGATGTAGTGGATAGAGTGCCAGGCCCAAAGTAAGGAAGACTCATCTTTCTGAGTTCATATCTGGCCTCAGCCACTTTCTGGCTATGTGATCCTGAGCAAGTCACAACCTATTTGCCTCAGTTTCCTCATCTGTAAAATGAGCTGGAAAAGGAAATGGTAAAACATTCCTTTAATCATGGCCAAGAAAAACCCAAATGCAGTCACAAAGAATGAGACAGGACTGAACAACAAAAATATGCTGCTACTTTGTCAGACTGTTTACAGAATGCCTCCTGTACTTGAGCAGAATATCTTGATGACTGAATTTTAAGATTCTCACTTTTCTTCAAGGCATTTTCCCAAAGTTAGGCTGGCCCTGTCCACTGGAAAGAATATTGGCTCTGGAATTGGAATTAGATGACTTGGGTTCAGATCCTACCTCTAAGCCTTATTACCTTTGTGACCTTGAGCAAGTCATTTACTCTCCATGGTCATCAGTTTCCTGATCCATAAAATGAGAGTGTTAGGTTAGATCAGAGGTCTTTCAGCTTTAAATCTATAACTTATGATCCTACAATGTATCTTAGTAGTAAATTCACAGAACATCCCTTTGAAGATGGTCAATTATATCTCCCCTAGACAGAAGGAAAAAATAAACATAAATATATTAAATTAGTCAAAATTTATGGAGCAACTACTGCCTACAAAATTCTTGGTACTCTGTGACATGAGACATGGCTAAAACCAGAACAGACCATTAATGACCATTAATGGACATCCTGGCATCTAAATATATTTAACCCACTTTGCCCACAGGCTTTGCTTTCTCCCTGTGAGTTGTGTTGAATATGGAGTGAAATGACTGACCCCTACATGTCTTTGTTATGGGCCATTTCACAACTGTTCCAAAATTAATTAAGGCTCTTCCTGCTGAGACAGGACAACCTGAGCTAAGCTCCAAAAAAATTGCTTCTATAACCAGCAGCACCCTCTTTTTTCCTAAACTAGTTACCAGAAAGATAACCCTTTGAAAAAAACATCAATGAACAATTTGCCAATTGCCAACTAAATAGTCACTTAACTTCATCATCATTACTACCCAGTGATATGCACAAGGACAAGAATCAGATTTATCTGAATTTCTTTCTTCCTTACATCAGTCAATCTGCTTATCCATCCTTTCTTTTTCTTCTATGAATTCTCATATTATCTCTCTGTCTCTGTGTCTCTCTGTCCCTCTCTCTCTGTCTCTCTCTGTGTCTCTGTCTCTCTGTCTCTCTCTGTCTCTCTCTGTCTGTCTCTCTCTCTCTTTGTCTCTCTCTCTCTCTTTTATTTAGCCAGGTCTCCAGTTCTGGTTAAAGCACAAACAACTTAACCCAACCTTTTCATTGATTTCCCTTCTCCTTCCTCTCTTCCTCCTTCAAAGACATTTTTTCCCTCTCATTCTATCCCCAAGCCTTCTCCCCTTTATGAAGTCCAAGTTTTTCTTTTTCAACTTCAAAAACTCCATTACAAAAGAACATTTAATTATTGGAATCTCCCTTTTGCCCACTCACCTTTCCCATACTAGTCTATACACAGTCAGTGATTAATAAATATTGGTTGATTGGAAGTTTTTGCATATAGGTTTTGTTATGTTTTTCGGCATTTTTTCCCTTCAAAGGAGCAAGAGATCAGAGGGCATACATGCAGAACATATAGCTAGGTTCCAATTAGTGTGAATAATGAATCCCCTAAAGTAGTCACATGTATTTGTATTTTCTCATTATTTGAAGTTATGATTATGTAAAATACAGTTACTGGTTCCAGCCCAATGAAAATATGCAGTGCAAATTCAAATAATGTAACCCCTTCATGGTATTCATTATTTGCACTAATCAGGTCCTAACTGCATATGTCAGTTTTAACTGTTAATTAAGTTAACTGCTGCTCTTATAAACCAATACACTTTTATATAGCTAGTTAGAAGTAAGAATGATTATTCTACACATAAATTCTGGGCTTTACCAAATATGTCTGGACTAAAGTAAAGATAGCTTTTCTCAGCGTAGAAGATCTAAATTTGGGACACGGTCTATAACTTAGACGGTCACTATTGGGTTTTTTTTCTGTCAGCAACCAGAGAAGTGAATTTAGATTTTATAAAACTGGTTTTGTAGCCAACTTCCCAACATTCCATCTTCCAAGTCACTTACCTGAAGAACTAATGTAATAAAGAAATGTTAGTGTCCCATATGGCCTCCTTTGTGTTCACACAATCCTAGGTTTCTCACTACTTGGAACCACCTCATTAAAGTGGTTGAATGCTTACCACTTATCTCTCACTTGGTCTTCAACTTTTTCCCCATCTTTTTCATCCCCAGGGCCTGTTTTCTACCCCCTACTTTTTTTCCTCACCTCATAAATATTCTCCATTCTCCCCATCATTCCACCAAGCTATACCATACCTTTCAAGTTCATTTCTAAATGATCCTTCTCTATGCTTCTGTGGAATGTTTCCATCATCTTAGATTCCAATCATTTCCTTTGCTAAGCCTCTCTCAGTCTTCTGCGTTTCTCCCCAGTGAAGACTTTTGCTAATTCTATTGTGCTTCTCTTTCTGTCCCTCAGTTTTCATTATCCTTCTATAAACATCATCTGGGATATTCTTTTCTCTATGTTCTTTCAACAAAGACTGGATCTGCTGCTTTCACCAAAGATCTGTGTTGCTGCACTCCTATGTCCTACATGTGTACTCAGAAAAGGGTAAAACAAAATTGGATGTCCCACAAGTCATGAGGAAAATACTAAAATATCATCTTGAGGTAGCCCACCCTAAACATCATCCTATATTGTATTATAATGAATATTTAATAGGTTATTCTGTAGTGAATTAAAAAAAAACAGTACTCTGGTGGCCAGGAAGAATTAATGTAGTCCCCCAAGATATTGTAGGCAGTTGCTGAGGCAAAAGGAGAATATGACATGGTGTATGTGACAATGCTTTGAGAGTTTCAAAAGAAAAGTAATATTTAAATCTCAAAGGGTTATTCTATTACATCTCTTCCTGTCTGATGAATTCTCTTCAGGGAAAGACCACTGTTGGTAACAAGTAATTTAATCTTTCGTTGCCCTACCTCATATCCCATGAGTTCCCTGATCTCAAAGGGATGATATGTAAATTCAAGTATCTCTGGTAGCTCATTCTTTTCACTTCTGCTTCTCAACCTGATGCTCTGTCCCTTCTATTTTTTTTCCAGTACCTCTCAGAACTGTTCCCTTCTTCTATCTGCCTTAACCAAGTCGCCAACTTTGGTTATACCATAACCATTTTGCTCCAGCCTTCCCTCTAGTCTTCCTTCCTCCTCCTCTCCCTCACCAGTCCACCACAAAGGTTCTTCTTTTAAATTTCAATTCAAACCTTGACAATTCACATCAACCCTGCTCCCTCTTTCCCAAGTCCAATGAGTTCTTCATCTTCAACCTCATATCCCATTTTGGCTGGACATTGCATTCTTTCAGCACCTAGTAGCCAGTTTGGGGACCAGAGTATGTATTTTCCATACATACTGTATACAAAATTCTCCCCGATCTTCAGCTTTTCAGAAAATACCATCTCCCTCATTTCCAGTCCCGATGCTTTCCATTCAGCGCTCTCCTCAAGAGCTACCTTTCTAGTGAAACTGTAGGAAGACAAGTATTTCTGGCAACTTCTTGAAAGGGAAAAAGTTAGGGGAATGAAGTAAAAGTCAACCCTTGTGTCCCTAATCTATCTCTTAAAGGGGACAGACCTAGCTGCTTCATCCTCTGTGCAGAAATCAAAACCCCGTGGCTGTTACCCAGTGCCCACTCACCCTGAGAGATAAATGGGAGACAACACTGCTCTTTATCTCTCTCATCTTGAGCCTCTCCAGCTATATCTCCAGACGGAGTTCTCCACCCACTCTCCCTCCCCTTATGGAACTTCACAGGTATGAGCAGCCATCCCACCCCATGGAGACCTCGTTCTTATCCCTAGCCCACTCTCCCCCCATTACCTTATCAGCCATGATCATGGAGGCACCGCCATGGATCCCCAGAATGGGGATGAAGGTCTGGGAGGAGATAAAATCCAAGATCTGTGCGATGGCTTCCTGATCCGTGTCATCCCCAAACACTAGCCCATGGATGCGGGCGCCAGACATGAGGTCGCAGACATGGGTGATGAGACTCTTGGGGTCTGTAAGGTTGACCAGCATGGCCACCACATTCACGTCGAGTGCTAGCTCACTTGCCAGCTCCCGGCCCCACAAGCTGCGGATGTCCCGCTCTGTTACATCGTGGCTCCGGCCCAGAAGCACCGCGATGTTCAACGCTGGGGGCCCCTTCTCCGCGCGAGCTCGTACCGGGCTCCGACACACTAGCAGAGCCGGCAGCACCAGCAACGCCCAGTAGCCCAGTCTGCCCATGGTCGCCAGCTGCGATCCCTGCAGGAGAGGGCGCACGCAGAGTGAGGACCCCCTATTTCAAGGAGACCTACATGCCCAGACTGCCGCAAACTTCACTCTCCACAAACCCGGGCAGGACAGGGTCCTGATATTCCCCTACCCAGAAGAGAGGGCCTCTGAGAATAAAACTCAGCTTCAAACCTCAACCTGGTCCTACTTGTGGAGTGAAGCATCCCTTCCCCAACACACACAAACACACACACACACACACACACACACACACACACACACACACACACCACTCTTCGTCTAGGACGAGGGCACGCCTTGCGTTGTTGCTGGGGGGAATGAGCTATAGACGTCTCCCACCACCACTACCCTTTCAATGCAGCGAATACGAGACCCGCGTGAAAAGCAGCTACTGGAGCAAACATCCCCCTCCCTCCACTAGAGAGGAAACAGGTTCCGAGTGAACCAGGAGTGGAAGGGAGCAAGGAGCTGTCCAGAATTAGAAGAATGCCGGGATAAGAGAGCTTGGAACCTGGTGGACCAATATCCCTCAGGGACCCCAGGATAGAGTGGAGCTCTTTCCTCTCCAACAGCCTTCTCTGGGTCCCTCTCTGTTCCGGGGGGCGTTGATGGGCAGAGAGAACAATTGCAGGGCAGCGTGGCAAGGGGTTTCGGGAGGAAGAGGAGAGGAAGCTTAAACCAGGTTTGATCCTACTGCAAAGTCTTATTGCTATACATAGGTGCAGGTCTGTGCATGGGGCAGATCCTAAGATATATGGGCAAGCAATCGATCCCAGCCACGTTCCCTCAGATTCACACACACTCAGACCCGTTCGATTTGGCGCACAGCCGCATTCACCTGTATGCATCCGCAAACACGTCCCATGCAGACAGGTGATCGGCACCACAAATAAACATAGCCTCCACCCGAGCACACAGCTCACTATCCAGGTGCACACGCAAGTTCTACACATAAATGAAGTGCACACCGGAGCTCGCGCGTGCATGCATACGGGCAAACACGTGTACACACACGTGTGTGCACACGCCCATGAACACGCACACACCCTTGCGTACACAGCCACGAGTCCCCTCACCAGGGCTGCGGAGCCCTGCGAAGTTCATCTTTAACTCTATAGAGTCTCCTGCTTCTGGCGAGTCTCTGCGTCCCCACGCGGAGGGTAGGTGCAGAGAACAGAGCAGCAGCGCCCCCTGGCGGCCATATAGGCCTCTTCCCGCGGTTCTCTTCTCGCTCTCCCCACCTTTTTTTTTTTTTTCCTCTCTCTCCCCCCAACCCTGCGGTCCCCAGCTCCCCCGCCGGTACGTACCAGGATCGCCGGAGAAGGTCGAGGCTGCGGTGGGGCGCGCTGCGCAGTCGAGCATTTCGGCCGCTTCAGCAGCAGCCGAGGTTAGGGGGCTCTCCCATCCTGCCACCCCAGCGCGCTCCCTTGGCTGTCCGGTGCTGCCCGCATAGCCCCCACTGGAGGCGGCTATCCCAGCCGGAGGTTTTGCAGCAGGGCTCTACCGAGGTAGGAGAGAGAACGGGAAAAGATAAATCCAACCCGGGGCTTGTTCGTAAAATGTACCAACACATGCATATGAAAAGCTTGACCTTAAACAGGAGCCAAGCTCGGCTCCCATTGATATACCCAAATGTGGCTCAGACGCTACCACCTAGCAGTGCTGACGGGAACACTGGGGGAGGTCTACTCTGCTGAGCCCGGGGGTTGAGAGACATGGAGTTATCCACTTCCCACCTCCTGTCCGTTACCAAAAAGCAAATTCGGCTTTCAAGGCAACCCTCCCCTCACCCGTCTCCAGTAGCGAGGAGTTGTGCGTCTGGGGGCCACCAAGCTCAAGCAGAAGGGGCAGGAGAATAAGGGTTGAGGAGGGGGGAGACCTGGTTGAGTTTCTAATGAAGAGGAGAATTGACAAGGAAGAGAACGGAAAAGCACTCCAGCAGTCCCGCTGTCCAAGAAATCAGCCGCTCTCCTTCCCTGTGTGCTCGATATCCCACATAGTGAATCCCTTTCTGTAAGTCCAACCATCCTTCTCCTCCTATCCCCCCACCTCTCCCGACCCCATGGGGGAAGAATTCTAGATCGAAGTGCAAGCAGAGCTCCCTAGGTCCGTGCGCCCCTGCTCCGCTTCTCGCTTCTCGTAGCTATACTCACCGCAGCCACCCTCCACATAGTTCCCAAAGGCAGCTCTTCCAAGTCATCTCCGGGGCTGAAAAACGCGGCCCCGCGGCTCCAGTTTTTAATGCTCCCCAGTCCCCATGAGCCAGCCGAGATCCCCCGGCCCCAGTCCCTGTCTTCTTTCCCTTCTCTTCCCAGTGTCTACACGTCCCTCTCAGAGTCGGTGCCCGGGGATTCCACGCTCCGCTTCTCTCTGGACAGGAGCAATGATGAGTCCTAGGCTATTCCGATACCACAGAGCTCCCTCTCCGCAGCCCAGCCTTTCGGGGCGCGCGCACCCGTGTGTGCGTGCGTGTGGGGCGGGGGGAGGAGATGGCAGGGGATCCCCGCGTTCTCTGTCAGAGGGCAGAGCCAAACGAAAAAGAGAATCAGAAGAAGAGGTTGCTCTTAGCTTCCCTGCAGTCCGGCTCCACGCTCGGGTCCCAGCTCTGGATTCTCTGCTCCCAGCCCACAATCAGGAGGGCGCGCCCGACTCCCTGCAATGCTTTCCAGCAAATGGCAAAAAGGGGTCCCTGGACGTGCTCCGCACAGCCGGGGGAGGGGGCGGGCTCCCGCTCCCGCTCCTGCTGCTGCTGCTGCTGCTGCTTCTGCTCCCGCCACTGCCACCGCCGCCTAGGAGGAAGAAGGGGGCAGATGCGCCCCCACGCCAACTTGGGGACTTATTCAGAGCTGGTTTCTTGGAGGGATGCAGAAGCCCAACTCAAGCTCGAGACTTTGGCAGGGGGAAAGAGTACATCTTCTCTCCCACCCCCGCTTTCCCCTCCGAGAGAGAGAGACACACACACACACACACACACACACACACACACACACAGTATGCCTCCTTCTCTGAACCTTACTGAAAATATGTCTGCCCTGGCCCCCACCCCAATAGAGGGGAAGCCTCAGAGTTTGGTGACTAGGGTCTCTGAACCTTTCACCCCAGGACCATGTCAAGGAAAGTACATGTCTGGGAAAGTACAGTCTCAACCTGATCTAGTGCTGTCCATGGTGCTGGAGCAACATTTCCTCTAGCTCCTCCACAAGGGTTCCTACTGTTTTATGATGCGGCTGAAGAGGAATCAATTATTTAGAGCTCTAGACTGCTGGTTCCTCCCCAGTGCCTAGTGTTCGTCGGAGCATTAAACCTTTCTACGTCTTCCTTCACACATACGTACATACATACATACATACATACATACATATATATATATATATATATATGCATACATGATCCTCTACACCGTTTTATAAAACCAGCTGTCTGTCCCCCACCCCCGCTTCCCTACCACCACCATCATCTTCTCCAGTACCTGAGCTCACTCCCCTGCAGGGGGCGGGAGCTGGGGGGCGGGAGTGAGGCGGACTGAAGAGGATAGTACCACCCACTTTCAGGCCGGATTAGGAGGACTGGGAGAAAGGGTGAAAAGATCAGCGGGGGTGTTTTGTAAGCCACACCAACTCGGAACTCCCCCCGAGTTTTCTCTTTTTGAGCTTCTAGAATATCTGCTGGGAGCAAAAGAAGCTGAGGAGCCCGAAGTTTGCAGATATGGTTGACAGATACACTAGACAAAATGCAGAGACCGAAAGTATGACTATTAAACTTGCTGCGAAAATGTCCAACTTTGAGATTTGGAGCCTACATTCGAATTTGCCCATCTCTGCCCGTTCCGCCCAATGTCCAGCCCTCTTTTTGTCTGAAAAAAATAAATGCATGTACAAAAAAATTAAAAGCCTCTTTTCTTTTATCTTAAACTTCAAGCCAGGAAATTTCAGAGTCAGCTACTGAAGGATTTGGAGGAAAGTACTGGGCCCTCTATCTCTGCATTTCAATTCGACAAATGTTCATTGCCCAGTAACTATTGCTTAGGTCCCAAACTATTAAGAGATTAAAGTGGGGAAATGTTGGGTAAAGGAAAAAGGAAAAAATAGATTCAATCATTTCCCTCAAGCAACTCCAGTATGGGAGATGAGACACGTATACATAAAACTATTGCAAATCAGAATGTGAAAAGTGGGCACTGTAGAAATTATACAAAAGATCCCAAGTGAGAACTCATTTCCTTACTTGTGCTTGCTGAAACAGGGAGATGTAGGTTCTAGCTCTTCAAGGGCAATGCCAGTGGAGTACAAGTTTTGGCATATACCAAAGCAAGCTGGAAAGCGTTCCAGTAGAGTCTAGGTGGTGGACTGTGTGTCTGTCTTCCCAGGACCAGCCTAGCTGATATTAGAGAGGCTTATGAACAATCATGGTCCCCAGGTAATGAAGAAACAGTTTCTTTCCTCTTCAATAATTATTATAGTGGTAGTGTTTGTATGAATAAAAATTACCAAAATGATGATATGCTTGCAGTTCATTAGGCTCATGACTGACTATGGATATTGAACTGGATCAAACTTGGGAAGTTATGATATCCTTTCAATGATATCAAACTGATCATTGCCACAAGAACTAGTCTCTTTAACACCAATATCGCCCCAATGGTCCTCTATAACTACCATTACAGGTCACTATAGTTTTGGAAAATTTAAAATTACAAAAGACATAGAAGCCATAAAAAGATGCTCAATGGATACAATCAGATTTTAAAGTCTTATGAAGGGTGATTTGTGTATGAATAATGGTATCAAATTATCAAGGGTATATCTGACCAGAAAAGAAGAGGGAATAATCAAAGAGTCAAAAAGTAACAGCCTGAGGGGTCCACTGATTTCCCCAAGACATTAAAATGCCAAGAGAAAAGTCTCCAGCATGTTTTACAGATCTCTAGAAAATTCATGGAGAAACATGGACAAGAATTTCCCAGAATCAAAAGAAGCAGAAAGGCTGGGAAGTGCACCAGTAGGGGGAGTGCCCATATGGATGAAATCACTCAACTACTAAAATAACATGATTATAGATTGAATTCTAGTCACTAAAGTGCTGTAATGCCTGCAATACTGTAATGCCTCATCATGGTATGTAAGGGACTTTGTTTTCAAAGCATATGGGAGGTAAGTACAAGTTGTGATAGGTCTTAGCAAGAGGTAAAGGCTTCAAGTGCAAGTTGAATTATGGGCTGTATGTCTCCCATTCAAAGATAAACCACAGCAGAATGTTGGGACATTCATGATTAAGTTGACTACCAGATGAGGAATGATTTTGGCCACCATGTTTCATGATGATTGTCTACTAAAGAGGAGAGGGTTTGTTCTGCAACATTGTAGAAAGTAGCTCCATGGGGAATCACAGAATCATAGAATTTGGACTTGGAAAGAAACTTAAACCAGGAATCTTTTGTAGTATATTTAATGAATAAATTCCCTAATTCTTTGATACAAAAGAAGGAAAATGGCAAGGAGGGAAATAAGGACGGTTCTAGTAACCTCAAAGACTGGAATAAGCTTCCTTTATTAAAAAATATATATATTTTAATTATTTTTCCAATTACATGTAAAGATTTTTTTTGAGTACCAGATTTTTCTCCCTCCCTTCCCCCATCCCGAGGACAGCAAGCAATTTGATATAGGTTATACATTATAATCATGTTAAACATATTTCCACATTAGTCATGTTGTAAAAGAAGAATCAGAACAAAAGAAAAATGCAAGAAAGAATAAAAAAGAACAATAACAAAAAGGAACAACAAAAGTGAAAATAATGGCATATAAACTTCCTTTAAAAGGTGGCATTTGTGCTAATCTTTGAAAGAAGATTGTATTTTTATGAGGAAGAGGCAAGAAGAAGTTCATTCTGGGGATGGAGCACAGCTTGCACAAAGGTATGAACACGGGAGATGGACTAGTGTGCACTGGAACCAACAAGAAGACCAGTTTGTTGAATGTGTGAAGGAGAGTAACATACCATAAGCCTGGAAAGGTAGGCTGGAGCCAGATTGCGAAGGGCTTTAAAAATCAAATAGAGGGGACTGTATTTTATTCTAGACATAAGAGGGGAGTTCTCAGAGCTTCTTGAACTGTGACATGGTCAGTCCTGTGCTTTAGGAATACCACTTTGACAATTATTGAGGATGAGTTGTAGCTAAGAAGGTCTGGAGGCAAAAAGTGCAAGGGTCATAAGATCATAAAAATTATGCATCTAGTTCTGTAAGAGAACCTCAAAAACAATCTGAGTAATCCCCCTCTTATTTTAAATATTAAGAAACTTAAGGGAGAAAAATGACTTGCCCAAAGCCACATAGGCTACTGCCTATGCAGTAGATCTAAGCAGTAGAGCAGATCTTCTGTCTCTAAGGGCATCACTCTTTCCATAGCAATATAGTAAAGATGAGGAACAATTTCTAATATGTACATTGTACTTTAAGGTTTTGGTGGGGTTTTTTGTTTGTTTGTTTGTTTGTTTGTTTTGGTGAGGCAATTGGGGTTAAGTGACTTGCCCAGGGTCACACAGCTAGTAAGTGTTAAGTGCCTGAGGCCAGATTTGAACTCAGGTCCTCCTCACTCCAGGGCTGGTGCTCTATCCACTGTGCCACCTAGCTGTCCCTACTTTAAAGTTTTAAAAAAGATTTATTACAAGATTTATGTTATTCTCACAACAATCCTGCAAGATAGGTGTTATTATTATTATTTCTGTTTTGTAGATGAGAAAACTGAGGCTGGGAGAGGTTAATTGACTTGCCCAAGGTCACAAAACCAGGACAAGTCCAAGATAGAATTCAACAGCATCCTATCCACTATATCACATAGGGTCTTGGCCATGTGAAAGGAGAGGAGACAGACTTATGCAAAATAGATTGTGGAGTCAGAATCCATATAACTAGGTGCTTAATTAAATATGAAGGCTTAGTCAGGACAGTTTGAGAATTAAATCAAGGGTTGAAAATTTATGGGTGACCAAAAGGATAGTTCCTTTGATAGGAAGATTCAGAAGAATTTTGAGGAAAAAATGTCTTTGTTATGGATATATCAAGTCTTTAATACAATGATCCTTTTGGAGATGTCCAGCATGCAGTTGTTGATGGGGAATTGGAGTTCAGGAGAGAGACTAGGGCTGAATATATAGATCTCTGAGAGATTTGCATAGATATGATTCCTGAGCCCATGGAAACTGGTGAGATCCTGCCTAATACTTTGTTAGCATCTCTCATTTTTATTTTCTATTACAATTTTTATGTACATCCCAATCCCCTAATAGATTACAAGTGCCTTGAGAGAAGATATTATCTTATTTGTTTTCATGCTCCCTTCAGTGATGAGTAGAATAGTGTAGTGGATAGAGATCTGGCAATGATGCCAGAAAAACCTTAAGTCTTTCCTCTGATCCTTACTGGGCTATGTGACTTTGGGCAAGAAACTTAATGTCTCAGTGCTCTAGACAACTCTCCAAGTCTAAGACTATAAGTTGCAGAGAAGGTGCCTAACTTCATTGGTACAGGGAGTTTCCTCATCTGGGAGTTTCCCATATAGGTCAAATCACAGACCCAGTTTCTATCCCTATTTAATATCTGGCAATGCTGTGTACATAGTAGGTAATCAACAAATGTGTTTGGATGGATATATGAATGAATTAAAAATTGCAGTTGGGAAAAAGAAAATATTTCATAGTGACTAGGCTGACAAAGATGTGGCTCTAAGAGTTACTGAATCAACTGTTATTCAGCCAATTTGGACCATCTTCCTACCAATCAATCACTTTGCCAAGTAGGTCAATTAAAGTAACTGGAATAATTTGTTGATTGGTCTGAATGAACAAATTGAATCAACCATTCTCATTCCAACTGATGACTCTGATTGGTTGTTAAATTTACCAAAGAAATAGCAAAAAGCTGGAAACAAAGAAAGTCCCCATTGACTGGGAGATAATTAAACAAATTGTGATTAAACAAAATATGGCTATAATGGAATACTATTTTTTACGCTAAGAAATGATGAATATAAGGAATTCAGAGAAATGTAAGAAAACATGGGAACTTAGAAGGAAACATAGACACAGGAAAAGATTCAGAGCTGGAAGAATCTTATCAGCCAATGAGCCTAATTTCCCCACTTTACAGGTGAAAAATGAGGTTCAGAGAAGATAAGGGATTTGCCCTACACAAGTAGTCAGTGATAGAGATGGGATTAGTCCTTTGACTCAAAATCCCATGACCTTTCAATGGATTCAGAGTGCAGTAAAAAGGACCAATATGAATAATGACTACAATCATATAAACAAATACAACACTAAAAGGTAGCCAAACTGAGATTCATTGTAATAACCATTCTTAGTACAAAAGAATAATTGATGAACCTCTTTTCTTGGTAGAGAACTTGTGGACTAAAGTAGCAGAATGTTGCATTCACTGCCAGGCACTGTTATTTAGTCTGTTTTATTTTGCTATAAGGGAAGAATCAATGGGGAGAGAGAAGGAATGCATATGTATGTGCATGTGTATACACACTTGTATGTACACACACATATACTGTGTGTAGATATATATAGATGCAGATACAGATATACGTATATACATGTGCAAATGCACATACACATACGCATACAAATATTGTATATGTTGGGGCAGCTGGTGGCACAGTGGATACAATGCTGGGTCTGGAGTCAGGAAGACTTGAGTTCAAATCTAGCCCCAGACACTTACTAGCTGTGTGACCCTGGGCAAGTCACTTAACTCTGTTTGAATCAGTTTTTCTCTCTGTAAAATGAGATGGAAAAGGAAATGCCAAACTTCTCCAGAATCTTTGCCAAGAAAACCCAAAATGGGGTCACAAAGAGTTGGACAGGACTGAAACAACTCAACAACAGCAACACAGTATGAGTTTATGTATGTATTACATATAATATATATATATATATATAAACATCTATACACATATAATTGTGTTGCATATATACACACACATACACATGTGGACATGACTGTGGTGTAAATAAAAGCTATCAGTAAAGTGAAAAAGTAAAATTTAAAGTATGGGGAAAATAATCCAAAACAATTTGGTTGAGACATACAAGTATCATGTCTAGAAATACATCATCCAATAATGATCTTCAAGCTAAATATATGTGTGTGTATTCAAACACCACTTTTGATTCTGTTTATATCTATATTTTGTCAAAGTCAATTTCATAGAATATGAGAAGCAGAAAGAATTATGTAGTGGAAACAAAAATCAGAGATTTTTCCACAATGGAAATATTCAGATATTGTGAAAATGTCAATCTACCAAATTAGATCAAGAGGAATGTGGTATATTACCCCCAAAACAGCAATAAAACAACCCCTGAGCAGCAAAACCCACAAAAAGGTAGCTTAGATTATTTTCCAGCTAAAGACAGATTAGATTAGAGAGGACCATGCTGGGCTGCAAGCAGATTACAACCCCATGATTGTGCCAACACAGACCCTGAGCATGCTACAGCAGAGAAATTTTTCCCTGAGCCTACAAATCAGCTGTAGCACCAGTGTCTTCTGGAACTAAGCTTACAGTCGGGTAAGAGGGCTGAACAGCTGGCCAGGGGGGAAAATACAGGGGTGTCTATGGTACCTAAGCAGGAATTTGGCTATCCCACCCCAGCAGGGAACCAGGAAGAAATCTTGAGGGGCAGGAGGCTCAGTTGGGGAAGGGGAGCAGGCTCATCAGTGGTAAAAACCACCACAGCACACAGAATTCTGCTGGCTGGTTAATTAGCAAGTTGACTTGAGGTTCCTTTTGGATCAGAGAACAGGCTAGGTGAGAGAAAAACCTGCCCTCCCTCAAACTGAAACACCTGGGACCCTCTGAAGCCTGGGACAGTGTAACTTGGAAGTAGGGCCCCACTATAAGAGAGAGTTAAAAGTCAAGTAAAAGATGCCAAGATGAGAAAGCAAAGAAAGTTGAGAACTATTGAAAGTTTATTTAGCAACAAGGAAGATTGAGGTGCACCCTCAGAAGAGGATAAAAACTTCAGGGCCCCTACATCCAAAGCTTCCAAGAAAAATATTAATTGGTCTTAGGCCATGGAAGCAATCAAAAGGGAGGTTGAAGAGAAAGTAGGAGAGATAGAAGGAAGATTTAGAGAGGTGGAGGAAAGAATGGAAAAAGAAATGAGAACAATACAGGAGAGTCATGAGAAAAATGTCAACAGTTTAAAAAGCTAAATGGAAAAGGAGATACAAAAGCTCTCTGAAGAAAATTATTGTCTAAGAATTAGGATTGAACAAATGGAAGCTAGTGACTTTATGAAAAATCAAGACAGTAAAGCAAATCCAAATGAATAAAAAAATAGAGGGCAATATGAAATATCTCCTTGGAAAAACAGCTGACCTGGAAAATAGATCCAGGAGAGATAATTTGAAAATCATTGGACTACCTGAAAACCATAACCAAAATAAGAGTTTAGACAGCATCTTCCAAGGTATTGTCAGGAAAAATTGCCCTGATATTCTAGAAGCAGAAGGTAAAATAGAAACTGAAAGAATCCACTGATCACCTCCAGAAAGAGATCCCAAAAGGAAAAACTCAAGGAATAGTATAGCCAAATTCCAGAGCTCCCAGGTCAAGTAGAAAATATTACAAGCAGCTAGAAAAAAGAAATTCAAATACTGTGGAGTTACAATAAGGATAAAACAAGATCTAGCAGCATCTACATTAAAGGACTAGAGGTCATGGAATATGATATTCAAGAGGGCAAAGGAATTGGGACTACAGCCAAGAATCACATACCCAGCAAAACTGAGTACAATCTTTCAAAGGAATAATGGGACTTCAATGAAAAAATGGACTTTCGGGCATTTGTGATGAAAAGACCTGAAATGAATTGAAAATTTGACTTTCAAATACAAGACCTTAAAGAAGCATAAAAAGGTAAACAGGAAAAAGAAATTATGATGCATATTAAAAGATTAAACTGTTTGCATTCCTCCATGGAAAGATAATACTTTGAACTCATAAGAACTTTCTCAGTATTGGGATAGCTGAAAGGAATACACTTAGACAGAGAACATAGGTCTGAACTGAATATGAAGGGATGATATCTATAAAGCAATTATTTTTTGTTTATCCTTGTTTTTTGTGGGGCAGGCAGGGTGGGGTGTCTTATGTCTGGGGCCAGATTTGGGCTAAGGGCCTCCTGGGTCCAGGGTGAGTGCTTTGTCCACTGTGCCACCTAGCTAACCCATGATGACATCTTTAAAATAGGGTTGAGGGGTAGGAGGAATGCACTGAGGGAGGGGAAAAGGGAGAGGTGGACTGGGGAGAGTTAGCTCACATGAAGAAAACAAGAAAAAAGCTTATGGGAGGGACTGGAAGAGTGGGAAGGAGTGGGGGAGTGAGTGAACCTTGCTATCATCAGAATTAGCTCAAAGAGGGAATAACATACATACTCAAGTGGGTATAGTAATATATTTTGCCCTGATGGAAATTGGAAGGGGAAGGAGATGGGGGAGGGAGTAGTAAAAAGAAAAAGAATTGAGGAAAGTAAAGATGTTCTGCATAACTGCACATGTATGACATATTGAATTGCTTGATTTCATATGGAAGGTTGAGGAGGGAGGAAGGAAGAAAAATTTAGAACAGGGAATTAGCTCAAAGCCCTTAATCTCATCAGAGTGGGCTCAAGGAGGGAATAGCATACACACCCAGTTGGGAGGAGTGATCTATTTAACCCTAGAAGGAAAGTAGGAGGGGAAGAGGATAAGGAGGGAAGGGTGAAAGAAGGGAGGGCAGAGCAGGGGAGTGGGAAGTCAGAAGTAAAACACTTTTGAGGAGCAATAGGTAAAAGAAGATAGAAAATAGGCTAAATATCATGGGAAGGGACTAGGATGGAGGGAAATAGTTATGATGATTGACTATAATGGCAAAACATATGGTACCTACTTTGCTGGGCTATTGTGAAGAAAATTCTTTGTCAAGTTTAAGGTACTGTATAAAAGTTATGATGAACAGGATGCTATCAGAAAAACCTGGAAAGACCAACATGAACTGAAGAGTGAAATGTACCATATATAAAATAACAGCTATAGTGTAAGATGATCTGCTGGGAAGCATGTGGTTATTTTCAGCAATGCAATGATCCAATGTAACTCTGAAGAACTTATGAAAATTGCAACTTCAGATACTGATTGTATCTGAAGACAGATTAAAGCATATTTTTTGACAGTTTCTTAATCTGAAGTTTTGTTTTATCTGTTTTCTCTCACAACCTAGCTAATGTAGAAATGTTTTCCATGACGACTCATGTATAATTTATATTAAATTGCTTGAGGGCAGCTAGGTAGCTTAGTGGATAGAGCACTGGTCCTGGATTCAGGAGGACCTGAGTTCAAATTCCGCCTCAGACACTTAATGCTTACTAGCTGTGTGACCCCGGGCAAGTCACTTAACCCCAATTGCCTCACCAAAAAAAAAAAAAATTGCTTGAGTTCTTGGGGGTGGCGGTGGGAAAGGAGGGAGGAAGAGAGGTTGGAACACAAAGTTTTTAAAAATTGATGTCAAAATTTGTTTTTACATGTAATTTGGAAAATATAATTCTAAATGGAAAAAAATTAAAAATAATTGATTATCTCAAAAAAAGAGGAATATGGTATGTGCTGGGTAGAGTTAGAGTTGGAAAGGATCTTTTAGGTCATCTAGTCCAGTGAGTATTTTATAACTGAGAGAACTGAAGCCAAAAGAGGTTAAGTGACTTGCTCAATTTCACACTGAGAATAAGTGATAAAGCTTGTATTTAAACCCAAGTCCCTTGACTTGACATCTAGGTCATACAGTACCAGCTCAAGAAGATAGAGGTTCAAATCTAGTCTCAGATAGTTACTAGCTGTGTGACCCTGGGCAATTAACCTAACCTGTGTCTGATTCCTTTCTTCAACTGAGAGTGGGGATACATATGTAAAAAAAGAGAGTCACTATCTTCAAAGTGCTTAGATTCTAATAGGGAAAGGCAATACCTATGAGAAAGTGGTGTCCAAAGAAGGGAGTTTTGTTCTATAGAGTCACGGGAATGATGAATTTGTGTATAAGTCACTGGCACACCCTCTTCAGAAGAAATGAGAAAAATAATTTGATGACTATTCCAACAGTAGAAGAAGGGAAATAGGAGAGATAAAGAAAATGGAGATAGGCAGATGGGGAGATGGCCTGAGTGAATGACTGAATGTGAGGAGTCTAATGATAAATAATGGTCTGGGGTCCAGGGCCAGCTAGATTTATTTACCTAAGTGATCTATTTTGCATTCACTGAGTCATTAATCAAGAGGGCTGGGCCCCAAGGTAGGAGGTCCAAGAATGGGCTGATTAACTAGTAACTAGGGTCTTAGATTCTAAAAGGTCCTAGGTAGAGAGGACCAGACAACATACAAAAGGTGCTGATCCAGGTAGGGAGAAGTAAGGAGAGCAAAAGCAAAAAGATGGAGAAAAGAATGGGTTCAAGTCTTCCCTCTGGCACAAACTAACTTTGTGACCCTGTGAAAGTCATTTAATATCTGTGACACAGGCCACTCAATTGCAGAACAGATGCCAATTTCTATTGGTAGAAGGTGTATGCTTCTCAAGAGTTTCCCAGACTAATGAAATCACAGATCTGGTCCTCTCTTCCCACCCTCCCTCCTTCAAATATAACGGCTGAAATCTTCCCCTTTTTCCAGCCTAGATCAAGAGTTACCTCCTCCATGAAGTTTTCCCTGATCTCTCCAACCAGAAGCAATCTCTTTCTCTTTGAATCTCTCAGTACTCTATATGGTTTTCTGCTAGGTACTTATTGTCTAGGTTTTATTATAGTTAATTGCACCCATGCCTTATCACCCCTACAGGACTATAAGAGCCTTGAGGCTATACATAGTTGTTTCCATTCCATTATCTCCCCTAGACCCAAAAGACTATTAATAGTACATGGTAGGCAGCTAGGTGGCACAGTGGATAGAGCACCGGCCCTGGAGTCAGAAGTACCTGAGTTCAAATCCGGCCTCAGACATTTAACACTTACTAGCTGTGTGACCCTGGGCAAGTCACTTAACCCCAATTGCCTCACTAAAAAACAAAAAAAAAAAATAGTACATGGTAGATTATTAATCAACATTTATTGAATTCAATTATAGCCAGAATTGATTAGAGACTTGAGGCAACTGTATAATTTTAAAGTGAAATTTTATGGACAGGTTTGACTAATATTTCACTAATATTCAATACATAACATTTTAATAAACATCCATCTGCATTTAGATTGTTACTAGCAAAGCAATAGCAAATATTTCAGAACATTTTACAGTGGAGAAAACTGAGACCAAGGAAAATTAAGTGACTAAATCACAGTTTGTGGAAAGAGGCAGGACCATAACCTAGAGTTTCTGCCTTTGTTATTCTCTTAGTTTTTGAATTGTGCTCCAAAGTGTTAGAATCTCAAAGATGCCAGCTGGCTGGGTTTGCAGGGTTTATTAACCTGCAGACCAAAAGCAAGTGACTATCAGGGTCAGGCAGGCATTAAAACCCTGAAGTAATCTTGCTCTTGGGGATGGATTTCTTCCACCCTAATTCCAGGCTAGAAATCTGAACTGTAGCATTTCCTCTGTAACTTCTGACTTGCACCTTTAGTGCTAGTGACTTGGGCTGAGCAGCTTGACTTCAATATCTCAGATTCAAACTTTATTTTAATATCGTGACTATACTCTGCTGTGTTCCTTGCCTTTGTTCTTATTTCCCATGTCTACTGTCCATTAGTTCTGAAATTCCCTATTTCCAACTACAGCCTGCGAACTTTCCCCACCTCCCCCACCTACCAATTGTTGATTCCTTCCTAAATGAAATACAAAAAGCACTAATTAGGACACAAGGATTGTGAACTTGCTACTGAGTGCCCAAGATTCCAGGGGACTGAAAATGAAGCATACTGCCCCCCTCCTGAAAGAGGGATGATAGACTCAAAATATAGAATAGGTTCTACATGTTTGGACATGGTCAATATAGAAATTTGTTTTGCTTGACTAAGCATATTTGTTACAAGGGATTTTTTTTAAAGGGAAGTTTTTTAAAAGAAGCAATGGAAGGGAGGGTTTGGGAAAGGATAGCCAAAAATAAGGAAAGAAAAGCAAATAGCATTATTTAAACTTAAAAAAATACAGGGGCAGCTAGGTGGCACAGTGGATAGAGCACCAGCCCTGGATTCAGGAGGACCTGAGTTCAAGTCCAGCCTCAGACACTTTACACTTACTAGCTGTGTGACCCTAGGCAGGTTACTTAACCCCAATTGCTTCACCAAAAAAAATAAAATAAAACACAGAAGAGAATAGAAAGACAGAAGGAATTACAGACAAGCAAGACAGGTTTTAAAGTTATATTTTGAAAAACAAGTTGTACAAAATGCATTCACAATTTCTTTTTTCTGTTCCACTATGCATATAGAAGTGCTCATTTTATTTGGTCTTTGTTAAGTTCAAAATCAAAACAACAAAGATGACAAATTATCTGAGTGATCCCAGAAAATTTCTAGGTGCTGGGGATACAAGTTCAAAAGTAAAACAGTCCTAGCCTTAAAATTATCACTTCTCTGGACTCCAATTGTCTCAAGTATAAAATGAAGGGGTTTAAGCTGATACTCTTTAAAGGTCCCCCAAGCTTTAAAACTCATTCTTCTTCTTAGAGTTAGAGCCTACTATACTGGAATCATGTTATTTATATACCTTTCAATTTGTTGTTGATATAAAGCCTCATACCATTTCAGTATGAAGTAGTAGAGCCAGGATTTGAACCCATGGTCTCCTACTACAAATCTAACACTCATTCTACACTACATCCTTACATCTCTAACCTTCTAAGGATAATATCATGCAAGGTAACCATATTCTCCCACCAAGTATACCAGGTGCAGGGCAGCTAGGTGGCGCAGTGGATAGAGCACCGGCCCTGGAGTCAGGAGTACCTGAGTTCAAATCCGGCCTCAGACACTTAACACTTACTAGCTGTGTGACCCTGGGCAAGTCATTTAACCCCAATTGCCTCACTAAATATATATATATATATATATATATATTTATATTTATATTTAAATACATATATATATATATATATATATATATATATATATATATATATATATATATATACCAGGTGCTACTTACAAAAATAAAGCACTGATCTGAGTATGCTGAGTGTCAGTTCAGTCTGATAATTTTTAGGTTCCTAGGAGCAATGGAGAGTTTTGAATTTTGAGTTAAGAAAACCTATGTTCATATCTTACCTTTGCCTCTAGTTGTGTGACCATGAGCAAGTGATTTAACCACTTTGAACCTCAATTTTATTATCTGAAAAAATGCAAAACAATATCTATATCTATTTCAAAGTGTTATTCCAAGACTCAAGTAAGAATATATTTAAGATGCCTTGAAAATCTTAAGGTACTAACTATATTAACCAGTTATTGTTATTGTCATCTCATCTTGTTCTATATTGCTATTACTCTTATTGTTATTGCCTCTACTCCCAGCTTAACAACACGTCTCATTATGCTACTTTCCTTTCCTTTTCTTAAATCTTTCATCATGTATCCTTTTTTTGTTTTTGTTTTTGTGGGGCAATGAGGGTTAAGTGACTTGCCCAGGGTCACACAGCTAACAAGTTGTCAAGTGTTTTAATCCAGATTTGAACTCAAGTCCTCCTGAATCCAGGGCCAGTGTATCATGTGTCCTTTGTTGTTGTTGTTATTCATCCTTCATTTTGGGGGGTTGGGGGTGTGGTAGTGAGGGTTATGTGACTTGCCCACAGTCACACAGCTAGTGTCAAGTGTCTGAGGCCAGATTTGAACTCGGGTCTTCTTGAATCCAGGACTGGTACTTTATCCACTGTGCCACCTAGCTGCCCCCTTCATGTATCCTTTGTGAGAAAAAAAAAAGGGGTGTCCCATCGAGGTTGTTCAGCCTCAACTCAACCCTTTCTTCAAAAAATAAATATTTCCCTACCAAATTAGTGTTATTATATGCAAATTCCATCCCTGGAATGATTTAAATCAGATTGTGGGCAGTCCTCAATGGAAGAGCTTTGTGAAATATCACAGTTAGCCAGATCATTAGAGACCAAATTACCTGAGGCCATCACTCAACTCTCATTATTCACCCCACTGATAAAGAAGGGAATCTATTAAATTAAGGCTTCATCTGCTTCATAAACATGAGATCAGTAAGCAGATAGCCTGGGGAAATTTCTGGGCAGGCTGTGGAAGAAGCCATATTTTGTGGTGCCTAAAATATATTAGTATATAAAAATGCAGGCCTAACAATGTTGGATAGGAAATTAATGCAAATTTTTTTTTTTATTATTGAGAGATAGTCCTTGAAGAGTAAAACATCCATAGGTTGACATCAGGCCTCATCTATTAACCAAAGAGCATTCAGATGGTTGGACAATTGCTTAATGATACTATGGTTTGGTTAAGGGAAAGGAAGAGGAGGGAGAGAACTCAAGACTCCTATGGTCTTTTTAATAAATTCATAGAATTTTAAAGTTGTAAGAAATTTAGAACTTAAAGATCATCTGTCCTCCAGAGAAAAAAACAGTGCATCACCACCTTGGAGTCATCATGTATGGGGGAAAGATCTCTAGCTTCTAGCTCTGTTGCTTTTGATGTATAGAATTCTTCCCCCTTTTATTCTTTTTTAAAATTTTGTTGTCTATTTTTCTGACTTCATATTTTCTTGCTGACTGTGCCACTCTACTCTGGAGTCCATTGTTGTATTGAAATCTTCCACTGCCATTTCTACATTGTCACTTCTCATATTTGATTTCTTAAGTGCTTGGCACCTATGCCAATTTCATTCACAATCTTAGTGATGCCAGGTCTTTTTTTATGTCTTTTTTCTTGTGATTCTAAGCCATTCTACAGAGTCTTGTGATATAGACATTCTATCTTTTAGAGATATAGTTGAGGTCATGGACTCATTCTTTCTTTTGGAAATTTTATCTGATTTTCATTTACCCTAAAGTGCTTATTCATTGTATCAGGGCCTTGTTTTTTCTTATTCATTGCTTTTCAAAGTTACTTTTTTTCTGTAAGGGGTTCTTTTCATCTCCACTGTGGTAGGCTTTGGACAGACCCTACTGCAACCTCCTACAAAGTTCCCATTGTTTTACAAAGCATCCAAGCAATGTATCTCCCAGGAGCAGTAGCAGAGTGAAATTTTAACTATCTAAAAGCAAGAAAACAAAGTTGTTAAGGTAGAACTTGGAGAAGCAACAGAGCCATACATCACCAACCTATGAAGTCCAAGTCATATATCATTGTGTGCACCTTTTTTGAATGATTGGCTTAGGGCACCTAGGTTGATGTGCCTGAACCTGAGGGAGTGGGGAATAGGGAATAAATAAAATCTGTTAAGGAGGTGGGAACTTCATTCCACATGAGCTCCTGGAGAAAAGGGGGGAAAGGAAAGCCACAATCAGCTTTTTCTGAGTGTCCTTAAATACCTATGTGATTATACCCTTTTCCCATGAAAAGGGGCAATAGATTATTGTCTGTTAGAGTCAAGGAGTCTGATGCTTGGGGATCCTTGGGGCTAATTTTCCCTTTTTGGTTTTTATTGTGATTTTCTTTAGACATGTTTATTTATCACGTTTTTAGATAGTACTGGGGAGTTGGGCTTATTCAAGATCATGACCTCTTTTTGGGGCAGGGGGGGGGGTGTGCTGGGCAATGAGAGTTAAGTAAGTGACTTGCCTAGGGTCACATAGCTCGTAAGTGTCAAGTGTCTGAGGCCGAATTTGAACTCAGTTCTTCCTGAATCCAGGGCCAGTGCTTTATCCATTGCACCACCTAGCTGCCCCCCATTATCATGAACTCTTAACAAAATCTTTCAACATTCTCATTAATCAATTTTGGTATTAAAGAGGCAGCCTGTATAGTGGGAAAAGCCCTGCATTAGGGGTTAAAAGAACTGGGAGCTAGTTCTGGCTTTGCCTTCTACTTCAGAATGGCAAGAATACTACACATGGAGTCAGAGGACCTGAATGGGAATTCTGACTCAAGGTATATCTTGAGTGTCCTTAGTTTGGCAAGTCCTAAATTTCCCAAGGCCTAAGATTTCCCATCTATAAAATGAGGGGATTGACCCCTGAGGTCCTTTCCAGTTTCAAATCTATTATTCTTTGATCCTATTACTAGTTGTATCACTTTGAGTGGGCCCCTCTGAGCTTCAGCTTCCCCATCTACAGCCTCATTTTCCCCATTTCCGCCAATAGAACATTCTTGGGATAATAGAGATGATAAACTTTGGAAGAGGCAGGAGCAGAAGAAGAGGTGGTAGCCCAATCAAATGCATACACCTAGACCTGGAACAGCTGCAGACTCCATTCTCTCTGGAAAGAGCACAGGACTGAGAGTCAGGAAGACCTGAGTTCTAAGTGATATAGCAGTAAATGTTCCAATGCTTAGTTCAGTGCCCTCTCACAAAGTAGGTGCTTATTGTTTAATGACTGATTGAATGTTTAACAACCAGCTCTCAGTGGTAGGGGGGAAAGTATTTATGACACACTTTTAAGTTTAATCTACATTATTCATTTTTTCTCCATCACTTTCTTATATCCAGAAATCACAAAACAGGAAAATAAGCCCTGATTTGTAGCATTTGCTGATTTCCAATGTGTAAATGCTCACACTAAAAGTTTAACAACTGGCTACTTAGCCTGCCAGAGCTGGTTCCAGCATACTCTTGCCAACCAGCTCTGTTTTTGAACAGGTCAATTAAATTCTCTTACAATTCAGTTTCCTCACTTATAAAATCAACAGACTACATGAATCCTAAGGATACTTCCAGCCCTAAAACATCTGTGATTATTTTGTGATTCCCTAAAAAGTTCTTAGTTCCAAAATCAGTAAATTTAGAACATGAGAATTTGTCTAGCCTTGCCCAGTGGGGGAATCACACCATCCTGTTACCCATGCAGAGTGATCAGGGCTTTAAGTGAGGCACAGTTTACTGTGTGTGAGCCAGGTAAGCCATAGCAAATATAACTAACGAAGGCAGTAATGATCAATTGTTCTCAAATATATTAAAATATTTAGTCACAAATGGTTCTTTAATTGGAAACTAGCTGGATAAGGGGGATTGGCAGGCTCCCTCCTTTGTGGAATCTCACTGAGCCAAGCCTAAAACAATAGCCTTGAACTTTTCCCAACTCAGTCCCCCTACCCCCCCAAAACAACAACAACAACAACAACCTTGTATGTAGAAAGTGATTCAGTATAGAGAGGCAGGGTGATCTAAGAAATAGAGAGATGGGCTTGGAGTTAGAAAAACTTGAGTTTGAATCCTTTCTCAGATACCTACTAGCTGTGTGGCCCAGGGTAAGTCACTGGACCTCTCTGAAGCTATGTGATTATCCATAAAATAGGATAAATAAGAATATCTACTACACAAGGTTGCTGTGTGGATCATGAATTATTATATTTTTTGTCAGGGCAATGAGGGTTAAGTGACTTGCCCAGCGTCACACAGCTAGTGTCAAGTGTCTGAGTCCATATTTTAACTCAGGTCCTCCTGAATCCAGGGCCAATGGTTTATCCACTGTCCCACCTAGCTGCCCCCATGAATTAATTTAAGTATAAGCACTTTGTAAACCTTAAAGCTCTATGTAAATGTTTGCTATTGGCTATTCTAACCATAGTCCTGCGGCTTTGAGATTTTGGAGTCTATGGATTGCATTGTCCAGGGCTTAAAACATCTGCATCATCCTGTCAGGAGGAAATCTGGCTTCATCATCTCCATGTCCCCCAGGGATAGTACTATCCCATAAACTCTGCAAGTTCCTCTGAGTTCTAGGTTTTCCCTATCAAAATCTAAGAGAGTTTAGGAGAAGTAGGTGGGTCACTAGAGATGAGTTTTCCAGTCTACATGGCTTCCCTTTCTCCCTCCCTACTTAGATATATAATTGGCCCTTGTCCAACTATATCATTTGGTATTTTCTTAGAATAGGAACAATCATCTCTCAAAATTAAACCTACTTTCAAGGGAAATAACAAAGTCAGTTCCAACTGAATTTAAGATAAAATAATTATAGATATAGAGATGGAAGGGGTCTTAGGAACCTATGAATCCTCTTGTCTTACTGATGTGGTATTGTCAAACAAATTACTTGACTTACCCAAAGTCACATAGGTGGGTGATCTTGTAGGGACAGGTTTCAAACCCAGGTTTTCCAAGACCAAATCCTAAATTTTCCTTCTGTATCACCTGAGGTCAAGAAGTCAGATTCAAATTTCACAATGAACTGTTTTCGCTAATTATAAGGGATGATATTTGTATAGCACTTTAAGTTTTACAAAGCACTGTTGTTATAATTATCCTCTTTTATAGATAAGGAAATCAAGGCTGAGAGAGATTAAATAACCTGTCCAGGATTACACTGCTGGGATTCAAGCCCAGGTCTTCCTGAAGCAAGCCAAAAGGCTATGAAAGACTTCTATTAGAAGATGGAATTTGAGTTGAAGGAATTTTAAGAGGCATAGCTGAGAAAGAAAAGCATTCCAGGCAAAGGAAAATGGCTGGTACAAAGACAAGGAAATAGGAAATAGAGTGTGTGAGGAAAAAGAGGCAAGCCACTAAAGCTAGATTGTAGAGTATGTGGAGTAGAGAAATGTGTTAAGAAAACTGGAAAGATAGGAAGGTTATGACGACCTTTAAATGTTCAAGGAGAAGAGTTTACATTTGATTCTAGAGCTAATAGGGAAGAACAGAAGTTTACCCAATGCGGGGAAGAGGAGATAGTGACATGATCAGGCCATGATCACTTTTGGAAAATCACTTTTGGCAGATGTGTGGAGGGTGGATTTGCAGCAATGTGACCAGTTATAGAAGAAGACTATTGCAATTGTCCAGGTGAGAGGTGATGAGGGGAAGATGGCTGTGTGAGTAGAGAGTAGAGGACATACACAAAAGATGTGAAGATAGAAGCAACCAGAATAAGTGACATTAATGATGATTCCAAGGTTGTAAAACTGAGTAATTTGAAGGACAATGATGCCATTGAAAGTGGCAGGAAAGTTTGAAAGAGAATTGGATTGGCTTGTTTTGTTTCTTAAGCTCAAAATAAAATAAAATAAAATAATGAGGTAATTAAAGGTCATACAGTTAGAAATGTCCAATAGACCAATTGGTGATTCGATATCAGGAGAGGCATAACAACTAGATATGTACAGTAAACTTGAGAGTCATCACTATAGAGTTCATTGAACCTAAGGGAGGTGTCAAGAGTAGAAAGTAAGAGAATATAGAGAGAAAATGAAAAAGGGCTTTGAACGGAGCTTTAGAGCAAACCCATATTTAATGGGTAAATGAAGATCTGTCAAAGAACACTGAAAAGGAGTGGTTATACAGGTGGGAGAAGAACCAAGAAATAGTAGCATCCCAAGACCCAGAAAGAAGAAAGTATCCAAAAGAAGAAAGCAGACAAAAGTGCCAAATAATGCAGAGGTCAAAAAAGATAAAGGCTAAGAAGAGGCCATTAGATCTGTCAAAGAAATTATTGGTAACTTTGGTAAGAATAGTTTTAGTTGAATTATAAAATAGGAAGCCAGATTGTATATCAGAATTTCAAAATTAGAACCTTAGCTATTATCCAGCACATTCTTCTTCTTCTTCTTCTTCTTCTTCTTCTTCTTCTTCTTCTTCTTCTTCTTCTTCTTCTTCTTCTTCTTCTTCTTCTTCTTTCTTCTTTTTTTTTCAGGGCAATGAGGGTAAAGTGACTTTCCCAGGGTCACACAGCTAGTAAGTGTCAAGGGCCTGAGGTCAAATTTGAACTCAGATCCTCCTGATTCTGGCCAGTGCTTTATTTACTGTAAGGGGTACTCAGTTCCCTGAAATCTGAATCCCATCATTGTAACCCAAAGGACACTCACTTTAATGGCAAATTCATTTTGTCAAGTAGACCTCATTTTCCCTAGAGTTCCTGGATTTTTCCTATCTCTGTGCCTTGCACACATTACTCCCTCACTGCCATGCCTGGGATTGTCTCCCCTCCACACCTCCACACATCTTCCATCTTTTAAAATTCTGCCCTTCCTTCAAGGATCAGTTCAGTCTCTTCTCCCTCCTATTCCCCCCCTTTTCCTCTTCTTTATTCCTCATTCTCCCTCTCTTCCCCCTTTTTCTCCTCTTCTTCCTTTTCCTTTGTCCTCCTCCCCCTTTTATTCTCCTCTTCCCTCTCCTCTCCTTACTCCCCCATTTCTCCCTTTCCTTCCCCTTGCCCCACTTCCTCTCATCACCAACTGCCTGTTTTCTCTCAGCTCTCAAAACTCTCCAAAAATTCTATCTGTACCTCCCCTACAAACTTACATTATAACTTGAATTTTTTTTGAGTATTTGTCTTGTCCTTACTATTAGATTGTGAGCTTCCTCAGAGTGAGGCCTGTTTAATTTTCTGACTTTGTATCCTCAGAACAGGCACAAACAAATGTTTGTTCAATGGAATGGAATAAACCTCACCTCTTCAATCCTTTAACTTTGGTCTCTGCTTCTGTATCTACATCCGCCCTTCAAGAAAAGCAGTCTGTATGTAACTCTGCCACTCTCTTGGGTAAGGAAGAGCAGACTTCCCATGTCTGTTTGCAGAGGCATTTGCTGTCTAAGCAAGAAGTAGCCTTATAGATTCTTGGGCAAATAACACAAATCCAAGACCAATATCCCCTTGCCAGATTCACAAAACTAACAGATCTCTGGAGGCACGTGGCTCCCGCTTCCTGTTAAAGAAAGGGGGTGTCTTAGAAGCTTTCATGGCCAGGGCCCAGAAGTGGCCTTATGCATGAGTGGGATAGATGTGCGTCCATATGCCAAGCAAGCATGAGAGCGATTCTGCAGTAATGAAAACAGCACTGAGCTGGGAATCAGAAAACAATAAGGAAACAAAATCTGGATTTAAATTTCAGCTCTTCCACTGTGTTTCTCCTGTGTGCCCTTGTATGACTCTGGGCCACCTTTTCTGGAAAATAACCTTGAAAGTCTTAAGAACTCTGATCAATACAAAGGCCAGTCAGGATTCCAGAGGACCAGTGATGATGCATGTTACCCACTTCCTGACAGAGTGGTAATGAACTGAGAGGGTCTAGAATGAAACAGTTTTCAGACATGGCTAATGCAGGAATTTGTTTTTCTTTATTAGTATATTCATTATAAAGAGGTGTTTTTGTTTTTGTTTTGTTTTTACCCCCCAGGGAAGGGAGGAGATTGGAGAGAGAAAATTGATTTTTGTTCATTGAAAGAATAAAATTTAATTTTAAAATAAAATAAAGGGCCTGGACTACATTTATACGATCCTTTTCAGCTCTAAAATCCTATAATTCTTCTTCTAACCTGTCATTTAATTTCCTCCAATAGACATGCATTCATTTTTTTTTGGTCAAGCCTCGAGGACAATAGGCTTTTTCTTTTTAAATGTAGGTACTCTGGGAAGGAATGATATAGTCATTAGCACCTTAATGTAGATTGACTAAATGGAGCCCTTTCTTTTCTCACCACAGAAAATGTCCACAATTTTATTCATTGTCTTTTAGTTATGCTACCAGGCAAAAAGGCCTGACTCATGTCTAAGGTTCCTAGGGGCCTAAGGGAAAGAGGGAAAGAGATCAAAAGGGAAGAGAAAAGGGAGGGAGCAAGTGCTATTTCACTGTTTGCCAGCCTTATTTGGGCCCTGACTTCTGCTGAGATAGGATCTCCTCCAATTCTTCCACCTGTTTCCAGTCCCCCCACTACTTGCCCCTCCCCCTTACTCCTCCCACATAAATTACTCATGCGCAAATCTAGTCTCTTCCTTCTTAAACACAATAATTTAAGTTGTTTCCTGTTGCCTATTACCAGTCTAAGCCTGGTATTCAAGGCCCTTCCCAATCTATTATCAACTTAACTTTCCAGTTTTATCTCATTACCAGCCAAATGAGATTACTGATATTTCCTTATAAGTGTTTTGAGCTTTTCCACCTGGGAAGGGTTTTTTGGGGGGGAGGGAGGGGGAAGGGGGGGTGGGGGTGCGGTAAAGAGCAGATCCTTTGTCCAGCTCCAGCAGAACACCACCACTTCTTCCTTGGAGTACTGAGTCTGTGCTCTGGCTCATGATGATGAAGGGCTTGTTACTTAGGGTGACCCCTGAAGACCCTAAATAATCCCCAGGTCACATACCCCATGAAAGATGAAAGGAATAGAGATTGTTTCAAAGAACAGTGGCAGGCAGGGGGAAGCTTGAATGGAATGATTCTCCCCTGTTACTCACTCTCTTTTCCACCTACCCATTGGGACATTTCCCATGAGGGGTGGGAAAAGGGAAGTCCTTCTCTTACCTTGGCATTATGCTGGCTTTCAGTACATGTCTTGCCTAGGCAAGCCCAATCTTCGGTCTTGGCCTGCTTTTTCTGTTTTGTTTCATTCCAGAGTTCCTCTCTTCCATTGACACAGATGAGGCTCCATCTTTTCTAAGAAGCCTTTTCTTCTCCCCACTAGTGACCATCTTCCCAAACTACCTTGTATTTAACTACTTTGTATTTATTCACTTTATTTTGTGCTCTTTGTATTTATTGATGTATCTTTCATCCCCACTGTTTGGGACAAAATTGCCTCAGTTTACCCAAATAATTTGAGGAGACCACAAAGTCGAGCAGAGGCAGATTTATACATTCTCATGAGAATGGGCGACTCCATGCAAGAGAAGAGCACACTAATGGGCTCATGAGTTGGGTTTTTTATAGAGATTTGGGGGGGGGGAGTCCCCTCATGCACAGGGTGAGCTCACAATCTAACATCCAATCCTGTCTCACCTAGTATGCGTGTTCAGCTCATGATCATGGTATGGATACATGTTCCAAGAGCGAGGGGAAAAGGGGAGGGGAAAGGGTGAAACCACTCCACCCGTTCAAGGAGGGGGCAAGGGGGAAGATGGGAGTGATGATACCAGGAACTGGTATCAGGAGCTAGGGTTTAGGAATGTAAAAAGGGGGAGGTAGTATCAAGGTGGGGTCTGTGCTAGCAGGAGACGTCTTCTCCTGCCTGGTCATAGAACAAGGGGGGAGTATGAGTTGTGTTGTAACAAGGACTGGGGGGTTTGGAATGTGGGCAGGGAGGGATGGTACTGTGGTACCGGGGTCAAAAAAGCAAAATACATGATTTCTGTTATTAGTAATGAGATGAAACATGAACAGAATGATCTGACAATAAGAGGGACTGGGGGCTGGGTACTTTCCAGACCCCATCCTCAGAATCTGAACTGACTCAAGTCCACCTATCCCACACACCCACCATTAGAATGTAAACTTGCTTTTAAATTTTTTTTAATTTTTAATTTTATTTATTTACTCATTCATTCACTCATCTATTTAATTATTTATTTGTGTTTGTTTATTTGTTTGTTTTATTTTTTTATTTATTTAGTGGGGCAATGAGGTTTAAGTAACTAGCCCAGGGTGACACAGCTAGTGTGAACTCAGGTCCTCCTGAATCCAGGGCCAGTGCTTTATCTACTGTGCCACCTAGCTGCCCCTGCTTTTTTATTCTTTATACTTGTCTCTCCAGTGACCAGCACAAAGCCTAACACATAGGAAGCACTTACTAAACATTTGCTGATTCTCTGATTGATACAGATGACTGACTACACATTGGTTCTGAGATGGACATTTCCAGCCTTGAAAGCAACCTCTGGTTAGTTGGGCGCCTTGGTCATCAGTTGCAGGCTGCACTTTAGGAGAAAACCCCACCAACTCTTTCAGTGCTTCTTAGAGAAGGCCCCTAGTCAGAGAATGAGCCCAATGCCTGGCCTGGCTTGCCAGGTATCATCAAATCTGGATGGATAGTGCACAGCTCAAGGTGAAGACATCAGTTCCACTAAATGTGTCATGTTTTGATGTTCTAAGTGTCAAGGATGATGTAACAATAGATATGTTACCATTGCTGCTGCTTTAAGTATTTGTTAATACTCACTTATGATTCCATGTATAAGCACATCTTTTGCACAGAAGAGGTAAACAGAACAGAGCAGAGACTGAGAGAGGAGAGGAAGATGGGGAGCTCCCTGATCCCCCACTCTCCAGCCTCAGGATGTTATTGTTACAAACCTCCGGCTTTTTGTTTATTTGCTTTTTAAGATAAACCCTATCTTTTCCACTAGCCTTTACTCCTGCCCATGGAAATACTCCCATCCTCTAAAGCCTAATTTAGATCCCATATCCTCTTTAAAGGCTTACTTGATGAAACCTCAGTCAGTAATCATTTCTCCTGCCTCTGGCCCAATATAGCACTTAGCACTTCTCTTGTGTGATTAGGTGTTATTTTGCATTATAGTTATTTTGCCCGAGTCATTTTCCCCTGCATTATAAAGTCTATGGCTCTTACCTAAAAGTTTTGTCTCACCCAGCCAACACAGTGCTTTTGTACATGAGGGGGCACTTAATGGAATAATAGCTCTCCAGCTAGAAGGACCTTCAGAGGCTAATTAGAATAGCTCCTTCATTTGAAAGATGAGGAGACTTTAAGATTTTTTAAGTGACTTGACCAAGGTCATGCAGATAAATGTCAGAAATGTCTGTTGAGTTTAATTTTTGGTAAATCTTCCCAACCAGTTATAACAATCCAGAGAGATGGGGAGTAGGGAATTTCCTTATAAACACCTTTTCCTCTCTCTAAGTTACTTTTTTTTTTTTTTTACTAATTGATCCCTAAGAACCAATGGGTAACTCCTAAGCCCCACCTTTTACTCAGTGTGACATTGGGCTGACTCACTAGTTTTCAAGAAAGGAGTTTTTATGATGCTGACGCCATCTCCTTAAGCCTTTAGGCAGATACCAACATTGGTTAGCTTTCCAATCCCTGGAAGTCCAACTGTTTCTCTTAAGCTCTTATTCCCTAACTGTAGGCTTTTCCAAACTATGCTCATCCCTGGGGTGTGACCTACTAAGACCCAGATGGGACTAGCATTGCCCCATCTGCACTCCTCACATGCCTTCCCATGAGTCAGAGCCAATAACAGGACATTTACTTCCTCCCTAAGGACATTAGGACACTATTACCTAGAGAAATAGGAAGAATGAAGAAAACTGACACAATAGTGTCACTGTAGAGCAAAGTTGGATTGGCCTTCTCTCTTCTACTGCTCCCAACAGGAAAAGGACTAAGAAGTTTAATTCTCCTGGACCCATCCTTTCTTTTCTCACTATACTACTTGAGGCATAATCTTCCCTTTGATCACTATCTTTATGTTGCCCCATTTCTTAGCTGGAGTCTTGCCTGAGGATCTTGCAGTCTAATCTGGCATTGCTGGCTGCAAACCAAACAACCAAACAACATACATGGTTATGGTGCTTTCCATTTATGAAGTTCATGAAGCACTGTTCTTACAACAATGCTGTATTGTAGCTAGTGTCAGCATTCTGATTTCACAGGTAAGTATAAGATGAGATTTGAATTAATGTAAGGATGAATGGCTAATAAGTGGTAGAGTTAAGACACAAGTCCATGTGTCCCATAGCCACATCTCCTGTCTGCTGCCTGCCTCTCCTTTACCTGAAATAGTCAAAGTAAGGTAATAATGGCTCACAAGTGTATGGCACTTCAAAAATAAAGGACAGTTAGGCCCATAGAGCACTAGATTTGGAATCAGGAAGACTCATCTTCATGAGTTTAAATCTGGCCTCAGACACTCTCTAGCTATGTGGCCCTGGGCAAATCACTTAACCCTGTTTGCCTCAGTTCCTCATCTGTAAAATGAGCTGGAGAAGGAAATGGCAAACTACTCCAGGAGCTTTGCCAAGAAAACCACAAAGTGGGGTCATAAAGAGTCAGACATGACTGGAACAACTCAACAACAACAATAAAATATGGTACTTAAAGTTAAGAAAGTACTTTTCCTAAGGCAGATAATACAAATATTGTTAGCCCTAAGAAATTAAGAAAGGTTAATACTTCCCTAGCATCATATGGTTAATAAGTATGGGAACTTGAACTCAAAATCATGACTTGTGGCCCCAAGTTCAGAGCTCTTTCTTTAAACATACAGATGACATTGACCTGTGAGTTGAGACCTGAATACAGGCTCTATCATTGAGTCATTGTATGTATGACTGTGGATAAGTCATTCACCTCAATGGGTCTGGTTTCATAATTTTTACAATGGGGAAAATAATCTCTGCTCTATGTCACAGGTAAGGATCGAACAATAGCATAGTGCTACTACCTAACTCTGTAACATCAGGTCAGTCAATTAACTTCTCTGGGTCTCATTCCCTTATCTGTTAAAGGAATGGGTTGGACAAAATGATTTCTAAGGCCCTCTCCAGCTCTAAAACTAGGATCAGATCCTACAAATTAAGTAAATGGCATCCCCTCCTGCTTTACTGAGAGAATTGAGCCTATTCATCAAGTCTTCATCCATTCCAAAGGGAACCCTCCTACTTGTGTCCTTGATGACATCTATTCTTTCCTTTGGGATCCTACTCCACCAAATCATTTCTTCTCTTTCATTTGCAGTCCATCTCTACACATGGGTTCCTTACCCCCACAGGCTATCAATATGTAATGACCTCCTCCCTCTAGCCTTCAAAAACCTTCCCTGACCCTGTCATCCCCTCCAGGTAGCATCTTATATCTTTCCATTTCACAGTCAAATTCTTTTTTTTTTTTTTTAGTGAGGCAATTGGGTTTAAGTGACTTGCCCAGGGCCACACAACTAGTAAGTGTTAAATGTCTGAGGCCGGATTTGGACTCAGGTACTCCTGACTCCAGGGCTGGTGCTCTATCCACTGCGCCACCTAGCTGCCCCCACAGTCAAATTCTTAAGGTAGAATCATGGAATCTGAGAGGCAAAAGGGAACTCAGAGGTCAACTAAAACAAAACCAAGCTGAAAGAGAATTTCCTCTACTATTTCACCAACAAATGGTCAGGCAGTGTTCGCTAAAAGGAGCATCCACTACCTCCTGAAGTATCCCATTCCACTTTGGTTAGAATTTTATCATTTAGTAGCATATATTAAAAAGCACACATGTAAACACACATATATAAACATATACACACATATATGCATATAGATATAATATGTATGTGATTTCATATTATATATGATACACAGTCAGTCATCAATCATTAAATAACTGTGCCAGGCACATATACATGCACATATGTGTGTATACACATGTACACACATATATATATATATACAAGCACACGTATATATGCATATATACACATCCATGTACATGTTTATGTGAGGTGATATATGTAAAATGCTTTGTAAACATTAAAATACTATATGTAGGTAGCTAGGTGACTTCATGGATATTGGGATGGGAAAACCTAACTTCAAATCCCACCTCAGACACATATTGGCTGTGTAACCTTGGTCAAGTCATTTAATCTGTCTCAACTTAATTGTAACATGGGGGTGGCAATAGCATCTACTTCCCAGGGTTGTTGTGAGGATCAAATGAGATAATATTTATAAAGCACTTAGCACAGTACTTGATACACAGTAAGTGCTATATAAATTCTAGTTATTATTATTGTTACTATGTTTTTATCATTATAGTTGCAGACTGCTTTATATACATTAGCATTTAATCCTCACAACAACTCTCTGAAATAGCTGTTATCATTTGCATTTGACAGAAAAAGAAACTGAAGCTCAGAGAAGTTAAGTGACTAATTCCATCCTCCAAATCATCCATTATTCCTCTTTACAAACTCTACCTTCCAGCCAATATGGACTACTGGCTGTTTCCTGAACTCAAGATTCCATTTCCCATCTACAGATGTTTACTCTAAAGAAGGGATTCTTAAAGTATTTCCACTCACGACCCATTTTTGTCTGAGAAATGTTTAGGCAACCCCAAGTTTATAGGTATATAAAATAGGTATGCATAACCTTTTACTGTTGCCAAATTTTTCATGAACCATCCCCCCACATTCAGTTATGGGACCCCATATGGAGTTGCAACCCTCAGTTTCAGAAGCTTTGTACTAGAGTACCTGTTTAGAATGTAATCCCTCCTTATCTTGGCCTCTCAAATTCCTTCAGATCTCAAATCAAGCATTTTCTCCTCCATGAAGCCTTCCCTGATTTCCCTAGGTTCTGCCCTTATTATTTTGAGATTACATTATATTTGTTAATTCATGTGTTTTCCTCATATGTAGAATGTAAGAAACTTAAGGGCAAAGATTGATTTTTTTCCCCTTTGTATAACCTAGTACAATGCCTTAAATATAATAAGTACTTGTCTCAATACAATTTAGTAACCGTACGTTTTGGGAAACCAAGATTCAGTACAAGGAAACATAGAGCATACAAGACTATACAACAAAACCAACTTTATTGACAGGACATTCTTTCAATAAGAAAGAGCAGTTGGAAAAGATGGAAATGGGCCAAGTCAACTAAATACCTGGGTGGAATTTGGTGGCCCCCAGGGCCTTGGGTAGAATTGAACACCTCAAACCAGTAAAGTTTGGTAAGTTTTTATAGGGTTCTTTTCCGAGTCAAGCAAAACTAGGTATTGAGGAACCTGGGACTGGGGCTGATTTATTCTGCGAGAGAAGAAGAGAGGAAGGGAAGATTCCTAAAGAACTGACATATAGTTGATATTCAAATTCCCAGGTGGGAAGGGGACTTTGGGCCATTACTGCTGATTTTATTTTGATAAGGGAACTCAGCATAAGAAAACTTCCCTGGAACCTCTTCAGTTATTGGGATGGGAAACTAAGGTCATTACAATACTCAACAAAATTTTATTGCATTGAATTATGTATAACTAATAATACCACCACCACCACCACGACAACGTGCTTTTTTGCTGGCTGTTCAACATGTCTAGAATGTTGTCTCTCCTTACTTCTCCTTCCTTACTTCCTGGTTTCCCTGACTTCCTTCAAGAATCAGCTCAAATAAGGGCAGCTAGGTGTCACAGTGGATAAAGCACCAGCCCTGGATTCAGGAGGGCCTGAGTTCAAATCTGACCTCAGACACTTGACACTTACCAGCTGTGTGACCTTGGGCAAGTCATTTAACCCTCATTGCTTCACCCCAAAAAAAATTAATTAAAAAAAATAATCAGCTCAAATCCCACCTTCTGCAGGAGGCCGTTCTGGGTCCCCTACCCCACCCCCAATCCACTGCTAGTGCCTTTCTGCTGAGATTGTTTCATTGAATGAAGGACAACAACCACTGCCTTTCATTTACTTTGTATGTATCTTGCCTGATCATAGCTATTTGCATGTTCTCTCCCCTATTAGAAAATGAGCTCTGTGAGGGGACAGGGACTGCTTTTGACTTTCTTTGTATCTCTAGAGTTCATCATAGTGCCCAGTACTTAGTAAGAGATTAATAAATACATGATGGTTGGGTTACCCAATCAGGTGAAACAGTGAATCTAAAATGGCTAATTACCTTACCCCAAAGAAGACTGAATGAAAAGGCACTATTTAATCTAGAGGAATAGATTTTACATTCCACAAGGGGAGTGACTGTGTCTCACCTAAACTTTCTGTGTCCTCCAGTGTTTAGTGTGCTGCTCTATAACAAGTTAGGTGCTTAATAAATGGTTACTGAATGAATCAATGAATAAGAGTGGGAACTTCATGGACTGGGGCACCTTAGAGAAGATATTTTGTGATTGATGTTTTCTTCTACCTCATGTCCCTATCCCTTGAATCACAAGTATCTAGTGGGCAACCAACTTTCCTACCTCTACCTAAGGCTGGTATTACATGACTCAAAAGCAAACCTTTGGCTAACCTTAAAAAGCAAATGTTAGATTGGCTAAAATGATTGAAGGGGAAAGCAACAAATGTTGAAGGGGATGTGGAAAAATTGTTCATTGTTGGTGGAATGTGAAGTGACCCAACCATTTTGGAGAGCAATTTGGAATTATCCCCAAAGAGTCATTAAACTGTCTATACCCTTTGACCCAGCAATAGCACTACTAGGTCTATTTCCAAAGATGATTAGGGAAAAAAAGGGAAAGAACCTATATATTCTAAAGCATTTATAGCAGCTCTCTTTGTGGAGACAAAGAACTAGAATTCTTTGTGATGACAAAGAACTGCAATTACAGGGGTGCTCATCAATTTGGGAATGGCTGAATAAGTTGTGGTATATGACTGTTATGGAATACTACTGTATTTCAGGTAGGAATTGATTATGAAGGGATGATATCTGAAAAGTATTTATTTTTTTGTTTATCTCTTTTTGTGGGGTAGTTGGAGTTGGGTGACATGCCTGGGGTCATGCAGTGGATGAGTGTCTTGTGTCTGAGGCCAGATTTGGACTGGGGTCCTCCTGGGTCCAGGGTGGGTGCTTTGTCCACTGTGTCATCTAGCTACTCCATGATGACATATTTAGGGTAAAATTGAGGGGTGAGAGGAGTGCACTGGGGGAGGGGGATGAGAAGAGGTAGAATGGGGTGAAAGAAATAGGAAAGGGCTTATGGAGTGGGGGAGAGATGGGGGAGGAGCAGGGCAGTAATGAATTTATACTCATCAGAATAGGCTCAAACACCTTCATCTCATCAGAGTTGGCTCAAGGAGGGATTAACATACACACTCAATTGGGTAGAGTAATCTATCTAACTCTGGCGGAAAATAGGAGGGGAAGGGAATAAGGAGGGAGGAGCAAAAAAAGTGAGGGGAAGGGGCAGTCAGAAGCAAATCCCTTTTAAGGAGGGATAGGATAAAAGAAGATAGATTAATAGAGCAAATATCATGGGGAAGGGAATAGGATGGAGGGAAACAGTTAACAATAGTCATTGTGAAAAAGAGAAAAGTGGGAAAATTGTACAAAAAATATTTATAGCAACTCTTTGTGGTGGCTAAGAATTGGAAATCAAAGGCATGTCCATTAATTGTGGAATGACTGAAGAAGCTGTGGTATGTGATTGTAATGTAATATTATTGTGCTAGAAGAAATGACAAGCAGGATGATTTCAGAGAAACCTGAAAAGACTCATATGAACTGATGTATAGTGAAGTGAACAGAACTGGGAAGACATTGTGCACAGGGACAGCAGTATTGTTCTATGAGCAATTGTGAATGACTTGACTACACTCAGCAATACAATGATCTGAGACAATCCCAAAGGGCTAATGATGAAGCATACTATCCACTTCCAGAGAAAGAACTGATTTTGATTGAACACAGACTAAAAAAAAATGAGTACTTGTGGACTGTACATATATAACCTATATCATATTGGTTGGTGTCTTGTGGATAGAGGAGGAAAGGGAGAGAGGGAGGGAGAAAAATTTGGAGCTCTAAATCTTATGTTGAAAACTACCTTTACAGGTAACTGGAAAAAATATAACAAATGTTTGTTGCAAAAAAAAAAAAAAGAATACTACTGTGCTTTAAGAAATGATGAGCTCAATGATTTTAGAAAAATATTGATAGACTTACATGAAATAATTAAAAGCACAGTGAGCAGAAGCAAGAGAATGGTGTGTATGGTAACAGCAATATTGTTTCAAGAACAACTTTGAACAAATAAGTCATTTTGACTGTTATAAATACCCAAATTATGGGGCAGCTAGGTGGTGCAGTGGATAAATCACCGGCCCTGGATTCAGGAGGACCTCAGTTCAAATCCAGCCTCAGACACTTGACACTTACTAGCCGTCTGATCCTGGAAAAGTCACTTAACCCCATTGCCCTGAAAAAAAAAATCCCCAAATTAACTACAAAGGACATGTGAAGGAAGACACTATTTGCATTCAGAGAACTGATAAATAGAAGTATGGATATAAGTTTTATATATGTATACATACATATATTATATATATATACATATACATATTTGTGTCTAATAGTAGCCATCTCAAATATGGGGGAGGGAAGAAAAAGGGGGAAAATAAATTTGCATGATAACTTTATTATATATTTAAAAGGAATAGAAAATTGTATATAACATATAAAATTTAATGTGCAATCATTTTTTTATTATGCTGTGTTATGGGGGGGAAGCAAATTCCCAAATTTGAGAACCCCATTAAAGCAATAAAGGAATGAAATGTAAAAAACAGACCCTAATCTCTGGGAAAGTTTTCTGAGTATTTGGGGGGTAAATCTGAGATGAGAAAAGAACAGCAATAGAGATTCTGCCTATTTATATGTTGGTCCCTGACTCTGTGAAGAAGATGAAAGTGTCTATCTTTCGTGAATTTTCTTGGCATTACTATTTCAGTGCTTTTCACACAGATGTAGTTAGAATTTCTATTTTTCCCTTGCCTACCCCAGAATGATGCAGGGGCCCATCCACCCACCTACCCAGGCTCCATTCTTTTTAGGGGCTGCATGGTAACTCCAATAGTGGCTGCCATTGCTACGCTTGGTGTAGTGGGATTTCCTCAAGGGAAGCATGTTCTCCCTTGCTGAAGCAGCCAGGCACATTGGAAAGATCTCTGGGTCTGGAATAAAAGGAGACCATTTCTCATCCTTCCTCAAGTGTGTTTTGTATATGTAGGAGAAGCAGGGTTCAGGCAACTGATGACTTATGTCAACACAGCCATTTCCCTTAATCCTTATACCCAACTGGGTGAAACACTGAACTTAAAATGTCTAAATATCTTACCCTGAAGAGGATTGAAGGAAAGAAGCACTGTTTACTAAAAAGTACTAAATTGTCAACTCCATGAGGTCAGTGACTGGGTCTTACCTCAATTTTTCATCTCTTTCAATACCTAGTGAACTATGGGTTAGGGATTTAACAAATGTTTGTTGAATAAAGCACTCTTTAATGATGGGAATTTAATGCACTGTGCCACTTATGCAAAATACTTTACAGCAAGTGTTCTCTTCCCATGTCCCAATCCCTTAAATCACAGTTTCTTGGGTATATCACTGAATTTCAGTTTCTTCTTTCATAAAACAAAGGGGTTGGGCTAGATCCTAAATTCTTAAGCTGTAGGTCGCCATCCCATATGGGCTCGCATAATTGCATGTGGGGGTTGTGAAAATTTTGGCAACAGTAAAAGGTTATGTATACCTATTTAATATATCTATATACCCAGAGTCACATAAAAATTTCTCAGGCAAAAAGGGGTCATGAGTGGAAAAAGTTTAAGAAGACCTGGGCTAAGTGACCTTAGCTATCCCTTTCAACTCTGGAATTTTTATCCTACTTCAACAGAGGCAGAAACTAACCTTGGGAATTTCTGAAGTTCTGTAGGGGAGAGGGGGAAAGGAGAGGGAGACATGACAAAGACAAAACATTTCAGGGCTCCATGATGTGGCCTAAAATTCAAAGGCAAGAGGCTGATGTTCTGGCTTTACCAGAAATTCACCATTTGATTTGAACAAATCAACCTAACTTTGATGAGACAGAATATTCTATCTAGCAAATGAAGATAATACCTACTCTCCAGATCTCATATGGTTCAATTGAAATAAGAGTGGACTTAATATTAGGAGACCTGAGTTCAAATCTGTGCTACATAATTTGCCAGGGACATAATCATGGGCAGGTGCTTTTATACCTCTGAGCCTTGTTTTTTAAACATGATGTTTAGAATCACAGAATAAGGATAGGAGGGAACCCAAAGGTCCTCTCTTCTAGGGGTTCTTAGCCCTCTTTGTATCATAGACCCTCTTGGTAGTCTGATGAAACCTATGGACCATCTCTCAAAATAATGTTTTTAGATGTATAAAATTGGAATGTAAAGGAAACTAATCATAATGGATTATGGTAAAGAGAGGGTCCACAAAATTCCCAGCATCTAAGGAAACCTCTGGAAAACCAGATGTGGTTGAGTTTGCAAACAAAAGGAAAACTATTTTTTTTTCTATGCAAACCATAAGGTGCTGCATAAATTTCTGATTTCAATATTTCTGTGACACCATCATTCATCTAGGCTCTCATTTGCCAAGCCTTGGTTTGAGTCTTTCCTCTCCTTCAATTATCATACCCAATCAGGTGCCAAGTCATGTTAACTGTACCTCTGCAATATCTTCTTCATCCTCCCTCCCCATTTTTTCTATTCTTTACTGCCACCATACCATTAAAGGCCATTATTACCAGTTCCTTAGATTATTAATTTTGTGTGTGTGTGTGTGTGTGTGTGTGTGTGTGTGTGTGTGTGTGTGTGTGTGTGTGTGTGTGTAGCAATGAGGGTTAAGTTACTTGCCCAGGGTCACACACCTAGTAAGTGTCAAGTTTCTGAGACCGGATTTGAACTCAGGTACTCCTGAATCCAGGGCCAGTGTTCTATCTACTGTGCTACCTAGCTGCCCCCAGTTCCTTAGATTATTGATTTAGGGTCAGATTTAGGGCTAAAATAGACCTCAGAAGCTGTCTTGTTTTTTGTTTTGTTTTGTTTTTTGTCCTTCATTCTCTAAGAGGACCATGACATGAGGGTGATATCATGACTTAGAGTGAACTGGATTTAAGTGAAAGAGGGCTGTGCAAAGTCTGCAGTCTTACTCTCTCCTCCAGAGCCATCTGGGTCCAGTGGAAAGATATACATCAGGATGACTGGAGGTGACCCCAGATGTTTTGGCAGTTAGAGTTGAGTGACTTGCCCAGGGTCACACAGCTAGTGAGTATCTGAGGTGAGATTTAAACTCAGGTCCTTACAACTTCAGGGCCAGTGCTCTATCCACTGTGCTACCTACCTGCCAAATCAGAGGCTATCTTATCCAAACCAACATCCCACCCCACCCATGATTTTATAGAGGAGGTAACTGAAGCTCAGGGAGACTGTGACTTGTCCTAGGTCATACAAGTACTAAGTGACAGAGGTAGAATTTTAGCCAAGGTCCTCTGACTCTAAAGCCATCATTCTTCCTATAGTTCCACGCTATCTCTTTGCTTCCTAGTCCTTCTGATTCCCAAAGGAGAAGACATCTGATCAAGACCATAATGTGATAGTTGCTGCTCTAGCCTCTGCTAGGTCAGGAGAAGAGGTGCCTCTTCCTGTGGATACCTAAAGACAGCTATGACTGCATTGTTAAGAGGAGCCAGATATGGCAACTGGTGACACTGCCGATGGAGGACAGCTTAGATGCCAGATGGGACTTAATACCTTCAGCAAGTCACAAATTCTTTAGAATGCAATTTGATCTGCCAAATGAAGCTCATGTCAGTTGTAGCAACCCAGTTAAACCTCTAATTTTCTGGGCTTAGATTTTACTTGAAAAAGGCTATCTTAGCACCAGAAATACCCTCCTCCTCCTGCTTTGTTTGAAGGCCACCATGACCCTTCTCTAGAACTAACCCTTCTACATCTAGAACCTTCCTAGAAACTTCCCACTTCCTAGTTCATTGGCACATTGCTTACCTATGACATCAGAGGTAGGAAACCAATTAGCAGCACCTGAAAAAGACCCTACCTCTTGCTATAAAGCATCTGGTCCTTTTGTTCATCCTCTCTTAATCTTATTATATAGAACAACACAGCTGTCTAGTACCAAAGGAGTGACCAAGGGCATGCCATAACCTGTATGATAGGGCAAGAAGTTGCTTGGAATGTGGGGAAACTGGGACAGTAATCCACTGTTGGTGGAGTTGTGAACTGATACAACCATTCTGAAAAGCAATTTGGAACTATGCCCAAAGGGTTATAAAACTGGGTAAACCCTATGATCTAGCAATACCATTGCTAGATCCCAAAGACATAAAAAAGGGAAATGGATCTATTTGTACAAAAGTTTTTATAGCAGCTATTTTTGTGGTGGCTAAGAATTGGAAATCAAAAGGATTCCCATCAATTGGGGAATGGCTAAACAAGCTGTGCTCTACGATGGTGATGGAATATTATTGTGCTATAAGAAATGATTTCAGAAAAACCTGGAAAGACTTCCATGAACTGATGTCTAATGAAGTGAACAGAACCAGGAGAACAATGTATACAGTAATAGCAATATTCTCAGTAATATAATGATCCAAGAAAGTCCTGAAGGACTAATAATGAAGCATGCTATCTACCACCAAAGAAAGAAATGATATTGATTGAATACAGACTAAAGTATGATATTTTTCACTTTCTTTCTTGTCTTTTATTTGAGTCTTTTTATACAAAATTACTAATATGAAAATGTTTTACATAATTGTATGTGTATAACCTATATCTGATTGCTTATTGCCTCAAAGAGGAGAGAGGGGGGAAGGAAGGAGTTTTGGAATTCAAAACTTTAAAATTAAAAAAAAAAGATTCCTAGATACTTTTTTTCCTCCTAATGGGTCTGAAGGTCATTGATTCTGATACCCAGACTCTCTCTGCAAAGGTATCCAGTCTAAGCTCCTGAGACCCATTTGTATCCTTCTCCTAGATGACAAGCATCTCATTATATCCTATAATGATAACAATAATTATTAATTATTATTTTAAATAATAGTATTATTATGATTAGCATTTATATGGTGCTTTAAGGTTTTTGAAGTATTCATATGTTTGTTGTTTCATTCAATCTTTTTTTTCAGGGCAATGAAGGTTAAGTGACTTGCCCAGGGTCACCCAGCTAGTAAGTGTCAAGTGTCTGAGGTCAGATTTGAACTCAGGTCCTCCTGAATATAGGGCTGGTGCTTTACCCATTGTGCCACCTAGCTGCCCCCTCATTCAATCTTAATAAGAACACTGGGAAGTAAGTGCTATTATCATCCCCATTTTATAGATAAGGTAACTGAGGCTGAGAGGTTAAATTACTTGCCTAGAGCCACACTGCTAGTAAGTGTCTGAGGAAGGATTCAAACTCAGGTTCATGCTGATGCCAAGTTTAGTGCTTTATATTCTGTTCTATCTATCTTTTGCCTTAGGTTACCCTTCTGTATTCATTCTCCACACCCACCCCAGCAGGTGTATGAAGTATAGTTTGCTCATAATGAGGCCCTATTGCTTTTAGCATTCTTGGCTATGAAAATCTCTAAGTCCCCCCACAAATGCATCTACAATAGACTGGGAGACCAGAAAAGTGACCACAGTGACAAATGGTGGAGCAGACTTTATAGGAGATACTCATGCCAACATAGGACAGTGTAGCAGATGGTAGATCCTGGTGTTAAAAGAGCCTTCATCCAAGAACTAAGTCTAAGTATGGCCATTCACAGGGTAAAGAAGCATCTTAGTTAACTTATAAAAAAAAAGCACATGCATATACTAGCCAGCATTCCACATGTCTGTTACCATGTATGTAATATGTATGTAATATTTATCACTACTTGTGGACCATGTGGTGGTGGTATGGCAGTAGCCATAACCAGATTATTTTTTTGTTTTTTGTTTTTTGTTTTTTTGCGGGGCAATGGGGGTCACACAGCTAGTAAGTGTCAAGTGTCTGAGGCCGGATTTGAACTCAGGTACTGCTGAATCCAGGGTCAGTGCTTTATCCACTGTGCCACCTAGCTGCCCCCAGATTATTTTTATAAAGCAATTTGTCAAGCATAAATTTAAATGGGATTAAATTGCCATGCTTCTGTAAGACCTTTAAGGCTCGTGGTGAGCCAAGAAACAATGGAATGATAAATGATAGGCATGAAAGGAACTCTAGAAAGTGAGAATCCTTAGACTGAGTGGCCTACAAAGGGATCACTTAGGGGATTCATGAACTAAAATGGAAGTAGGCCTGTCATGCAAAAAGATAGGTGACGGCCAACAGATGGGAAGTCCAAATGTGTTATTGGTACCTACAGTAGAGTGCTTTCCTTGGAAATTAGGAAGACCGGAGTTCAAATCCTGCCTCAGATAGCTACTTAGCTTTGCGAACTTGGGTAAGTAACTTAACCTCTCTCAATCTAAGTTTTCTCATCCTTAATATGGGAATAACATTAACTCATAGGGCTGTTGTAAAGATCAAATCAAAAGAGACAATATGTATAAAGTGTTTTCCAAACCATAAAGCACTATATAAATGTTGGCTATAGTTATTTTAATGCCAAAATGCATGAGGGGGAGCAGTAGATAGAGCACTGGCCCTGGATTTAGGAGGACCTGAGTTCAAATCCAGCCTCAGACACTTGACACTAGCTGTTTGACCCTGGGCAAATCGCTTAACCCTCATTGCCCTATCCCAAAAAAATGCATGAGGAAATTCCTATAGCATATTGGGTTGTCTCTCCACCTCCACCCCCATGAAGGGATTTATTGGAGGATGTGGATGAGTCACATGGGATGAGAAGGCATAGAAAGATTCCTTTGAAGGGAATTCCCACATTCAGGAGAGCAGGAATCCATTGAGGTATTGAAGCAATAAATTACATCACAGAGCATGGCAATCAGAATATTTGCTAATGGAGATTCAGAAATGGCCATGAGGAACATCAAGATGGGAGTAACCCAAGAATAGTAAGGTAGAACAATGTGGAAGACAGGGAGTCATTATCTAAGTCAAAAATCCCTGGGTTCAAGTCAAGTCTGCAAGTATTTATTAAGTGTTTATGATGTTTCAGGCACTGTGCTAAACACTGGTTTTGAATGCATCCATTGACTGACACATACTAGTTATATGACTCCTAACAAATCATCTAACCTCTCAGTGCCTCTAAGCAATTTTTTAACACTGTAAGCTGCAGAATAGTTAAGTTATGTATCTAATTGCTAATTGACAGCCACATAGACCAAGGAAACCACAATTTATGAACAAAACAAAACAAAAATAATTTTAAGGACTGGAGTGAGGGAAAGGCTTCCTCAAGCTAGAACTTATGTTTCTTCAGTTGATTTAGTGCCCCTAAATACTCTGATGTGACTATGTCCTACATAATATAATATAATATTAAAAATACTGGGCTGGGACTCAGGAGGGATGGAGATTTCAAATCTTTTCCCAAAACTTAGTAACTCTGTAACCATGGGCAAGTCATGTAACTTCTCTGAGTCTCAGTTTCCTTATCAGTAAGATGGTGACAATAATACCTCTGGTACCTATTTCATAGGGTCCTTGAAAGGGCCAAATGAAATAATATTTGTAAAGTGTTTTGTGAACTTTAAATAGTCTGCTGCTGCTGCTGCTGTTGTTGTTGTTGTTATGGCGAAGCATTGTTGACTTTGTACTGTTAAATAAAATCCAATACATATTTATCAAACACCTGTCTCTTTTAAGGAAAGTGTTGTTTTTGTTTGTCCTTTATTCTCGAAGAGGATCATGACATTGGGATTATGTCATGACTTGCAGTGAATTGGATTTAAGTGAGGGAGGACTGTGTAAGTTCACAAACCTCACTCTCTCCTCCAGAGCCATCTGGGTCTAGTGGCAAGATATATATCAGGACAACTAGAGATGGCTCCAGATATTTTTAAGGTAATTAGGGTTAAGTGACTTACCCAAGGTCACACAGCTAGTGTCTAAGATGAGTTTTGAACTCAGGCTTTCCAACTTCAGGGCCAGTGCTCTATCCACTGCACTAGCTAGCTGAACAGTCCCACTGAACAGTTACCCTGTCTCTTTAAGCCACAGGCAACTCTGATACATAATGCATATTACTCCATGATAATTGTTCATTGCAACTAGCTTTTCTAAGTGTTTTCACATTTAAGATGTCATTTGATTATCACAATACCTCTGTGTAATAATAATAGTGATGATAATAATAATAATAATAAATACATGTAGTAGTTTAAAATTTATAAAGTACTTTATATAATCATCCCCATTTGAATAAATTAACAAACTGAGACTCAGAGAATTTATACAACTTGCCTATGTTCACATATCTAGGAAGTGCAATGACCCTGTATGGGGTATTCAGATACTAGTACCTATGGTGTAAGGGCTTATTTAGCACTTTTCAGGGCTATTCATCCACTTTTGGTGTCCACCTGATTCATTCAATTCTCACTGGTAGCTCCTAGAAGTTGTAGCATGCTCAGAGGCCACACCCCAGTAAACCATCCCGGCAGACAGGCTAAACAAGGTTGAGGCTAACCACTGGGCCTCAAACCCATTGGTGAGTTAGTGGGGTGTCAACCCCAAGCATGTGAAGGTTTCCCTCAGTGGATGAGAACAATTTGTTCCAATGGCCATGAAGGTGGCCGAAGCAGATTCTATGGAGAGCTTAGAGTTTGGTCAGACATCGAGATCACTAGGTCATCTACTGCATCTAGGGCCATTGCCAGTCATCCTGACTTTTGTCTTGCAACTTGACTTTGATGACTCTGGAAGAGAGAGTGAGGCTGATGACTTTGTGCAGCCCTGCCTCACTCTGATTCATGTGAAAGTCAAGCCATCACCCTATGATATTATTGGTCCTCTTTAAAAACGAAGGACAAACAAGTACAATGGGCAAGATTCAAACAATATCCTCCTGACCCTAGTTTTAATACTTCTTCCACTATGTCAGACAAGCAAACATATACTATCTACCAAGGCTTAGGGGATACAAACATAAAGATGAAATAGTCCTTGTCCTCGAGGACTACTGGGGGAAACAACATACAGGCTGTCCCAAACATTTTAGTGCAGGGGTTTTTTGGGGGAAAGAGACAATCAGGGTTAAGTGACTTGCCCAAGGTCACAGAGCTAGTGAGTGTCTGAGGCCAAATTTGAACTCAGCTCCTTCTGACTCCAAGGCTAGTGCTCTATCCACTACACCACCTAGCTGCCCATTAGTATAGTTTTAAGTTACTAATGCATCACTTTACAATAAAATAATAATAATAATAATCAAAATTGTTATTGTTATTTTGTAGATGAGGAAACAAAGCAAAACTTTAGTAGCTTAAAAGTGCACCAAGACTTTTAGGATATCTTGTATATGCATCAAAGTCTACACAAACTACATACAAAGTAATTGCAAGGTAATTTTTTTGGTGGAGACTGGCAAGAGTAGGGAATATGCTAACAGCTGTGTAAATCAGGAAAGGTCCCTTGTAGGGTACTTGATTTGAGCTTCATAGGAAACTGGCGATTTTAAGACGAACAGTTGAGGAGAGTGTCAGGAGTCCAACCCAGAGGAGGGTGAAGATCAGATGGCATCATTTTGTATTGGACCCAATCAACTGGACCCTAGCTGCCTGACTGCCTGTAGCTCTCTGTGAGAAGGTAGATGGTGTCCAAATTAGGGCTAGGCAAGGTGAGAGCTGTGGTACTATAAGCAAGAGATTTGCTTTCATACATTTCCAGGCATGAGGAACAGCCTGTGCAAAAGTAGAAAGATGGAAAGTGGAACATCATGGTTGGGAAAGAGTAAGTAAGGCCAGTTTAGCTGGAACATTGAGTACATGCCAGAAAGCAATACGCAATAAGCTATGTGGGAAATGGAATGTCATGTGTGAGGGCCAGTAAGAAGGGGCAATTTGGCTGGACCAGACAGTATATAAAGGAATGTAATGAATATATTATGCTGCTACACATTAGTAGCAGAGCTGAGACTAGAATCCAACTCTCCAGGAATCTCACCCACTGCTCTTTCTAGTTGTCTAATTCTTCAAGGATAGATATTAAGGTTGGGGCAGGGCAGGGAGGGGGTGGGGAAGGATTGCATTTAGTGGTTTGTGAAGCAGAAGACACTAGGTCTCCCTTTACCCTCAGGGCCTGTGGAAAGGAAAGATGTCCAAGCCCAACCTCCCCCACTCCAATCCTACTTTCTATATTCCAAGTTTTTCTTTCCTGTAAATAACTGAGTCAAGGGACACTCACTCCCCAAGTTATGGACAGAGATTTCATAGGTCCTCTTAAAATCTGCTTATTATGGATGATAATAAAAAAGGGGGTGGAGAATGGTAAAGATGCCCCAGGGCCTCACCAAGGCGAGAACCCTGCTCTGACAATCCTAGCATATGATTACCTAACAGCAGGAGCCCACCCACCTCCCCGCCTACCACATCCCTGACACATTCTACCAAGAACCATTCTCCTCCTCCCTCAGACTGTAGGGAGAGAAGGCAGGGCTAGCTTCCTTTGTCTCTCTCTGCCTGAGTTGGTTGGTCTGCTTGGAAGCTGAGTACCAGCACCAGCCTTAAATATTGGTGAAGAAGGTGACTGGCTTGCATCAGTGGCTGATGACCTTTGAAGAATAGTGGTCCAAGTTCCCCCAGTGTGCTGAATTTATATTTTGGTCAGTTGAGGGGCAGAGAAGATGTCCAGTCTTTTCAGGCAAAAAGGCCAAAGTCAGATAGTGATTCTGCAAAGTGATGTGGGGAAAGATGGGGGAAAAGAGCAATGCTGATGTGGCTATAAATCAGTGTAGTTTGCTGATCCCTAAATCTCTTCCTAAATTGCTAGTTGACACAGTGGATACAGCACTGGACCTGGAGTCAAGAAGATCTGAGTTCAAATTCTACCTCAAACACTTACTAGCTTATTAATTTCCCAAGTGAACCTAGGAAAGTCATTTAATCATGGACTCAGTTTCCTCAACTGTAGAGCCTGACCATTCTTCTCAATGGACTCTAAAGTCCCTTCCAGCCCTATTTCTTTTCTTTTCTTTCTTTCTTTTTTCTTTTTTTTCTTTTTTCTTTTTTTTCTTTTTTTTTTTTGGTGAGGCAATTGGGGTTAAGTGACTTGCCCAGGGTCACACAGCTAGTAAGTGGCCATATTTGAACTCAGGTCCTCCTGAATCCAGGGCTGGTGCTTTATCCACTGCACCACCTAGCTGCCCCCTCCAGCCCTATTTCTCTGGTAGTATTATCTTCAGCCTATCCTTTGACTTCACCATGACCTCTATCTAGTTTCCCTACCCTTCAAAATACTTTCTCAGGCCATTATCCCTAATCTGGTGATACTTTATTCCCTTCCCAGTCTCAACCATATAATTAAACAACCCAACTCTACACTCTACTCTCAACTCTCTTGCTTAGTTATATTACCATGGCTCACACCTTACCTAGCCCCAAATTGGACACCACCTACCACCTCACAAAGAGCTACAAGATGTCAGGCAACTAGGTCAATTGGGTTCAACACAAATCGATGTCATCTAATCTTTATTCCCCTCTGGGATGGACTGCTGATTCTCTCCAGACTTTCCCTCCTGTGCCATAGCAGCCTTCACCCTATACATTCACTGCAGCCTTGCAGCTTTTTCTTCTGATTAGTCAGTTGTGCCCCAAACTTCAATATCAAGGAAAGAGCCCAGACAAGCCATGGTTTCATTCCTTTGCTGCTTCCACTCCTGAATTTCAAGTCTTTCTCCATCATGCCAACAGTAGCTTTTTGATCCTGAAAATTTACTCTGCCCCTGGCCTTCTCATCTTGACATTTTATTCCTCTACTGTGGATGGTGTCCAGGCCAACTGTGCCTTCATTCCTTTCCAGACTCTACTCCTTATGTTCTCAACTTTTTTCACCATACCCCGATGTAGGTATCTTCTTCCTCTCCCACCCACCTCCTCTTTAGGGCTAGGTTTGAACCCAGGCTATGTGAATCCACATGTAACAAACACCCTAATATTGACTGTCCTCCAAAGTTCTTCTCTTTTTACACTCTCTTACTTGGTGACCCCACCAGCTCCTATAAATTCAGTTATCTCTATAAATCATGACTTCTATACTCTACACACACACCACTATAGCCCTCACCACCTCTCACCTGGACTATTGCAATAAACTTTTAATTCATCTCCCTGTCTCAAGCCTCTCTCCACTCCTATTCATCCTTTCACACAGCTGGCAAAGTAATTTTCCTAAAGCACAGGCCTGACCATGTCTCTCACCTGCTCAATAAACCCCAGTGGCTCCCTATTGTAATTTCTAGAATCAAAAGTAAATGTCTCAGGGGCAGCTAGGTGGCGCAGTGGATAGAGCACCAACCCTGGATTCAAGAGGACCTGAGTTCAAATACGGCCTCAGACACTCAACACTTACTAGCTGTGTGACCCTGGGCAAGTCACTTAACCCCAAATGCCTCACACACACACAAAAAAGTAAATTTCTCTGTTTCATATTTAAAAGTCTTCTCAGTCTGGCCCCAGCCTTGTCTTTCCAACCTCAGGGCACATCACTCCCATTGACACCCTCTACAATCCAATCAAAATGGCCTATTTGCAGTCCTTCATATAAACCACTTCTCATCTCCACCCCTTAATGCTCATTGTCCCCCATAGCTTTCACTATTCCTTCTTTATCTCCACCTCTTAGAATTCCTAGTTTCTTTAGAGTGACCTCAAATACCACCTTCTACATGAGGACTTCCTGATCCCTCCAGGGTAAGGTCTTCCCCACCCCACCCCCCACTCCCCCGCTACTCACAATGACCTTGTATCTATTTGTATATGTTTACATATGAACATTTTTTAAATTTCCTGATAGAATGTAAACTCCTTCAGGGAAGAAACTGTTTCACTTTGTGACTTCAACATCTAGCACCACACCTGGCAGATAGTAGGCACTATATAGGCACTAGCCAGTTTAATAGAGTTCTGGACCTGGACTAAGGAAAGACAGAGTTCAAATCCTGCCTCTGATATTTATTAGCTCTCTGACTCTGAGCAATGGTCACAACCTCTGTCAGCCTCAGTTTCCTTATCAGTACAATGGGTTAATAGTAGCACCTACCTCCCAGGGTTGTTGTGAGGATAAAATGAAATAACATTTGTAAAATGCTTTGCAAACATTAAAGGGCTATATAAATGCTAGTTATTCTTATTATAAATGCTTGGTGATTGATTGGTCCCTGGTCTCTGTTGCATGATGCTAAAAATGACTCATTCTGCAAGATGAACTTTAAAAGGAATAGATTCCTGATAAAACTGAAGGAACAAGAATTTCATCCCAGAGCCCCCCTGGCCATGGATGCCACTGATCAGAGATGTAAATCCAGGATATGATAATCTGTCCTGGCAGTTGGGGGCATTATCTGCTCATTTTAAAATGGAAGCAATTCCCAGTTTACTAAGAGCTTTTTTCCAAAACCCCTTTGACAACAAGTCTGTTTGGCACTGAGAATGCATTTTTTCCATAGAAATATCATTGCACATGGTGGTTAGGTTCCCAGACTAGCCAACCTACTGAACCCACAATGTACCATCATAATTAGGTACATAATGTACCAAAATCTTCTAATCCAATTTTTAAAAAGCATTAAATGCCTAGTGTGGACAAATATAAGAGACAGCATGGCATCGTATTGGGTCTGAAGTCAAGAAGAACTGGGTGCAAATGACACCATAGATATTACACTAACTGAGTGACCCTGGGCAAGTCACCTAACTTCCATGTGCCTAGGTTAACTCCCTAGAACTTATCTACTAAGTCCTAGGCTATATCTGCATTGGAGGAAGAAGTTCTTAGACAAGGGATTCTCCAAGCTGAAGAAATCACAGATCCTTCTTGTATTTTGCAAATGGGAAATGACTAGATAGATGGATGATAGAACATTTTTAAGTGCCTACTATGTGTCAGGCACTGTCTAAGCATTAAATATATCAAAACAAGAAAATAAGATGGTCCTTATTCTCAAGGAGTTTAATCTTTTTAAGATTGAGATTACAATCTAATGAGGGAAGACAAAGCATAAAGGGCAGTTGAAAAATGAAAGAGGTAGGAGAGAGAGAGAGAGAGAGAGAGAGAGAGAGAGAGAGAGAGAGAGAGAGAGAGAGAAGGAAGAACAAGAAAAAGAGAAACAAGAACAAGAAGAGCATTCAGTCAGCATGCAAATGAATGAAGAGGAAGTTAGAAATGGAGAGTAAGCTGCAGGGCTGGGCCTTCTCATGATGTAATAGTTGGAGGAAAGGATTCACCAATCATTGAGGTGGCCTAAGGGGTAGAGTCCTGCATATGTACAAATGCTCTGCCAGCACTAAAGCCTCTTTCAAAGGCTTCACTATAGAGTGGAAATAAACCTGGACCCCCTTGGAGGATATGACAGTGCAGCACAAATCCTGGCAGGTCCCACCAAGCTGAGCATGGACCCACTAGGCATATTGAGCATGGGCCATGCAATGGAATGCATGTCTTCTGTCCAAGGACCAGCCTAGCTGTGTTCAGAGGGGTTGGTTCATCACCAGGTTGGCTGTGAAGTATAGATTTTTTAGCCACAGTCACTAAAAAAAAAAAATCTACTAATTCAAAGGCAGATTGCAAGCTTATGTCATTGAAAGGAGCTTCTGAACCAACTAAATTGGAGATCCTTGTAACACTGGTTGTTTATATGTACAGAGTACTCTGCTCAGCACTGGTGATTCAAAGAATTTGTTGACAATATCTGCTCTTAAGGGGATTGTTTTCCACTGAGAGATAGTGAGTAAAGTAGGAAAAAAGATACCTTTGGAATCTGGAAGGTTTAATTCCCATCTCTAAGACCAAATAAATCATTGAGTCTTGGTTACTCATCCACAAAATGGGTAGACTGGTACCCCACTGTATTAACTCATAGGGTTGTTATGAAGATCAAATGAGATATGTAAAATGCTTTGTAAATCAAATCTCTTTATTAAATGTCAATTATTATAACTCTGTAGAACCTAACCGCCAAGAAATAACAATGTCTCTATGAGAAGGTGCATTCAAAATTACAACAGGGGAGGCTCAGAAGGCATTTCTCAGAAGGGACTCTTCTTTTTCTAACTTCTCCAGGCTGTGAGATCCCCTCAGCTACAAGCACCAGTGATGGATCCTATGACTTGGGATAAAGGTTCTAATAGGATAAAGCCTAGAATGTACTTTCTGAGGAATGGGGTGAGAGAGTGGGCAACGAGGAAGATACAGGCTTTAGACCTCAGAGTTGGATGGGAAGAGGAGGGAAGGAAAGGAGATATGAGTAGACTTGACCTCCTACTAGTATAAACCTGGGAGAAAGGGATAGAGTGCTACATTTTGGTCCTGGCCAGTCTATGACCAACCCTTTTTCTTTCTTCCTCATTCCCCTGGGGTTGACCCTAGGTTTCCTGTTCTAGGTGGCATAGTGGATAGAGTTCTCAGTGTGGAGTCAGGAAAAGCTGAGTTCAAATCTGGACACTTCCTAGCTATGTGACCCCTGGCAAATCACAACCTCTGTGTGTCTCAGTTCCCTTACCTGGAAATAATAATATAATATTAATGGGGGATAATAATAGCACTTACTTCTTCAAAGTTGTTGTGAGGATCAAATGAAATATTTGAGAAGCACTTAGCACAGTGCCTAGCACATAGTAGATGCTTATTAAATGCCTTCCTGCCTTCCTCCCTTTCCTCCTTCCCTCCTCCCTTTCCTCCTTCTTTCCTTTCTTCTTTCCTTCCTTCCTTCCTTCCTTCCTTCCTTCCTTCCTTCCTTCCTTCCTTCCTTCCTTCCTTCCTACTTTCTATTAATACTTGTTTCTGACCAGTAGTACTATTTTCCCCTGGTCCATTATGGAACACAACCTGCATTTATATAGGACCATTTAAAAATTTTCTAAGGGCTTTTACTACAATATATAAACAAGGAGAAACAATGAATAAAAAAAAAAAAAGTTGTCTCTTTTGCTCCTTCCCAACCATCTCTTTTATCGCTTAGATTTAGCCCCAATCCCACCTTTGTAAGTCATTTTCTGGTTCCCTCCCCCAACCCCAGAAGCTGCTAGAGTCTTCCCCTTTCAGATTACCAATATCTATTCCATACATGTCCTATGTTGGCTAGAGATTTACATGTTGTCTCATCCATTAGAATGCAAGCTCCTTGGGGACAAAGACTGTTTTGTTTTTCTTTTTTTTTTTTCTATCCCCAGTGCTTAGCACAGTGCCTTATACAAAGCAAGCCCTTAATAAATGTTTATTGACTAACTGACTGAGTTAAACCTTTATAAGGAATGGATAGAGGCAGGTGGGTAGGAGGGTCAAGGTAAAGAGATTAACGATGAATTGCTGTTCTCTTTTTTTCTTTTTTTTCTTTTTTTGGTGAGGCAATTGGGGTTAAGTGACTTGCCCACGGTCACACAGCTAGTAAGTGTTAAGTGTCTGAGGCCAGATTTGAACTCAGGTCCTCCCGACTCCAAGACTGGTGCTTTATTCACTGTGCCACCTAGCTGCCCTGAATTGCTGTTCCCAAAGGACAAAAGCACGATTTTCCTTATATACCAGAGAAAGCCCATTTTGGATATTTTTTGTCACAGGAGTTGGAAGGATCCCTCTGTGATGAAGAATAAGATTTGGCCTCTAAGGTATAAGGCTCTGGAGCTGGGACTGAGAATGTTTCTGTTGGCCAGCCTTGGGCTAGGGTGAAGAAATTATGATTTATTTTCCCCATTCACTTTCACTGTGTCAAGAAGACAGAAATCCCTAAATACCTTTCTTTACCATACTGCTTCTTAGAACCTACCTGGCTTCAAATCCCTATCATTCTAAGTGTGCCCCCCCCTCCCCACAATACACACACACACACACCCCTTAAGCAGCCCCAAGGGGAGGCACTTAAGCTTTGTTTCCAAAGCAGTTTTGCAATCCCTTTCAGTAGTCCCCTAAGCTAAGTGATCCAGTAAGACTGATCACTAGGTTTGGAGTCAGGAAGATCTGAATTCAAATTTCGCTCCAGGCACTAGCTATGTGACATGGGGAAAGTCACAATCTCCCAGCACCTTAGTTTCTTCATCTGCAAAAGAAAGGGATTGAAATCTATATTCTCTAGGGTCCCTTCTAGATATAAAGTTATGATTCTATGACCCTCCATGGCAGATGCTAGTAGGAAACAGACTAAGCAGGGACTTATTTAGTATGTGGCCACTTTGAGGAGGAAGCTGACCATCTGGTAGCTTCCTAGTTTAACTAATTATTCTTGCTAACTAGATTCTATACTGGTGAAGGGATGAAAGTGCTGTCACGATATAAATGTAACACATTTTAAAATTGTGGAGTCTTTAAACATCATTATTTTGAATTTCTATACCCTATAAGTTTTGGTGTCCTGGGGCAAAGTCCTGATCACCCTGACCTAGTTATGACTCTGGTAGGGAGCCAGTCCCAGGAATTAACCTTGGGAAAGGGAACAGGAGAGGAAGGGGCAAGGGTACATTGAATATAAACCCAGTAGAATGTAAAATCCTGGAGATCAAGGATTCTCATTTTTGTTTTAATGTCTCCATTACTTTGCACAGTACCTGACACATTGTAAGTGCTTAATAAATGCTCACTGATTGATTGAGAAAAGGTAAAGTTCCATAGCTGATGGTCACAGCCCAGGATGTAAATAGAAAACTAACTATTCAAACTGGCAGACACAAATATTTTTTTCTCCCTTTAAATTAAATGACTTTGGTGTAGCAGGGTTTAAAGCCTGATTTTGTATGTCTAGTGACGACTCTTTTCATCCAGTAAACAGAAGAATCACCCACAACCAGAGTGAAGCTGGGTGATTTATTATTGATAATTAATGACACTGAGAACCTTTAAATATTCATATTCTTTATTCTTAGCTCTGCCTGCCTGTACAAGAGGTAATGGTTTGTTGTTAATGAGATCTGGAATATTTTTAAATCAACTTAATTGACACTTTTACAGTGTTCAACATGCCTGAGACATGGATTTTCAACTCAGAAGTTGAGTAAGGGCTACATTAAGGGAGAAGGGATTGTAGTATTCTCTGGGGTGAGGGGTGGGAGTCAAGATCACCAAGGAGAAACAATCAGTCCAAGCCATTTGGAGTTGGAAAAAAAAAAAAAGGTTAAGCAAACTTAAGTAGTGATTTTTTGGTAGGCAACAAAGTGCAATACTGTGCGTGGAAAACTTACCTGATCGATAACCAGTAGCAGCTTCTGGGACTCAAGATTTGGTCTAGATCTTAGTGGGGTTTTTTGGCAGTTTGTTTTATAGACAAGGAACCAAGGCAAACAGGGTTAAGTGACTTGCCCAGGGTCACACAGGTAGTAAGTGTCTGATGCCAGATTAGAACTCATGAAGGGGAGTCTTCCTGACTCCAGGCCTGGTGCTCAATCCACTGTGCCACCTAGCTGCCTAGGTCACACATGGATGATTCCCAGGGGTACAGCTAGGATTCAAAGTCAGGGCCTTTGACTCCAAATACATTGAATTCACCCAGCATCACTCTGATAGTTGGTGGTTGGAAAAAATTGAAGAAAAGGCCCCCAAGAACAAACTTCCTAATTTTGCCTACAACCTCCAGCTAAGTAGGTGCTTCCTGGTCTGTGGATTGTAGAATCTACTCCAGCCTTCCCTGAATACACACAGTAATCTCCCACTATCTTAACACCTTGATGCTTCAGCTACTCATCAGCTATCCTATATTGTTATCAGGGCTACTTAACTACATACAAAAGACACTTGTTGAATTGAGTCTGATTTATCCTCTCCCTTCTAAGACTCCTCTTGTCTTGTACTTTCTTAAAAAAAAAAAATGCAAATAAAATAAGCTCTTCAATATAAGATTCTTCCCATAGAGGCAACTAGGTGGCACAGTGGATAGAGTACTGGGCCTGGAATCAGGAAGTCAGTTATTTCTGTGACCCTAGGCAAGTCATTTAGCCTCTGTCTGCCTCTGTTTCCTAGACTGTAAAAAAATGGATGGTAATTATAGCATCTATCTCCCAGGATTGTTGTAAGACTCAAATGAAATAATATTTATGAATCATTTAGTACTGTGGCTGGCCCATAGTAGACATAAACAGGTATTAGTAAATGTTTGTTTCCTGCCTTCCTTCTTATCTCCTTGGAAAATATCCAAGATGGATATAGGGAGGAAAAATCTGGTTTAAGATCCAAGTCCCACTGGAGGTAATTTTAACATTTACAATTGTGAGTATCATATGGTGGAAAGATATATAGATTTGGAATCAAAGGACCTCAGCTTTAGACCTGAAAGGCATTTGATTGGTTGTTCCACTACCTACTGATTCTACTTAGGAGGTCAGAGGGAAGGGAAGTGCCTGACATATTGACAGAGGTCAGGTTTCTCAAGGGGAATTCCCATGAGGCTCTTGGGAAATATTAAGAACTTTGGAGTCAGGGGCAGCTAGGTGGCACAGTGGATAAAGCACCAACCCTGGATTCAGGAGGACCTGAGTTCAAATCTGGCCTCAGACACTTAACACTTACTAGCTGTGTGACCCTGGGCAAGTCACTTAACCCCAATTGCCTCAGCAAAAAAAAAAAAAAAAAAAAAAAAAGAACTTTGGAGTGAGGAAATGGGTTAAGTAAGCAGGTTATTCACTACATACTTATGACAAAGCAGGTCAGTCAAGCAGGAGTTGTCCTCAGGTAGCATGTGGCACCAGAGTTTAGGCCATAAGAAGGGATTTAAATAGGATATATGGGCTCCAAGAGGTCCTCTCTCTCCTAGATCCTTGGTCAAGGGAGTTAGGCATGACTGTGGCTTGATATCAAACTAAACTAGCACTCAGGCACAGATGGAGATGAAATTGGTTGATGAAAAGGGTGCTCAGATACTGATATGCTCATTATGCAACCCTAAAATGTCTAACCTCTAAATGTCTAAAATGTCTAATATCTAAGAGTAGGTGGGCTGATGGTCAGTACAGAGGTTATTTAATCCAATGATCTCATTTTACAAATGTAATTTGAGTAATCAGGAGATCCTTAATTACCCCCTTTATACAGATGGGGAGTTCGAGACTCACAAAGTCAAAATAATTTGCCCAGGTAGTAAATAGCAGAGCTGAGATTAAAACCCAGTTCCTAACTCCAAATCTAGGTCATTTCCCATTAGGTCACACCTAGGTTTGAATCCTCATAATTCTAAGTGTTTTTATCAGGAGGGGGAGAAAGAGAGTTTAGTTAAATTTTGCTTCCTGACACCAGCAGGTTTCACTACCATAGTGATCCCCTAAGGCCTTCCCAACTTCTTATCAAAGTCCTGTAATTTTGTGCAATAGGACTCAAAAACTCATAGAATGTTATTGCCAGAAGAGACCTTGGAGATCACAACTCAACTGCTTCGTTGTATAGATTTTTGTGGTTGTTCAGTTGTTTCAGTTGTGCCCTACTTTGTGACCCCATTTGGGCTTTACTTGGCCAAGATACTAGAGAGCTTTGCCATTTCCTTCTCCAGCTCATTTTACAGATGAGGAATCCGAGGTAAACAGGGTTAAGTGACTTTCCCAGGGTCACATAGCTAATCAATGTCTGAGGCCAGATTTGAACCCAGGAAGATGAGTCGGCTTGACTCCAGGCCCAGCACTCTATGCACTATGGTGCCACCTAGCTGTCCCATTATACAAATGAAAGAGGTTAACTTGAGTCCTGTGAACTGGAGGAGGGAGATATAACTAGGGCAGGACCAGAGGCTAGGTATGAAAAGTCAACTCCTTAATTTGGGAGGCATGGCCAGTACCAAGAAAATTTGATGTAAGTCAAGAAAAGGGACTATAGCTAAAATCTACTCAGAAACCCCACGATTTATGTACTGGCATGGTAAAAGCTAGCATTGAAATAGCTCACAAGACATTTTACATGTTATTTCATTTGACCCTTTTAACAATTCTGTGAGGTAGGTGCTATGAATAACCCCATTTTACAAATGAGGAAACTTGAGATTAAATGGTTAGGTCCACAGCTGTTAATGGTTAAAGGACTAGAAATATTCTGAGGGAGAATTTGAACTAAGGTCTTCATGACTCCAAGTTCAATGTGTTATCTCCACTGCACCAGCTAGTCACATGTCTTGGGGCCAGGGATTATTCCTGAGCCAGGAGAGATGTCTCCCACCTTCACTTTCCCTCTCTTGAAAGATAATAGTGACTAAGGACCCAGTTAGAAGCATGAGGCATAGAAAAGCTGGATTAACCTTGGACACAAATTATTTCAAGCATTGGCTGTTGAGATGAGCATAGTACTCTTACCTATTTTTTGTTTTGGTTTGTTTTGGTTTTTGTTTTTGTTTTATGGCAGGGCGATGAGGGTTAAGTGACTTGCCCAGGTTCACACAGCTAGTAAGTGTCAAGTGTCTGAGGCTGGATTTGAACTCAGGTCCTCCTGAATCCAGGGCCAGTGCTTTATCTACTGCTCCACCTAGCTGCCCTCCTACCTATCTTTAAACTATTGATTTCTCTATGGATAAGATAACAGGTCCGTTGAACAAGAGCTTTACCCCTAAGAGAAGATCACTACTTCACTTCCTGGATGGTCTGCTGCTGGGGTAAATCAAAGAACTTTCTCCTTGAGAAACTAAACCAAAGGACAGACACACCTAAACAGATAAGTGGCACTTGATGGGGACTGAGTTAGCTCCAGGACCACCACCCTTCATTCCAGTCTCCCCCACCCCTCAAGGAGATAAGATTAGGTGTGGCTGCTGCCTTTGTGGAGTGAGGGGGAGAGAGATGGCTTGAGAGATCTGGCCCCTCACCCAACTTCCCCCAGCCACCACCAGTGGGGGATGGTCCTCCCTCAATAAAGGAACTTTCCACCATGGTCCTCTATAAAAGTATTTGCCTGCCTCCTGCTCAAGGAAAAAGGTATCTCAGAGAGCTACACCTCTGTGCCATGCCTTCTCCCCATGAGAAGTCCAAGGACTTCTCTCTTGGTTTCCTTTGCCTAGCGCCTAAATAAAATATGATTTTATTCTTTAAAAAGAAAGAGAGAGAGAGAGAGAGAGAGAGAGAGAGAGAGAGAGAGAGAGAGAGAGAGAAGATCGCTACTGCCTAGTATAAACTTCTACCAGCTGCCTCTACCTCAGAAGCCATCTGTCTCTTGTTAGACAATGTGACAAATGGAGTGATGCCCCCTGCTGGAGAGATACTGTAGGATAGCTCCGCCATGAGGAGAAGGCATCTGAGGGCAAGCCATGTGGTTTGGAAGGTCAGTTCCTTGGCAGCAGGAAGTGACATTTGATGTTTCCAGTTTAGACAGGAGGCTAGTGGGACTAAGAAAAGGCGAGGCTCTCTCTCTTTCATCAGGACCTTGAGGAGAGTGGAGCAAAAATGCTGGCTCCCTGAGATAGATAGATGTAGGCATCTAGGCCTCTTTCTCTGTCCTCACCAAATTCTTATGATCCTTAATAAATGCTTAGAAGTCTAAGCTCTTGCGAAAGCTTCTAATATATTGGCGACCACTCATTAGATTTTTAGACAGTATAGCTAGATAACAACCATTCAACAATCAGGGTCTCTTGAAAGGGAAGGAACTTTTATTAGGACAACAAAGTGATATGAAGGAAAGAGCATTGGAATTAGAATCAAATAACCTGGGTTTAAATCCTGGCTTGGCCACCTGACATGGAACAAGTCACTTAACCTTTCCAGGCATTGCTTTCCTCATCTGAAAAATGAGGGAGTGAAACTAAATGGCCTTTTGGTCCCTTGACACTCTAAAGCAATCATCTGCCTAATTTGACAGCAAGCTGTGGACTATTTCATCCTCTCCCATTTAGGAGAGACCTGAGAAGTCATCTCAATCCTTCCATGTGAGGAATGCTTTCACCACATCATTTCCATGGATTCACCCAGTTTCTTCCATAGATGGGAATTCACATTCTCATAAGGCATCTCATTCTGCAGCAGCTGAGCTCTCTGCTTCTTGCCCCTTGCCCTTCTTGTTTGAACCCATTGGTCCTAGGTACAGCCTCCATTTAATTATAATGTCAAAGCTATCAGGGTTTTTTTCCAGGCAATTAGAAAGGGGAAACTGAGCAGATTCGGCTTGTGCCCTTTGCCAAAAAGAGGAAGAGACCCTCAAAAATCCCCAAATCTCTGCAGGGCTAATTAACCTGGAGTTTACAGATACCCAAGAGGTCCATGGACAGAGCTCAGAGGGTCCATGAACTTGTGGGGAAAAACTACAACTTTATTTTCACCAACCTCTACCTTAAATTGAGCATTTCCTTCCATTATGAATTTTAAAACACACACGCATTATTCTGAGTAAGGGTCCATGTGCTTTAACAGACTACCAAAGGGGTCCGTGACATAAAAAAGGACTAAGAAGCCACAGCTCTAGGGAGGGACAATTCCACTAATCTCAAATTCTGGGTGGCTAATCCTATCACCATCTCTGCCCTCCTCTTCTATCTCCTGTACCCCCACCCACTTCACCCCAAGAATGTCCTAAATCTTGCTATTTAGATTAGCCACCCTCACTGGCTCCCAGCACCACGTGCGGGAAGGCCCCAGGCTCGCCCCCAGAAGGTAAGTGGGTGGGAGCTGGGTGGGAGCTCATTGCCTGCTTAAACCCAGTTCCCAGAGTAGGAACTGCTGGGCTGCTCAGCCCGAGGCGCAAACCTTCCAAGATTATAATTAGCCCATTTGCCCCGCCCACGGCTTTGCTTCTCCTAGGAGCTGAGGTTCCGAGACAGGTTTCTCTGTAATGACAGATTAGGCATGAGACTTGAGGCTCTGCAAAAGGGAAGGGGGTGGGATGGGGGCTGGTAGGAAGTTGGGGGAGATCATGGAGGTTCAGATTAGTCACTGAGCAGAGCTTAACTCTGGGGAAGAAGGAGAGGGAGACAGTGGCCCTGATGTAGCCCAGAGAAGCGAGGGGACAGAGAGGGCGATAGGTGATGAGCTGTCTGAGGAGTAGGTCACTACACTCACCCTTGATCTGCCCCAGTGGTCCTTAAGTGACACTACCTAGTAAAGCAGGAAAGAACCACCATCAAGGCAGAGAGAGCACTGGTATAGAAAGGATACTGGATGAAGTAGTGAAGAGAACCACTTGATAGTTCTGCATTCTAGATTTTCAGCCCTACCACTAGTTTGCTGAGAATGGAGAGGAGAACTGAGCATCAGAAAAGATGGAAGAGAAAGAATAGCCCTAGGCTTTGCTGTAGGAAAGTTTTGTTACCAAGATTTGACTCAGTTTCCCTCTGGTGTACAGACCAGATGTTCTGCATCATTTTAGGAATGCACAAAAATATGAAGAACTAGATTCAACACAAGGAGGTAAAACTTCCTTGCTTCAATGGAAGAATTCCGTATTGCTTTAATGAGTGACTCAGGAGCTTTGTGGTGACTCTTTTCCTGGAGACATTTAGGAAACTTTGTCTCTAAAGAGGCTTTGGAATATCTCTCCAAGCTGCATTAGGTACAGTACCACAATGCATGGAGGCAGTAAAATAGATCAGATGACCTATGGGAGGCCCTGCTAGTCTGGAAACCTTGTTTCTAAGGACATTCACATTAAAAGTATAAACTTTATCCTCACTAATAATTGCCTCCCCACCCCCAACTCCTATACTTACTACTAGTCTTGTAGCAAGGAAACATGAGGACAGCCTGAGGACTCCTTTGATAACTTCCTGATTTCAGGGGAAATCAAGGAAAGCCCCCAAGCACATTGGGTGAATCTTCCTGGCGAATTTAGGGAAAGGGAGAGATATGGATGGCGCAGCATAGACAGGCATGGATGGGTGTAACCCACAAGCAAAAGCTACAAATCAAGTCTCAATGTACTGGGTTTTTTTGATTGTCTGGACAAGAAAGCAATGGAGAAAATGTTGATAACTCCAATTGAACCGTCCATTTTTGTTTTCAGAGTGCTGATTGTTACATGTTTGCCAGCACACCCCTACCATAGGCCTTAGAGTCAGAAGGGATCTTGGATATCATTGTAACCCTTTATTTTCATAGAACAGGAAACTGAATCCCAGATAGGGGAAATGTTTTGTCTAGAGAGAATTAGGTAGTTAGCAACAGATTCAAGAGCTGAACCCAAGGCTTCTCACTCCAAATTCAGGATTTTTTCTACTTTCACCAAAGTACCTCCCAAAATATATATCAGAAATTAGGGCTAGAAGGGAACCTAGAGATCACCTGGTCAAACTTCCTAATTTCATAGATAAGGAAACTGAACCTCAGAGACATAATAGTATCATAGGTTTATAACTAGAAAAGAACTTAATGGCCATTGGTCAAACTATCTCACTTTACAGATAAGGAACCTAAAGCCTGAAAAAGTTAAATGACCAACCCAAGGTGACACAGATAGTGAATAGCAAAGCTAGGGTTCAAACACAGATGTTTTGGCTCCAAATTTAAAGGCCTCTATATTATCATGGGGTTCTTAACTTGGGGTCTATAAGTCATTATTTTTAAAAAATCTACATATTAAATATATCTAACATAGTTCATGTTTAACATGCATTTTATATATATTTTGATAGCTATTTTTCAATAGAATTGACTTCCTTAATAATCTTGTGTATTTGATTTTATGCATTTAAGAACATTATTCTGAGAAGGGGTCCATAGGTTTCACCAGATTGCAGAAAGGGTCCACACCACAAAAAAAGGTTGAGAACTCCTGATTCCTTTGTTTTGAGTTTCAGCACAGCATAGTAGAAAGAGCACTGAACTGAGAGTCTAAAGACCTGGTTTGTGGTCCTGGCTCTGCCATAAACTAAACAGAGGGGCGCGGCTAGGTGACACAGTGGATAGAGCAATGGCCCTGGATTCAGGAGGACCTGAGTTCAAATCCGGCCTCGGACCCTTGATACTTACTAGCTGTGCGACCCTGGGCAAGTCACTTGACCCCAACTGCCTCACCAAAAACAAAAAACAAAAAACTAACCAGAGGATACTTCTCCTCACTGGCCTCAGTTTCCTCATAAGTAAAATAAGAGGTAACTGGACTCAAAATAAGGGGACTTCAAGCTCTGAAAGTCTAGGTTTTAACAGATGAGACAATTGACATAAAAAATGAACAACTGACATAATTAGAGGCACAGCATGGGTGAGAAATGAATGCCTAGAAGATCCAGACTTGATTGGAACCACAGCATTAATGAGCAACAGCCCCTTACCCACAAGAAAGGTACGACTGAAGGCAAAGAGTCTGGCACTCAGGAATTTCCCAAAGAGAGTAGGATTTGGACAACAGTCACCTGAAAAGTCGGCTAAGAATACTGGGAAGTCACTTTGTGTACCCAGAGCAATATATCTTCCTCAGGTCCTTAAGTCCAGCCTGAGTGGTCTTACTGAGCAGGAGGAAGCAAACTTTACCTTTTAGCCTTTGCCCCAGACTACAAGATCCTCCTCTTGTCAATTCAGGTTCCTCTTTTTTTTTCAAAAGCTAATGTAATAAAGTTGTCCCCCACATGCAGCATGGAGGTGTCATATGTGTGGCTCACAGGGAGGCAGGAATAGAGACATTGCTAGCATTTCCTCCCCCTACCTTTCTCCAAGAGAGATGAATTCCTGCCAAGAGAGGAAGCAGGAGATTGAGAATCAGAGGTTGGCTCACAAAAAAGGGGGTACAGGGCTACAATTATTTCTATCTGCTTCCTTAAATATTGTTAGATGTAGTTTTCAGGCTCAAGCTCAACTCTTAATTGCTATTTCTTAACCAGAAAAGGCTTGATTCTCTTCCCACGAAATACCAGTTCCACAATGAAGATACACAGAGCAAATAATAAAAAAAACACATTTGTCCAAGTCAATAGTAAATCAGGGGAAATATTCATAGGAAGATATATGCCAGACATTACAGAATGAAGAAGTTCTTCTATTGGGAGAAAGATAACTCAGCTCAACTAAGAGAGCCCCAGATTTCACCCAAGGGGAAAATTCTCTAATGCAGCAAACTGAGAATAGGAACATGATGGAGATTGCCAACTCCTCTTATGTTGGCTTCTTCCCAGTCTTTTTCTTCCTTCAGGAACCTGAAGTGGGGTTGGCATTGTCCATCTTCTCTGTTAAAACTGGGAACCAGATGAGACTATAAAGCTTAAGGCAATTTAAGAGACCCAACAGACTAAAGACTGGATCTCTCCTCTCTTCCAACTTTACCCCACCCCTTATGTAGGTAATAATAAGCTTTGGGGCTCAGATTACATTCAATCATCATCCCTTCCTCAAAATGTATTCCACAGATTCAAAAGATGTTATGGGAGGCATTGTGGTACAATAGATAGAAAGCTGGCCTAGGAGGGGCAGCTAGGTGGCACAGTGGATAGAGCACTGGCCCTGGATTCAGGAGGACCTAAGTTCAAATCTGGCCTCAAGGGGCAGCTAGATGGAGCAGTGGATAGAGCACTGGCCCTGGAGTCAGGAGTACCTGAGTTCAAATCCGGCCTCAGACACTTAACACACACTTACTAGCTGTGTGACCCTGGGCAAGTCACTTAACCCCAATTGCCTCACTAAAAAAAAAAAAAATGCAAATCTGGCTTCAGACACTTAACACTTACTAGCTGTGTGACCCTGGGCAAGTCACTTAACCCCAGTTGCCTCAAAAAAAAGAAAAAATAAAAAAGCTGGCCTAGGAGCCAGGAAGATCTGGGTTTAAGTCTCACCTCAGTTCCTAATTGGCTATGTGACCCTGGACAAGTCACTTTAACTACACAGGTTTCCAGGCTACTTTCTAAAACTGTAGGTGCAGCTAGGTGGTACTGGGTTTCCTAACTGCCAATCGAATACTTCTTTCTACCATACTTCCCTTAGCCAGCACCTCCTATCACAGGGCCCCAGGCTAGGAATGTTACAGAGAGCATTATACAGATAGTGCCTGCTTTCTAGATGCAATGATGCAGTTGCATCTACATATGGAATAATGTTGGGCAGCCAGGTGCTTAGAGTTTCAGGCCTGGAGTCAGGAAAATTCATCTCCCTGAGTTCAAATCTGGCCTCAGACTCATAGTAGCTGTGTGACCCTGGCAAGTCACTTAACCCTGTTTTCCTCAGTTTCCACATCTGTAAAATGAGTTGGAGAAGGAAATGGCAAAGCATTCCAGTATCTCTGGCAAGAAAACCCCAAATGGTATCACTAAGAGTTGGATATGACCCAAAAGTAAATGAAAGGGAATAATATTGAGAATAAAATTATTAATCCAGGCCAGCAAAACTTACCATCTCTAAGAAACCTCCTCGACTTAATTAACCCTTATAGGTTAACAAATTGTAGCATAATAATTTAATGAAACATTACTGTGCCATTAGAAGTAACAGATATGGATAATTCAGAGAAGCATGGGAAGATATGCATGAACAGATAGAGAGTAAAGGTGAGGTATAGTAGACAGGGTCACTGAAGCAGGAAGACTTGGGTTACAATCTTTCTTCAAACACTTATTACCTGTGTGACCCATAGCAAATCACTTAACCTCACTGTGACTCAGCTTTCACATTTGTTAAATAAGAAAGGTTGGACTCTATGAGCTCTAAATCTATGATCCATTGATCTCTGATCCTACATAGTGCTGAGATAATAGTACAATAACTACAACAATGAAAAAAAATTAATTCAACAATGATGTGTAATGACCAAGCTTGGACCTTGAAAAAAAGTTGAGGAAATGCAACTCATTTGCAGAGGTGGAGAGCTGTGGGTGTGGAATATTACATATGCTGTTAGACACATTTGACGTGTTGAGTGGTTTTCCCAAACTGCTTTTTATTTTTCTCTTTCTTTTTAAAGTTTTTGTCATAAGAAATCTCTCTATGGATAAGGGAGGGATATATTTGGAAATGAGGCTTATGTAAAAAATGCCAATAAAAATAAGATATTGAAAAATAAATTGTGCTTGTTCTTATCTTAACCATCTTAAGACTTTATAAGATAAGCACTTGTAGTTTTGGTCTTTCTTCCCCCCTTCCCTGATAAAAAAGTAACTTCTGTGATGGAAGGTACTGTGTTTTCTATTCCCAAGATCCATTCCTATAGTTCTTTGATCTGCACAGAGAATAGGCCAGGTATACCAGCCCCTGAGGGGGAATGGCTGATGGCAATGACTGCCCACAGGTAAACTTTTACACCCAGACACACTCTCTATGAATGCTTATATTCAAGAGTATATATCTATTAAGCAATCGTGGAAATAAGGATAAGGACTAAATCTGTGATTTTATTGGTATAGAGAACTCCCAGATAAGGATACTTCCTATGCCAACATAGGTCCACACCTTCTCTGCAACCACTAGTCTTAGAGAGTTGCCTGGGATTCTGAGAGGTACAGTGATTTGCCCTGGGTCACTTGGTCTTTAAGTGTGAGAGGCAGGATTTAAACCCCAACTTCTCTTGGCTCTCTTTAATAAATATAATAAGACTTGAAAGTTTCCAAAGCTGGGGGGGGCTAGGTGGCGCAGTGGATAAAGCACCGGCCCTGGATTCAGGAGTACCTGAGTTCAAATCTGGCCTCAGACACTTGATACTTACTAGCTGCGTGACCCTGGGCAAGTCACTTAACCCCCATTGCCCCACAAAAAAGGAAAAAAGAAAGAAAGAAAGTTTCCAAAGCTGTTTAAAAAATACCAGCTCATTTGGTTCTCATAACAATCTTGGAAGATAGTTGCTGTTATTATTCCCATTTTACATCTGAGGAAACTAAGGTTAATTGACTTGCCTAGGCTCCCACAGCTAGGTAAGTGTCTAAGGTAGAATTTGAACTTAGGGCTTGTCTGACTCCAGATCTAGCACTCTTTGCATTGTACCACTTTGCTACTGTAAAGAGAAAAATCTGCAATAAAGAGAAACTGAGTCACAAAAGTTTAAGCACATTCAATTTATTAGTAGGCTAAAAGATATCAATAAAAAGAATACAAGACTCCTCTATAGTCAAGGATGCATCTGATAGAACAGCTCTTGTGTATAGTTGAAAAGGTCATAGATTATATAGCGTACAAAAATCATACAATAAAGGTAAATTTTGTCTGCAACTGTGATTGATCTGACTCTAAGATGTAGAGTGGGCTATGACTACTCTTGACTTGACCAGAGCAGGGATTTCCATAACCCTTCTATAACCCAGGGAAACAGGAAGAAATTCAGGGTTGACTAGCATCCTCTTTAAAGTCCTGTGATAGGCACAGCTTATAAGCAGATTGCTTCAAATTCCCTGGAAAGTCTCATGGTAGGCAAACATCCTATGACGTGGCTGACTCATCTACCCTCATGGTCAGCCAAATTCACAGAGTTTGGGGTTGGACTGTATCCCATAGGAATAGGAACGTAGGACTCATAAATTTTACTAGTAGAAGCCAGTTTGAATCTATTTATCAAGTCCTGTAAAAATAAGTATAAATTTGATTCACAAATATTGATTCTGATCAGATACAGTGATTAGATATAATTCTCAGTCAATAATTAATCATCAATTCTACTCTAAATTTTACACTATCTACACCTCATTATTTCTCAGACACTTACTGCTCTTGCAGGAAAAAAATCAGTAAATAAAAATTTGTCTACATTGTTTCTACCTCTTTTTTCTAAACTCATTAGCAAACTTGCTGGTTATGGGTATATGGGGTGTTCAGGGAGGACTAGCACCTCTGGTAGGAGGCCTTGCTGAGCTCTTTTCAGAGCTCCTCATCCACATTTGGTGTCCAACTGTCACCCACCTCTTACCTGTGGCTCCAAGAAACCATAGCACTCACAGTAGCCACATCTGAGTAAACCGGTCTCCATAGATGGGCTAAACCAGGCTGAGGATAACCCATGAGCCTCATGCCCATCAGTGAATTAGGGATATGTCTGCCCCAAGCAAGTGAATCCTCCAGTGGAATGGGCAAATGAGAATAATTTGTTCCAAAGGCCATCAAGGCAGTTGAAGCAGGTCATCATGGAGCACTTAGAGCTTGGCCAGACATTGAAGATGACAAAATCATCCACTGCCTCCTGGACCATCACCAATCCTCTTGAATTTTATCCTACCACTGGACTTCGATGACTCTAGAAAGAGAGTGAGGTTGACAATTCTGTGTAACTCTGCCTCACTTAAATGGAATTCAAGAACAAGTCAAGATATCACCTATACCCCAGGATCATGATGACATTGGTCCTCTTTGAAAATGAAGGACAGGAGGCAGCTAGGTGGCACAGTGGATAAAGCACCAGCCCTGGATTCAGGAGGACCTGAGTTCAAATATGGACTCAGACACTTGACACTTACTAGCTGTGTGACCCTGGGCAAGTCACTTAACCTTCATTGCCCTGCCAAAAAAAAAAAAAGAAAAAAAAAAGAAAATGAAGGACAAACAACTGGTTTCCTACCTTCCTGGGGTTCATAATTCCTTTACCTCCCACTCTTCCCCACTCAATGATCAAACCCTGCTTCAGATCTATAGAAATTATCTGAAACTCATTCATACTAAATGCCATTAATAGCTTTCTTTTCCCAGTGGGATTTATATGTGAATTAAGATCAAAACCTTGAGATTCAAATACACAATCACTAATTATGGAATTTGAGGCAGCAACCTGGATGTTGAGATAGCATGTGATAGAGGAAATGTCACTAGAGACAGAATCAGAAGAACTGGGTTCAAATCTCTGTTCTATTATTTCTTACTCTGCACTCCCTCAAATCAGAAATCATACTAGGTGGGTTAATGGGGTTGGCACTTTATCTGTGCCTAAGATCCACCCTGACTTTTTTTAAAAAAACTTTGAGGTAGTGTAGAATGATGGAAAAAATCCACAGGGCTAGGAGTTAGGAGACATGGGCTGTCTTTCCAATGTTTCCACTAATGACCTATACACAACTTAGGGCAAGTCACTTTAACTCTTTGAGCCTCAGTTTCCTCATCTGCAAAATGGAAAGTTTAGGTTAGATTAGTGCTTCTTGGTTTCAGAACCCTTGTATACTCTTAAAAATTGTTGAGGACCCCCCCCAAAGAGCTTTTGTTTATGTCACTTCTATCTATTGATATTTATTTTATAGAAATGTAAATGTCTTAGCTTAATAAGACAACAAAATATCTTATTGAAACATTTTTAAGACATTAGGATATCTTATTAAAAATACTTGGACCTCTTAGAACTCTTTTTTTTTTAGTTTTCAACATTTGTTTTCCTCTTAGAACTCTTCAGAGAATCTCTGATACCCACAGGGTACCAGACCACAGAGTGAGAACCACTGGTTTAGATGAGATCCAAGGTCCTTTCTAATTCTAAAACTCTCTCTCTCTCTCTCTCTCTCTCTCTCTCTCTCTCTCTCTCTCTCTCTCTATATATATATATATATATATATATATATATATATATATATATATATATATGAGTTATATATTATATATATAATGATGTCACAAAGCATTATCTCCACAACAAGCTAATGAGGCCAGGAGTCTTAGGTAGCCTTTGATGAGCAGCATGAGTTAGTAAAAAGGATCTGGAATTTAGACTTGCAAAACCAGTTCAAATCCTGGTTCATCTATGCACTGCTTGGGTGATCGATTGTAGGCCAATCATTTCCCTTCTCTGGAGTACAGTTCCCTCATCTGTAAAAAAAAAATACATTGAACAAGAGCAAAGATCTCCAGTTCTAAGGCCTATGATCACTGTAGAATATGGGCTTGTAGGGCAGCATGAAGATGGAGAGTAAAAACCATCTGTAATTTCAAGTTTCTAAGAAACATGGTCTTCAGCCTATCAAAGGTCTCCATAGACTATCTGATCTAGTACCTGTCTTCATGAAAGACTGAATTTAACTCAGATCCTTTCTCTTTTTTCTTTTTCTTTCTTTCTTTCTTTCTTTCTTTCTTTCTTTCTTTCTTTCTTTCTTTCTTTCTTTCTTTCTTTCTCTTTCTTTCTTTCTTTCTTTCTTCCTTCCTTTCTTTCTTTCTTTCTTTCCTTCCTTCCTTCCTTCCTTCCTTCCTTCCTTCCTTCCTTCCTTCCTTCCTTCCTTCCTTCCTTCCTTCCTTCCTTCCTTCCTTCTTTCTTTCTTTCTTTCTTTCTTTCTTTCTTTCTTTCTTTCTTTCTTTCTTTTTTGCGGGGCAATGAGGGTTAAGTGACTTGCCCAGGGTCACACAGCTAGTAAGTGTCAAGTGTCTGAAGCTGAATTTGAACTCAGGTCCTCGTGAATCCAGGGCCAGTGCTTTATCCACTGTACCACCTATCTGCCCTTAGATCCTTTTTCAAAAGAATCATCCAGCAACTGAATGCATGTAAAGAAACCTGATGCTGTATCCCTTTTATAAGAGGGCTTCCTCCCCCTCTTCATCTCTACCTCTTGGCTTCCTTGGCTTCCCTCAAGCTCCAGCTAAAATTCTACCTCCTCTGAGTTTCTTTTCCTAATCTTCCTTAATGCTTGTCCCTTCTCTCTGTTGATTATTTTAATTTATCCTGTCTATGTCTTGTTTCTATATAGTTGTTGGCATTGTTGTCTCCCCAACTAGACTGTGAGCTTCTTGAGAGAAGGCAGTTTTTTGCCTTTATTTGTATCCCCAGTGCTTGGCATAGTGCCTGCAATAGAGCAAATAAATTCTTGTTGAGTGACTAAGTGACTCAGAGATGGACCACAGGTTACCAGCTATTGAAAGGAAATACATCTTCCTCTCCTTTAGTATGCAGAAGGTATGTAAGCTCTTATCTCTTTGTTTTTGCCTGTGATTGGGAGGGTAATAATACCCTCCAAACCCTGACCCTTCCATATCATTAGGAGAAGTCTCTCAGACACCTGTTTACAAACCTGTTTACAGCACACTGCAATTTGACTCCCTGCCACCTGCCGATGTTTTCATCCTCCTCACCAAGAATTATGTTGATACTAAAGCTAATTATAAATGCCTGATATTTATAGAGAGCCTCTTTATGCAGAGCTTCAAACTCCTCATGGCTATTTAAAGAATCCTCCCAGTGCCTCAGAGGGATAAGAAGAGACAAGAGGGAAACTGAGGCATAGAGAGGCACAAGGAGAAAGGATTCAAGGATTACAACTTCCTGACAGAGTGGAGTCTTATGAGTAGAACCTCTGAGTCAAAGCTGAGTTGTACTCACTCTAGACCAGGAAGAGTAATGTTTTAACCATGGCAGATTAATTCAGATGCAATGCTAAAAAGGTCAAGGTCTCAGGTTCTAATGTTATCTACTTATATTTTTCTGTCTCATGGCTGAAGACCATACCACTAACCCATGTCAGAGACTCAGAGAATGGCAGAACTAAGGATAATCAAATCCTCTGGCCTCATTTTACAATTAAAGAACCTAAGGAGAGGGCACCTAGGTGGCATAGTGAATAAAGCACTGGCTCTGGATTCAGGAGGACCTGAGTTCAAATCCAGCCTCAGACACTTGACACTTACTAGCTGTGTGACCTTGGGCAAGTCACTTAACCCTCATTGCCCTACAAATAAACAAACAAATAAATAAATAAATAATAGATTTTTAAAAAGAAGAAGAACCTAAGGAGCAAAGAAGGGAAATTACTTTTCTAAGGTTACACAATTAGAGGTAGCAGTTTGACTAGAAGCCAGATGTTGTACCTCCTAGGCCTGTGCCATTTCCAGAACACTATCAAAGCTATGTGTATCCTTTGTCACCATGAGAACCAGGTGAGAGAATGAGAGTGGCCCAGTGCAAACCCATCCCCATTCCTGGAACCATATGTGCTGGTGGATCAGTTCATCCATCTCTGCATAGGAAAGGTACATTGCTATGGTTGATTGAGAAAGAGGCATCATGTTGTACTGGAGAAAACAACAGTCCAGTAAGCCTGGATTCCTGGATTTGAAACTCTGCTTTGATCCTAGATGTAGGACCATAGGCAAGTCAATTTACTTCTCAGAGCCTCAGTTTCCTCATCTGTGAAATGGGGACAATAATACTTATAAGTACTACCTCACAGCATTAAAAGCACTTGGTAAAGCTTAAAGTGATATAAAAGTTGTCAAGAAGCGAAAAGCAGCCCTGAGAGAAGAACCAAGGGAGAATGTAATACAGGATGAGACACGATGGTGCCTCGAAAAGTGCACTGGATCTGAAGCCAGAGTATAGGAGTTTGAATCCTGGCTCTACCACTTATTATCTATTTGAACTTGGTGAAGTTACTTATACTCCCTAGGCCTTATTCCCTCAACTACAAAATGAGGGGGTTGGAGTAGATGACATCTAAGGTCCCTTACATCTCTAAATCTTTGTTCCTATGAATTGACCTTGGATAATAGTAGTGTTTGGCTCTGTTAGAAAAGTTGATTCATAGACAAGTTCCTCAAGTATGGGAAATACATTGTTTTGTCTTTTTTTCTCCATTACTAGGTGGCACAGTGGATAAATCTCTGGACCTGAAGTCAGAAAGATCTAAGTTCAAATTCTACCTCAAATATTTACTAACTGTGTGACCCTGAGCAAGTCACTTAACCACTATCTGCCTCAGTTTCCTCAACTGTAAAATGAGGATAATAATAGTACCTCCTTCCCAGGGTTGTTGTATTGCACAGTGCCTGGCACATAGTAGGCATTTAATAAAAGCTTATTATCTCTCCCTCCCTTTCTCTCAATCCCTGGCATAGTACCTTATACATAGTAAGTACTCAATAAATGATCATTGAATTATTGGTGAATTAGACTAGATTCAGGGGCAGTTTGGTGAAGTCAGGAAGACCCAGGTGACTAGGCAATTCCCTTATCCCTGTTTGCCTCAATTTCCTCATCTGTAAAATGATCTGGAGAAGGAAATGGCAAACCACTCCATTATCTTTACTAAGATAACCCCAAATTGGGTCATGAAGAGTCAGACACAACTGAAATGATCGAACAACAGAAGTGCTTAGAATGATATCTAGAACATAATAGGTGCTTAATAAATGTTTATTCCCTCTCCCACCCAATTCTTAGCACAATACCTTCTACTTAATAAGTACTCAATAAATGATTATTGAATTATTGGGGAATTACACTGGATTGAATGAATGAATGCATTTTGGTGAGATGCCTTCAGTGAGAAATATCTAGTATGACTACACAGTCTGAATAGAGAAATGTCCAGTATCCCTCCCATTGAATGGCAAATGAACCAGCCTTAGCTCTCTGAGCCCATGTGAGTGAGAATAAGAAAAAGTTTTAGTTTTTCATCAGATGACCTGCTTCTTCAAGTCCAAATCTCCAGGTCCTAAGGCAAGAGCTGGGAACACCTGACTCAGCACATTTGCTGTCCCTTTACTAAAGAGCTTTGGGAAACTCAGTGGCCATGCCAAATGTATCTTTATTGAGGACTTGGATTTCATTCCCCTGTTTCATTTAATAGTAACCTGTCAAGCAAAATGATATTAGAGCATTGATTTTTGTTCTCCTCCTGGAGGCCTCCCTGCCACACTCTCTCTAATTATAGGGTCATGGACACTTAGGAATGTCTTTCCCTTGGGCATTCAAGATTTGCAAGCCAAAGACTAAGTGCCATTAAGATGGGATTTATGCTGTGAAAGAACAAGTAGGAGCTCGAGGCCATGGGCACCAGAGTCACTCACACTTAGTTTTCAAGAAATTCATTCTAGTGCAATGGAAACACCAGGTTGAGCAAAAATGAAAGGAAAACAATGTTAGTTTGATGCATGGTCTTTGAGCCCTATCTTGGAGAAACCATAAATTTCTTCCTTTCTGTAAGTGTGAAGACAGGTCCTGAGCTTCCTAGAGGAAATAAGTAAATTAATATCATGTGTCTGGTGAGTATTGTAGCTAGAACTGGAAGACTGCCTCTTCTACTCCAAATCCTGTGCTCTTCCCACTAGATCATGTTGTCTTTAGGTGGGAGAAAGCACAGTAAAATGAAAAGGGCAGTGGACTTCAAAGCTAGCCTCAAATGCTCAACACTTGTGTGACCTTGAACAAGTCATTTAACTTCCTGGTATTAACCTGTAAATTAAGGAAACAATCAATACAGGAGAAAATAAGGTCTTTAATGGGGCAGAGGAACTATGCTCCTGGTATCACAAAGCAAGATGCTAGGCATACCCAAAGATGGGAACCATGGACAGGGTTTTTATGGGGTAACAGAACAAAAGGGAACCAAAAGACAGCTCCAGAGTCATGTACAGAAACTACTTAACTACTTAATGTAAATGAACCTTTGACAAAAGAAACTATAGAACTGAGTTAAATATAGATGCCACTTAACTCTAAATAGAAACTACTTAATGTAGGTAGGTGCCCTTTTATATAATAACCTAGGAGACTTGGGGGAAGGTTTGGAATTGACAAAGACCAGAAAGACCCAGGCAATTCACCTGCCTGGGAAGAGGGAGTAGGTGGGAATCAGTCAGTTCTCAGTAAATTTGTAGTTATCACTGGGGTCTCAGTTTCTTCATCTGTAAAATGGGGTCCCATCTAATGATAAAATTCCATGTGAATTATCATTAGCTCTCTTAGGATTGGTTTACATAAACCCAAACTGGGGCAACCTCTCTTCCAAACACTGTTCATTAGACAATGCGGCCTTGTGGAACTAATGCAGGCAGCCTTTGAAAGGCAGCTGGCCCAATGTGCAACCTTGGTTAGCTACCTCAAGAAGTTGGTTGGAGGACTAGTAAAGAGCATAATATGGAGTATTGGCAGTTACCCAGTTAATTTGATCTAAATAGATCTGAGAGATTAATTTGTCCTGACTATCTACATAGATCAGGGGAGAAGAAATACCAGATTTCCACTTCACTTTGTGCTGCATATTTAATTAAAGACCTCTGGATATTGGGCAGCTGGGCGATACAATGGCTACAGTGTCAGACCTAGAGTCTGAAAGACTCATCTTTGTGAATTCAAATCTGGCCTCAGGCACTTACTAGCTGTGCAACTCCAGGCAAGTCACTTAACTTTATTTGCCTCAGTTTTCTGAGCTGGAAAAAGAAATGGGAAACCACTCCAGTATTTTGCCAAAAACAAACATACCAAAAAAAACCCCTCTAAATGGAATAGCAAAAAGTCAGACACAACTGAAAAATGACTGAACAACAATTCTAGGTACCATTTTTACAGCATAATTAACACAGAAAATACTCCGCCAGGTACTCAAGGTGGAGAGTTTATTACATGTGGGCCCAAAGCAGGTTCTCAAGCCTCCATCAATGGACAGTGAGTCTTATAGCCCACCTGGTTATATACAAAAAGAGTATGTCAGATTAAACTCTAAGGATGGAGTCTGAAAGATACCTAGCCCCACCCCCCCACCCCCAATAGCTAGCCTAAAAGTTAATTGCTTGTTAAATTGTGACTGTCTCCTTTAAGTTTTATTGATGAGATAATGGACTTGGGTCAGTTCTGTAAACTTTGGGGATGGGGTCTGGAAGATATCCAGTCCCCCAGTAAGTTTTATTACTTGTCACAGTTATACCAATTAGCACTTTTTACTTTACTTCTGCTTACTTCCCACATGCCAGCTACACCTTAGTTTATGGCCTGTAATAAACTAGTGGGCTTACTCCCCTCTCACATGTCAAAATCCCAGTCCCTGTCATGGATTAATTGCAGTCAGATAAGGGAGTGATTTCTGCCTCCCTCTTTCTTTGACATTCTTCAGACCTGTTACCCGCTTTGTGCTTGGACATGTCTCCATACATGAATCACAAGCTAAGCACATACATTGGATGAGATAGGATTGGATGTTAGATTGTGAGCTCACGATGTGCATATGAAGGTTTCCCCCTCCCCTCGAGATTACTATAAAAGCTCAAGGAAAGTATTATTGCAGCTTGATCTCAGGATTGAGTTTGCCCGTCCTCATGAGGATGTAATAAATGGGTCTCTGCTTGACTTGGTGGTCTCCTCGAGTTATTTGGGTAAACTGAGGCAGTTTGTCCCAAACATTATTCACTGAACAAAGGATACATAGTGGTGCCTAGTAGTTAGGGGAGGCTTGTTGTTACAGCTGGGGTACTTCAAGGCCAGAGCCTGTCTGAGATAGACAAGGTCAGAAGCCAGAGATTATCGGCCTGAAGCCATAGCTGGAACACAGCAAGGCCAGGGTCTGTTTGAGACAGACAAGGTCAGAGGCTATGTGTGATTTTCCATATCTCCATCATATTCTCCCAAAAGTTCACCAGTAGAGCCATAACTACAGTTGGGTAATTGCATCTTTGCTTTAAAGGACACCCAGTAGCATCCTGAGGATACTTCCTTCCCTGCTTTTCCCATCCTCCAACAGTGGCCTCATTTTAGGCAGTGTCTCTTCCATGATGCCATCCATGCTCCTATACTGGTAGCAGCTTCAGGCTCAACCACCAAACTTTCCTTCCCCTTCAGCAGTATGCCAGGTAAACCCCATTGCCCCAGGGTCAGAGATTGCTAGTGTTGAATATTAAAAAAATAGGTTTTGGGGCAGCTAGGTAGCACAGTGGATAGAGCACTGGCCCTGGAGTCAGGAGTACCTGAGTTCAAATCCGGCCTCAAACACTTAACACTTACTATTTGTGTGACCCTGGGCAAGTCACTTAACCCCAATTGCCTCACTTAAAAAAAAATAGGTTTTGTATCTGTTTGTCTCCTACAAACAGAATCAATAAACAGATCAGAGAAATTATAATACCTTGTAATATCTCCTACAATTTGTTCCCATACCTGTCCTCCTACAAAATATAATAACAGATCAGAGAACATGGTTAAAAACCAGGGCAGAGAATTTAATATATCCTACAAGATAAAACCACATCAGAGACAGACAGAAAAAACATAATATCAATTTAATATTTTTGTCCTAAGAAGAAAGACTTAACACATGATGATGTGGAGACTTCCCCCTAAGAGAAAGAAGCTCAAATCTCCCTTCTTTCCAAGGGGTTTTAAGGTTTACTAGTTACAGGGTGATGTCTGTTTTATTATTATGATACAAATTAACCTGGAGCAAATACTACTACAGGCAGCTTAAAGACACAGGAAGGGTTTACCAGGACAAGGATGTCTAGATATTTGCTCTATTTATTCTTTGTGGAAAAGAAGATAGTGAATGGGGACTCAGTAGTTGAAGTTTAGTCAAAAGGGGCATTTTGATTTGTTTACTTTCTTGGAGAAAGAAGTTACTTATCTGCTAGCTATCTGGGTTCAGCCTGAAGTTTTAGCCAAATTGCATTTTCGGGGGGGGGGGGCAGCTACGTGGCGCAGTGGATAACTGGCCCTGGATTCAGGAGGACCTGAGTTCAAATCCGGCCTTAGACACTTGACATTTACTAGGTGTGTGATCCTGGGCAAGTCACTTAACCTCAATTGCCTCAAAAAAAAAAAGTCAATGGGATAAATTGCATTTTCCAGGGTCTTATAAAATCAATTTGGATAATAAGGTACCTCCATCAAATCCAAGCAATCCTTATATTCATATGACCACTAGTTATATCTCTTTTTCACCAGATCTCCTGGAGAAATAGCTTTACAGAAATATAACGCCAAGTAGCATGTCCCAGAAAGACATAAGTAGACACCATGTATGGGAGATTGGGGGTGGTACTGGAGCAAGCTCAAGGAGAGCTAATTGTTAATTTTTTCAGTCTCAGCATTTATACTTTGGAAAGCTTCAAATCAGGGCCTGATTTATTGATATGAGGATTATCTAGGCTTAAGAAAATGTTAATAATGAAGATTAAATTTAAAGTACACCTAGCTTCCAGAGAGATGGTTTTTAACCATTTACCAACATATTCCTGCTGAGTACCTAATTACAAATATCCCTTACTTTATAATTTTGCTTAGAACCCTGCTAGTAACTACTCATTTGGTACCATTAACAATTATAAAGAGAGTTGAGACAAATCCGATTACAATAACAGCATTGTAGAAAAAAGCAGAGTTGTATAGGCACTGACCTGGGAATTAAAAGATTTAAGTTCTGGTTCAAATTGCCACTTACAAGCTGGGTGACCTAAGGCAAATCACCTCAGTTTTCTTACTCGTAAAATGAAAACTTTGGATGAGAGTATCTTGAAGTCTGATTCCAGCTTGGGATAGGAGTAATAATTACTAGGTTCCTCTGTCACATAGGCTAAACTAGTCCTTTTTTCTTTTCTTTTATTTCTTAATGATATAATGACTTTATTTTTTTCTTAGTTATTTAATTTGGTTTTTTTTTCCAATTACATGTAAAGATAGTTTTTTCTTTTTCTTTTTTCTTTTTGTAGAGCAATGGGGATTAAGTGACTTGCCCAGGGTCACACAGCTAGTAAGTGTCAAGTATCTGAGGCTGGATTTGAACTCAGGTCTTCCTGAATCCAAGGCTGGTGCTTTATCCACTGTGCCACCTAGCTGCCTCCTAAAGATAGTTTTCTACATTCATTTTTGTAATGATTTTGTAAAGATTTTGAGTTCTGAATATTTCTCCCACCTTCCTTTCCCTCCCTCCCCCCCCCCCCCCCGCCAAAGTCAACAAGCAATCTGATATAGGTTATACAGTACAATCATGTTAAACATATGTCATGGAGAAAGTGGGGTTGGGGGTTTGGGTAGGGGCTTGGGAAGGGATAGGGGGTTTGGGGTCCTTAGGAATTCCTCTTTAAAGAATTACACCCTCTTGCACACAAAAGCAGTTAGAATAAGATGGTAGTTTATTTGGGGCTGAGGAAGGGGAAGGGAAGGGAAACCATGAAAGAAATCCTTGGACTTCTCATGGGGAGAAAGGCACAGAGCATGGCTCTGAGATGAGCAGGAGACTGGCATGTACTTTTATAGAGGACTGAGGGGGGTGACCATTTGGTGGGGGCTAGAGGAATTGGGTGAGGGGTGGCTGCAGATATCTGAAGCCATCTCCTCAGGACACAAAGGAAGCAGCCACACCTAATTTTATAGCCCCAGGGTTGAGGTAGACTAGAATGAAGGGTGGGGTTGAGGAGCTAGCTCAGTCCAATCTGGTTCCACATATCTCTTTAGGTTTGTCTGTCCTTTGGATTAGTTTCTCAAGTAGGTTCTTTGATGTGCCCCAGAGAACTTCTGGGGTGCCCTGAGCCCATAACACATATTTCCACATTAGTCATGTTATAAGAGAAAAATCAGAACAAAAAGAAAAAAAAACACAAGAAATCAGGAATAACAACTAAAAAAAACTACACCATAAGTGAAAATAGTATGTTGCAATTCTGGATGTGGAGAGCATTTTCCATCATGAGTCTCTTGACATTGTCTTGGTTCATTGTATTGCTGAGAAGAGCTAAATCTATCACAGTTGATCATCATACAATGTTGTTGATGGTTAGTTCTTTTTCTTTAAAAGAACTGAACCCATCCTTAAAACAACACTGTCTCAGGTGACTAAAGGTTGAACCTTTATTGATATGCATAAAATCCTGGCCATAAGTACAAAAGACTTCTCCCTGACTGGCAGATAAGCTGCATAACCAACACCTTTATGGGGAAGCTGTGCTCAGCTAAATCAACACTGTTTCCTTTCTGAGCATCCTTCCCTTTCTATTAAGAATCATTGTTGTTAACTTTTGTCAACTGCTAAATGGACTTTCAGTGTCTCATTCATTGGTGTGAAATTAATATGCTAAATTGTTCTCAGTCAGGCCCAGCCCACTAAATGTGACATAGCATGACCAATTATCAGAGAGATTGTAGAGAGTATTCAATACCAATCATCAAGAGAGTTATGCAAGTTACTAGAATTAACAGAAAGGAGCCAACATGTAAGTAGTGTGTGGGACAATTATGGATTTGAGTCAGATTAAACTCTGAGGATGGAGTATGAAAGATACCTAGCCCCCTCTCTCAGAATAACTAGCCTCTCGCTTTGCCTAAAAGTTAATTGCTTGTCAAATTCTCACTGTCTCCTTTAAGTTTTATTGTTGAGATAATGGACTTGGGTCAGTTCTGTAAACTTTGGGGATGGGGTCTGAGAGATATCCAGTCCCCCAGTAAGTTTTATTACTTGTCATAATTCTAACAATTAGCACTATTTACTTTACTTCTGCTTAGTTCCCACATGCCAGCTACACCTTAGTTTATGGCCTGTAATAAACTAGTGGGCTTACTCCCCTCTCACATGTCAAAACCCCAGTCCCTGTCATGGATTAATTGCAGTCAGATAAGGGAATGATTTCTGCCTCCCTCTTTCTTTGACATTCCTCAGACTTGTACCCCTTCCCCTTCTCCCCTTTGTTCTTGGACATGTCTCCATACATGGATCATGAGCTGGGTATGCACCTTGGGTGAGACAGGATTGGATGTTAGATTGTGAGCTCATCCACCCTAGGTGTATGTGGGGACAGTCCTTTTCAAGATTACTATAAAAACTTAGAGGATTGGGCCTATCTTTGTGAGACTTCAATGTGTAATTGGGTTTTGCCTATCCTCATGAGGATGTAATAAACCTGTCTCTGCTTGACTTGGTGGTTTCCTCGAGTTATTTGGATAAACTGAGGCAGTTTGTCCCAAACAGTAGGACTAGCAAAACCAGTCTTTAAAAAAATATTAAATATCTTTTAAAAAGCACTTATTATTTTTTTCTCTTTCCCACCTCTCTCCACACCACTGATGTGGGGCAGGGATGATGAACCAAAAACAGAATCCTTATGACAAATATGCATAGTCAAGCAAAACAAATTTCCCATGTTGGCCATGGGTATTTCAGGTAATGGACTAAAGAGGCTACTCTTGTTGGTCTCTTTGACTTTCAGCCTGATCCTTGCCCATCTTCATATTACATAGATTGGGCCCTGCTGAGGAATATACTATAGTCTGGACAAAAGATCCACAGCAATTCCAGGGACTCGGTGGAGAACAGAGGGAGAAGTTGAAGATACAAGCATCAGCAGTGTAGTAGCAGCCTGGTAGGCCTGGGTCCAGTTAGCGATGCTCTGACCCTGAGGGGGAAATTTTTATTATTCATATATCCAAATAGTTAACATCATCATTTTCAAACTGCGGGAACTTTTCAGTCTTAAGTCTCTCCCCTCCACCCCCTTCTCTACTCTATAAAACTATCACTTTCTCCTTTGTTTGGGGAGTTGAAGTTTAGAATTTCTCCCAGCCATACCTCTGTATGCCAAATAATAAAAACTTTTATTTAAATTTTGATTGGATCATGTGGGCAAGTAATTCTTTGAACGAGGAATATTTTCAGAACCAACCTAGCACTAACAGCAGGGTGGAAGATATGAAGAAACAGAGTTGAATCCAGGGCCATTCTAATTTAAAGGGTGCAGCAACCTATATATATGTGTGTGTGTGTGTGTGTGTGTGTGTGTGTGTGTGTACAAACATACACATTCTCACACATACACATGTGCCCATGTGCATATATACATTCTTTTATGTATACATGGGTATGTTGTATATATAGGGGTATATGAAATGTATACATGTGTATATATGTGTGTACATAAGTACTTTGCAAAACAAAGTGATATGTAGTTGTTATCATTGTATGTATAAGTGTATTCATACACATATGTACATATCGTGCATATAAACCATGCATGGGGGTACATATGTACCATGTATATGTGTGTATGAGTATGTGTATATATATACATATGTGTGCATATTATATATGTTATTTGACCCTCATGACAACCAATGAAGGTAGATGTTATTATCTCCAACTTACAAAAGAAGAAACCCAGCCAGAAAGAAGTAACTCACAGCTAGTAAATGTCTGAGGCAGGATTCAAACTCAGGTCTTCCTGGCTTAAAGTCCTGCACTCTACTGCACACCCCAACTGCTTCTCATGGTAGAAGATGGCTGGGCTGAAGAAGCACAGTTGGGTGGTGGAGGTATGTGGAAGTAGGCTCACCCACCTCCAGGGAGCTTCAAGTGTGGTTGGTGATTTACCATCTCAATGAAATTTTTGACCCATAGCATTCTGACACTAACTGAAACATTCTCTGTCCACTTCTACAAGAGGTAAAGCTCTCCTTAACAGCAGGAAGTATTTGCTTTTGTCCTTGTATCTCCAGTGCACAGGACCTAGCACATAGTAGGTGCTTAATGAATGCTTGTTGATGGGTTGATTAATTGATTGATCCAGAGTAAGGATCCAGTTACCCATAATTAGCAAAGTGATTGGTTTTGTTACAATATTCTGTGTGTGTGTGTGTGTGTTTAGCTTTTTTCCTCCTGCCTCAGGAAAATAATTTCAACCAGTAATATCCTCCCCATTCTCTGCTCCCATCTCACAGCTCCTTTCTGCTCACTTTGGAGGATTTTTTCCCATGCCCTCACATAAGCCCTTAGCCAGGAGTTACTGTCTTTCATCTCAACCTTCCTGGACATTGTCTTTCCACATTGTCCTTTGCCAGCTTCCATTTGGCACAGAACTCTAACTGGCAAGGGACGATTCTCCTCCACTGCTTTTCCCGGGTGCCAGGAGGCTTTAAGAAGGCCACTTGAGGTCTCTGGCTGCCTAGGGAGGCAGCAGAAGTTCCACTGGGGGCAGGACTATTGCTTTCTCGCTTCTCCTTCCCTCTAGTTCCCTTGGGTGACCTGTATCTTCCAATGTTGAACAAAGCAACGACAACAGACCAAGCTCCAGAACAAGCAATCCTGTGAAAATAATTAGCAAAAGGCAGTATTTTACAAGAGCCCATCATCTGTATTTTATTTTTATTTTTATTTTTATTTTTTTTTAGTGAGGCAATTGGGGTTAAGTGACTTACCCAGGGTCACACAGCTAGTAAGTGTTAAGTGTCTGAGGCCAAATTTGAACTCAGTTCCTCCTGACTCCAGGGCCGGTGCTCTATCCACTGCGCCACCTAGCTGCCCCTGGATTTTTCATGTATGGAAGGAGAAGGGTGTGTATTTTTACATCATAGGCACTCCCACCCCACCACCACCTCCCTCTCACCTCTAGCTTCAGAGATGTAAGATTCTTGACTTTTAATTATTTATTATACATCCCAAAAATTCATAAGGGATTCAACTGCTTCCTGATCCCTGGTAGTACCTCAGCCCTCAATATCAACTCCAATCCTTCCTCCTACCTCTCCCTGGCTACAATTGCAGTTGTTGCTTCTAACTTTCACCTGAAGCAGTTTAGGAGCAACAGGCAGGGCTAGATTGGCTGATATGGTCTCTTCTGGATCACAGCATCCTTAAATAGTGGTGTTTGTCAGTCGGCAGACCTCCTGAGTAGAGCCAAAGCAGTTCACTGTAGGATCCTTGGGGACAAGAACTGTTTCAGTTTTGTCTTTTATGCCCAGAAACTGATATATAATAGGTGCATAAAAAAATACACTTGAATAGAATTAGATTGAATTGAATTCCATTGATCTGACCTCAGAGGTTTTTTCTCTAAGGGTTTTTAACCTGGGGGAGATGAAGTTTTGTTCTCTTTTTTAAAAAAAAATATATTTTAATATATTGGTTTCCTTTGTAATTCTTTGTATTTTGTTTTATTTATTTAAAAAATTATTCTAGGGGGCAGCTAGGTGGTTCAGTGGATAAAGCACTGACCCTGGATTCAGGAGTACCTGAGTTCAAATCTGGCCTCAGACACTTGACACTTACTAGCTGTGTGACCCTGGGCAAGTCACTTAACCCTCATTGCCCCACTAAAAAGGAAAAAAAAATTAAAAAAACAAACAAACATTATTCTGAGAAGAGGTCCATAGGCTTCACACACTTTCCTAGGTGGCCATGACACAGAAAAGGTTAACACCTCTTACTCTAGAATCTAGATCTATATTCCTGGGAGAGGGGAGATCATTAGACCTTCTTAGCTTCAGATAAACAGAAAGTGTTAGGGAGGATTTTTTAAAAGAAGATGAGTATGGGGATCTTTTCTTGAGGAAATAAGAGGAATTGAAAAACCATTGAGAAAGAGAGAACTTTGACTTGTTCAATTTCTTTTTCTAAGATGGGCTTATTTAAGGACTTTATTTCCTCTTCTGTTAATCTAGGCAGTTTACATTTTTGTTAATATTCATCCATTTCATTTAGATTGTCAAATTTATTGGCATACAATTGAGTAAAATAGCTCCTAATTATTGCTTTAATTTCTACTTCATTGGAGGTGAATTCACCCCTTTCATTTTTGATACTGGTAATTTGGTTTTCTTTTTTTCTCATTTTTAAGCAAATTAACCAAAGGTTTATCTATTTTATTGTTTTTTTTTTCATAAAACCAGCTCTAAAACTAGTTTTATTTATTAATTCTATATTTTTCTTGCTTTCAATTTTATTAATCTCTCCTTTGATTTTCAGAATTTCTAATTTAGTATTTAATCGGGGATTTTTAATTTGTTCTTTTTCTAACTTTTTTCATTGCATGCCCAATTCATTGATCTCTGAGAAAGAGAAACTTTGGATGGAAGCTTATGGAAATCATTTTGTGATGGGAATAGACACTTGGGGTTCTGTTTGATCTATTCTCTGCAAATAGGGTAATTTCCAAGATACTCTGGGAGAAAATTAATCCTGCTGTTATAGAGTCATTGATAATACACTGATATCTATGTACAGGTAGCTCTGATGAGATCAAATCATCACATGATCCTTTATCCTCACTTCCCTTTTTTTTTTTTTTGAAATGCCAGTCTAATAATAGCTAACATTTATGTGGCACTTTAAAGTCTGCAAAGTGCTTTCTATATGTGATCTTATTTGATTTCCACAATCATCCTAGGAGGGAAATTCCTCCTTGCATCTGTCTTTTCCTTCTATATACACTATACACTTTCCTTCCTATATACACCACCCTAACTCCTACTCATCATCTAAATCCTAGACTATTGTAATTGTCTTCTAACTGGACTTTCTGCCACCAGGTCTTTCTTCCTTCCAATTCATCCTGAGTATCACTTCCAGAGCATTCTTCCTATAGCATAGTTCTGATCATGTCACTCTCCTCAACAACCTGCAGTGCCTCCCATTGCTTACTCAACAGAAACCAGGCTCCTCAACTTTCATGAGCTATGAAGGAGTTATAATCCAATTTTTATATACAAGAAAACTAAAGCTTAGAGAGGTTTAGTGACTTGTCCATAATGACATAGCTAGCAACTGTGTACATCAGGATCTGAACTCAAGTCTTCCTAGTAAGCAGGGTGCTATCCAATATAGCATCTAACTGGTTCCAGGAGACAAGACTGGAAAATTCCCACCCTAATCCCCTACAAGTGCTCTATGGGAGTACAACCTAAATTCCTTGTCTTTGAGGAAGGGACAAATAGCCCAGGGGTTGGTTATGTGAGAAGATTGACCTGAAGTTAGGAATTCACCATAGTTAAGCCACATACAGATATGTAACGATTGGAATGACGCCACCTGCTGGATACTTACTGTAGAAGAGTTCTGCCCATGAAGCGAAGGTCTTTGAGGGCAAGACCAGGAGTCTTTTCTTGGGCGGGAGGAAGTGACGCGGACTAGTGGGAGGAGGAAGGAAGAGACTGGCGCTGACTCTGGGGCTCTTTCCTCTGGACTCTGGCGGAGAAGGGAGCTAAAAATGTGCTCTCCCTTTAATAGATAGAAATCTAGGCCTTTCTCTCTCTCTTTACCAAATTCTTGTTTTCCTTAATAAATGCTTAAAAGCCTAACTCTTGCTAAAGCTTATAATTTATTGGCGACCACTCATTAGATATTTTAGACAGACTAGCTAGAATTTTAACCCTTAACAGATGGCTGACCACGAAGAGGAAAGCTAACCCTCAGTCTTCTTCTGATCTTCTGGTTGGGTAAGAAATTTCCCCTCCCTCTCCCTTTAACTGCTAAGTACTGGTGTACTGGCTGTGTTTTCCTTCAAATTTTTTTCGAATGGACCTTTTAAACTCCCTAATTATCCTATTTTTGATTTTAGTCTGTTTAACCAGACAAATGGGAGATAAGATCATGTTAATGCTTTGTTTTTGTGGATTTTCTATTTTTCTTTTTATTTTTGTTAGAAGAGCCAGCAACATACTCACACAAGGAAATATCTCCCACTCTCCCAACCATGCTTTTTCAGAGAAACCTGAAGAGATTCCTGCAGCTTTTCCCAGTTCTAACACTAATTGTTGCTCTAATTTTGCATGCCTGGAGGCAATGACCCACCCTCTAGAAGCTTTTAATCCCCTAGCACCTGGAGGCAAAGTGGGGGAAGAGGAATCCAGGCCTGAGTTCAAAATCAAGTCTGATTCAAATTGCTCTGGTCCCGCCCCTCCTCTCCAGACCCCACCCTCTACTCCTCCTATGGCCAAGCCCATAGCTTCCCCTGCCTGGGAAGTCCAGAGATCTGATGCGCATGCTCACCTTTTTCTAACTACATTTGCAGCTTCAGGCTCAGCCCTTCCCCAGCCTGGCTGTGCTTCTGAGACAACCTTAGAAAACCCTTTAAATTCCAGATATACTCGTTTTGTTCATAATTTTGCTAACCTGCTTTTGTCTTTAATTAGTAATCTTATAAAGCATTTGTATGGTGAAAAGACTGACAGACAATATAGAGGGGTTAAAGAAGAAAAACTTAAGCTGAATGAGAATGACAATCATCACCATAGTTCAAGACTCCGCTTCTTTTGCCATGGAAGTATATATATTTTACAGAAATGTAGAAGTAAACAGCAAGGTATTGATATGAGTATTGGGGATTTTAGATATCGGAATCAAAGGTGTTCTGAATTCACTCAGAGTAATAGTATCAGTTCAGAGGTTACATAGGATTTCTGTGCTATTATATATACATTTTGAAATTAATGGTATGGGTTTATTTTCATAGAGATTTTCATGCTTTTGAGATTGTGTCTTATACTTAGTTTCTAAAACAAGGAGAATATTTGTAAAAGCTTTTTATAGTCATGTGATCAAGTTTATATTTTATAATACTCTTATTGATATTAAGTTCATATTCATTTAGATTTCCTTAGTTTGAATTTCACTGTATTTTATTGTTCCATGTGTATTTTCTTCTATTCATTTGTCTATCTAATTTTGAAACATTGCAAGATGGTTTTGATTTTATTATACAATGTTAATTCTAGGAGTATTGTGCTCCCATATTCTGAGTTGTTTGTTTTTGTTATTTTTTCTCAACTGATTATTTGATCAAACTCTTTAAAGCATTTCCCTGGCAAATTGTTTGCCATGGCAAGTGTAAATTGATTCTAGAAGTATTATTTTTGATAAGCATATTCCAAAAAAAAAAAAAAAAGAGGGGAACATTTGTAAAAGTTTTCTTTGAGATTGTGTTGTGCTTTAACTTGTATTTAAATATGTTCAGATTTTTCAAAAAAGTAATTGTATACTAAGTTAAAAAAAAGGGGTATTATTTGAAATTGTTGCATAATTATATATTATATTTTGAGTCAAGATGTATTCACATTTTTTACAATCATTTATTATCCTCAATTTTTAAATCCATATGAGACTTGGATTATGGGAACTTATCATTTAAGACATTAATTGCCTTTATTCTGAGTTATCAGATGCCAGTTGGCCAAGATGCCATCCAATCACAAGAGGAATACATGCAAGAGCAGACACTGAACTGTCACATGAGGGGAGACATGCATGAAGTCAAGGTATGGCCGAGGGAACGGCTTTTGACAAATGTTGAGGTTGGATTCTCTTGGTTTAATATTTTATTTTATTTTTCCCCACAATATTGTACAGATGGCTGGAAGTATTGATCCCACCCATCTCACTTCTACACCTGGCTTCTATGCTCCCTCCTATATGCCTGATGCCATGGACATCTCAATCCCATGCATCTGATTAAGTCTGACTCAGTTTCCTCCAATATGTTCGGTGGCATGGACCATGGATTCCATCCACCTATTTTAAGCCTGGCATACTGCATGGACAGTACATATTGCTCAAGTGTGGGAATGCTCATATCCCATCATTTCTCTGTTCTTTTATGGTAACCCCCATAATTATCTCAGGTGTCATGATAAATAACAGTGTTGAATTTGGCCTTGACACCTGTTACCAATTATATTAGATTTTCTAATTTCTCATAATGGCATGAGGATAATTAGGCAGATGATGCAAAAAGTGATAAAACAAAGATAAAAATTATTTTTATTAATTAATATCGCAGCAATTGTCTTCTCAATTACTCTCCATAAGGGGGGACTATAGTAATATTATAATTTTAAAGAATGTTTCAATTTTTGTTTTATTGTATGTTTCATGTGTTAACAACCAAGATTCTGAATTCCCTTGGACATGTTTTTGAGAACTTTCATTGTTTGATTTGATTATTGACAAAGCTATTTTAAAGTTGTGTTAAGCTCAATTTTGTAGGAAATTTCCTGGCTGATTACCAGTATCCACACATCAACCCCTGAAAAGACTTCCATTCCACGACTACACCTAGAGGACATCTGAGAAAAGACTTTCAGAGACTTTAAATGAACAGTTTTGTTTTGTTTTTTTCTCTTTTCTTTTTCGGTTATAATATACACCATCTGTAATATGTACTCTCTGCAGAGGCCCTCCCTTTGCAAGACTAATGTCAAAGCGTCGGTTCATGAGGACAAAAAAAAAATCGCCCCTCTGGACAAAACTTTCCTCTCTTCCTTTTCTATATTGTTGTTCACATATTATTAGTTAGCAATAGTTATTATATTGTTTTTACTGTTCCGTCAAGGAAACATTTTGTTTCTTGAGGAACAACAGGGGGGACTGTAACGATTGGAATGACGCCACCTGCTGGATACTTACTGTAGAAGAGTTCTGCCCATGAAGCGAAGGTCTTTGAGGGCAAGACCAGGAGTCTTTTCTTGGGCGGGAGGAAGTGACGCGGACTAGTGGGAGGAGGAAGGAAGAGACTGGCGCTGACTCTGGGGCTCTTTCCTCTGGACTCTGGCGGAGAAGGGAGCTAAAAATGTGCTCTCCCTTTAATAGATAGAAATCTAGGCCTTTCTCTCTCTCTTTACCAAATTCTTGTTTTCCTTAATAAATGCTTAAAAGCCTAACTCTTGCTAAAGCTTATAATTTATTGGCGACCACTCATTAGATATTTTAGACAGACTAGCTAGAATTTTAACCCTTAACAGATAATAAAAAAGCAACCAAGGTAAGAGGAAATCCTTGAGGTCAAGGTGAATCAATAGGTACAGAGAATTATGGAAAGAGAAAAGAAAGTATTGGGGAAATCACTTGGGAAGACAGAAGACATGGCTTCCCTGATAATCACTCAGCTTTTAACTTGCCTAAAAATATAGACTATAAAAATATGTCCTGTTTTCTCTGGGGCTGTTACTAATTAAAATCATTACAAGGGGAATAGGAATAGCAACTGGATCTCCAATACAATGAAGGGAAATGGACTCAAGATATTATGCAACTAATCCATGATTCATCAGTACAAACAAGTCAGGTGACTGGCTCAGTAAAAAGTGGAGGAGTGAGAGCGACCAGGTCAGGAGTTAAGGAGAAAGAGTTGGTCTATTGGTTGGCATGAGAGTCATTTCTCAAACTAAAAGGTGCCAGGCTTTTGCTCTGATGCTCTGGCACACTAATAAATGGACTGGATCCAAGAATGGAAACCAAACAGATGGAAAACAAAGAGAAAATAACTATTTCCTTCAAACTTACTGAGTTTAATGGAGATCTTTGAAGATCTCAATGCAATTAATCTTGTCAACTCTACCTAGATTTTCTGGTTTTGAGATGGTGTCAGCTTAAAACTTAATTACAAATGAGAAACACATTATGCTTCTGAAATGCACATTAAAAACAAATTGGGTTCTTAAAATAAGTAACATAGCACTTTTGACAATAGTTTAAGCCCCCAAATGCATGAAAATAATTGAGGAAGAAAAGTGAATTAATGACTGAAAGATGTGAAGGGGGGCAGCTAGGTGGCGCAGTGGATAGAGCACCGGCCCTGGAGTCAGGAGTACCTGAGTTCAAATCCGGCCTCAGACACTTAACACTTACTAGCTGTGTGACCCTGGGCAAGTCACTTAACCCCAATTGCCTCACTAAAAAAAAAAAAAAAAAAAAAAAAAAAAAAAAAAAAAAAAAAGAAAGATGTGAAGGAACTGTGCAAATTGCAAATATTCACCACAAAGAAAATCAAAATACATCCCACTTCTCATATTGTAAATACTCAATGGAATGGAAAGCTCTAGAATCATGTAAACAGCTGAGCCAGGTGAGGACCCCATTGCGGTATAGATTCAAGAACAGCTGGGGCTCAAGGAACCAGGAAAAAACAAAAAGTTGCCAGTGGGATATTCCAACCAAATAAAGCAGGTAGGAGTGGGCAGCAGATGCCCCCCCCCCCCCGGAGGGTTCATTGTGGAGAGGTTATTTTGGAGCTAAGGTGACATGCAGAAGAGAAAAGTCTTATCCTTTGGATTGACAGCAACAATTAATAGCGGAGCTTGTTAGAGGGACAGAGAAGAGTCACAGAGAGATAGAGACAGAAAGACAGAATCAGAGAGACAGATACAGAGAAAGAGGGATACAAAGACAAAGACAGAGAGAGACATCAAGCTCTATTATCTCAGGACTTTGGCTTTGTCAAGATCACCAAAGGACAGATTGAGAGAGGAGAAATTCAGAAGGGATCAGTTCTCCTTTGCTCCTGGATAAAAAACAGCCCCTAAATCCTTCTGATTCAGCCTCCACAATGTAAGAAATATCATTCTCCTGCATCCATCCTTTCCTTCCTATACACACTGCTACCACCCTAATTCAGGCTGTTACAATCTCAATTCTAAACTTGTGTAATTGTCTCCTAATTGGCCATTCTGCCACCAGATCCTTCTTCCGTCCAATTCATCCTGAATATCCCTGCCAAAGCTTTCTGCCCACCGCACAGTTCTGATCGCAGCACTTTCCTCCTCAACAACCAACAGTAGCTCCCCATTGCTCACTCAGCCGAAACAAAGTTCCTCAGCCTGGTATGCAGGGCCCTCCATGTTCTGCTGCCAATCTACTTTCGTCTGTATTTCACACTCTTCTCCTTCATAAGCTATGATCTAGTCCAACAAGATTACTTGACGTCCTATTTTCTCCTACCTTCATAATTTCTATACTACCAGGACATGTATGCCACAACCTCACTATTTTTTCCACCACCAAGCTCATATCTCACTTCATTGGCACCCTATTTCAGGTTTCAGGGCCAGGCGGGTGGCATAGTGGACAAAGCACTGGCTCTGAAGTTGGGAGGACCTGAGTTCAAATTTGACCATAGACACTTACTAGCTGTGTAACCCTGGGCAAGTCACTTACTTAACCCCAACTGCCTTAAACATTTGGGGCCATCTCCAGTTGTCCTGATGTCTATCTTGGCACTGGACCCAGATGGCTCTGGAGGAGAGAGTGAGGCTGGTGACCTTGTATAGTTTTGCCTCACTTAAATCCAATTCACTGCAACTCATGACATCACTTTCCAATGTCATGATTCCCTTTGAGAATGAAGGACAAACAACAATTTCAGGTTTCAAATGGATTTTGCTGGGGGCAGCTAGTTGGTACAGTGGATAAGCACCAGCTCTGGATTCAGGAGAACCCGAGTTCAAATCCAGCTTCAGACACTTGGCACTTTCTAGCTATGTGACCCTAGGAAAGTCACTTAACCTTCATTGCCCCCTCCAAAAAAATCTAATGGCTTTTGCTTCGCCTTGCTTACTGGAGTTCTCAAAGCCCATGTTCCCTATGAGGAGAAAACAATACAGTCTTCCTCACTTATCCCTTTTCCTGTTCCACATTTTGTTGTTGTTTTTGTTTTTGGTGCTAGCTTATTTCCTCAGCATAGGAAGCTTTCTTCACCATTTTGATCACCAACACCTAGGTTAATTTGCAGTCTCTGAATTGCCTGGAACACAGAAATTGTCAGAGGCACTTCTTAAGCACAAGCCTTCTGGACTCTCTATCTACTTTTCCATGCTGCCTCCCTATGAGGTTCTAAAGGGCATCTATTAAGAACAGTATAGGGAAGGGGCAGCTAGGTGGCTCAGTGGATAGAGCACCAGCCCTGGATTCAGGAGTACCTGAGTTCAAATCCGGCCTCAGACACTTAACACTTACTAGCTGTGTGACCCTGGGCAAGTCATTTAACCCCAATTGCCTCACTAAAAAAAAAAAAATAAATAAATAAATAATAAGAACAGTATAGGGAAACATACAAGGAAATAGCAATAAAAAAAAAAGATTAGCATTTCACATTTTTCAAAGGTTCACAGCTGATCTTTCCAGCAGTGCCAGAAACTTCATATTTCTAGTCTCAGTCTCTCTTTCCAGGTTGATCCTATGTTATCCCCCACCCCCAACATGTCAAACTGGCCTACTTACTGTTCCCTTTGTACAAAATCCCAACTCCTCTCTCTATGCCTTAGCACAATGCTGTCCCCCATCCTTGAAATGGTCCCCTTCCTTGCCTCCTGCTTGTAGAATAACCAGCTTCCTTCCAAGCACAGCTCAGGTATTCAGAGGCAGCTAGTGGTGTAGTGGAAAGAGTGCTGACCCTAGAGTCAGCAAGACCTGAATTCAAATATTTTTTTTTTTGTTTTGTTTTGTTTTTTGGTGAGGCAATTGGGGTTAAGTGACTTGCCCAGGGTCACACAGCTAGTAAGTGTTAAGTGTCTGAGGCCGGATTTGAACTCAGGTACTCCTGAATCCAGGGCTGGTGCTTTATCCACTGCATCATCTAGCTGCCCTGTCTGAGTTCAAATGTGACCTCGGAAACTTACTGTGGCAGCTAGGTGGTACAGTGGATAAAGCACTGTTCCTGGAGTTCCTGGAGGACCTGAATTCAAATCTCACCTCAGACACTCACTAACTGTGTAACCCTGGGCAAGTCACTTAACCCCAACTGCCTTAAGACATACAGGGCCATCTCTGGTTGTCCAGATGTATATCTTGCCACTGGACCCAGATGGCTCTGGAGGAAAGAGTGAGGTTAGTGATCTTGCACAGCCCTCCCTCACTTAAATCCAGTTTACTGCAAGTAATGACATCACCTGATGTCATAGTCCACTTTGAGAAGGAAGGACAAACAACAACAACAGAGATTTACTAACTGTGTGACCTTAAGAAAACCAATTGATCTCTGTTTTCTTAATTATAAAATGGGGTTGATAAGAACACCTACCTCAGAAGGTCATTGTGAGGACCAAATGAAATAATAAGAGTACTTAGCACTGCCCAGAACATAGCAGACACTGTCTAAATATTTGCTATTAGGTCTCTTCTAGAGACCTTTCCTGATCCTCACAGTTGTCAGAAATTGCTTCATATTGATCCTGTAAGTATAGATCATGTATAAGAACCTGGGGTGACAGTAGTAGTTGTTTTGTTTCTCTCGTTGTGTCCCCAGAGACTAGCACTGTCCTTAATGATTTTGGGGGTTTTTTGGGGGTTTTTTTGCAGGGCAATGAGGGTTAAGTGACTTGCCTAGGTTCACACAGCTGGTAAGTGTCAAGTGTCTGAGGCCGGATTTGAACTCAGGTTCTCCTGAATCCAGGGCTGGTGCTTTATCCACTGAGCCACCTAGCTGCCCCTTACTGATTTTTTTTTAATAAAGTACTTTATTTTTTTCCTGTTACATGTAAAGATAGTTCTCAACTTCCCTTAATGATTTTTTAATTGAATTGAATGGCATTTTTTACTTTCTTTAGATCCCTCCTCACATTATATACTTCTTTCTCAGTTTGGACCTTGCCATTAACCCAATCCTAATTCCACAGAAACTGGAACTGGCTGGTCCAATGCATCCTTTTCAGCCTCCCAAGATCTGCCTCCTGAGCCTTCAATCTGCCCTATGGGAATCCGAGCCTGAGTTGGGATTTTCTTCCTACTCCCCTCTCCTCCCCAACAGATCAATTATTTTAGGTCATCTCACGCTCAGTCCTCTGGCCAATGAATAAAAAAGCATTTGTTAGGTGCTTAACATGTGCCAAGTACTTTGCTAAGCCTTTGTCTTTGAGAACTGCATGTTCTGACCTCATCAGAAGCCATTCACTTCATTACTTGTTTTGGACGTGTTCTCTGAAGCAGATTCTGAGACACAGATCTTTGTTGCTCAATTCAACCTCTGGCAAACTAGTTCCTTCTGCTACCTACCCATGTGAGCTTATCCTTTTGCCCACTAGTCTGGTTCACTTCCCTCCTTGACTCATTTTCTAGCCTAAATTCTTTTTCCATTCTGAACATGTGCTCCTATACCCCACTCCTGGCTTCACAGTACTGGCCATCTAAGTGGACAGATACCCCCGAGGGTCAATGGCCATTTTTTCTGTGTCCTCAGTTGAGCAAATAAGTTATCTTGACTATTATAAATACCCAAATTTACTACAAAAGAAGTATGAAGGGGGGCAGCTAGGTGGTATAGTGGATAAAGCTCCAGCCTTGGATTCAGGAGGACCTGAGTTCAAATCTGACCTCAGACACCTGATATTTACTAGCTGTATGACCTTGGGCAAGTCACTTAACCCTAATTGCCCCACCAGAAGGAAAGAAACAAAGAAACAAGGGAAGAAAGAAAGAAAGAAAGATGAAGGAAGATACTATCTACATCTTCTGAACTGAAATATAGAAGTATGTATAGAATGACTTTTTACTATATATGTGTATATATACACATATATGTATATATATGTATATGTGGGGGCAGCTAGATGGTGCAGTGGATAGAGCACCAGCCCTGGAGTCAGGAGTACCTGAGTTCAAATCCGGCCTCAGACACTTAACGCTTACTAGCTGTGTGACCCTGGGCAAGTCACTTAACCCCAACTGCCTCACTAAAAAAAAAAAAAAATTAAAAAAAAATGTATGTGTGTGTGTGTGTGTGTGTGTGTGTGTGTGTGTGTGTGTATGTGTGTGTGTGTGTGTGTAATGGTACCCATCTCTAGGGTTGGTGGTGAGGGAAAAAATGCACGTGATAAGTTTCTTATATATTTTAAAGGAATAGCAAGTTGTATATAATAGGCTTGCAATTTCATGTAGAATCATCTTTTTATCATACTATTTTATAGAAATTCTTTTTTATTCCATAAATTAAGAACTAAACAAATAAAAAAATTTTTTAAAGAAATAATAATAAACTTTTCTGAGAGGAAAAAAGAATCTTTTCTTGCCTGTCCCAGGACCATGTCTGAGAATTAGTTGCATTACCAAATACATAGCATCCTTAAGTGAACCCACTCCTACCAAGTGCCCCTTGTACCACACATTTTTGTCACTACTGCAGTGGACTTAAGGGAAGCATAGATAAATGGGAAGAGCACTAGACTTGGATTAAAAGGACCCCAGTCCAAAGCCTGACAATTCTTCACTTACCTGTGTGATGCCAGGCTAGTCACTCCATTTCTCTCAGCCTCAGTTTCCTTATCTATAAAGGACAGGTTTGCACAAAATGGTCCCTAAGATCTCTTTTAGCTATAAACCCATGTCTGTGTCCTGTTCTCCTTTGCAGCCTTGCACACAGTAGGCACTGAATAATAATCAGACATCTGTGTTCTCTCCTCAGGAGCAAATCTAGAGGAATGTGACAGATATGCACATAAGAGCCAGAGCCAGGACCCCCCCCACACACACACACATATACACATACCATAACCCCTTGTTTCTTCTCTGGTACTCATCCAGAATAACATTAAAAGTTTCATCAGAAGCATTAACCTTCTCTCTTCCTTCTGGGCCCTTGTATGCTAGTGATTTGTCATTCCTCAAACCTCAGGCAAAGTAATGTTTCCCCAAAGACTCACCCTAGTCAACCTCATTACCTATCAGGTGACGGAGCTGTTCAATGGTGCTAGGTGTTTCATCTTATGTGATCTTTACACTTGTAGTTTTCAAAACTCGCTGCATGCATTTCCTTCTAGTCACACTGGTCAGCCTCTCACACCTCTGTGTATTAGCCTTTGCTTTCAGGTATGGTCCTAGAAGTGATGGAGTGGCCTAAAAATAGGCCCAGTCTCTTTGCTGGAACTCACCCCTCATTGTGAGATGTAATGATGATGATACATAGGTTTATGTGAGTCACCCAAGTGACATCCATCATGCCTTATGGTTGGGAGAGGATGAATCCCCTAATAATCCTTAGGAAGAACATTAAATTTGGAAGAAGGCCTGGGATCAAATCCAGCTCTGCTACTCACTACCTGTATGACTTTGAACAAGTTGCTTTGGTCCTTTGGACACCAATTTCTTCATTTGTAAAATGAGGAGCTTGGATTAGATGCTCACTAAGGTCCCTCTCATCTCTAAAATATGATGAATTTTTTTTACTACCTAGACATCCAGGAGACAAGATTATATTCAGGGATTTTTACTAATGAGACCCTAGAAATAAAGGGGCAGCTAGGTTGCCCAGTGAAAAGAGTGCTAGGTCTGGAGTCAGAAAGATTCATCTTTGTGAGTTCAAATCTGGCCTTAGACACTTACTAGCTGTGTGACCTTGGGCAAGTCACTTAACCCTGTTTGCCTCAGTAAAATGAGCTAGAGTAAGAAGGCAAATTGCTCTAGTATCTTTGCTGAGAGAGAAAGGAAGGAAGGAAGGAAGGAAGGAACACACAAACAAAGAGAGATCGATTTATTAGCAACTTACTATGTGCTACCACGTGAAATTCTGGGGATACAAATACAAGCAAAAAGAAAGATATTCCCTGCCCTCAAGGAGCTTACATTCTAATTGGAAAGCACAGCAGATAAAAGGGAGGGCATAGCAGAACTTGAAAGCCAGTTTTCTGACTCTGAATCCAGGGCTCTTTCCAGTAGGCCAAGCTTCTTGAGTTTCTATAGCATTTGTAATCTGGTGTAAAGTGTGGGGCTCCTAGAACACCTGCCTCTTGACAGACTAATGGATGCGCTTCTTCATCTTGGGGAACTTCTCTCTAATAACATTGATGTGGTTCAAGTTTCCATGCACAAAAGACTTACTGGAATCATTTGAATTTAGCTTGAATTTTTTTGGGGGGAGCAATCCAACCCATTAAACTTTTATTTTATTTTTTAAAATAATATTATTTTCTACAATTACATGTTAAAACAACTTTCAACCTTTTTAAATTAAAGTTTGGAGTTCCAAATTTGAATTTGGTATTTTTAGCTCTTCCCACTACAGGCAACAAGTTCCTAATAAATATTCAAACATAAAGTATATCTATTATAACATGTAAAGTTGTTGCCCCCGAGACCAGTTATCAAGAGAATAGGGAGGTATAAGCAGAGCCTCTTCTTTCCCATAGGCTCAGTTCTCCTTCTATATAAACAAACTCATACCACCACCAAGGGAAGTCCCAGTCATGGAAAGCCTGGTGATGTTGCCCTTTTGCCTCTGTACACTTACCGGAGTGCTTGGGACAGAGTGAGTTTGTTGAATGATTGGAATTGGAGGCTTCAAGGAAGACGGCATCCATGCATTCCTCAGGCTTGTTTTCCTGATGATTTCTACTCAGTCTACTCAGTTGCTCCAGCAGGGGTACGCCTGGTCCCTACATGTCTCAGACCCAGCTGCTGCAGCAAAGGCTTATCACAGCTCTGCTTAACTCAGTACACATTTTTCCTTGGCCTTCCTGACCTAGCTCTCCATTCTAAGTAGGCTCCTAGACATCTCCACCATCTCCTCACATGACTTACCTTCTACCCAACAATCTCTTGTTGTTGTTTGTTTAGTTCTTTCAGTCATGTCATGTCCTACTCTTTGTGACCCCTTTTGGGGTTTTCTTGACAAAGATCCTATAGTGGTTTGCCATTTCCTTCTCCAATTCATTTTTACAGATGAGGAAACTGAGGAAAACTCTGTCTGAGGCCAGATTTGAACTCAGGTTTTCAGGACTCCAGGCCCAGAGCTCTATCCAATGTACCACCTCACTTACATGCCACTCAGAAATCCCTGCTTTCCTCTAATCATTATACCTTGGAATCCATGATATTAGAGGAAAGTGAGTCTTCTCCTATTAGTTTATATTTGCTATATAATTAACTTACCTATCAACAAGTATTTATTAAGCACTTACTATGATTCAGTCTCTGTACTAAGTTCTGGAGATACAAAAAAAGGTACAGAGTCCCTGCCGTCAAGGAACTTACATTCTAATGGTAGAGACAACATGTACACAAACAGGTAAATACAAGACACATACCAAACAAAGTATCTCCATACTTCATTTAGCAATTAATTATGTAAAAACTTGTGATATCTCATCTTTCATTGTCTTCAGCTATTACTTAAACCTCCATTGCTATTTAATTTTTCATGGCTTTATGCCTTTCTTCCAAATGAGATCTCCAGATCCTTGACATCCAGTCTCTGCCTTATTAAGTTGTTTCCAACTTATAAAGACTGTATTATAAACATTCGTTTGTAAGTTAGTTGTTAGGAATTCATTTCCTAACATTTCTCCACAGAAACTAGGTTATAAATGGTTCCCAGACCCAATGACAAAAGCCAATTTATCTCCTAATTCAACAACAGCACTAACCTAAGTCCTGGCTTTGGGGAGCAAATCCATGTTGTAAGTAATGAGACAGATAAATTAGCTCTGGGCTAATTTAGTTGGTTTTGAATAGTCTAAGGAAGTAAAGAGGACAGTCTTTTCGGCAAAGAAGAAATGTTAGGCCCTTGGGGGATTTCCTTTAATTTCTTCCTAGCAAGGAAGTAAATTCCAACTCAAGCTTTGGGAATTTTACTCCAGAATCTACTGTTGAGTGAATGTTTCCCAAGCTGAACTGGGTAGATTATTCTCCAACAATCAGACACGAAGAAAGCAATAATATTTCCCTGTCATCATTAAAAACGACATTATCTCAGAGTTAGAAGAAACCACAAAGGTCAACCCATATGTAGTAGCAGCCTGATAGACCTGGGTCTAGTTAGGGATGCTCTGGCCCTGAGGGGGACACTATGATCATGGAGAAATGTGGTTGCTCAGCTTGCTGGGGTCAGTTAGAGATGACTCTTTCCTTGAAGAAACAAAGTAGTTGATTAACCAGGGAGTGGTTGGTCAAACAGATAATAAAGCAGCCACTCAGAAAGCTGGGCTCCTTGAATTTACAACATGAGCTTAGTTTGGAGCCAGTCGTGTTTGCTACGTGATTAGGACCAGGTAGTGACAATAATCTCAAGTCAGACATGTGAAATTTTTATTATTCATATATTCAAATAGCCAGCATCATCATTTTCAAACTGCTGGGACTTTTCAGTCTTAAGTCTCTCCCCCCACCCTCTTCTCACCTCTATAAAATTGTCATCTTCTCTTTTGTTCTGAGAGTTGAAGTTACTCTTCTTCTCCCAGCCATACCTCTATGGCTGTCTAAGGAACATGCCATAAACCTGTTCCTCCCTAGGAGTTGAAGCCTAGGCTTCTTCTCACAGTCATGCCCCTGTGTACCAAATAATAATTTTTTTTTTTTTTTAGTGAGGCAATTGGGGTTAAGTGACTTGCCCAGGGTCACACAGCTAGTAAGTGTTAAGTGTGAGAGGCCGAATTTGAACTCAGGTACTCCTGACTCCAGGGCTGGTGCTCTATCCACTGTGCCACCTAGCTGCCCCTCAAATAATAAAAACTTTTACTTAAATTTTGATTAGATTGTCTGGGGGAGTAATTTTTTGAATGAGGAATGTTTTCAAGAACCAATCTAGCAGTAACAGTAAGCATGATCCCCTTCTAAAATGTCCCCAATTAATAGCCATCCTACTTCCACTTCAAGATCTCCAGCAATGAGAAACTCACTATCTCCAGAGGTAGTCAATTCCATTTTTTAACAGCTCTAATTATCTCGCAGTTTTTCCTTATGCCCAGTGGAAATCTGTCCCCCTGCAATTTCTAATCATAACTAGTCCTTTTTGTTGGGGGGACTTGCCACCTGGAGATTTATTAGGAGAGGGATATATGGCCAGGAGACAGAATCACTATGGAAAATCTGTCCCACTGGAGTAAGAGAAGACCTGATCTTTTGTATCTTTACAAAATAAAGGGGAGGGGGCAGCTAGGTGGTGAAGTGGATAGAGCACCAGCCCTGGATTCAGGAGGACCTGAGTTCAAATCCAGCCTCAGACACTTAACACTTACTAGCTGCATGACCCTGGGCAAGTCACTTAATCCCATTTGCCTCACCAAAAAAACAGAAACAAAAACAAAACAAAGGGGAGGGAAGCACAAGATAACTATGAGGGAAAAAACAGCATCAATCCATATCCTATATATCATCTTGCAGACCTAGATATTGCTTATTGGTATTTGGGACAAACTGCCTCAGTTTATCCAAATAACTCGAGGAGACCACCAAGTCAAGCAGAGACAGATTTATTACATTCTTGTAAGAATGAGCAAACTCAATCCTGAGATCAAGCCACAATAATTAATACATGCCTTGAGTTTTTATAGTAATTTTGGTGGTTGTGGAGGAGTCCCCACATGCACTAGGGTGAGCTCACAATCTAACATCCAATCCTGTCTCACCCAGGGTGCATGCTTAGCTTGTGATCCATGTATGGAGACACGTATAGGAATGTAAAAGAAAAAGGGGAGGCAGGAATCACTTCCTTATCTGATTGCAATTAATCCATGACAAGGACTGGGGTTCTGACATATGATGGATTCCAGATAGGCTGAAGACACAACTTTTATTACAGGTCATAAAACTAAGATGTAGCTGACAAGTGGGAAGACTGAGCAGAAGTAAAGTAAATAATGCTAAATGGTAGAACTGACAAGCAATAAAATTTACTGGGGGGCTGGATATCTTCCAGACGCCATCCTCAGAGTTTACAGAACTGACGCAAGTCCATTATCTCATCAATAAAACTTAAAGGAGACAGTGAGAATTTAACAAGCAATTAACTTTTAGGAAAAGCAAGAGACTAACTATACTGGGGGGGGGGGGAGGGCTGGATATCTTTCAGACTCCATCCTCACATTTTAATCTGACTCAAATCCATAACTATCCCATACATTGGCGTACCAGCATTATGCTCTGCCACACCTCATTCCTGAGGTGGGAGATAGCTGCTTTTCTCCTGGCTTATGGGGTTGGATTCTTTTGGATTTCTTGGGGTCCCACTATAGTTTTTAGTTACCCCCCCAATTGGACCTATGCTTTCATTGGTTTAAGGAACTGGTAGGAAGTTCCTCTGCCAATGAAATCTGGACCTTCTCTGCAACTTCAAGTATTAGAGTTATCTTGGGAACTAAAAAAAGCATTATCCCCAGGTCTATCTGTTACAGGGTCAGGACTATTAAAGTTTAACCTGGCCAGCTGACATGGGTCTTCTCCTTGAGACACACCTTGAAACAAGAGAGATAAGCCCATTAGGCATTGCTGCTGCCTAAGTCTCTTGAGGGGGAAGGAGATGGCTGAGAGATCAGAGCCTCATCTTGCCCAACTTCCCCTAGCCTCCACCATTGTGGGATGGTCCTCCCTTACATTATCACCCCCAACAAAAGAACTTTCCACATTCAGATGGTTGCCCCATTGGTCCCTACACCATTGGTCCTCTACAAAAGTATATGGTTTTCTCCTGCTTAAAGAGATAGATATTTTAAAGAATGACCTTTCTGGAACTATCTCCCCTTGAGAAGAAGTCTAAGGACTTCTCTCTTGGCTTCCTTTCTCTAGCGCCCAAATAAAATATTATTTTATTCTAATTGGATTTGTGTGGGAGAAGGTATAATTCTTTAAAGAGGAATAACTAAGAACCTCAAACCCCCCACCATTTCCCCACAACATACCTTCTGGGGCCAAACAGAATAGGCTGAATCTTTCTTCCACATGACAGTACTTTAAATGCTGGAAGACAGTTATTTTGTCCTCCTAAGCCTTTTCTTCTACAGAGTAAAAACCCTAGCTGAATTCAACAGCAAGCATTTATTGTCTGTCCTGTACAAGGCACATAGTAGGGTTATATAAAGCAGGGATACAATGTGAGGATGAAAGATAAAACAATAACAATTACTGGCTTCAAGGAGCTTATATTACACGGGGGAGAATGCAAATAAATAAATAGCAGGTGGTTGTTATTTGTCCTTCATTCAAAGAAGAAAAGTGACATCAGGAGGGTGAGTTCTTGACTTGCAAGTGAATTGGATTTAAGGGAGGCAGAGCTGGGCAAAGTCACCAACTTCACTTTCTCCTTCAGAGTCATCAAAGTCCAGGGGCAAGACATAGATCAAGATGACTGATGATGGTCCCAGATGCAGTGGGAGACCTTGACCTTTTTAAACTAAGGTCTTTCCTGGGTCTCAGTTTGTCTGAGGCAAAGCCCATTCAGTAATTAAAGGCTAGGTAAGAATTGAGGCCAAAGAGGCCCTAGTTTACCTTAATAAAAGAATCAATCTGAGAGGGGAAGATCCTCAGAGATCCTGGCCAGAACAGAAACAATTTCTATTTACAGTCCCTCTGAGCCATCAAAATCCAAACAATGAGCAGGTGAGGCTTGGGATGGGAGCTATTACTGGCCAATCAGTGAGAGCCAGAGCAATTTGGGTTTAAAGGCTTTGTCAAGTAGCTACATTTGAATCACAATGGGCTTTAACAAAGCCTCCAGGTTTTTCAAAGTTATATTTCAAGAAATCACAAATGAAAACTACAGGAGACAAAGAATTAATTGTCCTAGTTTAGACTAAATAAATTTGAAGAGGCACAGATCACTAACAACTATAAGGATCAGGAAGGATTTCATGTAGGAGGTTTTCCATAGACTTGTTTGGCTGGAATATAAAGTGTATGAAGGGGAATGATAGAAAATATCTGGAGAGTTAAGTAGGCTCCTAATTGTGGAGGGTTACACTAATTTTAAAAATCTGTATGCTTCTACCCTAGAGAACATAGAAAGCCACTGAAGATTTTTAAACAGGAGGGTTATATACTCTTCTGACCTGGGCCTTGGGAAGATGATTTTCATAGCTATGTGGATGATTGATTGAAGAGACAAGAGACTGAAGGCAGAGAGACCAATTGGGAGTTTATTGCAGGCAGTTACGTGGTAGCAAAGAACCGGAAATAAAAGCTACCCATCAATTGGGAAATGACAAATTATAGTTCATAAATGTAATAGAATATTATTGTTCCATAAGAAAGAAGGAATTCAGAGAAATATTGGAAGACTTGTATGAACTGATGAAGTGTTGTATTGGCAGAACCAGGAAAATAATATGCACAATGACTAAAGCAATTATAAATGGGGAAAAACCCAACCCAATAAAATGAAAATAAGTATTGTTTACATAAAGGCTAAATGCTCTAATTATAATAACCAAGCTTATGTTGGGGGATAGGTCAGCTAGGGGGCACTGTGAATACTATACTGGGCCTGGAGTCAAGAAGATTCATTTTCCTAAGTTCAAATCTGGCCTCAGGCACTTACTAGTTATGTAACCCTGGGCAAGTCACTAAACCCTGTTTGCCTCAGTTTCTTCATCTGTAAAAGGATCTGGAGAAGGAAATGGCAAACTACTCCAGTATCTTTGCCAGGAAAACCACAAATGGGGTCACAAAGAGTTGGTCATGACTGAACAACAACAACAATAAAATGTTGGGGGATGAGAGAGAGGAAAGAGTCAAATATAACTCTGAAGTAGTAAACTTGGGCAACTGGAAGGATGGTCATGCCAGTGAAAGAAATAGGAAGTTCAACAGGAGAGGAATCTAAAAAGTATTTAGTGATACAGGTGGGACTGGAGTTCTGAAGAGAGATTAGGGATGAATTCATACATTTGAAAGTCCTATTATAAAGATGAAAATTGAACCTTAGGGGAATGAAAGAGTTCACTAAAAGAGAGAAGAGGGTCTAGAACAGAGCCTTCGAAGTTACTGATATTAGGGGTCATGAGATAATTGATGATCTAGCAAGAGAGACTAAACAAAAAGTTAAATAAAGAGGAGAACCTGGAGAAAGCAGAATCAGAAAAGCCAATGTAGAAGAGAGGATAAAGGATGAACATGTCAGTTGACAATGTCAAAAACTACTGGCAAAGCAACTTAAGATTTGGAAAAAAAAGATCATTAGATTTAACAGGTAAGAGGGGGCTGGTGGTTGTTGTTGTTCGTCCTTTATTCTCAAAGAAGATTCATGACATTGGGGCAATGTCATGACTTGCATTGAATTGAATTTAAGTGAAGCAAGGCTGTGCAAGGTCAGCAGGCTCACTCTCTCCTTCAGAGTCATCTTGGGTGCAGTGGCAAGATATACATCATGACAACAACTGGAGATGGCCATGGAAGTTTAAGGTAATTGAAGTTAAACAACATGCCCAGGGTCACATAGCTAGCAAGTGTCTGAGGTCGGATTTGAATTCAGGTCTTCCCAACTTCAGGGCCAGTGCTCTATCTATTGTGCCACCTAGCTGCCCAAGAGATAGTTGCTAACTTGAGAGAGAGAGATTTCCTTTGAGTGATGAGGTCAGTAGCCAGATAGCAAAGGGTTGAGTGAGTTAAAGGTGAGGAAGTTTGAAGGCAATGAATGTAAACAACTTGTTTAAAGAATTTAACTATGAAAGGAGAAGAGATTTAGCATAGCTTGAGGGGGACAGCCACTCAATAAAGGATTTACAGGGTGGGCCAAAAGTCACCATGTTTTAATAACTTTTTGAAAATTATTTTTTCTTTATTTCTCACAATGTATGAGATTTGCTTTTTCACACATAATGTAAATTCATTTCTTTTATATATTGCATATGATGCTATGGTATTATAAATTAAAAACAAAAAATAAAGGAGTTATTAAATATACATATATACATACACACACACACATATATAAAAGGTTGAAGATGACAGAGAACACAGCACAGGTTGGGAGAGAAGAAATGGTTGAACAGATTCTAAAAGGGGCATCAACTGATTCTTGTATAGAGGCAGCTGATGGCACAATAGATAGGAAGTTGGGCCTGTACTCAGGAAGACCTGAGTTCAAATCTGACCTCAGACACTTAGTAGCTGTACAATCCTAGACAAGCCACATAACCTCTGTTTGCCTCACTTTCCCCAACTGCAAATAGGGATAATAACAGCACCTACCTCATGGGAGGATCAAATGAGATAATATTTCTAAAGTGCCTGACACATAGTAGATGTTCATAAATGCTTATTCCTACACCACCCAGGGCAATGATTTCTTATCATCTGATCTTTAGAGATATGCTCCAACCCATCAATATCTTTCCTAAAATCTCTAACCCAGAGCTGGAGATAATATTCAAGTCATGACCTTACTCATTGAGACAATTGTCTCCCGTGTTCTGGTCCCCAAGCTTCTGTTAATGCAGGCTAAAGTCAAATTACCACCAGGTCTTTTTTCACAGGAATTAGAATTTAGCCAAGTATCCCTCATCTTGATATGCACTTGATTTCTTGGACTGAAGTCTTTATGTGTCCTTCCACTGGATTTCATGTTCTTAGATTTGTACCATCATTCTAATCCATCAAGATGTTTTTTGATCCTGATTCTGTACATTGAACATGTAGACAATCCCAGGTTCCATAAATGACATGTTGTTTAGGCTGAAATTTTAGGAATTGATAAAAATACTGAACAGATCTGAACCCAAAGACAGATCCCTAGAAGTTTCGTTCTTAGAGACTCCTCTCCATATTAATTTGTTGTCACTAATCATTGGCTCTAGTCATTCAACCAGTTGTGAGTTCAATTAAATGTACTATCTTCTAATCCATATCTCTCTATCTTATACATAAGGATCTCATGTTAGATTTTACCAAAATTTTGATATACTACTTCTACAACAGAAAAGGAATTGTGACATGACCTGTTCTTCACTTACTCACACTGGAGCTTAATGATCATCTCTTTCCTTTCTAAAAACCCATAAAGTCTGACTGACAATATATTCTAGAGTTTTGCCAAGAATTGAAGCAAAGCTATCAGTTTATAATTTGAAGACAATACCTCTTATATGTCTTGTCCTGTAGCACTTTGATTCTCCATGATTTTTCAAAGATGACAAAGGCTCAGCAATCATGTCTATAAATTCTTGCCCTTTCCTTAGGATATAGTTCCTCTGGGCCTAGTGACTTCAGTTCATTGAAACTAACTAGATTCTTCCTTCTCCCCATCTTTTCTTTATTTATCTTGGTTTTAATTCCCTATTAACCATATTTTTTCTATCCTTCTGAGGCTGAGGAATATTCTCCACAGGAAAAAAAAAAACAGAAGTAAATCAAGTAATTTAAAAATTATTTTTGTCTTCTCTTTTTTTGTTGTTTGCCACTCACTAAAATGCACCACACATCTTGAGTAGTAGAACTATCTCTTCAATTTTCCTCTCACCCCCAACATACACTTGTAAAACCCTTTCTTGTCCTTAGCATTCCTTACCAGTTTCATCTAACTCTGAGCTTTAGCACTCCTGACACTATTCTTTCTGAACTCTTTTGTATTCACCCTCAGTTACCTGTCCTTGCTTCCTCTTCTGCACTTCTCTGTTATAAATCAAAAAGCTAGAGGCAGCCTTGCTATGGGAAATGCTTAAGATTTGGGTGCAAACGCTCATCCCTTCTTATCACTCCGACATTGAGAGGTAGAATTTCCTGCCATTAAATCCTAATGAGAATAGAATTAGCTCTCAGGGGTTGCCTTGTCAAGCTACCCAGAACTCTGAAATTAATGTGCGTTTGGCCTCCTCAGAACAACATTTTTCTCCCTAGAGAAGCAAACTAAAGTGGGATATAGGGCAGAGGCCCACTGAGAAGGGGCATCATTTGGGAATATAGGACCACTAACTAGCTTTGAGCTGCAGATGAATACAAAAATATGCTCACAGCAGAATACCCAGAGAGGCTCAACCAATTAGAATGTTCCCTGAATTTGAATGGTTCTCATTTATCTCCATTGAGAAGATCCAGGGGCCAAATCCCAAACACCATTTTATTCTCTCAAGCACCACTCCCATTATGAGCTGTAGGTTTATTGCACCTGCAGAAGTTCTATTGGTGACAACAGTGTGATGGAGCCCCATCTGAGACATCGAAGATTTTGAAAATCTTTTTCAAAAGGAAGCAAAATGATCTTTGCCTCCCAGCAAACATCAGTTAAATTATATAAAAAATACTTCTTCTGAGAAGGGAAGTCAGAGTCATAGAAGACTACAGTTTTTAAAGGCACCGACAATCCAAGACCCTATTCCGTACTGTGTCCCATAACTTTCAAGGAGGGAAATGTGTGGGACAATTATGTATTTGAGCCAGATTAAACTCTGAGGATGGAGTATGAAAGATACCTATCCCCTCCCCCCTAGAATAGCTAGCCTCTCGCTTTGCCTAAAAGTTGATTGCTTGTCAAATTATCACTGTCTCCTTTAAGTTTTATTGTTGAGATAATGGACTTGGGACAGTTCTGTAAACTTTGGGGATGGGGTCTGGAAGATATCCAGTCCCCCAGTAAGTTTTATTACTTGTCACATTTCTACCAATTAGCACTATTTACTTTACTTCTGCTTAGTTCCCACATGCCAGCTACATCTTAGTTTATGGCCTGTAAAAAAAAACTCCCCTCTCACATGTCAAAACCCCAGTCCCTGTCATGGATTAATTGCAGTCAGATAAAGGAATGATTTCTGCCTCCCTCTTTCTTTGACATTCCTCAGACTTGTACCCCTTCCCCTTCTCCCCTTTGTTTTTGGACATGTCTCCATACATGGATCATGAGCTGGGTATGCACCTTGGGTGAGACAGGATTGGATAGATTGTTAGATTGTGAGCTCATCCACCCTAGGTGTACGTGGGGACAGTCCTTTTCAAGATTACTATAAAAACCTAGAGGACTGGGCATATCTTTGCAAGACTTCAATGTGTAATTGGGTTTTGCCTGTCCTCATGAGGATGCAATAAACCTGTCTCTGCTTGACTTGGTGGTTTCCTCGAGTCATTTGGATAAACTGAGGCAGTTTGTCCCAAACAGAAAAGTGACAGAGATTAAATTATTTCCATGAGACTTAGTCCAAGTGATCAGAGAGCAGTGTTTGATGGATGAATGAATGAAAAAGGTAAATAGCATGTACAAGTACCATCATCATTATCATCATCTTCATTTTCCATATGAAAAAACTGAGATTGAGATAAAATTATTTATCCATAGTCACATAACTAGAAAGTGTTGCAGCCAACACCTGAACCAAGTCTTTTGATTCCAACTCCTCTATTCTTAACATTGTACAATTTTATGCTTTGAACATCAGGCTAATCCTGCCTTTCTACTGAAGTTTTTGGTTTGGGACCTTGAATAGGGAAGGCAGAGAAAGAAGAAGAAAGCTGTTTAGTGTAATGCCATGGAATGGAAAAAGTTCTAGCTTACTCTTACTGGCTGTGTGAACTCAGGCAAATCACTTTGGCTGCCTCTTATGAAAAAAGGAGAAAATTATGTTTGCACTACCTACATCTCAGTGGTTTTATGACAAAATCAGTCTGATAACAATAAAAGTCTCTATAAATGTCAGCTGCTAGTATTAATAAAGATTTAAGGTTTCTAAAATGCCTCATATGCATACATTATCTGTCTCTGCAGTCAGAGGACCTGGGTTCAAATTCTAATTACTACCTGTGTGACTTTGACAAGTCACTGAACTTTCCTGGGCTTCCTCAACTATAAAATGAAGGGGTTAGGTTAGATGGCTTCCTAAGGATTCTTTTTTTTTTTTTTTTAGTGAGGCAATTGGGGTTAAGTGACTTGCCCAGGGTAACACAGCCAATAAGTGTTAAATGTCTGAGGCCGGATCTGAACTCAGGTACTCCTGACTCCAGGGCCGGTGCTCTATCCACTGCACCACCTAGCTGCCCCACTCCTAAGGATTCTTCTAAATCTTTGAGCTCATTTGATCCTCACAAGCATCTTCTGAGTTATGGTACAGAGACTGGAGCAGCAGACTTAGAGAAAGTCTCATCCAGAAAGACCTTGGTGAAAATCTTATTCCCAATCTTCCAATATTTACTAGCTGTGTGACCTTGAGTATATTACTTAACTACTCCAAACCTCGATGTCCTCATCTGCAAAAGAGGAAAACTTAATAGCCCCTATGTCACAGAGTTTGTTGTAAAGATCAAGTGAAATATCATATGCGATGTTTATCAATCTTAAAGCATTATATAAGTGTTAGTTATTATTACCATAAGCATTATTTCCATTTAACAGGTGAGAAAACTGAATATGAGAGAAGGTAAGTGACTGACCAAGGATCATACCATAATCCCACATGCTAGTGATTGATTGCAACTAGGTGGCCTAACGGATAGAGCACCAGGCCTGGAGTCAGGAAGATTCATCTTCCCAAATTCAAATCATGCCTCACGCATATACCCTGGACAAGTTACTTAACCCTGTTTGTCTTCGTTTCCTCATCTGTAAAATGAACTGGAGAAGAAAATGGCAAAACATTTCAGTATCTTTGCCAAGAAAACCCCAAATGGAGTCACAAAGAGTTGGACATGACTGAACAACAATGAACAATGATTGGTTAATTGGTGAATATCATCAAGTCATTCAACCTCTATCAGCTTTTTTTGTTGTTTTTTACCTGAGAAGTAAAGGTGATTAGAATATTGACTTGGAATCAGAAAGATCTGAGTTTAAATCCAGACACTTTCTGGCTATGTGACTCTAGGAAATTATTTACTATCTTCAGTCCTCCTCAGTTTCCTTATCTGTAAAATAAAGGAGTAAAGCTTTATGGTCTCTCTGGTCCCTTCCTGATTTAAATCTATGATCCTGAGATTCCATGACTTATAAAACAGAGCACAATTGATAAATATCAAAGATGGGGTTTGAACCCTGGTTTTTCCTGACTCCCAATGCTCTTTACACCTTTATGTTCTGATCCTTCTATGTAGTATTTTTCTTTGTTTCTTTGTTCCTCCCTCCCTCCCTCTTTCTCTTTCTTTCTTTCTTTCTCTTTCTCTCTCTCCCTTCCTTCCTTCCTTCCTCCCTCCCTCCCTTCCTTCCTTCCTTCCTTCCTTCCTTCCTTCCTTCCTTCCTTCCTTCCTTCCTTCCTTCCTTCCTTCCTTCTTCCTTTTTCTTTCTTTTTCTTTCTTTCTGAGACATTCAGGGTTAAGTGACTTGCCCAGGGTCACACAGCTAATAAAAATATAGTATTTCAATAGGGGAAAAAAACAAACAAGAAAAATTGAATGGTTGACTGGCCCTTGGGCTTAGACCTATGAGCATGTGACAGAATGCCTGTACAACCAAGGTGTTGGGAGAAAATGTTTATTCTTCTACATCTTTAAAAAATATCCCTTTGTAAATTATATTGATTGGGTAGAGAGAACTAGGGTGCTAGTCACTGTTGTCTAGCAATTGGGAAAATTACTATTCTATGAGCTTGAGTCAATGGCATTGAAGGAGAAATACTACAACCCCTCCTAGAAACCTCAGGGAAATATGTAGCCAGCTTGGCTCTGATTTAGTGAGGCCAGAAAGATACTCACTACATAGTCAAGAACAAACTAGTGATTATGTTCACAGATAGGGTCCTATTCCAGCCCTTCTCCTTAATCCAGTGAAAAATGTATTGTGTCTACAATGGGCCAACCCAATGCTAGGCACTCTGTGTAGATCAGGAAGTATAAAAACGGGCTCCTTGCCTTCAAGGTGTTGGAATAATGATAGCTTGCTTTTTTTTTTTTTTAGTGAGGCAATTGGGGTTAAGTGACTTGCCCAGGGTCACACAGCTAGTAAGTGTTAAGTGTCTGAGGCCAGATTTGAACTCAGGTACTCCTGACTCCAGGACAGGTGCTCTATCCACTACACCATCTGATAGCTCACTTTTATCTACTGCTTTGAGGTAACATTTGAACCTAGGTCTTCTTAACCTGCCTTAGACACCTGCTAGTTGTATGATTTTGTGCAACTCAATTGACCTCCCTGTGCCTCAGTTTCCTCATTTGTAAAATCAGGGGGTTAGATTTAATGACTTCTAAGGTCTCTTCTTTTTTTCTTTTTTTTTTTGCGGGGGGGGGGGGCAATGGGGGTTAAGTGACTTGCCCAGGGGTAACACAGCTAGTAAGTGTCAAGTGTCTGAGGCTGGATTTGAACTCAGGTACTCCTGAATCCAGGGCCAATGCTTTATCCACTGTGCCACCTAGCTGCCCTAAGGTCTCTTCTACTTATGAATCTATGATCCTATAAGCCAGTGCTCAATCTACTATGTCAAAGCAATTTTTTCTCAGCAATTAGGATTTAGTACTGATGGTATGTCTGAAGATGGTTTTCCCAGGACAAGGAGGGAGGAAACGGTATTTAAAGAAGCAGTCATTTTTAATGTAGAAAAGCTTAGATTACAATTCATGGGCCTGAGAGTCTTTCCCAGTAGGAATCATGTTCTTTGGTGGGCTGGTGAGTGTATGTGCTCATTAATATTTTCCTTACATCTCCTGACGCAGTGCAGTCATTCTGTTAAGAGGTGGAAATCCCACTCTGCCTACGGAAAGCCTCAGGAATCCCTTCTTCTTCTTCTGAACTCATTCTTCCTGGCCTCTGAAGTCACATCTTGCTCTCCGTACCCTCTAAAACCAGCCCGCTAGGCTGACACCCTGAAGAATTGACTGCTTCCTTTCCACCAAGCAGCCCAGTTCCTTCCGCCTGGGAGCTGAAGATAAAACTGTGTTCTTACTGCCACTTACCTCATCCCCAGCGCTAAGGACTCCGAGTTGTCAGGGTATTTGTGGGGCACGGGAAGCAGCCGGGGATACAGCTTGTTCTGCCATCCATGGAATACCAACCCCAAGTGAGGGGGAAAGGTTTATCAACAAAGCAGATGCGCCTCAAACACTCTGGGAAGCAGACACAGAGTGAAATGGTGTCGCTCTTACCCACTCACTCCTCTGAAAATAACTGCATGAGACACCTGCCAAGTTTCGGGAGAGGAGCAAGTGCTGAGGAGCGGGGTGAGGCTGGAGAAAATGAGGCTTCGTGCAGGAGGAAGTAAGTTATAGCTTGTTGCCCGACAACTGGTGTCTATAATAATCCTTTCCATTTGTAGAGCATGTTATACTCTCAGAGCACTTTTACCTTCATTACCTCTTTTAAAACCCAACGCAACTCTATGAAGTAGGGGTGACAGATGGGGAAACTGAAGCCCAGAGACTTCCAAATACAATGAGTCTGTGACAAAGCCAGGTTTCAAATCCAGATCTCATTTGATCCTCACAGTAACCCGGTGATGTAAGTACTATTATTATCCCCATTTTATATGTGAGAAATATATGAAATATGTCGTTTTACATATAAAAGGTTAAATAAGCTAGGTGCTTTAGAACTCAGTCTCTTTTGGTTCAGTCATTTTCAGTAGTGTCCAACTGCTGATGGCCTCATTTGAGTTTTTTTTGGCAGAGACACTGGAGTGGTTTGCCATTTCCTTCTCCATATCATTTTGCAGATGAGAAAACTGAGGCAAACAGGGTTAAGTGACTTGCCCAAGGTCACACAGCTAGTAAGTGTCTGAGGCCACATTTGAATTCACAAAGATGAGTCTTCCTGACTCTAGGCTCAGCACTCTATCTGATTCACCATCTAGCTGCCCTCAGAGATCATTCTATTTTAGGAACGCAATGGGGTCATAGGATCAAAGATATGGAACTAGAAGGGACCTCAGAGGCTATCTTGTCAAAAACACCCTCATTTTAGAGATAAGAAAATTAAAACCCAGAGAGGCCAATTGACTTAGCCACACAGGTTGTTATTGTTGCTGTTTAGTAATTTTTTGTGACCCCATTTGGGGTTTTCATGTCAAAGATACTGGAGTGGCTTGCTGTTTCATTCTTCAGCTCATTTTATAAATGAAGAAACTGAGGCAAACAGGGTTAAGTGACTTGTCCAGGGTCACACACAGATAGTAAGTGTCTGAGGCCAGATTTGAACTCAGTAAGTGGAGCTTTCCTGATTGCAGGCCTGGCACTCTATTTACCATGCTACCTAGCTGCCCAGATACATAAGTAGTAATTATCAAAGATGTTATTTGAACTCAGGACAGGACTCTAAAGATGACACTCTTTTCACTGTACTATACTGTTTCCTTTATAAGTAGGATCAAGGAAATATTTAATAGTTCTGATCTCTACCCCCCAAATCAGTAATGACTTTTCCCCCTCGGAAATCATAGAACATATTTATGCAGTACTTTCTAATGAATTTGCATTAGATTGATTTGTGCAGGTATCCTATCACCCCCTACTAGACTGTAAATTCCTTTAGGGTAACGACTATGTCTTATTTCATCTTCACATCTTCCCCAAGACTCAGCACAGTTCTCTGGACATGGTTAATGCTTCATAGACTGTTGTTGGATTTAGCTGAATACAAGACTCAGTTGTGAAAGAGAATGAGATAAATGGTCATTTTCATCAGACAATGTCACTAGGGTTGCTTATAACCAGCACATTAAGCCTCCTAAGGCAACTGTGAACTACTCACTCTTCTGGTCCCAAACGTAGGGGAGTCACACTCACCAAGAAGTTAGAGGAATGCAGAGCTCTTTAGTTCAGAGGAAGCTCAGGAGTAACTTGAAAATTGTCCTCATAACTTAAATGAGGAGGGTAAGCAGTTCTCTCTGTCCACAAAGAACCAATTCAGAGGAGATGGATTCAATTAAAGCTTGAGAAATTTCAGTTAGACATTGACTCAGAAAGAGACAAAGAGAAACAGAAAAGGAACTATAGATGTAGGAACAGAGAGGCCCCCAAGAAAAAAGTAGAAAGAAGACTACTAGGCCTGCCACTCCCATGGAGTAGATGCCCCCTCTTGTGGTCTCTTAGACTATTGCTACAAAAGTCTTTGAAAGCTATGGAGCTTTCTGTAGCTCTAGTTATACATAATAGGACCTCAAGGTAATTTCCCTGCAGGCTGGACCAAAGTTTCTAAAGGACATCTAAAGAAAGGAGCTAGAGAGGAATCACTCCCAATAAAGATGGATGGTATTTTCTCCCTTCTGGGGACAAGCATTTTCAAAACCACTGTTACTCAGTCCTTAAGTCTCCCAAATTATGTAAGCTTTATGACCTCAAAGGTTCCTAGAAAAAGATCATGGCTCAAGAAAGGAAGCTTAGGGCAGAGTCACAGGTGCCTGTTTTAATTCCACAAACTCAATTCAGACAGACAGACACTTATTTGGTACCAACTGTATACAAAGAGTAATCAGTGTTGAGTGGGACAGGGAATGCGCTCACCGACTCAATAATCGGGACTCAAGAAGAAAAGAGGCCAAAGCATAGAGCTCGTTTATTCTTTCAGAAGAAGATGCACCTTCACTGGCACAGCCAGGACATGTGACACACAGAGGCAGAAAGTCAAGCAGTTTTTATACCTTCTTGAAAACAATTACAACAGTTAGCATAGGATGCGGCGTTAGATTGAAACCAAATGGTTGGCGACACACTTCTCCTTCAGAGCAGGACTCCCTGACCCTAGGGTCCCCAAAATAGGTCATTCCTTTATTTATTTATTTATTTTTGGTGAGGCAATTGGGGTTAAGTGATTTTCCCAGGGTCACACAGCTAGTAAGTGTCAAAGGTCTGAGGCCGGATTTGAACTCAGGTCCTCCTGAATCCAGGGCCGGTGCTCTATCCACTGCGCCACCTGGCTGCCCCATTCCTTTATTTTTAACCAGTCACATCTCTGATTTCCCAACATAGCCAAAGGTGAATTTTCGTTAAGTAAGCATATAATTTTTCTAGAATTGACATGACTGCAAAACAATGTTGAAATGCCTGAGTGACTCCTCCTGTTATTCTGGCCAAGATGAGATGAACATCTTTAGAAATAGGGGTCCCGGGGTGGGGGGGGTATCAGTGGAAATTATGAGATCTGGACATTAGGCTATCAGTCATTTCTCTCAGTGTGACTGTTGGAGTTAATGTAAAAACTGATCCTATACCTTATCCCTCCACATTGCTTATAGATACAGATGTTAACTCAGAGCCTCACACTACAGTAATCACTCAAGTTCTGTGAGTCAGTTCAAATCCCAACCCAGTGATGTGCCTGCCAGCCACCCAAACTCCTCTTTTTGGCATCTAAAGTCCTTCACAATGTGGTCCCAACTTATTCTTCTGACCTTTCTCCACACTAATCCCTCTTGTAGACTCTAAAGGACAGCCAATTTCAACCTTCTTATTCTTTGTTATAAAGGATGGTCCATCTCCAAACAAAAAAATCTTTGTGCTGACTGTCCCTCATGTTTGAGATTCACTCCCTGCTCATCTCCACCTCTTAGGATCCCCAGGTTTCCTTTGAAACCCAGTTCAACAGCCACATTCTACAAGAAGCTTTTCTTGACCCACCCCATACCCCCATACTCACCAATTATACTGTATACATTCTATCAGGGGAGATGACATTGACATACTTAGCCAAATGTGAAATATACAGAAAATACAGTATAATTGGTGAGGTCAAGGACAATTTAATTTTTGTCTTTGGGTCCCCAGAACCTATCACAGTGCCTGACACATAGTGGGCTTATTGATTGCTTATAGTTGCTTATTGATTGTTTGATTGTTGCAGATGAATTAATCCACACAATAAGACTGCATTCCCCATAGAACAAAGAAAATTAAATGTGGGACCCTGAACCAGTGACTTCAGCCCCCTTGGACCAAAAAAAAAGACATGCATGACTCACCACAGGGAAGAAGGGATAGATCTCCCAGAGCTTAAGGGGCTGTGTTTCAGAGATGTCAAGATCTTACACAATTCTAGATCAATTCTTTTTAAGTTCTACTGTCCATCTTCCCTAAGTATGTGTCATGTGGTTGTCCCTGTAATTCAACTCATTTTTAAAAAATTTATGTTTTCAATTTGTTTCCTCTATCTCCTAATTCTCCCTCTACCAGCTGAAAAACAAAATAAAATACAACACACACACACACACACACACACACACACACACACCTTGTAACAAAAATTCATAGTCACAAAAACAAATTCCTTCATTGGCCATGTCCAAAAATGTGTGTCACCTTCTGCAGCTGCAGTCCCACTCTACCAGGAGCTAGGTAGCATGCTTCTTGGTCCTTGCTTTGACCAGAGTTCTTAAGTCTTTCAAAGTTGTTTTTATGTGTAATGTTATCATTATATAGATTGTTCTACTTATGCTTGCTTCATTCTGCATCAGTTCATAGTCAAGCATAGATATCGTTCCAGTTTTCTCTAAAACTGCCCATTGAATTAATATTCCATAATCTGTTAACCATCATCCCCAGCAGGTGGGCACCCCTTAATTTCTAGTGTTTTTGTTACTATGAAAAAGAACAGTTATAAATGTTTTGTACATTAATTTATTACATGTCCATTTACAGATATTTTTTCCTCTCTCTTTAATCTCATTGGGGTATAAGAGGAGTTGTCAACTTTCTGGGCATCCTTTCGTGGATTTTAGGGGATAGCTTCAAATTCCTTTCTGGAATGACTAGACTGATTCATCCACCAGTGGTGTATTAATATGTCTGTTTTCCTGTAGCTCTCCAATATTTTTCATTTTCTCTTTTTGCCATCTTTGCTAATTTGATGGGTATGAGGTGAAATTGCTTTAATTTGCATTCTCTATTAGTGAATTGGAGCATTTCTAATATATCTTCTTTTAAAAATTATCTCTTCATAGTCTTTGATCATATATCAATTGAGGAATAGTTTTCATTCTTATACATTTAAATCTTCTCCTTATATAGGACACCCCAAAGGTCTTAGTGCAATTTTAAGCTTTAAGAGCTCAAATAATTTTTTGCTAATAATAAACATTTTTATTTATAGTTTGGAGTTCCAAATTTTATCCCTCCTTCCCTCCCTCCCCTTTCCTCTCCCTGAGGCAGTAAGAAATCATATATTGGTTATACATGTGCAGTTATGTAAAACATTACCATATTAGTCATTTTGTATAAGAAAATTTGAATAAAAGAAAAAATGAAAAAGAGTGAAAAATATCATGTTTCAGTCTGTGTTCAACCAATATCAGTTCTTTCTTTGGAGGTAGATAGTATGTTTCATCATTAGTACATTTGGATTGTCTTGGATCATTGTATTGCCAAGAATAGTTATTCACAGTTCTTCATCAAGAAATATTGCTGTCAATTCCACTTTTGGGTCTTTTGCCCAAAGAAATCATGGAAGGGGGAAAGGGACCCACATGTACAAAAATATTTATAGCTGCTCTTTACGTGGTAGCAAGGAATTGGAAGTTGAGGGGGTGCCCATCAATTGGGGAATGGCTGGACAAGTTGTGGTATATGAATACAATGGAATACTATTGTGCTGTAAGAAATGATGAGCAAGAGGAGTTCAGAGAAACCTGGAGGGTCTTATGTGAGCTGATGATGAGTGAGATGAGCAGAACCAGAAGAACATTGTACACAGTATCATCAACATTGAGTGTTGACCTACTGTGATGGACTATATTCTTCTCACCAATGCAATGGTACAGAAGAGTTCCAGGGAACTCATGATAGAAGAGGATCTCCAAATCCAAGGAAAAAAAAAAAAGAACTGTGGAGTATAGATGCTGATTGAACCATACTATTTCTTTTGTTTTGGGTGCTGTTGGGTTTTTTTTTTTCTATTTTGAGGTTTTGCATCACTGCTCTGATTTTTTCTCTTGTAACAGGATTAATGCAGAAATAGGATTAATGTTATTATGTGTATATATGTGTGTGTATATATATATATATGTATATGTATAGAGATATATAGATATAACCTATATCAGATTACCTGCTGTCTAGGGGAGGGGGGAGGGAGGGAGAAAAATCTGAAATTGTAAAGCTTGTATAAACAAAAGTTGAGAACTATCTTTACATGTAACGGAAAAAATAAAATACCTTATACATAAAAAAAAAGAAAGAAATATTGCTGTCACTGTGCACAATGTTCTACCTGGTTCTGCTCATTTCACTATATATCAGTTCATACAAGTCTTTCCAGGCCTTTCTGAAGTCATCCTTCTTGTCATTTCTTACAGCACAATAATATTCCATCACCATCATCAAATAGGTCTTCTGATAGCTCAAAATTACACTAAGACTTTTGGGACATCCAACTTTTAAATAAGTTTTGGGGGGACAAAAAGGAATCTCCTTTGTCAGATTTCCTCTCTTGATGTCTGATTCAGAAAAGATGATCACTATAGTTATAATGAACTCTTTCTACCAGAAGGACACTTAAAGATTATTTTAGATAAGGAAGATGAGACCCAGAAAAGTGACCTGAGGTCATATAACTATTTAGTGGTGTAAGAAATGATTCATTTGGACCCCTACTCCATTACAATCAGTATTAATTAGTTCATTGTTGTGACCCTGGGCAAGTCACTTAACCTTCATTGCCCTGCAAAAAAAATCAATTCATTGTGACTCCGTAAAAGGGTGATGATTATTAGCAATTATTAGTGACATATTCATCTAATAATATGTTTAGTCAGTTATCTAACTATAGGAGAAGGATAAATATGTACTAATACATATTTTACATAAATCATATTGGGATAATTAGATGACAGGTTCTTATAGCAGGCCTTTATAGTAGGCCTCAAACTTTAATCCAACATACACCACTCATGTTATCAGTTATGAAGCTCATTTGAGCAACCACCAGAATGCCAACAAATATTGTGTTTTGCTCAAATTCCATGTCCAAGCCCAGTGTGGGTGGAGTGATATGCAGAGTCTCCCGGTTTGTTTTTGTGTTTCCCATCTACCCCTACCATCTCCTCTTGCCCAACATGAGAAAGAATCCATCCACCTTATGATCATTTAGCAGAGATATTCTGTGCTTTTCCCAATCTGTAACCAACAAGCTGATACACTATTTTTTGGCTGATACATCATTTTTTGACTCTCAGAAACAAGGTCTATCAACCAATTGGATTTTATATTTTACTTTGCCTCTCTTGAATGTTTGGGTATCAAACTCTATAAAAACCAAGATCCTGGGGACCAGGAGGCACCTCAGATCATGAACAAGATCTGAGATCCCATTCAGTGAAAGGGTTTGGTTTCTTTAATAAATGGTTGATGGCTCAGAGCTCTGCCTCAGTGGTTTTTTTCTTGCAGATTAAATAATTTTGGACCCCACAGTGACAGAGCTGGGAGTAGAAGCAATAGTTTCTTACCATACTCGTTCTATTATAACATACTGGCTTCTCCTCAGCCTTAGCATGCTTTAAAACAAACTGAACAGCTTTTGCCTGTTATGTTAGCAATAATATCATATGCTGATGAAGAGAGGAGAGAGAGAAATTATTCCCAAATAAGAAGGCCTGAATTCTCCACACCATATGAATAGGGAACACAAAGGAACATGGCCTTACTCAGACTAATGCAGCATGTTCATTATATTTATTTTCCTAAACTCCAATTACTCATCCCCTGCCCAAGCTGTGACAGATTTTCCTTCTCAAGAGGACAGATTGCAGATGCAGGGGGTGGGGTGGGGGAGACGCTGGGCCCTACTATTTTCATAGGAGGGTGAGCGGATAAAGCGGGCGTACAGTTCACATTTATGAAGTGTTCCAAAGGCAATACCCTCCTCCTACAAGTCAACCTGAAAATGATGGGCCATAAAATGACTCATGGTCACTCAATGAGAGCACCATTCAATAATTCAAGGCTTGATGATGCTTGTTGCCAGGTGCAAAATAAGTAATTAGATCAAACCAGGCCATCATGCTGTTGTAATAGTATTCAATTCTTCATGACTCCATTTCTGGGTTTACCTGGCAAAGATATTAGAGCAGTTTGCCATTTCCTTCTCTAGCTCATTTTGCAGATGAGGAACTGAGGCAAATGGGGTTAAGTGACCTGTCCAGGGTCACACAGCAACTAAGTTTCTGAGGCCAGATTCAAACTCTCAAAGATGAGTCTTCCTGATTCTAAGCCCAGTATTCTATCCCCTGCACACATTCTCACTGCCCTGAGGCCATCCTGTCATGTCATATCATGTCATGTCAAAAGATTAATCTTTGTTATATAGTTACAGTCAAAGCCAGAAGCACCTGATGTGACTAGGCTGTGCATTGCACAGTATAGCTAGGATTTTCCTATGGAATAGAATTCTCTCACAACCTTTGGAGGTCTCTGTTCTCTCCTTGGCCTTCCACAGGTTCCACTGTGGAATGGGAATAGTTTGCCTTAATCACCCTGCTTCCCCAGGTGACACCTTCAGATGGGGGGGGGGGGGCTGCTAGAACAGATTCGGTGCTGCTACAGGTAAGATGTTAAGAAAAAAAGACACGGAGACATAGGATGGGATTGGAAGAAGCTCATGCACTCTGATGGAGGCAGAAGGTGAAGTTTATTGGGATAGTATAGCATATATATACCTGAGGCAGGCAATGAGGAATGTCTGTGTGAAGCTTGCGCCAAAAACGGATGAGGGAATTGACTCGGATATGTTCCACACGTAGGTCACATAGACCTTGGGCCATGTCGGCCTTATCTATGATGATGAACATGTTTCTGTCCTTTGAAGCTTCCTTGGTGCCTATGCAAATGTATCATTTTTGGTGCCCACACAAATGCATCTGCATCTGGAAAGGATCATTATGGTTTACAGCCCTCTTATCAAGGGTTAACTATAGGTCAGTGCATATTTTCTGGAAGGGGGAGGCCTGTCCGTGAGCTTTGCTCAAATAGTAAAAGGGGAGCTTGGTTAACCCCTAACACCCAGGCACCCTTTTCTCTATGACCATAGTCATGGATTTAGAACTCTAAGGGACCTTAGAAGTCACTCTGATTTTACAGATGAAGAAACTGAGACCCAAAGAGGGCTACTGACTTGCCTAGGATCACATAGCCAGTTGTATCTGAGGTGGTCTTCCTTACTCCAAGTCTACATATCTATCTGGTACATTACACACTACCTGTAGGATTAGAGGACTAGTAGCTATAAAGGCCTTAAAGATGATCTAGTCCAAATTTTTACATATGAGAAAATTGAGGCACGGAGAAGGGAAGGGATTTAATTAAGGTCACATAAGTAGCAAGTAACAGAGACACAATTTGAACCCAGTTCCAGTGCCCTTTCCACGCAACCCTCCTCCCTGCTGCCCCCCATCACCCAGCCTGGAAATGTCCTTCTCTGGAGCACCCTAATATTCTGGATATTTCTGACCTACTTCCTCCCACCCAAAATGACCCATCCTATACTACATCCCCTCCTTTAGGACCCTGCTACTCCTTTCCAAAGTAGCAGCAAACTATCATTTCATCTCCAATAAGATATTATGGATTGGGGGCAGCTAGGTGGTGCAGTGGATAGAGCACCGGCCCTGGATTCAGGAGGACCTGAGTTCAAATCTGAGCTCAGACACTTGACACTAGCTGTGTGACCCTGGGCAAGTCACTTAACCCCAATTGCCTCTCCCCACCCACCCCCACTACCCGCGGAAAAAAAAAAAGATATTATGGATTAATGATGATTAGATTAGGGCAGCTAGATGGTACAATGGATAGAGTGCTATGCCTGAAGTCAGGAATACTCATCTTCCTGAGTTCAAATCTGGCTCCAGACACTTACTAGTTGTATAACCTGGGGCAAGTCACTTTAACCGCTATCTGCCTCAGTTCCCTCATCTGTAAAATGAACTGAAGAATGAAATGGCAAACCACTCCAGTATCTTTGCCCCACCCCCCAAAAAACCACAAAAAACAAAAGGGTTCCTGAAGAATTGGACACAACTGAAAAATGACTGAACAACAACATCAACAATTAGATTAACTCTGCCATGAGATGTTTGCATTTTAACAGAAGATTCTGAAGATTCATGTCAAAAGCAAAAGAAAGAAATCTCTAATGGTGAAATTTTTAAAACAGCAATAAGTCAGACAAGTGAGATATTTGTCTGCCTACTCTCCCAGTATGACATCAAATGAGATGTAGATGTAAATCATTCAATAAAACACTGTATAATTAGAAGCTATCATTGTTATTATGGTTGTGTTTGGATTCTTTATCCTTTGACCTTCTTAATCTCTTTCCTCTTAGCCCCCTTCACACACTCATTTCCAATTTCAAAAAATGAAAAAGAACCACTCCTACCCCCACATCCCAACAAACTGCTTGTTCCCACTTTAAACATGCAAACCCACTCATAGAAATCTGTACACAGGTGGTCCTGAACAGAGCCCACACCAGAGTGTTCTCAATTTTGGGTACACTCTGTATACCCTGCCTGCCTTTCCCCACTCTTGGCCTCCTCCTCCATGTGTGCAAATACATATGAATGCACATGCACATGCTGCATGTGGATATACCCACTCCTGAGGCAGAATCTAAAGAGTAAATCTGTACCAGGAAGAAAAGTGACAGTGCGGTGTAGTGGGAAGAACACTATATTTGGAGTCAGAAAAGTTGTGTTTGAATTCTGGCTCTTTCACTTATGACTTGGGTAACAGTGAACAAGTCATTTTACATTTTTTTCTTCTTTTCTTTTCTTTTTTCTTCTTCCTTTCCTTGCTTTCTTTCCTTTGCTTTTTAAAAAATTTATCTCGGGCAGCTAGGTGGCACAGTGGAAAAAGCACCGGCCCTGGATTCAGGAGGACCTGAGTTCAAATCCGGTCTCAGACACCTGACACTTACTAGCTGTGTGGCCCTGGGCACAAAAATTAAAAAAAAAATTATCTCACTCAGGCTGGAAGTACATTTAGTTACTCATAGGTTTGATCCCACTCTTGATCAGAAACAGAAGCTTGTAGCTGCTCTTTCCATCCTAGGCAGGCTAGTGTCAGTATACATGCCTGGTTGGCCAGCTGCAGCTCAGAACTCTCCAGCTCAAGAGATCTGCCAGCCTCAGCCTCCCCAGCAGTGTGGATTACACGCATGCACCAGGCTTGATTATTTCACTTTTCTCGGCTATGCAATGAGAGTTAAACTAAATGATTTCTAAGATCTCTTCTAGCTCTAAATCATATTTACAACACAACTTCAGTGGTCAGACAGCTAACTCCTTTCATGTATCATTCTTCATCTTTGTATCTATAGACCCTAGCACAGTGCCTGGTATATAGTAGGTGCTTTATAAATTGCTTGTGGGCAGCTAGATGGTGTAGTGGATAGAGCACCGGCCCTGGAGTCAGGAGTACCTGAGTTCAAATACGGCTTCAGACACTTAACACTTACTGGCTGTGTGCCCCTGGGCAAGTCACTTAGCCCCAATTGCCTCACACACAAAAAAAGAAAGAAAGAAAGAAAGAAAGAAAGAAAGAAAGAAAGAAAGAAAGGAAGGAAGGAAGGAAGGAAGGAAGGAAGGAAGGAAGGAAGGAAGGAAGGAAGGAAGGAAGGAAGGAAGGAAGGAAGGAAGGAAGGAAGGAAGGAAGGAAGGAAGAAAGGAAGAAAGAAAAATAAATTGCTTGTTAACTGATTAATTTCCTCCAATTACTCAGGAGCTATGGAGTGAAGCCAATCTTGGTGCCATGCCCTCAAAATTGTAGCATTTCTACCCACTATTCTACTCTGTCAGGGAAGCTAGGTGGCACAGTAGGTAGAGTGTCAGGTCTGAAGTCACAAAGACTCACCTTCCTGAGTTCAAATCTGGCTTCAGACACTTGCCAGCTGTGTGACCCTAGGCAAGTCACTAAACCCTGTTTTGCCTCAGTTTCCTCATCTGTAAAATGAGCTGGAGAAAGAAATGGCAAACTACTCCATCATCTTTTCCAAGAAAACCCCAAATGTAGTCATTTGGAGTTGGACAGGACTAAATAACAATCTACTCTGTCTCCTTTGCTATCTGTCACAATAGCAATCCAAAGTCTCAACAAGTTTTCTTTTTAATTTCTTTTCTACAAATACTTATTTTATCTCTTTCTCACCTTAACCCCTCCTCATTAGAAAAAAAAAAGAAAGGAAAAAAGTCCTAATTGTAAATATGAATAGTCAAACAAAACAAATTCCTACATTTATAATGTCCAAAATATGTTCCATCCTGTATCTTGAGTCTATCACCTATCAGGCAAGAGGTGGGTAGCATGCTTCATTATTGGTCTTCTGGAATTATTGGCCAATGAGTTTCTTAAGTGTATTTAAAAAAAACCTACTTCACTATAGAAAGAGATTCTGTATACCAAAAGTAAAGCTCTAAAAATGAACAAAAACCAATAAGAATAAAAATAAAAATAAAAAATAAATGAACAAAACCCAAGTTCAGATGTAAATGCTTTTCACTTATTAATCTCTGGCTCATGCTCCACCAGATTTCCACTAGGACATCAGAATTTGTTTTATTTTATTTTCCCCTCCACCCTGATTTCTTCCCTAGAAACATGAAACCATAACTTGTGTCCAGGTCTATAGAAAAGATAAAATTACTCTCAGTTTCCATACAATCACTTGGGTTAATAGTTCACTGAATATAGCACAGGTTTATTTGTGTGTTTTTTTTAGCATGACAAAATTTCAAAACATGATACAAAACTGGGTCCGTTAGCAGCAAAATAATTTTTCTTTCCTCTCCAATGGACTTTCATTTTCCCAAGAACTATTCTAATAGGGTTGATATTGCCCCCCAAAGAGAGAAGTACTTGGGGTCTCCCAGTCCTCCATGAAAGGATTTATAATTAGAGGTCCTTAGGAAATCAATTCTTTTCCCCAGGGCCATAATTCATGATAGTAAAAAGAAGAGGAAGGTCTGATTTTGCTCTTCCATATCACAGTTCTGTCTTTGTAGCTCCTTATCTCAGTTCCATCTTGGTCCCAAAGTTGCTCTGTTGGTTTTACAACCCAGCATTGCCCAAGTTGCTTCTTTTCTTCTCTCCATATATAGTGCTTTGCACATAGTAAGTCCTTAATAATTTTTTTCATTCATTCATTCATTCATTCATTCATTTATTCCATAATTCCTATTGAACTCAAGTGCTTTACATTTTCAGAGATCCCTTAACCACAGGGTAGAACTATATGTCTGCCGGATTGTATAGATCCCTGAGACATATCAGGTTCATCAAGGGAGACAGGATTAACTCTCTAGAAATACCAAGTTCTTCCTGTTGGGGGGAATCTCAGCCATAGAAAAGTACTATAGGTCTGTATAGGTCCCTGAAGGAAATGAAGCTTATCAGGACGAGAAAGTGCTAGTTTTCCTAAAGCTTTCCAGACCCCAAGGGCTTTTACCTTTTGGAGACCAGGGGTATCAAAGACAAGCTAGTCCCGAGGGAAATGGAAGCACAATTGAGAAGAAAGGAAAGTTGTGTATCCTCTTTACAATCTATTTGTGCCCTTTGTGTTTTGCATTTTCTATCAACTAAAGTAAAAGTCTATCCGTTTTAGCTGTTTTGTTAGTCTGAATGTTCTTATAGGAACTAAGAACTCTTCCATCTTTTCTGAAGACCATGGCGTTGGGCTGGGTTGGAAATAAAATGAGACAAAGATCAATGTTCCAAGGGGAGGCCTTGGATGGGATCACAATATGTCAAAAAGGGAAAGCTCTATCAAAAGCCCCCAAGACTGATGTTCCTATAAATCCTTGGTTACGGGTACAATATAAATAATAGTTTCCTCCTGCCCTCTTCTGCCACTATGCATTCCTCTCATCTCTCCTGTCATCTTCTTCTTTGGGCCTGTTGTATTTTTCTTTTTTTCCTTTTGGAGGCAATCAGGATTAAGTGACCTGCCCAGGTTCACACAGCTAATCTGAGGCTGAATTTGAACTTAGGTCCGCCTGACTCCATGGCTGGTGCTCTATGCACTGTACCACCTTGCTGCCCCCTGGTGGTCAGAAAAAGTGATATAAGGACACTCAAGATTTCTTAAAAACTTTGGAATTGATTATATGACATGAGAGACTCTGGAACAAGACTGCCCAGTATGGCGTCCCCTCATCAGAGAAGGTGCTCTATGAGCAAAGCAGAATTGAAGTAGCTCAAAAGAAATGGGAGATGCACTAATTTAGAGAATCCAACCAAAATGTTTACATGTATTATTTGTACCCAACCTATGGTAGAGTTCATATTAGTATGATCAGACACAGTCAAACAGACTGTAACTTGACTCTAACATAGCAATGTCACTTTGCTACTCTTCAAGAACAAAGAACAACAACCATTTTTTCTTTTAACCCCAGAGAAGATGCCACCTCCTACATGAAGCCTCCCATGATCAGCTGAAAGTAGTTGCTCTCTCCCTAAATTTTCCTAAACCACTTTTCTTCTTTTGATATTTTTAACATGCTTTGTTTTTACATTACAAACATTTATAGATTACTCTCACTTTGTGAGAGTTCTCCTGTAATAAAGTAAAACTAAGAATACAGTGACTTCATCTGAAAGTGCATGCAATGTTTCACATCTCCAGTACTCTATTTTTTAAAGAGAAGACTGTTTACCATAGATGCCTACATTTCCTCTCCTCCTCTTCTTAAATTCTTTTTTTGGCAGGGAAATGAGGGGTGAATGACTTGCCCAAGGTCACACAGCCATTAAGTGTCAAGTGTCTGAGGCTGAATTTGCACTCACGTCCTCCTGAATCCAGAGCTGGTGTTTTATCCACTGCATCACCTAGATGCCCCCCCCCCAGTATCTTTATCAAGAAAACCCCAAATGGTTCAAAGAGTCAAACACACCTAAACTGACTGAACAACAAAGGTGCAGGTAATTTAAAAATTAGGCAATCCAGATACATAGAGAAGCCAATTTTGTCCAGCTTTGGAGGTGTCTGCTATTGGCTCCCTTCTCTCTGGTTCCCTGACCACTCTCTTCTTACTCCAGGACCCTTTCCCAAATGCCTAAAAAGTCTATTTTCTCTTGTTCTTGGTTTGAGCCTATTCCCTTGACTGTCAAGAAGTTGGTCCTCTTTCTAATTCCAATCTTCTTAAAAAGTTTTCTCTCTTTTATTTAGCTATCTTCCTGGCTCCCTGCCTCCTTTCTCCAGCTCTGTGTGCCTGGCTCACTTCCCATCACCAAAAGAGCCTTCCCATTTCCCCCCTGAGAGATAAAAGGAGACACCTAACTTCAGTTTTCCCCTTCCCATTCAAATACAGCGATTGGAGCTGAACTCACTCCCACCCTTCACGAGGCTTGCTGGCTGAAGTAGAGAGTGGGGAGAAGCTGGGAAGGGTCTTAGTGATTCTCTAGCCCTGTGTTCCCAGCTTGCTCTTTGGGAAGCAAACACAGACATGAAGAGCACATTTCCAAACCCCATTCATTGATCCCAGTGGCAGCATACCAAGAGCAAGGGTAGGACTGGGAGGTAAACATGGCTTGTTGGGGCAGGGGGTGAGGAATGGGGGTGTGAGGACTTCCAAGAGAATGACTCTTACACTGAAATTCTCCCTAGTGGGAGGAAGGAGGAGACTGGGGAGTAGTACACTGAAAAGTCAAGTTTTTCTAAGAATTACAGCCTACTCAGTTGCAGGCGGAACTCCCTGCTGTCTCTCCTTCCCACCTCCTCCCTAGGGCCAGGGACCTGGGCCAGGCAATAAATCCAGCACACAAAGAGAATGACTGAAGGGCCTCACAGCCTTGACTCCTAAGGCTGGGGTAAAACCAAATGTTTATGTGCTGGCTAGGGGGTAGGAGGGCTGGTAATGGGAGCTCAGGAGGGATGGAGGGAGGGCTGTAGGCAGCAGAAGAGGGTGAATGGCTTAGAGTATGGAGGGGTCAGAGAAGAATTGCCTCTGAGTATGCAGAAGCTGCAGTTCTCAGTATCAAAAAGAAAAACACCGAGAGACTGTGGCCTAATGAATAAAGAGCTGGCCTTAGAGTCAAGAAGACCTGAATCCAATTTCTGATTGAAATATACAGGCTGTTTAGATCCTGGACAAATCATTTAATTTCTTCACTCTCAATTGGGAAGGAAGGCTATGCACTGCATTGGTAGAGGAAGTAATTACTGGAAAATTCCCTATGCTAATTGAATCACAGGGCTCCCCCCACCCCAAAATGCAAAGAGAAGGTTGCCACCATAAATGACTTGGAAGTTTTGATCACAAAATCTATCTACTGAAAGAGATCTCTGAGGTCATCTAGTTAGAATTCATCCTGACAAGGAGTCACCAAAGGATGGCTTAGAGATCTCCACAGAAAGAAACCTCATGACTTTGCCAGGCAGTCTTCTCCACTTTAGAAAAGCTCTAATTGTTAGTAAGCTTTTCTCTTCAATGAAGCCCAAGTCTACCTCTATGTAATTTACAGTCAATGTACTTGACTGTCCTCTGCAAAATAGGTCTAACTTCTCTTCCACATCTGCAGCCCATAAAACACTACAATTTGGTGACTGAGTCCCCCCTCAATTCTTCTCTTCTCCAGGCTAAATCTCTTCAGGTTCTTCAAGTGATCCTTCTCACATCTCTTATGCCATAGTATCAAATCTCCTTATCATCCCAGTTGTGTTTCTCTGGGTCTGGTCTGATTTGGTAATGTCCCTTTTAAAAATGAGGCTCCAGGGGGCATAGGTGGCACAGTGGATAAAGGACTGGCTCTGGATTCCGGAGGACCTGAGTTCAAATCCAGCCTCAGACACTTGACATTTACTAGCTGCGTGATCCTGGGCACACTTAACCCTCATTGCCCCACCCCCCAAAATTTTTTAAAATGAGGCTCCCTAAACTGGAAGACAACAATCTGGATGTGGTCTGACCAAGGGGATCATGATCTCCTTCATTCTGGACTCCATATACCTGTGGATGGAGGGCAAGACTCCTTGCTGACATCAAAGAAAGGATTTAAGAGATCATCTAAAACCATCTTCCTCAATTTACAGGAGAGGCAATGATTCAATCTATCATCATGCATTTTTTTTTAGTGAGGCAATTGGGGTTAAGTGACTTGCCCAGGGTCACACAGCTAGTAAGTGTTAAGCGTCTGAGGCCAGATTTGAACTCAGGTACTCCTGACTCCAGGGCCGGTGCTCTATCCATCATCATGCATTTTAATCAACTACTATGGTTCAAGGACTATGCTAAACACAAGAGATACTAAGACCAAAATTAAACCATCCGTGCCCTCAAGAAGCTTATACTCTATCAGAGGAAATAATAAAGACACATGAGAGGACAATGTATAGGAAGTATATACTAAGTGTTTTTGCTGTTGTTCAATTGGTTGAGTCATGTCCTACTCTTCATGACCCCATTTGGGTTTTTCTTGGCAAAAATACTGGAGTGGTTTACCATTTCTTTCTCCAGTTCATTTTATAGATGAGGAACTGAGGCAAACAAGGTTTTAAGTGACTTGCACAGGGTTACACAGCTAGTAAGTAAGTGTCTGAGGACAGATTTGAATTCAGGAAGATGAGTCTTACTAAGTCCAGCCTACCACTCTGTCCACTTTTCCACCTAGCTGTCCCATATAGCAAGTATATACAAGGTAATTTCATCAGGAGACTACAGCAACTGGTCGGGGGACAATCAGGTAAAGGTCTCTTGGAGGAGGCAGTGCATGATATGAGCTCTGAAGAAAGGTAGGGATTCTAGGGGAAGAACAAGGATAGAACATATTTCAGGCTTGAAGGATAGCTTGTGCGAAGGCACCAAGAAGGGTGATAGAATGTTGCGAGTAAGGGGGCAGCAAATAGGTCAAAATGGATGCAATATTGATGTGAAGGAAATTGAGCCCCAGAAAGGTGAATTCACAAGGTCTCAATGGGAGTTAATGACAGAGCTAAGCCCAGAACCCAGGGCTCCTGACTCACAAGATTCTGTTTTCTCTTCCCATCTCACCATACTCCCTCCCCTTCTCATAAAGCAGTTTGGCAACAAAACAGGAAGTAATCATCCTGAATGGAAAGCATTTGATTTAAATAGAGATGCTCTGCCATTTGGCAATTATTCAAACTACTTAGTGCCACTGTTCCTAGCTCCTTGAATTTTTAATTCAATAATCCTAATGATGTATCAGCAATTCTGAGCCATCTATCATTGTGTTATGAGACCTTGGAAGAAGAATAAATCAGACTAAAATGGAAAGTTAGGCTGGATCCCAGGACTTTGTCCAATAAGTGAAATGTTTTACCAGATTTCCAAATCCAGTTGTATTGCCAAGTAAAGATGACCTTTCTATCATAGTATAAGGGTGAATGTCTCCTCTGATTTGATTTAAAGCTATGAATAAAATAAGTCTTCTAGGCTGACCATTGCATCCAAGGAAAGGTTGCCCAACGTGTGCATTCCAGACACCCTCATTCTTCCCTTTTGATGCCCTTTACACTCTTTTGGGACTCTTCCATCTCCTGAACACCTATCTGAACTCATCCATTTTAATTCAATCCAATTCACATTTATTAAATACCTAGGATGAGCAAGTCTCTGTGCTAGGTGGTGAGTGTCAGGGACCATATCAGAGACAGAGTGATGGACTTAAAATCAGAAAGCCCTGGATTTGATTCCTTTCTCAGAAATATATGAGCTATATGACCCCTCTGAGCCTCAGTTTTCTCATCTGCAAAGTGGGGATAATAATATCACCTACCTGGATTTTTATAGGGATCAAATGATATATATTTAAAGTCTTTTGCCAACCTTAAAGGTATATAAAATCAGCTAATTATCATTCTTATGGGAAGGCAGCACTGCATAGTAAATAGAGAGTTGGCTTTGAAGCCAGGCAGACTTATGTCCCAGTCCTGTCTCCGATAAATATTAGCTGTATGACCCTGAGCAAGAAACTTCACCTCTGAATGATCTTGGTAACTCTCTAAAACTATATATAAGTTATGTAGAAGATGCCAAGCTACACTGAGAGAGGGAGTTTTGTCATCCAGAGGTTCCCCTATATCAATTAGCCACAAGTCCAGGCCCTATCCCTATTATTCCTTTTTTATTTTTTTGGTGAGGCAATTGGGGTTAAGTGACTTGCCCAGGGTCACACAGCTAATAAGTGTCAAGGGTCTGAGGCTGGATTTGAACTCAGGTTCTACTGAATACAGGGCTGGTGCTCTATCCACTGCGCCACCTAGCTGCCCCTATCTCTATTATTCCTATTATTCTTCAGGCAAGAAGAAAGATAATGTACTGATGCATTGCTCATGGTTGAATTTCAGTAATCAGTGAGGGAGAATTTAAGGAGAAGACAGCATTTCCTGGTGCCCCTCAAATCATTTCCTTACTCTGCCAAGAGACAAGGACAACTCTGATTGCCATGCACTACCACGTATTCCTCCTTAGGAAAAATTAGAAGGGTTATCTGGAGAAGGGATTTTTCTTCATACCCCAGATATTGAAAAGCCAAATCGACATTAAAATCCCCATCACTCATTTGGGCCATTTATTCAAATAGGCCCCTCTTTTACCTGGACCAAAATTGATTAGAGAGGGCGGGTGTAGTGATAGCAGCCTAGGGGACCCTTTGGCCAAGTTGGTGGGGATCATATGAGCAGGAACTCATATGGACTAATATGGGCCTGAAAGCCTAAATTACTAAGACAAAGGGACTTCTGGTCCAACAGCCTCATTATATAAGTAAGGAAGCTGAGACTCAGAGAAATCAAATGTCTGGTCCTAAGTCTCAAAGGGCATCAGAAGCAGAACCATACATTGAAATCTAAAGATTCACACTAAGTTAAAATAAAAGGTTAGGGGTAGTTGGGTGGTACAGTGGATAAAGCACAGGCCCTGGATTCAGGAGGACCTGAGTTTAGATCTAGCCTCAGATACTTGACACTTACTAGCTGTGTGACCCTGGGCAAGTCACTTAACCCTCATTGCCCCATGAAAGAAAGAAAGAAACAAAGAAAGAAACAAAGAAAGAAACAAAGAAAGAAACAAAGAAAGAAAGAAAGAAAGGAAGGAAGGAAGGAAGGAAGGAAGGAAGGAAGGAAGGAAGGAAGGAAGGAAGGTTGGAGTAGAATTTATTATGCCTCAGGTAAATTCAAAATATCATGAATGACAACAGATATGGTTAAAATGGTCAAAATATATATGGCTAAAAGAAGTACAGACAGATAGGATTCAAACTCAGCTTCTCTGTCTTTAAGTCAAGTGTTTAATTGACTGCACTATGCTGCCAGTATAATTTGTCTATTGATCCCTGGAGGGTTTCTCTGATGGCTCCAACATCAGCCTGTGTTCACCTGGGCCCAAAGCTCCATGATCAATTGTGCCAGGTATCAATCCCATTGCTCATGTTATGACTCAGAGGTGATTCCCCATTTATCTTGCTATGGGTCTCTTCTGGCTTCTTTTCCATAAAGCAGTCAACTGCTTTTATCGTAAATGCTCTGCAATAACATGACATATTATTTATTTTGGCAACTCAGTTTATGTTAATGCCCCAAAGTTATACAAGTCACACCACATTCCCATCCCTTTGACACCTTCGGGAAGAGAATAATTAAAGGGAATGCAAAGGAGCAAACTCAAGCTATTTCAAATAAGGATTATACAATAATAATGTATCTTAACACAAAATAAGATATCATCCTTCTACCCTGGACTTGTACTTTGTGGTAAAAAGTGAAAGCTTTTAACAGTTGGTTAGCAATAACTGAAGGACACCAGTTTTTGAAGGACCACCCTTTCAGGGAGGAGACGGTGAGGAACCGCCCCGTGCATCTGCTAAGCACTCCACTTCCGGATGCGAGCTTAAAGGCAAGGAGAGAATGGAAGTGGGGCCTTTTCCTCTCCTCACTCGCTTGCTCTGCACACACATGCTGACTCAAGTTCGACAGTGTGGTCCTTGGTGATCGGCCTGGTCCTCTGTAACAGCATGTGCTTGACGCGGCTCTCAGCCTCAGAGATGGTTTTGGAATTTGGTGAGTTCTATATGGAATATAGACTAAGCTTAGACCTAAGTCTATTTATTTGTATTTCTACTTTCCTATTTCTCTAATCAACATCACCTTGTTGTTGGCTAATTAATTCCCAAACAATAAAAGCTAAGTAATCCATCTCTAACTAAAGCTCAGAGGCTTCTTTCTCTTACTGGTCTGGGAGATATATATATGGGAAAGGTTAAAGGGGAGTTTAATGCTCTTGTATCCAATTTTAAATCTCACAACTTCCACCTCAGAAATGTCTGAAATGTTATATGGCTTGGAAAATTAGAGAAAAATTACCTTGTTCAATCTGGTCAAGGGATAACACACCCATACTCTGCTAACTGCATGGCCAAGGTATAGTTCTTTTAATGAGAATGCGACAGACCTGTTAGCCAAGGGTACATGACACCCCACTCCCATTAAGGGCCCCATCTTGACTCACAAAGACAGGGGTCAGTCCCCTGGGGAGCATACCTCCAATAGGGGTGTTAAGCTCTTCGGGCACTCTAAGGCTCATTACAGCTCCACTCAAAGTAGAACTCTGGAGAAAATCATTTAAAACTTAGATTTGGCTCATGTCTAGGGTCTTCTCAGAAGAGATCAATGGTGTCCCTTCTAAATAGGTATTGAACGTACAAATTAGACCATGTATGGCACAGTGATTTTCTCCATCAAACATAAAAAATCCTTAAAACACAAAAGACTCAGGAATATGCATTTACAAAGACTTTAAAATATGAAAGAACATCATATAACTACTATTATGTTCTCCCAGGAGGTCGATATTTAAAACATTAAAACAAAACAATTTAGGGAGTACTAAATAGGCATTTTTATCTTTACTTTGGCTTTGTACTGTCCAAACAACTAACTCAATGTCCACATGTTTTGGTAACAAGCATCATAGAAGACTCAGAATGTACCTGTTACAACAAAGCATTCGGCACTGAATGAAGGATCCAGAAACACTTGAATTCCCAAGATAGGTATTGGGCTCAAAAAGTCCATCTCTCAGGGTTTCCATTCAATCACCTGTGCTCAGGATTAGAAACACAAAAGCAGAAGAAGCTAACAGGGCTTTGCAATCCAGTTTCAGGCTCTTGTGCAAGTAGCTTTGAGGGAAGAGAGAGGGAGAGAGAAGGAGACACTTCTGGTTCTATAACGTTCTTGATCAAGAGGCTAAAGCATATATATGTATACGTATATACATATATGTATATATATTTTAAATAAATATTTTTATTTAAAGTAAAAAAATAATTAGGTGGGAAGCAGCAGTACAGAACTAGAAACAATGGGTCCAAATTTATGAGAGCAGATGAGTTGTTGTAAAGACAACAACATAGAGTAACATGACAAAATGGGATGCTTTGGAAAGCAGTAGGTTCACAATCACTAAAGGTCTTCCAAAAAAGCTAAATTATAACTTGTTTGGGTTTTTTAATTTAGTGCTGCATTTAAAAACCATAGAGAATTTTCATACATAAATTGAAACATACAAAAAATAGGACTGTATATGAAATTATGAATTCTATTTCATCCCAGTTGCTTTAAGCATATAATTCTATACTTTCATTTTTAAAGTTCTGCTTGTCAGGCTATTTGATCTTCCCTTGAGTGAATTTGAAATAATACAATGACCACTTACGACATTACTATTACATTGTTACTCTGCCATTAACTTTCCTTTCTTCCTCCCAAATTAAAAACACAAATAGGGGAGGGGAGGGTAGAAAGTTGTAACAATCAAAATTAATCCACATTATGGCCACACCTAAAAATCAAAGTATATATTTTGATGTAAATGTTCAGGGTGCAGGCACAGAACCCTGTGGGAATATGGGACATACATCTCCACAAGTGATGAGGGCCCAGGCCTTTCCCCATTGCATACTTTCTAAGATAACAAACACTACAATTATATCCGAGTTGCCTGGGAGAAACCACTGCAAATTCCCACTCTGTTGAGATCAGCAAGAATTTCTCAATAGATGGAGCAAAGCGAAAGTCTTTGTTATCTTGGGGAAACAGAATCAAAGGGCAGAGGCACAGAATCAAATGGTGGATGATGCTTTATAGGGAGATTAGAGTAAGAAGTGAGGAAGATTAAAGAGCCTACAGAACTATTTTAATGGATACACTTAAAGGTGAACCCCAGAAGCTTATAAGGCAAGCATATCCAGAGTGTTCAGAGAAGGGTAAAATATTAACCAATAATGGATTATCAAAAATAACACAAGCAAGCAGAAAATCCTCCCACTCCATTAGACTGTCAACTCCATGACAGCAGGGACTGTCTTTTGCTTTTCTGTGTAGACCCAGTACTGTACCTAAATTCTTATTAGCTGTGTGATGCTGGGCAAGTCTCTGAACTGCTGCCTGCCTCAGTTTCCTCAACTGTAAAATGGGAATAGCAGCACCTACCTCCCAGGGTTGTTGTGAGGATCAAATAAGGTAATAATTGTAAAGTGTTAAGCATAGTTGCTGGTACAAAGCAGGAACTTTAATAAATGAGTGTTTCCTTCCTTCCATATTCCACTGGAGAAAACAATATGTACATGGAAAAGTGAATACAAACTACAAAGTAAATACAAAATACTTACAAAAATCATAGCTCTGAGGCTGGATAATACCTCAAAGGCCAGTGTCATCAGTGAGCGGATGTCCTTACCTCCCCTTGCCTGAACCACAAAAGAGAACCTTTTCTTTTCACCTCCCAATTTCCACCCTAACTCATTTCCTACTACTCTGTCCTGGAATTCACTTCCCAGCCCCCTTCACTGGCCCTTCACTCCTAGACAACCCAGGAGAAGAACCTTCCCCACCAAGGGGAAGAAAATCAAATTACTATAAGAGCCAGGGCCTAGGGCAGGGCTGCCCTTTTTGTTGAGGGACGATAAGTAAAGAAATTACTACATGACTTTTCACAATACTAGAAACTAAATTTCCCACAATATCTGTTTTTTCGACCAGATTGACTTAAAACTAAAGTACCAGGGGGCAGCTAGGTGGTGCAGTGGATAAAGCACTGGACTTGGAATTCAGGAAGACCTGAGTTCGAATCCAGCTTTGGAAACTTGACACTTAACTAGCTGTGTGACCCTTGGCAGGTCACATAACCCTCATTGCCCTACAAAAAACAAAACAAAACAAAACACAAAAAACTAAAGTACCAGTAACCCTTTAGGAGGAGAATAATCAGATTAACATTTAAGCTGGAACCTAGGTTACCATTTCTTACTGGAAGATATAACAATCTACTGTCCTGTGGATGGAAAGTTCTTCTCCCTACCCCCATGGTCCAGAGTCAAAGCCTTACCAGACATAAACTCCTTTCCCTTACAACCATTTTCACTCTCCCACCCCTGTCCAGCTCAGCTCTGACCCCATTGTATCTCTCTCTTGCTCTTCCCTTTTTTCCTATTGTGTCCTATGGAACCACTGTTATATTATTAACAAGCTACTCTTATTAGGCCATTTTTTCATACTTCTATCTTCTTATAATCACAGAAATCTGACTCTAGTACTTGGATATGCCTATTAGTCCTTTCTTCCCTTTGCCAATTTCAGATTTTCCTCTTGCCACCATGATTCAGAAAACTTTCTTCCTTCAAAGGTTATTCCATCTTGGATAAGACTTTTCCTCATCCCTTTAATTTTCAACAATATCCCTAGGAATTACTTTATATTTAATTTGATTATATTTCTGTTTATTGATGTGTGTACATGCTATATCTTCCTAGTAGACTGAAAAAACTTGCATTGAGGACAGGGACTGTTGTTATTTTTGTCTTTGCATCCCCTGTTACCCATTAAAGAGTCTGATACATAGTAAGTTCCTAGTAAATTCTTGTTAAATTAAATTAAAGGCAAGATCAAATAAAACTCAGTTGGAAATAAGTCTTAAAATTTTTCCAAGCAATGATGATAGACCTAGAAAATAGAGTTCAGTGAGATAATTTAAGAATCACTGGATTATCAGGCCAAAAGCACCATTTTCAGCAAATTGATCAAGAAAATATCCCAGAAATAGGAAAGTTAAGGTCACAAATTGATAGAATTTGCAAATAGCCAATTCAAAAGAAATAGAATAGAAATAGCCAATTCAAGTCATTCAGAAACATCATCCTAAATTCAAACTCTATAGCTTTTTGGATAATGAGTCTTATAAGCAACAATGAAAAAAGGCATCACCAGTTGAGTTACCCATGTTGAAAACATGCAGTCTTATTCATCCATTAGAAGAAAACTGTCCAAAAACTGAAGCACATTTCACTAAAAGTCAAGGGAAATAGGACTTTACATATTTAGCTTCTTCACAGCTCAGGGGGGAAAATGATATAAGAAGTAACCAATATATTATTTTAAAATTTCCTATTTCCAAGAATTTTCATAAGACAAAAAGAAAGTACCTTAGAAACTTTGATATGCAGATAAGCCCATTAACAAACTTCTGATTAATTTCTGGAGAGGAAAAATCAATGGGGAAATTAAGCATTAAAATCAGCAGTGAACTCTAAATCGATAAAAGGGGATTACATGATCCCATGTAAAAGTCAGAGTGCTAATAAAAAACAGGGAAAGTGTTTTATAATCTGAAATTGGGAAATGGGATGGGAAAATATCGTGTTACTCAAGACAAGCAAAAATTCAAAGTTATTGTTATGATCCATATCAAATGATGTGGAGAATTATGATACACATAGTTGAAATATATTGTATGTACTTTTACAGCATTGTATGTAATGTTTAAAATCTTTTTCACTCAAAATATAGTTAAGAGGGGCAGCTAGGTAGCACAGTGGATAGAGCACCGGCCTTGGACTCAAGAGGACCTGAGTTCAAATCCGGCCTCAGACACTTAACACTTACTAGCTGTGTGACCCTGGGCAAGTCACTTAACCCCAATTGCCTCATTAAAAAAAAAATATATATATATATATATATAGTTAAGCAAGCAAAGCTACCAATTCAGATAATCATTACTTGACATAAACCTGGAAATGCTAACTATAGCCATAAGATTTTTTTTAAGCAATTAAAGAGGGGCAGCTAAGTGGTACAGTGGATAAAGCACCGGTCCTGGATTCAGGAGGACCTGAGTTCCAATTTGGCCACAGACACTTAACACTTTCTAGCTGTGTGACCCTGGACAAGTCACTTAACCCTCATTGCCCCACAAAAAAAAAAAGAAAGAAATTAAAGAAATAAGTGTTGGGAAAGGAGATTAAAAATATCTCTGTGTAGAAAATGTGATTAGTTATTTAGAAAACTTAAGAGAACCAAGAAATACATTGATCAAAATAATAGGCAACATCAGCAAAATAGCAGGATATGTGATAAACTCACAAAACAGTCACTATTTCTATATCCCCAATAAAAATTTTAAAGTAATAAAAGAGAAAATGTTATTTGAACTAATAATCACATTTAATAAATATCTAGGAATTAACCCAGAAAAAAATATAGAGAACTTATATAAGTCTAACATAAAATGATTTTTTTTTTACAGAAACAAAAGAAGGAGTAAAATTTTAGGTTTCTTCAGTATTTACATTTTGATCAAGCAATTATAGTAAAGATAGCCATGCTTTCCAAAGAAATCTATAGATTTGTCATTATATTCCTAAAAATAGTAATGACATTCTTTATAGACAGATGAAATATTTTTTTAAAATTCATAAGAAAAAAGGAAAGGATCAGAATTTCAAGGAAAAACATTAAAAAGAAAAAGGAGGGAATTGGGCTTACACTCTCAGTTTTCAAGTTATATATCATTATTATTTGAACTAACTTTCACAGGATCCAAGATAGAAAAAAATAGATCAGCACAACAGATTAGATAATAATGAGCTGAACCAGATGCATATAGTAATCTAGTTTTTTATTAACCTTGGGATGCAAGATACTGGGTGGGAGGAAGGGATATTTGTCATTAGACAGGAAAAAAAATTAAGCAGATACCAATTTGCTAAAAAAAAAAGGGGGGACCAAAATTTTATATTATACACTACAATATTATTTAATTCCATAAAAGAACTCAAGCACAAGTGATTTTTATATCTTTTAAAACTGTAGAGAACTGATAAATTATTAAGCTTTGACTTAGAGTAAATTCTAAGAGAAAATAGATTAATTTGATATATAAAAAATAATTATCCAACAAAAAGGAATGCAAATGCATTTCAGAACAAAGAAATAAACTAGAAAAAAATTTGTATCAAATACTTCCAATAAAAGTCTGATATTCAAAATCAATTCAGTGGATTAGTTACATAGAAATATATCAGAGTAAGAGCCATTCTCATATTGACAATTGAGTAAAGAATATGAAGAGGCAATTTTTGAAGAAGAAACAACATTATCAATAATCAAATTTAAAATGCTCATTATTTGTGAGAATCAGAAAAATGAAAATTAAAACAATTCTCAGTTTCCACATGACCTCCACAAAATCCCTAACAATAGCATAAAACATAATTAAATTCTGACAAAATTAAATTCTATATGTGATAGCACAACTTTATAAACATATGCATGCCCTTTGAGTCAGCTGGGACTATGACCCGAGGAAACAATTGAAAAGGGGTCTGTATGTATCACCACACAAAAATATTCCTACTAGTTCTGTTTATAATAGGAACAAACTAGAAACTAAGATTTCCATCAATTGAAAAATGACTCTGATAAAGTGGCTGGGGGATAAAAATGATCAAGACCAAACAAAATGAAGGACCAGGCAGCTCAAGATGTAAGGAAGGAGGCCCCTCAATGAAATGTCTATGAGCCTAGCTATTTTCATGTTAAAGAAGTACTATTTTAAGCACACCATCAAGGGTATAGGAAAAGACAGGACAGGAAGGGAAATGGGGTCATTAATCCTAGCAACTGACATATAAGTTATACCAAACACCTCAAGGAGGATACTAATGAGAAAATAGCCTCAAGAGTGACCACAGGAATGCAACAATAGCAGAACTCAAGATAATGTGAACTAAGAATGAGCCAAAGCCTAGACACACAGGCGCAGTAGGGGAGTTGCCAAGACAACAGAACTTAAGACTGGTCATGTGCAAGGTTATACTAACAGTGAGAAACATAAGCTAGAGCAGGGCATCCTGGATGGAGTGTTTGAATGGAAGATGGGGAAATTGGGGAAGGAAAGCAAATGATGTTTGTAAATATCATGAGATGGGAAGTGAATGGGAAGTGGGTTAATGTCTATAAGGGTATGAAAGGTTAGGGAAGTTGGATTTTGGACTTGAATGAATGAGTGAATAAATAAATAGTTATTGTGTATTATACACTGGTGATACAAATTTTAAAATGAGACAATGCCTCTCCTCAAGTAGCTTCCATTAAAATAGAAGCAGGTAACACATATAGGGAAATGGTGGCCAGGGAAGGGATTTTTTTTTTTGGTAAGGAGAGGTACAGCAATGTGAAGTAGGGTGATTGATTGTCTTGCCCTTTCAGAAACAATGGTAGTATTGGTGTGATTATTGTTTCTAGATTTAAGGTGAAAATGGTTAGATGACTGAGGTGGATGTCTGGGTAAGATATGAAACATGGTCTGGATCAGGCTAAATAGAGTGGTAAGTTAGGTGAACTTTCTTTTTCACCAATCAAAGTTTTATAGTTGAGTGAATTAAAGGGATTGATGGATGCTATTATCATTTATTTTATTTTATTTTTTTGGTGGTGCAATGAGAGTTAAGTGACTTGCCCAGGGTCACCGAGCTAGTAAGTGTCAAATGTCTAAGGTCAAATTTGAACTCAGGTTCTCCCGAATCCAGGGCCAGTGCTTTATCTACTGCACCACCTAGCTGCCCCCTATGCTATTATTGTTGTTCTTGTTCATCTTTCCTTCTCAAAGAAGACCAATGAGACATCAGGAGATGTCTTGACTTAGAAGTGAATTGGATTTAGGTGAGGCAGAGCTCTGCAGGAGGAGGAAGAAGAAGGAATGACAGCATCTATGGCGGTCCAGCCCAAAGCATGCTCTTCCAGGCAAAGGAGGGGGCCAGCAACACAGCAGAGGATAAGCTTTGAGCTACCTATATGAAAATGTATCTGTTCCTGAAGCCTTATGGACACGTGCTCAATAAAGTACTCAAATAAATGCGGATTTCTCCATTGTTACTCTCTGTACCTCCAGGGACAGCAAAAGGAAGCTAAGGAGATGAATAAAATATAGTATATGAATGTAATGGAGTTGCTGTTGTTTGTCCTTTATTTTCAAAGAGGACCAATGACATCATAGTGGTGTCTTGACTTGCTCATGAATTGGATTCAAGCGAGGCAGAGTCGCACAAAGTCATCAGCTTCACTCTCTCCAAAAATCCAAAGGCAAGATGAAAGGCAAGATGACTGTTGATTGCCTGGGATGAAGTGGATGACCTTGGCATTTTCAATGTCTGACCAAACTCTAAGTACTCCACAGTGCCTGCTTAAGTCACCTTCCTGGCCTTTGGAAAAAATCGTTCCCATCCACCCATTCTGCCAGAGAAAGTCATCACTTTTGGCGTAGACACCCCTAACTCACCAACGGCTTTGAGGCCCAATGGTTACCTTCAACCAGGTTTAGCTCATCTCCTGAGACTATTTACTGGGCTGTGGGTGCTGGGCATGTTTGGAGCCACAGGTGAGAGGTGAGTTCCAGGTAGACACCAAAGGCGATTAGCAGCCCTGAAAAGAGCTCAGCAAACCCTCGCATCAAAGGTACTAAGATAATGTTAATATGAAGATTTTTTTTGAATGAGAAGACATATGAAGAGGCACAAAATGAAGAAATAAAACCAAACAGAAAATATACATGTTTACTACAACTACATGTTTAAAGACAAAAATAACACCAAGAAATTCATGTGAAACTCACAATAAAGAAAATCCAAAAATAGCCAGGAAACAATAACACTTAAGTTAGTGATATTATAAAGTCAATATATAGATTCCTTAGGTATAGAATTAATGATTGATAAATAATGGAAGGTAGCTAGGTGGCATAGTGGATAGAGCTTCAGGGCTAAAGAAGACTCATCTTCATGACTCTGGTCTCAGACACTTACTTATTTGTGTGATCCTGGGCAAGTCACTTAACCCTGTTTGCCCCAGTTTCATCTGTAAAATGAACTGGAGAAGGACATGGCAAACCACTCTAGTATCTTTGCCAAGAAAACCCTAAATGGGGTCATGAAGAGTTGGACTCATCTGAAAACAACTGAACAACAACAACAAAATGATGGAGATTACAGTCACATGTACAATAATTTTCAACCTCATATTTTTTGTTTGTTTACTGCATTGTAATTAAAACTGAGAAAGCAACTTATTGGCAAAAGCATAAATTTTGCAAACAAATCTGCTCTTTAGCTCCTCAGTAAGCAAAAAGACCATAAGGTGGGGCGGCTAGGTGGCACAGTGGACAGAGCACCAGCCCTGGAGTCAGGAGGACCTGAGTTCAAATCTGGCCTCAGACACTTAACACTTACTAGCTGTGTGACCTTGGGCAAGTCACTTAACCCCAATTGCCTCACTAAAAAAAAAAAAAGACCATAAGGTGGGGCTTACAGGAATTCTTATAGTATAGGGAAGTAAAAAAAAAAATAGAACAAGATGTAAGCAGGACATAGGATCAAGTCATCTAACTTCTATTGGTAGAAAGAATGAGAATTTCTTCCTTGTCATTAGAGAATGCTGATTAGTTGTATGCATTTCCATCCTGCAAGAGTAGCTAGTGGTACAGAGATAACAGATTTCCTTGACACAAGGATAGATTTACAGGAAGACAGAACTTCTGAACTTAATTCAGAGACAAAGAAATGTGACTTATGCTGTTATACAAAATGTCGACAGAAAAATAATGAAATCAATTACAAAATAGAAGAGTTTATATTTGATTCAAGATGGGTAGCCAAGGGAAAGGTAGAAGTGGAAGACCTGTTTATCATGACATGTCTGAGTGAATCTATGTAAAAGCCTCTAATCATCTGGATTATGTTTTGAAGCAATGGAGTCAGTCAATCCACAATCTACATATGTAAGTTTAAAAGAATTATACAGACTATCCATTTGATGGATTTTCTAACTCTATAATGCAAATGCAAGTACAAATTTTGCTATACATGATATTTTGGGGGGGGTAGCACATGTAAGCTCTGGGTTCCCTTTTTTGTTTGTTTTTTTTTCTTTTGGTTGGGGCAATGGGGGTTAAGTGACTTGCCCAGGGTCACACAGCTAGTAAGTGTCAAGTGTCTGAGGCCGGATTCTAACTCAGGTACTCCTGAATCCAGGGCCGGTGCTTTATCCACTGTGCCACCTAGCCGTCCCTGGGTTCCCTTTTTTAACCCCACTCAAACTAGCAGCTTATATCCCCAGAGCTCAGCTGGCTTCATTTCCCCTCTAGGTTCTAAATATAACCTTGAGAGGTTGGAGGATGTCTCTCTAGTACTGTCACTCACAAGCATCCTTCTAGTACATTCACCCTCAATATCAATTGACCAGTTACCATATCCTCAATATCATTTAACCAATGATTACTGCCCCCAATATCAATTTGGTCAATTGATCTCTTCTCAATATCAATTAATCAATTAACATGAATGAGCTTTTGCAAAGGGCTGAGCAAATATAGCGAGAACCAAACAAAACATCCAAAACCAGGAGCCTACTCTCCTACCACCTTAATTCCCAGGGAGAATACACTCAAACTTAGTGTTTGGTGTAAAGCATATCCCACCCCACCCCCAAATCTAGTTCACATTTGATTATGACATAGCTAATGGATGAACTCTGGATAAGGACAAACACATTACTAGGACAAGGAAAGCACATTGCATCATCCATTCTCTAGGAGCATTGCAATTCATCAGAGTTCAATTGTCTCTCAGTATGGTTTCAACAGGGTACCTAGGTGGCACAGTATGTGGAGTGCTAGGCCTGGAATCAAGAATACTTATCTTCATGAGTTCAAATCTGACCTTAGATTACTAACTCTGTGGTCCTGGGCAAGTCACTTGATCCTGTTTGCCTCAGTTTCCTCATCAAGTGAGCTGGAGAAGGATATGGCAAACCACTGCAGAATCTTTGCCAAGAAAACCCCAAATGGAGTCATGAAGAGTTGGACACAACTGAAACCCACTCCTTCTCTTGCATGTTATCTTGAATTCTGGGTTGATATACTGCTGACTTGAGTCAAAGTGCTTACTCCTCAGGAATGATTCTTTACCAGGTTTTGACTATGGATAACTACCATCAGACTCTGCTATGAACTCTAGCTACTAAACCTCTGATGGTTCTTCTGACTTTTCAAAGTTCACAAAGTTGTATAATCTGGTTTATTCCATCTCTGATATTCATCCACCTAAGATCAGGGGCAGCCAAGTGTTGCATTGGATAGAGTGCCAAGCCTAGAGTCAGGAAGACCTGAGTTCAAATCCAGTCTCAGACACTTACTAACTATGTGATCCTGGGTAAATCACTTGAGCCTGTTTACTTCAGCTCCCTCATCTGTAAAATGAGCTAGCCACAGCAATTCATGGACCCCTCTACTAAAGGACAGGGGTTATCGTTTGCATCAACTGCAACACAGATTCTTGTAAATGTTTTACATATCTTATTTAATTTGATCTTCCCCAACATTTGGAGATGGCTATAATGTAATGAGCAAAGAGCTCACTGGTTTAGTGTCATCGCTGACACTTACTAGCTGGGCAAGCAAAGTTTATGGCCTTAGTATCCAAGCAAGCTCTGACGGAGTATTCTTACTGGTCCTTTCTTTTCCTATTTCCCCTGAATGTGCTGGCACACCCAACCCTTTCCCTCTGAGCCTTGGGCAAGTCTCTTAATCTCTTTGTCTCTAGGTAACTATGTCTAAATTTCAGAGCAAAGTACAGATCTTTAATCAATATCAGTGAAAGGAATTTCCTAACTGAATTTCCCTATGAGGAAGACCTCAGAGGTCTCGCTAAAAAGAAAAGATCTGTAAAGTTAGTAGGGCAAATGTTATTGTCTTTATTTTACTGATTAAACCAAATGCTCAGAAATTTGCCCAAGACCACACAACTAGTAAGTGACAGAACCAACACTCAAACATACTCTTACTTCTACACCACAGATTTACATTGACCCAGATTCAGTTGATAATTAGAAACCTTTCCATTTGGATGGATTGATTTTGTACAATAAGTAAACAGATTTTACAATTAATTACTTTAATACAATTGGTGTGAAGGTGATCACAACTGGTAATTATAATGGTGTCACCAAAAAAAAAAGCACAATACTTCAATTCTTGAGAAGTTTACAGCAACAAGACATTCTTTAAAAAAAAAAACAAACAACTTTTTTTGATATATTTTGGGTTTACATCTTACTTATCCTTCCATCCAACCCCCACCTCACCACCACCACTGACTCCTCCATTGTGTCATAGAAAATACAGTTAAGCAAAACCAAAAAGCCAACACAGGGACCACTTTTTGATATATTGTGTAGTGTTCTACATCCAGAGTCCTTTTTTTTTTTTTTTTTACATATCTACATCCTCATTATCTAGGAGCATTACAATTAATCAGAGTTCAATTGTCTCTCATTATGGTTTCAACAGGGCAGGTAGGTGGCACAATGGATAGAGTGCTGGCCCTGGAGTCAGGAAGACTAATCTTTGGGAGTTCAGATCTGGCCTCAGACACTTACCCTGGGCAAATCACTTAACCCTGTTTGTCTCAGTTTCCTCATCAGTAAAATTAGCTGGAGAAGGAAACGGTAAATCACTCCAGTATCCCCGCCAAGAAAACCCGAAATGGGGTCACAAAGAGTTGGACATGACTAAAATGACTGAACAACAAATTCTTTCAACGTTTACTTTATTATAGTGATATCATATATTGTTCTCTGGTTTTTGCTGACTTCACCATGTCATTCATGCATCACTAAATTCCTCATATGTGTAGCTTCTTATGGAACAACAATATTTCATTTAATTTGAATGTAATATAGGACTCTATATCTTGGATTAACACCCACTCTCCCAAATCATAAAGTCTCTGAAGGTGGGCATGACTATTAAAACAATACACTGTAAAAGAGGTAAACACAGCAGCCACATCAAGGTGCCATGTCCAAGACATAAAGGACCAGAAAAGACGAAATAACAAACATCTGGCTTCCACTTCATCCCTTCACTCACCACAAGATAGTTTCAAACAGAAACAGTCCAACATCTCTTCCAGCAACAAGAAGCTGAATTCAAAAGCATCAGCTGCAAGTGGTTCTGTCCAAGTTCACTTTGGTCTATGTCTCTTGCCACAATGAGAAGCTGAGTCTGTTGATCTGGAGTTTCTAACACTTTCATCTAATGACTAGCACAATTGGATGTCATAAAGCAAACATCAGTTGGGTGGGTATCTATTGGAACACCAATTAGGAATATACCATTGATTAATAAGGAACAGGCCTGAAAATCCCATGTTCACCCCCCTGATCTACTCCATAAAAAGGGGTTCCCTGGAGAAATGTCAAGCTTCCTGTGCCTCTCAAAGAGTTGAAACCTCTATTGCCTAATATTACCCTTTTTTTGGGTCACAATGCTCATCTTGTTAGTCTAGGTTTTTATATGTGCATTTATCCAACTAGACTTTTAGCTCAGTCCCCATCCACTGGGAAAACTATACCCCTCCCTCCTTTTCATTCCCTACATTTCAGTGGAGCCAATCACAAGTGCATGATATAAATATATTCATTTCTTAACATATAACTCCAGAAGCCAAAGGAATAGAACCTGAACACATTAAAACCGATACTGCACAGACTATGCCCCCATGGCTTATCCCAAACCTATACATATAAAACTCAGTCTATTGGCATACAACAAATTCAGGAGTTTCAGGAATAAGATTTAGTTCTAAGATGTGGACGTTCCTTTCCATTTGGTAAAGGATGGACAATTCAGTGGGTCTCAGTGATCTAGGTGCCTCAAGTCTTCGTTAACTGTCAATACAATGCCCTTCTACTCATGATTCTCCATTACAAGAGCCCACAGAGTACATCCCATGTTTCCCAGTTCTGTCTAGCACCATTACTCCCATCTCTTCCTCTCCCTAGCCTTATTCCTTTTCTATCCAAATGTAAGCAGAAATAGGTTAAATGAGGTACCCATGATGAATTAAAGATGTAAGAGTTTACCCCTTTCAGGTCATACATTCATGGCTTATGAAGAGTTTGAAGTAGATCAAACACTGAATGACCTATTTGTAGATATGAAGAATACAAAACTAGGAGTGTTCCATTTTAACTTTATAAAGGGTTAACCCTTTTCATATTTTGAAGGCCCAATGCAAAGGAAAGTAAAGAAGTTTGGACTTTTATACTCCTTTATGAGGCATAAAAAAGTTCTTCAAAAAATGACCTTTAGGGCAGTTAACTGATTAAAAGTTTAGTCATGATCCTGATGACCTTGGAAAGCACCAGTCAGGGAAGCAAATAGTCATCTTGAGAGTCAATTGCTCATGGAAATTGAGAAGAGAGCTAGATATGGAGGAAAAAAATAGCTTTTGAAAGAAAATCTTTGCCTTTTCCTTCATGCCTCTTCCAGAATGCACCTAGTTTGCAGGGAGAGGATTTCTTTTGTCTCTTTTCATATAAGTAATGGCAACTGTGAACACAGAAAATAACTCAGTAACAGAACAGAATAGTAACTTTACTGAGTAGTGAACCAGTCGAGAAAGTCAATCTGTGGAAATGAGTTGAATTGTAGAGAATAGCAAGCCCAAGTGAGCAGAGCAACCTTCCTGAAAGAAGAAAGGAAGGAAGGAAGGAAGGAAGGAAGGAAGGAAGGAAGGAAGGAAGGAAGGAAGGAAGGAAGGAAGGAAGGAAGGAAGGAAGGAAGGAAGGAAGGAAGGAAAAAAAGATGAGCCCTACAGCACCTGAACTGAGTTGCCTTAGCCATGTTCCCTATATGTGTGCCTTTTTACTAGTGTACTTCATGTGTGTGATCACTCTTCCTGATCAATTAATTCAATAAGTATTTAAACTCCTACTAGTGTCAAGCACTGTGCTAGGCACTGAGGATATAAAGAGAAAAACATTAATTCCTCTTATATTGTGTGTATTTGTGAAAGGCTTGTGGCAAGAATGTTTTGTTACTATTATTCATATAATAACCTTTTAGTAAATACTTTTTCTTAGAGTTATGTCAACTATCTGATAAAGATGAATGCACCAATGGAAGCTCTTAGCCTATAGGAATGTGGACCAAAATCAACGAATTGGTTATGCAATAAAAAAAAAAACAAAAACTAGAGGGGCAGCTAGGTGATACAGTGGATAGAGCATCAGCCCTGGAGTCAGGAGTTCCTGAGTTCAAATCCGGCCTCAGACACTTAACACTTACTAGCTGTGTGACCCTGGGCAAGTCACTTAACCCCAATTGCCTCACTAAAAAAAAAAAAACTAGAAAACTAATGTATATTTTAAAACCCTAATTAAATAAACAAAATTCTTTGTGCTTTCCTCAAGAGCCACATTTCTTCCAAACTTCTGTATTTGTATTGAGAGAGTACTACTATCTTTCCAATCATCCAGGGTTACAGTCTTAGAGTTATCTTGGACTCGTTGCTCTTTTTTTTTTTTTTTTTTACAATCCTCAAGTGTTCTTTTTATCAGTTCTTTCTATAGGGGTGCATAGTCAGCTTCCTCATTAGTTCCTTGGGATTGTCTTGGATCATTGCACTGCTGAGAGTAGTTAAGTCATTCACAGTTGCTCACTGAACAATACTGCTGTCACTACGCACAATGTCCTCCCAGCTCTGCTCACTTCACTATACATCGATTTTCATTAGTCTTTCCAGGTTTTTCGGGGATCATCCTGTTTGTCATTTCCTGTAGCACAAGACCATTCCACTACAATCATATAACACATCTTTTTCCATCATTCCTCAATTGATGGACATTCCCTTGATCCTCAATTCTTAGCCTCCACCAAGAGTTGCTATAAATATTTTTTTGTACAATTTTTCCCCCTTTTCTCTTTTTCATGATTACTATTGTTAATGGTTTCCCTTCCATCCTATTCCCTTCCCCATGATATTTATTCTATTATCCCTCTTCTTTCATCCTATCACTCTTCAAAAGTGATTTTCTTCTGTCTGTCCCCTCCCCCACTCTGCCCTTCCTTCTTTTGCCCCTCTCTCTTTATCCCCTTCCCCTCCTATTTTCCTGCAGGGTTAGAGAGATTACTCCACCCAACTGAGTGTGTACATTATTCCCTCCTTGAGCCAATTCTAATGAGATTGAGGTCTTTGAGCCAATTCTGATGAATGTTAGGTTCATTTACTGCCCAGATTAAAGAGATTACTCCACCCAGTTGTGTGTGTCTGTTAGTCCCTCCTTCAGGAAGCTCTGATGAGTTTAAGGTCTTTGAGCCTTTTCTGATGAGTGTAAAATTCATTTATTGCCCTGCTCCTCTCCCATCTCTTCCCCAACTCCATAAGCCTTTTCCTGTTACTTTCATGTAGGATTTCAATTCTGCCCTTCCCCCTACCCCAGTGAATTCCCTTCACCCCTCCATTTAACCCTAAAGATATCTTCACCTATCTAAGTGACACAGTGGACAAATCATCACCCCTGGACCCAGGGGGATCTCAGACACAAAACAGTTGCCCACTGTATGACCCCAGGTATGTCCCCCAGCTCCAATTTTTTATGATTCTCTAGGGTCTTATATTTGAAAGTCAAATTTGCCATTCAGTTCAGATCTTTTCATCACAAATATCTGAAAGTCCTCTTTTTCATTAAAGTCCCATTTTTTCCGCTGAAAGATAATGCGGAATTTTATTGGGTAGGTGATTCTTGGTTGTAATTCCATTTCCTTTGCCCTTTGGAATATCATATTCCATGCCCTCCGGTCCTTTAATGTAGAAACTGCTGGATCTTGTGCTATCCTGACTGAGGCTCCACAGTACTTGAATTCTTTCTTTTTGGCAGCTTGCAGTATTTTCTCCTTGACCTGAGAGCTCTGGAATTTGGCTATAATATTCCTAGGAGTTTTCTTTTTGGGATCTCTTTCTGGAGGTGATTGGTGGATTCTTTCAATTTCTATTTTAGCTTCTTCTTCTAGAATTTCAGGGCAATGTTCCCTGAGAATATCTTGGAAGATGGTGTCTAAGCTCTTTTCTTGATCATGGTTTTCAGGTAGACCAATAATTTTCAAATTATCTCTCCTGGACCTATTTTCCAGGTCAGCAGTTTTCCGAGAAGATATTTCACATTGCCCTCTTTTTTTATTCATTTAGATTTGCTTTATTGTGTCTTGGTTTCTCATAAAGTCACTGGCTTCCATTTATTCAATCCTAATTCTTAGGCAATTATTTTCTTTTTTTGGGGGGGGAGGGTTTGGGTTTTTGTTTTGTTTTTTTTTTTTAGTGAGGCAATTGGGGTTAAGTGACTTGCCCAGGGTCACACAGCTAGTAAGTGTTAAGTGTCTGAGGCCAGATTTGAACTCAGGTCCCCCTGAATCCAGGGCCGGTGCTCTATCCACTGCGCCATCTAGCTGCCCCAATTATTTTCATCAGAGAGCTTTTGTACCTCCTTTTCCATTTGGCCAATTTGACTTTTCAAGCTGTTGACTTTTTTCTCATGTCTTTCCTGCATTACCCTCATTTCTCTTTCCATTTTTTCCTCTACCTCTCTAACTTTATCTTCAAAGTCCTTTTTGAGCACCTCTATGGCCTGAGACCAATTTGTATTTTTCCTGGAAGCTTTAGCTATAGGGGCCCTGATATTGACATCTTCTTCTGAGGGTGCCCCTCAGTCTTCCTTGTTACTGAAGAAACTTTCTATGGTCCTCACCTTTCTCTGTCTGCGCATCTTGCCTTTCTTTTACTTGACTTTTAGTTCCTTAAAGTGGGGCACTGTTTCCAGGCTGCAGTATCCCAAGCTTAAGAAGTCCCAGGTGGTATGATTTAAGGAGAATCAGGTTCTTCACTCTCCTGGCCTGTTCCCTGGTCCTTAGATGACCCCAGACCAACTTGCTAATCAACCAGCTTTATGTGTTGTGATTGTTAGCTCTGATGAGCCTGTGCCCTGCCCCGACCTGGGCCACTTCTACTCGAGCCTACCTCCTGGTTCTCAGCAGGGGTATAAAATTCAAGTTCTGCCTTAGCACCAGAATAGGCCCCTGTAGTCTCCCCCCTGCCCAGGGCTCAGCCCACTCACCAGACTGTGAGCTTAGTTCCAGACAACACAGGCACTTCAGCTGATTCAGAGGCTCTGGGGGGTCTGCTTTTCTGGTGAGACCTTCCTGGGACTGGATCTGTGTCAGGGTGACTGTGGGGTTGGGCTCGACTCCTGTATTAGTACAGCAGCTCCCTCCTTCTGACCTTCCAAGCCATTCTTGGTTAGAAGATGATTTCAGCACATTCTTTTGTGAGTTTTGCTTCTCCGGGCATTTTCCTATGGCGTCATTTGAATGTTTTTTGGAGCAATCATGTCATGAATTCAGGAGCTCACTGCCTTTCCTCTGCCATCTTGGCTCTACCCCGGAAGTCTTGTTGCTCTTTCTTAATCCCATATATCCAATTTGTTGTTAAGTCTTGTTCATTCTACCTCCAAAATGTCTCTCATATGTGTCTTTTCCTCTTCATTCACAAAGACACCACTCTAACTCAAGTCATCATTACCTGTCACTTGGAGTATTGTAGTGACCTCCTTATAAGTCTTTCTGCCTCAGAACTCACCCATTCCAATCCAAGGAAAAACAGAAAAAAATAAGATGGAGGGAAACACACAATTAGTAATCATAAGTGTGAATGTGAGTAGGATGAACTCACCCATAAAAGTGGATAACAGAATGTATTAGGAACCAGAATCCAATAATACGTTGTTTATAAGAAACACATTTGAAAAGCGAAGCCAAGATGGAGGAGAGCAGCCAGGAAGTTGCCTGAGCTCTCCCAAGTTTCCCTCAGAAACAACATTAAATCAAGCCTCTAAATGGATTCTGAAGCTACAGAACCTACAAAAAGACAGAGAGATGCAATCTTCCAACTTAAAATAATTTAGAAGATTTCAGGAAAGATTGGTCTCACTCAGGCAAAAGGGGAGTGCAGCACAACTCACAGTGTGGTGCAGCATGGAGAGGGTCTGGGCAAGTCAGCAGGAAGCTCTTGGCCACAGCAGAGCAACTGAAGCCCCCTGATGCTGACTCAGCAAACTGTTGCCAAAGCAGGCACACCAGCATCAGCAGAGAGGGCAGGCTGCCAGCTGTAGGGCCACCCACAGGACAGGCATGACCAGGCCTGGCTATCCCAGAGCCTGAAGCAAACACAGGGAGCAAGCCCAGGGTGGTGAGAAATCCACAAGCCATAGAGGCCTCAAAGTAGAAAGCCAGTGACACAGCCCCTATCCCCCAGCACAAGAAGCTTAAAACAGTGACCTTTGTGCCCCAGGAGCAGACCTTAACTTTTAAAAAAATAAGCTGCAATATGATTAATAAACAGAGGAAGGCTTTTACCAGAGTTTCCCCTGTGGACAGGGAAGAGGAAAACAGAAACTCAAATGAGGACATCTGAGGCTTCATGTGAAGCCTCAAGAGGGAAAATGAATTGGTTTGAAGACCAAAAAGCCTTGTAATGATTGGAATGATGCCACCTACTGGAGACTTGCTGTGCAAAAGCTCCGCCATGAGGAAAATGCCTCAGAGGCATTGTGGCTTTTCCTTGGCGTCAGGAAATGACGTTTGCTCATGGGTGCTTTCTATCAAGGCTACCAGCCAATCAACTTGAGGAGCCTCCTATTTTCTGGGAGGAGACAGGAAGGAGGAAAGGGAGCCTACGCGGAGAGCTCTCATGCTTTTGGGTTCCTGACTTGATGGTGGTGGTGGTGGCAGAGGACTTCACAGGAAATTTGAGGAAAGATAGGAATGCCAGGCTGTTGGAATTCTGTTCTCAATCTTTTTCTTTCTATTTTCCAATAAACCCTTAAAAACCTAAACTTGTTTTATCAGTGATTTTAGTCAATTTCCCCCCAAACTGGGGGAACAGATTAGAATCCACATTTAGAGTCTTAAATTACACAGTTTGGCTGACCACAAAGAGGAAAAGCAGATCCTCAATCTTCTGATCAAGTTTGGTAAGAATTTTTTTTTTCCTTTTTCCTTCCTTATTTGCACATGTTCCTGTCTCTTTAAATTGGGTTTCTCCTTAACAGCTAAGTACCTAGGTTGAGTATATATTTTAATCCTTAAGTACTCTTAGCCTCCTATTTTCAAGCCTTGCTCCCTTTTACAAAATGGACAGGGAATTGCGGAACCAAAGAGGACTAAGCCTCTTCCCCTGGCTTTTCACCAGGATTGACCTTCTGTTTAAGTTTGGTCCTTATGAATTCGAATGTTCTATTCCTATTTTAATTTTAATTTTAATTTTTACTTTTGTTTGTGTCATAGCATGGAAATTTTTGAATTACAAAAAGGGGGTGTAAGATAATACATTTTATATCATTCATGACTCCCCCTTTGGGAAAATAATTGCAGCTTGGGACACTTACAAACTACCAATTCAGCCAGGCATGACAAAAGCAAGGCTTATCAAACTGTGTTTTATGTGGCATAAGAAATATTCCAGCTTATTGGGAAACAAATGGTTAGAGAATGGATCTTTTGATCACTTAACACTGAAAACTCTACAAATGATCCTTCATTTTGAGTCCCCCAAAGATGTAACTTATTGGAACCTCTGGAATGTAGCAAGTGAGGAATTGACTGAAAAGGGAGAAAAGGAGGACGGCTTTGGGCCTGAATGTGAATGTAAATCTGCTTCTCAGGCTGACACATCAACAAAGGAAACAAAAAAGAAAAAAAAAGAGAAAATTCATGTTTAGAGGAAACAGAAAGAATAAAGATCCTCCCCCTTCATGAGATCCCCTCCCATAGTAAGGATGATGTTGTAGTAAGTCTTAGAAGATATATACCATTCAGCTGCAAAAATTTAGGTATATGGAAACGAGAAATTCCTAAATTTGATGAGGACCCCACAGGGGTTATTGGCCATTTTAGGACAATCTTCAGAGGATATCAGCCCACTTGGAATGATGTTAATGAGCTTATGGAAGCAATATTATCCCCAGGGGAAAGAGCAGCAGACATAATAGCTGCAGCCAATGGCCTGGAAGCCACAGGAAAGGTTGACATTGAATGGCCTATTGAAGATCCTGAATGGAACCCCAATGACCCTAGGCATTTTGATCTGTTAAAAGAGGTGAGAGACACATTGCTGAAGGCAATGGAATCCTGTGCTAGAAGGACTGATAATTGGGAAAAATTTATAGATACAGTTCAGAGTCCTGATGAGAAACCTAATAGATTCTATGATAGGTTGTGTAAGCATGCTAAGCAACATGCTGGGCTAGACCCATTGAATCCTGGAGATTCCCATATTATCTGCTCTTATTTTGTATACCAGTCCTTGCCAGAAATTCAAAAATACTTTAAAAGGCAGTGTCCAGATTGGAATAAGTTGAGTCCTGACAGACTTAAAGAAATAGCAACATATATTTACGAAGGAAATGAGAGGGAGGAAAAGAACAGACAAGGCATTTTAGCTCCAGTACAGGAAATAACGAAGCAGTGAAGCTGGGCAGTTGAGAACCACTACCAACCCCAGAATCATTGCCAACCCCAGAATCATTACCAACCCCAGAATCAATATCAAACCCCTAAATTTTGTCAGTACTGCCATAAACAAGGACATTTTATACGATTCTGTAGAATTTTGAAATGAGACATGAACAAAAATAGATATAATTCCTATCAGAGGAATACAGATGGGCAGAACCAAAACAGATATAGATCTTTTCATGGGGGTGCAGGACGAAGACAAAACAGACCTTTTCAGAGAGACACAGGTGGGCAAAACAAAAACAGTTACAGGCACTCTCAAAGGGGTGCAGAACAGAGAGATATAGAAGATTGATGGTGTATGGGGGGGAAAGGAAAGAAGATTTTATATTCCCAGACCCTGAACTTTTTAGCCCTCTTGTGCCAGTACATTCACCTCCCCAAAATAATGAACCCCACATAACCCTTAGGGTTGGAAATACTTATTATGATTGCTTATTAGATACAGGAGCCTCAAGATCAGTCCTAGTGAGAAAACCTGACCCTGAATGTACACCTATTGGATCTCTAAATGTAGTGGGTGTTTCAGGAAAAGCCCAGTCCGTTGCAAAATTAACCCCTCGCAAGGTGAATTGGGGTCCATTAACAGTAGAACATTCATTCGTACTTATGCCTGACTCTCCTGCAAACCTATTAGGCCGTGACCTCCTTTGTAAACTCAGAGCAACCATATCTTGTTCTCCAGATGGTAGCATTTCTCTGGAGGTGCCAGAGGACACAGTCCACTTACTGCCAATTTTGATTTCAGACAGTCAGGGAACAGTGGAGAACACATTTGAAATCCCTTCTGATATTCCTGAGTCCCTATGGGCTTCCTCCTCTACTGACGTAGGCCTCCTAAAATCTACTGTACCTGTTATCATTAAGACCAAAGGTGGCCCAGCACCATCCATTCCACAATATCCATTGTCTAAAGAAGCCATAGAAGGGATCACCCCTATAATTGAGGCTTTGAAAAGCCAGGGTATTATTATTCCATGTCATCACTCTCCATGCAATACTCCCATTTTGCCAGTCAAAAAACCCAAGCCTGGGCCAGATGGTAAACCTGTTTATCATTTTGTGCAAGATCTTAGAGCAATTAATAATTATGTTATCCCTAGACATGCTATAGTGGCTTCCCCTTCTACCATAATTTCTTCCATTCCCTGTGAATCTACATGCTTCACAGTGGTAGACCTCAGCTCTGCCTTTTTCTCCATACCAGTACATGAGGACTTCCAATATTTATTTGCTTTTACCTGGAAAAATAGACAGTGGACCTGGACTAGACTCCCACAGGGATTTGTAGACAGTCCTACATTATTTTCCCAAATTTTACAGCAGGATCTGGCCTCCATTACCTTTAAAGGCTCCACACTAGTACAATATGTTGATGACTTACTTTTAGCCTCCCCTAATGCTGAAATTTGTCAGGAAGATAGCTGTCACTTACTACTAGAGCTGCACAAGAGAGGCCACAAGGTGTCCAAGTCAAAGGTACAATGGCGTTTGCCCCAGGTGGAATATTTAGGATTTATTCTGGCTGCTGGAACTCGCTCTGTCTCTTCTAAGCGAGTCCAGGCCATTCAACAACTTTCTGCCCCCTCTACTAAGAAGCAATTAAGAGCCATTCTGGGAGCAGCTGGGTACTGTAGACAATGGAGACCCTCTTTTGGTGAAATTACTAAACCTCTCATAGCTCTAACAAAAAGTTCTGTCCCAGACATTTTACAGTTGGATCCCCAGCATCTCTCAGCCATAAAAGAATTAAAACGGGCCTTGTTATCAGCACCTGCCCTAGGACTACCAGATTATAGTAAGCCTTTCACTCTCTTTGTGCATGAACAAAGGGGGGTGGCTTCTGGAGTTCTGACTCAATCACTGGGGCCTAACCAACACCCGATAGCCTACTATTCAACCCAGCTGGACCCTGTAGCGGCTGGAGCACCACCTTGCCTTAGGGCAGTGGTGGCCACAGCCCTTTTGGTAGAAAAAGCCTCTGATTTGGTCCTAGGTAACCCTCTAACGGTGCAATGCCCTCACGAAGTGGAGGCTCTCTTACTACGTCACAGGACACAAGCCTTTTCAGATCAAAGGCTGGCTAAGTATGAAATAACCCTGTTAGGTAATGAGAATATCACTCTAAAATGCTGCACAGTTCTCAACCCAGCAATGCTACTCCCTAACTTACCATTATCGGGGGAGCCATTGCATGACTGTGCTACTTTAGTTGATATGGCTGAAAAACCCCGTGATGATCTTTTTGATACACCTTTAGAAAACCCTGATCTTGTCCTCTATACAGATGGTTCCTCATTTATGAGAGAGGGGACCCGTTTCACTGGAGCTGCTGTAGTTTCTGATTATGACACCCTCTGGGCAGCTTCTCTGCCTTCCCATTTTAGTGCACAGGCTGCTGAACTTGTGGCTCTTACACAGGCCTGTAATATAGCCAAAGGTAAGAGTGCCACCATTTTTACTGACTCGAAATATGGCTTTGGCATATGCCACTTTATTGCTATGATTTGGCATCAACGAGGCTTCCTAACATCCTCGGGCAAGGCTATTTCCAATGGGGACCTTATCAAAGACCTCTTGGTGCCCTGAAACTGCCTTCTTCCCTAGCCATCGTACATTGCCCTGCCCACACAGGGAATAGTGATCCTGTTTCAAAGGGGAATGCACGAGCTGATTCTGCAGCCAAGCTTGCTGCATTAGAAGCTCCTGAACATGTATTTAACCTTTCACCTTCTGAGGATATTCCTTCTAATCTAACCTATGATGATTCTGAAGTAGAAAAGTGGAAAAAGAAATTTAAGGCTAAACAGATCAACGGCATCTGGGTGTCTCCGGAAGGTAAGCCACTTTTTCTTCCCCAGAAATTCTACCACCAGGTATGCCTCTCTGTTCACAGAAAAGGCCATTTTGGTACACAAGGCATTGTAGACTCTATTAAGAGAACCTGGATAGCACCAGGTGTGACTAATACAGCATCTCGAATCTGCTCGGGCTGCTCCACATGTCAATCTTATAATCAGTATGCTTTTAAAGCCAAAGTTTATGGAGGGCGTCCTCTAGCATATACACCTTTTGAGCACTTACAAATTGATTATATTACTATGCCAAAAGCAGGACATTATAAATTTTGCCTTGTTATAGTTGATCAACTCACTCGGTGGGTGGAGGCATTTCCCAGCCCCCCGAGCCACAGCTACCTTTGTTGCCAAAATTCTTCTTAAAAGAGATAGTACCTCATTTTGGTCCACCAGCCCGCATCGATTCTGACAAAGGCACACATTTTACTGATTCGATTTTATCCCAAATCTACTCTTTCTTGGGAGTAACTCCAAAATTCCACATGCCCTACCATCCACAAATATCAGGCCAAGTTGAACGTATGAATAAAGAGCTTAAGAGTATGATTGGCAAATTATGTACTGAAACCTATTTGAAACGGCCTGATGTTCTACCATTGGCATTATTCTATCTATGCAGTAGACCAAGAGGAGAACTTCATATATCTCCTTATGAAATGCTTTTTGGTCACCCTCCTATCCAAGCTAAAACTTTTTCCCCAGTTTATACATCACTGGTGGGAGGTGATACTTCTGTTGCCTCCTATATACAGGAATTACAGACCAGGCTACGTGAACTCCATGAGGCAGGAGCTGTGGTCCAGGCAGGCCCATTAGACTTTTCATTGCACAGCCTCAACCCAGGAGATAAAATATATGTAAAGAATTTTCAGAGAACCAGTGGAACACAACCTCCCTGGGAAGGACCTTTTCAGGTATTATTGACAACTCCTACTGACATTAAAATTGGTGAAAAAGACTCATGGATTCATTGCTCTCATGTAAAGCCTGCACCATTCATAGGTAAAGAGATTTCAGATAAAACTGAAGTAGACAATAAAACGCAAAAAACCCTAATGATAGCAACTGTTAAAGAGCAAAGAGAGCCCAGAGGAAATAGGCAGTTCCCATTTGATAGTCCCACTGATCAGTTAAATGCTTTGGGACTCAGTCTTCCTAAAGTATTGGGAGATGGAAATTGCCTTTTTAGGGCTTTAGCAGACCAGCTAGAAGGTCACTGTAGGAATCATCTCAGACACAGACAAGAAGCTATTTCTTATATGATTAGAATCCACATTTAGAATCTTAAATTACACAGCCTTCTTGGAAGAGCTTAAAAAGCATTTTAAAAATCAATTGAGAGAGGTAGAAGAAAAAATGGGGAGAGAAATGAAAGCAACACAAGAAAATTATTTTTTTTGCCCTTTTTTTTTTTGGCAGGGCAATGAGGGTTAAGTGACTTGCCCAGGGTCACACAGCTAGTAAGTGTCAAGTGTCTGAGGCTGGATTTGAACTCAGGTACTCCTGAATCCAGGGTCAGTGCTTCATCCACTGCACCACCTAGCTGCCCCAACACAAGAAAATTATGAGAAAAGAATCAGAAGCTTGGAAAAAGAAGCACATTCCTTAAAAAATTCATTTGACCAAATGAAAAGGAGGTGCAAAAACTTTCTGAAGAAAACAATGCCTTAAAAATTTGAATTGGACAGATGGAAGCTAATGACTCCATGAGACACCAGGAATCAGTCAAACAGAATCAAAAGAATGAAAAAAATAGAAGAATATGTGAAATACCTCACTGGAAAGACAACTGACCTGGAAAATAGATCCAGGAGAGACAAATTGAGAATTATTGAACTACTTGAAAGCCATGATCAGAAATAGAGTCTAGACACCATATTCCAGGAAATTATCAAGGAGAACTGCCCTGATGTTATAGAATGAATGGATAAAATTGTCATTGAAAGTGTGATAAAATAATGGGATTTGGCAGACACCCAGGGGTCCCACCTGAGGATTGATTTAGAATTGTTTGAATTGGGTGAGACTGAGGAACTGACTAAGTACCTACTTAAGGGTGATTGGATGAAGAACACACCTGGCTGGCCCTGAGTGACATGTTGTTCTCAGAGGCGGTGTACTACTGACATCAGGAAGAGACCACTCTTGACCAATCAGCTTGAAGGACCTCCCCTTTCCGGGAGAGGGAGTGGAACTAGGAAATGGAGGCTCACTGGCTAAAGTGGTCTCTTTTCATGGAGGAACTGGCATGTCAGGAGACAGGAGAAAAAGAAGGATCTCAAGGATCTCCCAGGTCATCCAGGACTTTTGGCAGGGTGAGGGATTTCACATGGGCTGCTAGGAAAAGAAGTTTGTTTTTTTCTCTCTGGCTATACCAAATATATCCAAGCTAGCATTTTCGATGCTATAAGGAATCTGTTCTCTCTCTCTTCACTAACTTACAATATATTTTAATAAATCCTTAAAAGCCTAAACACTTGCTGAATTTATCAGTGACTTTAGCCAGCTTCCCCCCGCCCAAAACTGAGGGGGGAGCACATTAGAACCCACATTTAGATTTTAAACAACACAAAGGAATCCACCAATCACCTCCTGAAAGAGAACCCAAAAGGAAAACTCCAAGGAATATCATGGCCAAATTCCCGAATTATCAGATGAAGGAGAAAATACTCCAAACAGCCAAAAAAAAAAAAAAAAAGCCAATTTAAATATCATGGAGCCATAGTCAGGATTGCACAGGACCTGGCAGCTTCAACATTAAAGGATCACAAGGCTTGGAATAATGATATTCCAGAAGGCAAAGGAACTTGGATTGCAACCAAGAATGAACTACACAGCAGAACTGAGCATTCTCTTTCAGGGAAAAAGATGGACATTCAATGAAATAGGGAAGTTTCCAAGTTTCCTGATGAAAAGACAGAACTGAATAGAAAATTTGATCTTAACATACAAGACTCAAGAGCAGTTTAAGAAAGTAAACGGGGGGGGGGGGGAAGTTATTTAATATGGTTAAACTGTCTTGAGGCAGCTAGGTGGCGCAGTGGCTAAAGCACCGGCCCTGGAGTCAGGAGTTCCTGAGTTCAAATCCGGTCTCAAACACTTGACACTTACTAGCTGTGTGACCCTGGGCAAGTCACTTAACCCCCATTGCCCTGCAAAAAAATAAAATTAAAATTAAATAAATAAACTGTCTTACATCCCTACATGGGAAGATAATACTTATAACTCTTGAGAACTGTACCTCTATTTGGACAGACAGAAGGATTATACATAGAATGTATAAATATAAATTATCTTTGATGTGATGATATTTAAAAAAATTAAGGGGTGAAAAAAAGGAGTTTATGGGGAGAAGAGGAAAGGGGAGGTGGAACGGGGTTAATTACATCATATGAAGAGGTACAAAAAACCTATTACAATAGAGGTGAAGAAGGGAGAGGTGAGCATTGTTTCAACCTTACTCTCATCAGACTTGGTTCAAAGAAGGAATAATATATGTATTCATTGAGATAAATAAATTTAGCTTATTCTTTATGGAAGTAAAAGAATAAGGGGAAAACAGGGGTGCTGATAGAAGGGGGGCAGAAGCAGGGGAGAAAAGAGTAAAGAAAAGGTAGGGGGCTCATAAAAGGGAGAGAAGATTGGGTGAGGCCGGGATAAGAAGAAACACATTTGAATCAGAAAGACACATTGTTAAAATTGGGGGTAGAGAAGAATCTATTATGCTTCAGCCTAGGAGAAAAAGGCAGAGGTAACAATGACAGTCTCAGACTAAGCAAAAACAAAAGTAGACCTAATAAAAAGAGATAAACAGAGAAACGATATTTTGCTAAGAGGTACCTTAGACAATGAAATACTACCAATACTAAACATATATCCACCAAAAGGCAGAGCATCCAAATTCTTTTTTATTTCTTTTTTTTTTTTTGGGGGGGGAGTAGGCAATCAGGGTTAAGTGACTTTTCCAGGATCACCTAGCTAGTAAATGTCTGAAATCATATTTGAACACAGGTCTTTCTGACTCTAGTGTCATTACTCTATCCATCACACTACCTTAGTGCTCCCAAGCATCCAAATTCTAAAAGGAAAATGTAAATGACTTACAGGAGGAAATAAACCATGCTGGTGGGGGACCTCAACTTTCCCCTCTTAGAGCTAAATAAACTGAACCATAAAATGAGTAAGAAAGAAGTTAAAGAGATAAATAGAATTTTGGAAAAGGTAAGCATGATAGATCTCTGGAGAAAACTAAAAGGGAATAGAAAAGAGTATACTTTTTTTTCAGCTGTACATGGCACCCTCACAAATAATGATCATGTTTTAGGGCATAAAAACCTTAGAGAAATGCAGAAAAGCAGAAATATTAAAAGCACCCTTTCCAGACCATAATGCAATAAAAAATTCAATAAAGGACCTTGGAATCATAGATTGAAAATTAAGTGAAAAAGAATTTGAAAACTAATTATTAATTATTAAAAAGAAAGAAAAAACTTTTGACAAAATACAAGACATCCTTATTGAAAAAAAAACAACACACTAGAAAGCATAAGAATCAATGGAGCTTTCCTTAAAATGATAGGTAGTATCTACCTAAAACCAAGACCAAGTATTATCTCTAATTGGAATAAACTAGAATAAACTTCCCAGTAAGATAACTATTCTAATCCTAAAGAATGAGTGGGTCAAAGAACAAATCATACAAATAAACATAAATATCTTTAAAGATAATGACAACATCAAGATAACATACCAAAATTTATGAGATTCAGGCAAATCAGTATTTAGGGGAAATACATATTTCTAAATAAATTTATCCAAAAAAAATGCAAAAAAGGTGATCAATGAATTGGGAATGCAATTTTTAAAAAACTATAAAAAGGACAGGTTAAAAAAAACAGTTAAATAACAAATTGGAAAGCCTAAAAATCAAAAAATAGATTAACAAAATTGAAAGTTTAAAAAAAAATTGAATTCATAAATAAAACTAGGGGCTGGTTTTATGGGGGGGGAGCAATAAAATAGACAAACCATTGATTAATTTGATTTTAAAAGAAGAAAGGAAATCAAATTACTAGTATTAACAAGAAAAGGGTGAATGCACCACCAATGAAGATGAAATTTAAGCAACTATTAGGATCCAATTTGCCAAATTATATGTCAATGAATAAGACCAAATGAAATGGATGAATATTTATCAAAAATATAAATTTCCCAGATTAATGGAAGAAGTAGAATGTTTAAATAATCCCATCTTAGAAAAAGAAATTGAACAAGCCATCTATGAACTTCCTAAGAAAAAATCCCCAAGACCAGATGGATTCGCAAGTGAATTCTACCAAATAGTTAAAGAACAATTAATTCTAATAATATAAAAATCATTTGGAAAAAATAGGTAAAGAAAACTATAGACCAATTTCACTAATGAATATATTGATGCAAAAGTTTTAAATAAAATACTAGCAAGGATATTATAACAGTATATCACAAATATCATACACTTAGACCAGGTGAGCTTTATATAAGGAAGGCAGGGCTGGTTCAATATTAGGAAAACAATAAGCATAATTGACCTTATCACTAACAAAAATGACAAAAAATCATATGATCATCTCAATAATTGTTTAAAAAAAACTTTTGACAAAATACAAAACATTCCTATTGAGAAAAAAAAAAACACCAGAAAGCATAAGAATCAATGAAGCTTTCCTTAAAATGATAGGCAGTATCTATCTAAAACCAAGACCAAGCACTATCTCTATTGGGAATAAACTACAATAAACTTCCCAGTAAGATAAGTGTGTGAAGCAGGGATAACCATTATCACCACTATTATTAAGTATCATACGAGAAATTCTAGCTATAGCAAAAAGATAAGAAAAAAGAAATTGAAGGAACAGGAATGGCCAATGGGGAAACAAAACTATCACTTTTTGAAGATAATATAACGATATACTTAGAGAATCCTAAAAAATAAACTAAAAAACTAGCTGAAACAATGAACAACTTTAGCAAAGCTGCAGGATACAAAATAAACCCACATGAATCATCAGCAGTTCTATATATTATCAACAAAGTCCAGTAGGAAAAGATAGATAACTCTTATTTAAAATATTTGCATACAGTATAAAATATCTGCCAAAATAAGCCCAGGAACTACGTGAACATAATTCAGTGCCATACCAAAGAAACTACTGAAGAATTATTTTGTAGAACTAGAAAAAATGATAACAAACAAAATCCATATGGAAGAATGAAAGGTCAAGAATACCAAAGGAATCAATGAAAAAATGTGAAGGAAGGTGACCTATGTCACAAAAATTTCTAAGTCCAACAAAGAAAAGAAACAGCAAAGTCTCCAAGTTGTAGAAAATAGGTTTATTGAGAGAGGGTCTATCTTACAATCAAGCCGGTATCAGGTCTAGGACTTGAAGACCCTGAGCATTGCCAGTCTAAGATTTTTGTACCCATATGAAGCTTAAATGCTTATATACCTTACTATTTTTAGATAAACTCCTCCCATCTTACAGTCCACCAAGACACACAAAGTCAATCAAAATACTTTATGCCTGGGCATCCAGTTGACAAACGAACAGTCAATTTTCTTGACATACTGTTGTGAAAATGGGACAGTCTAACTTTAATTTGTCTAAAAAGACATATTCACAGAATCAAACAATTGTGAAATTGTCTACAATAAGTAATTCATATCTATATTGTCAAGGTTGAAGTCAATCTTGTGTTTACCTAACAGCATTTTATAAGTACTTCTCTCTTATTTGCTCTATAAGAAATACTTAAACAAGTTAAATCACAATTTATATACTATATGCTGATTATTAAATACTGGTTAGATTACTTATACCTAATAAACAAATCACATATCTAAGGGTTGGGGAAAATCTCACTCACACTTTAGCAGTATCAGATTTCAAAGTGGTGATCATGAGAACAATGTGGTATTGGCTAAGGAATGGAATGGTTAGGTATACAATACAAAGTAGTAAATGACCATATTAATCTAGTGTTTTATAAACCCAAAGATCCAAGCTTTGGGAACAAGAACTCACTAATAAAAATTGCTGAGAAAACTGTAAAGGGGTTTGGCAGAAGTTAGATATAGACCAACATCTCACACTATACTCTAAGATAAGGTCAAAATGGGTACATAGTTTAGACATAGAAGATGATATAGCCAAACTAAATAAGCATGGAAAATTTTGCCTGTAAGATGTATGGATGGGGCGGCTAGGTGGCACAGTGGATAAAGCACTGGCCCTGGATTCAGGAGTACCTGAGTTCAAATCCTGCCTCAGACACTTGACACTTGACACTTACTAGCTGTGTGACCCTGGGCAAGTCACTTAACCCCCATTGCCCCACCAAAAAAAAAAAAAAAAAGATGTATGGATAAGGAAAGATTTTCTGACCAAACAAGAGATAAGAGATAGGGAGGATCACAGAAAATATAATGGATACTTTTGATTACGTGAAATTAAAAAGGTTCTGTACCAAAAAAACCCAATGCCCAAAAAAAAAAAATGCAGACAAAATGAGGAAAGCAGGAAATGGGAGAAATTATAGCACATTTCTCTGATAAAGGCCTCATTTCTCAAAAATTTAGGGAATTGAGTCAAAATTTTATAATAAGAGCCATTCCCCAATTGATAAATGGTCAAGGATATGAACAGTTTTTGGAAGAAGAAATCAAAGCTATCTATAATCATATGAAAAAATGTTCTAAATTGCTATTGATTGGAGAAATGCAAATTAAAACAATTTTGAGGTTTTGCCTCACACATATCAGATTGGTTAACATGATAGAAAAGGAAAATGAAAAATACTAAAGGGGAGTTGGAAAAATTGGAACTAATGCACTAATAATGCATTAATAAGCACTAATACATTGTTGGTGGAGCTGCGGACTAATGCAACCATTCTAGAGAACAATTTTGTACTATGACCCAAAAAGGCTATAAAACTGCATACCCTTTGACTCAGCAATATCACTACTAGGTCTATATCCCAAAGAAATAAAAAAAATAATAAAAAGGAAAATGAACTATATGTACAAACATATCTATAGTAATTCCTTTTGTGGTGACAAAAAAATTGGAAACTGAGGGGATGTCTATAAATTGGTGAATAGCTGAACAAATTATCATATATGATTTTGATGTAATGCTATTCTGCTGTAATAAATGATGAACAGGATAATTTCAGGAAGACTTATATGGACTGATGCAATGCAAAGTGAGCAGAACCAGAAGAACGTTGTACACAGTAATGGCAATATTTTAACAATAATCAACTAACTATGTCACTTAGCTACTCTAATAATATAATGATCCAAGATAATTCCAAAGGCCTCATGATGAAAAATATCATCTACCTCTAGAGAGAGAATTGATGAACTCTAATTGCAGATTGAAGTGTGTATATATTTGTTTTCTTTATTTTTCTTGGGGTTTTTTGCAACATGGCTAATATGGAAAATATTTTCCTGATTTCATATATATAATTGTTATGTTTCTTGCCTTCTCAATGGGTCAATGAGGGACAGGAGGGTAAAAGAGAATTTAAAACTCAAAGGTTTTTATTTTTAAGAATGTAAAAAATAAATAAATAATACAATTTTAAAAGATACTCCTTTTACTTCATAAACAGTATGAACTAGGCAAATTGGCCCTCTTCTTTCCTCTAATATAAATCATTTCACTTCCTCTCTCTGTACCTTTACTCATTCTGTTTACCATGTCTGGAATTTACTCCTTCCTCATGTCTACATCTGTGGGCCTTAGTCCCCTGCAAAACTCAGTTTAGGCAATACCTCTTGTATGAGCCCTTCCCTGATCCTCCTCCCCAATTGTTAATATCCCCACCTTGAAATTATTTTTATTTATTCTTGTGTGTTTACATATTTTCCCCTAAGATAAAATATAATCTTTTTGAGGACAGGGACTGTTTCCTATTTCTCTTTATATCCCTAGTGCCTAGCACAGCTTCTGGTACAAAGTAGGCTCAATAAATAATTGTTGATTAGTTAATTGATTAGTTACATTGAACTTAAATCTGACTCTGCAACTTAGATCTATGATACTTAAATGTACCCTCTAGGGCCAAGTAGAATGTCTAATCCCTCTTCTATATAGCAACCTTTCAAATACTTAAAGATATTTATCATGTCTTAAGTTAATCTTCTTTTCTCCAGCTAAAAATCTTCATTTACTTCAACTGACCTTCATATACCATGTTCTCAAAAATTTTGAACATCCTGGTTACCTTCCTCTGGATTCTGCAACTTATTAATATCCTTCTTAAAATATGGTGCTAAAAAGTGAATTTAAAACTTCATTTGTGGTTTGAAGAGAGTAAAGAACAGCAGAACTGTAGCATTCCCTTATTATAGATACTTTTCTCAATACAAATGTTAATATAATTACGGTTTTTTAAAATATTTTTATGTTTTTGTTTTTGCCTGCCATATGAAGCTTTCAACTCTTATTGAAACTCTTGCTAACTACTAAAATTCCCAGATCTTTTTCAAATGGACTTTTTTATGCACCCACATCTCTGTCATATCATATTTTTCAAGATGAAATGTTTTGCTGAACCCCCCTTTTCCAGCAGGAAGATATTTTTTGCCTAAAGACTAGTATTTATCATCTAGAACCAAAGGACTCCCACCCCTACATGGTGTTCAAGGAACTCTGACAAATTCTTACTAAACAGATTTTCTTTTTTAATGTTCCTTATCCATTCACTAAAACATCTGTTATGATAACACTTCCTCAGGAAAGACACTCTTGCAGTTTCCAAGATTGCAGCTTATCTTATTACATTTTAAATTGATTCCTTCCTTTTTAAGGAGATATCCTACATTTCTTGCTGGCATTCAAGAAGGACATTTCCTTTATCAGCAGTACATATACATTCTATGTTGATTTTTAGCTTCAATTTTGGTAGGTGGCATTCCTGATTTGTCCCCAAAAAAGAGAACACATTTTACTTAGGTTCAGCAGCCATCAGTATTGATTGCATCCTATAACAAGACGTCTTAAACTTTTTCCATTCATGACCCCTTTTCATCCAAGAAGTTTTTACATGACCCTGGGTATATAGGTATATAAAATAGGTATATATAACCTTTTACTGTTGCCAAATTTTTCATGACCCTCACATACACTTAAATGACCTCTTACAGAGTTGTGATCCACAGTTTAAGAAACTTTGTTCTATAAGAGAACGATATTCGGGCAGCTAGGTGGTGCAGTAGATAGAGCACTGGCCCTGGAGTCAGGACTACCTGAGTTCAAATCTGGCCTCAGACACTTAACACTTACTAGTTGTGTGACCCTGGGCAAGTCACTTAAACCAATTGCCTCACTAAAAAAAAAAGAGAGAGAGAGAAAGAACCACATTCACTTCCTTTTTCTTTGAAACTGAATTTTTATCCCTTCTTGGAGAAGCAAGTTGTGTGGTATGGTGAAAAGACTGCTGAATTTTGAGTCAGAGTCTGTGGAATCAAATCCTGGTTCTTCCATCAAACTAACTGGTATTTATTACCCATGTTAATTATTATGAGTCACTTGTACTCAGTTCTTCATTTGTGAAATGAAGAGGTTGGATCAATATAATAGAAATGATAATACTACCTAGATTAATTTACTTATTCAGTGCCATTCAAATTGAAATACAAAAAGTTTTTATATATAAATTTAATTTACTTATTCAATGCCATACCAATTGCATTATAAAAATATTTATATGTAAATTTATAAAACTAGAAAAAATGATAATGAAATTAATCTAGAGGAATATAAGATTAGGAATCTGAAAGGAGATAATAGGGATAAAAATAGAAAGGAAGTATAGCAATACCAGATCTCAAACTATAAACAAAGCAGTAATCATCAACTATTTGGTACTGGTTAAGAAATAGGCAAGTTGATCAGTGAACAGTGAACAGTGATCAATGAACATTATGTACATGATACCCCTCAGCAAACAAATTTAATAGCCTAGTGTTTCATAAATCCAAAGAACCCAGCTACTAGTTTAAAAGTTCACTTTTTTACAACTTTGGGAAAATTGGACAACAGTATTTCAGAAATTAGTTTTAGGTCAATAGCTCATTACATATGCCAAGATAAGTGCCAAATAAATATATGACCTAGATATAAAAGGTCACAAGAGATTAAAGGAGATAAAATGGATAATATTGATTACATAAATTGAAAGTTTTTTGAATAGACAAAATCAATGAAGCTAAAATTAGTCAGGAAACAGTTAATGAGTAGGAAAAATTGTATTGTGTTTCTCTGGCAAAGGTCTAATTTCCAAGATATATGAGAGACTGGTTCTAATTTATAATAAGGGAGATTTACCAATTGATAAGTAGGTAAAGGATATGAACAAGAAGTTGTCAAGGTAAGAAATCTAAGCTATCTAGAGCCATGTAAAAATGCTCCACTAATAAATAATAAGAGAGGAAATTAAAGAATTTTCACCTCATGCTCATGAGGTTGGAAAAACTGGCAAAAAGGAAAATGGCATATTGAAGGGGCTGCAGGAAAATAGGCACATTGCTGAATTGTTCACAAAACAAAAAAAAAAATGGTACAAACATTCTGAAAAGCAAAAGAAGAATTATGCCCCCAGAGTTATTAAAGTGTGGATACCCTTCAACCCAATGATAGCACTAGGAGGCACACATACACACAAGTATTGAGACATCTGGTTTCTCATTGGTGGAGGGGGGAATGCTGAAGTGAGAGAGAGAAAGGTATTCTTGTGACATTATTTAAGCTAGATATCAGTGGGATGGGGAAGTACTCTTGTGAAACCTAACTAAGGTGACTTATGTTGAGTTGAAACTTAACTTCACAAAATGGTGGATAAAAGCAAAATGGAGTCATTAATTTGAATTTTTAATATATCAAAAATAAAAAGGTTCTCATCAATTGAGCATTGGCTGTGGGGTGGGTGGAGACAAGATGACAGAGGAGAGGCAGGAACTAACCTGGGCTCTCCCACATTCACCTCCAAACAACTTCAAAACAAGGTCTTGAATCTAATTCTGGAGAGTCAGAAGCAACAAAAGTCCAGGTGAAACAATTTTACAGGCCAATACAATTTAGGGGTCAGCAGGAAAAGTCTTTCACACTAGGATGGTGGCACCAGCAGCAGGCAGTTGCATCAGTGGTGGCAGCAGCTTTGGGAGCTCTCAGCCCACAAATGGTAAAGGAGTTGAACATGTGGTCAAAAAGAGATTGGGTGGGGGTGGGGGGGAAGGGCAGCTAGGTGGCGCAGTGGATAAAGTACTGGCCCTGGATTCCTGGATTCAGGAGGACCCAAGTTCAAATACAGCCTCAGACACTTGAGACCTACTAGCTGTGTGACCCTGGAGAAGTCACTTAACCCTCATTGCCCCACCAAAAAGAAAAAAGAAAAGGATTAGAGAGGACTGTTTGCTGATGCTGGGTTTAGAACTCAGTTGCATTGCTCATATATATTTCAGTGTTGCAGTACCAGGGTGAAGGAGAGCATGAACATTTAGGAACAGGGTCTCTGATCACAGTTTCAGGGTGAAGAAGAGTGTTTCTGGTAGCTCAAGAGGAAGTAGGGACCTTGGTCTCAATTCCAAGGCAGAAAAGAGCACTAGTGATTGAAGCTACAAGAGAACAGGGAGGCTGGTCACAATTCCAGGGCCAAAAGAAGTACTAGCACTTGTGGCTACAGAGGCACAAAGTCCTTTTCTGGATAAAAGCCAGAGGATAGGCCAGTAAAGCAGTCACCACACCTCACCTTATATCATACCACCTTGGAAGCATCAAAAAAATTACAGATTCCCAGAACTAGCTGTGAAAAGAACAGCATGAAAGATCTGAAACTTGGGACAGTGCTGCCTTCACTCCAGGAGAAAAGCCCAATTTTAACATAAAACTAAAAGTCAAGAAATAGGATAGAAAAAATATATAGAAAACAAACAAAAAAAAAATTTGACCATCAAAAGTTACTATAGTGACGAGACACAAACTCAAAGGAAGATAACAATGTGAAAATGGCTACAAGCAAAGACTGAAAGGAAAAAAATGTGAATTGCACACAAGCTCAACAAGAATTCCTGGAAGAGCTCAAAAAGGAGTTTCAAAATCAAATAAGATAGGTAGAAGAAAAATTGGGAAAAGAAATTAACTGGAAACTAAATAATCTATTCCTAAAGAATGAGTGGGTCAAAGAACAAATCATAGAAACAATCAATAATTTCTTTAAAAATAATGACAATGAGACAACATACCAAAATTTAAGAGATGCAGTCAAAGCAATACTTAAGGGGAAATGTATATCTCTAAAGACTTACATCAATAAAATAAAGAAAGAGCAGACTAATGAATTGGGCATGCAACCAGAAAAGTAAAAAAATAACAAATTAAAAAACCCCAGTTAAACACCAAATTAAAAATCCTGAAAATGAAAGGAGAGATTAATAAAATTTAACATAAGAGGGGACAGTTAGTTGGTGCATTGGATATAGCACTGGCCCTGGAGTCAGGAGGAACTGAATTCAAATCCAGGCCCAGACATTTACTATCTGTGTGACCCCAGGCAACTGACTTAACCCTGATTTCCTTAAAAACAAAAACCAAACAAAAAAAGAAAGACAGACAGAAAACCATTGAACTATTAAATAAAGTTAGGAGCTGGTTTTATGGGGAAGGGGGCAATAAAATAGATAAAGCATTAGCTAATTTAATTTAATTTAATTTAAATTTTATTTCAAAAAAAATAATAAAAAAAAAATTACCAGTATCAAAAATGAAATGGGTGAATTTACCACCAATGAAGATGTCTACGTGGCAAGACAAACCCAGGAGCTATATGAACACAATTACAAAACACTTCACACAAATCAAGTCAGATCTAAAAAATTGGAAAATTTTAAATTTATTATGGGTAGGCTAGGCCAATATAATAAAAGTGACTTATTTATTCAGCACCATACCTATCAAATTACCTAGAATGTATTTTATATAACCAGAGAAAAAAATAGCAAAATTCATCTAAAAAATTAAAAAGTGAAAAATATCAAGGAAATCAATGGGTAAAAAGTGAAGAAAGATGGCTTAGCAGTACCAGATCTCAAACATCATCAAAACATTCTGGTAATGACTAAGAAATAGAGTGGTGAATCAGTGGGATAAATAAGGTACCTAAGACATAGTAATAGAAATAGTTATCTAGTGTTTGATAAACCCAGAATGCAAGCTTTTGGGACAAGAACTCACTATTTGACAAAAAAAAAAAAAAAATGGTGAGAAAATGGGAAAGCAGTTTGGCAGAAACTATGTAAAAACCAACATCTACACCATATATCATATATATAAGGTCAAAATGGTTACATGATTTAGACAAAAAGGGTGATATCATGAGCAAATTAGATGAGTATTGAATATTTTACCTGTCAGATCTATGCAGAAGAGAAGAATATATTACCAAATAAGAGGTAGAGAGCTTTATGGAATGTAAAATGGATAATTTTGATTGCATCAAATTAAAATGGTTTTGCCCCCAAAAAACCGATGGAACCAAGATTAGAAAGAAAACAGGAAACTAGGAATAAATGTGGGGTTTCTTTTGTTGTTGTTTTTTTTAGTTTCTCTGAGGGGCAGCTAGGTGGCGCAGTGGATAAAGCAATGGCCCTGGATTCAGGAGGGCCTGAGTTCAAATATGGCCTCAGACAATTGACACTTACTAGCTTTGTGACCCTGGGCAAGTCACTTAACCCTCATTGCCTCACTCCACTCCCCCCAAAATATTTCTCTGATAAAGGACTCATTTGTCAAATACATAGAGAACTGAGTCAAATGTATAAGAATACAAGTCATTTCTCAATTGATACATGATCAAAGGATATGTATGAACAGGCAGTTTTCAAAAGAGGAAATCCAAACTATCTCTAGTCATATGAAAAAAATAATCTAAATATCTATTAATTAGAGAAATGCAAATTAAAACAACTCTGAGGTGCTACCTCATCCCTATCAGATTGGCTAATAAGATAGAAAAGGGAAATGATAAATGTTGGAGGGGAAGTAGAAAAATAGGGACACTAATGCATTGTTGATGGAGTTATAAACCGATCAAACTTTTTGGAGAGCAATTTGGACCTGCGCCCAAAGGGCTATAAAACTGTGCATACCTTTTAACCCAGCAATACCACTAGTAAGTCTATGTCACAAGGAGATTAAAGAAATAGGGACAGTATTTATAGATACACAAATATTTGTAGCCTCTCTTTTTGTGGTGGCAAAGAATTGTATTTTGAAGGGATGCCCATCAATTGGGGAATGGCTGAACAAGTTGCAGAAGATGATTTTGATGGAATGCTATTGTGCTATAGGAAAGGATGAGCAAAGTGAAATGAACAGAACCAGGAGAACATTATACACAGTAATAACAATATTGTATGATAATCAACTGTGAATGACAGCTATTCTCTGCGATACAAGTTCTACTTCCCCAGATGCTCTTCATATAAAATTTTGTTTTCATTCCTCAGCTTTTCCCCAATGTAGTATTTTGTTCATCTCAACCTCAAAAGGCAGTTTTCTCACATTGATATCATCTAATCATCATTTTTGTAAAGTGATTTACTTTGTAAAATATATTCCTGGACAAAACAAAGTTTAAGGAGGAATAATTAGCTGGACCTAGAGTCAGGAGATCAGATTTTGAATCCCTCCATTGACACTTAAAAACTGTGTGACCATAATCAAGTCACTTAATTTCTCTGTGTTTCAATGTCCTCTTCTTTTAAAGGAAGAGAATAATCTTTATACAAATATTTTGTAAATTTCATAGTGTCATACAACAGTGAGTTAACATTGGTTGTTTTATTCCTGCAGATGCTAGGTGGCATAGTGGAATGGTACAACAGGATGCAGGTGCATGAGGGCTGACAATCACCCAGGGGTTCCACATACTCACTCCATCTCACTGGCTCTCAAGTAACCTAGGTTTTTGTATATAGATTTTAATTTTACTGTCATACAATTAACTACTCTCCTTTCTCTCATCACAGTGGGTTGACCATCAAAAGGGTCTATTCAATGTGATCATTTTCTTAAATAATTTATTTAGATTAAATGAAAGGAAAAAGAAATAGAAGTATTATTCCCATGTAACATTAGACTGCATTCTGTTCAGTCCCTAGATCTCATCTCTCCCAGAGTAGAAAACCCTTTTTCCTTCCATAGTACTATCACCCTAAATATCTTCTGGCCTTTTGTGGGAAAACTTTTTGAGAAGACTGTCTATCATAGATTTCTCCATTTCCTCTTATCTCATCCTCTTCTTAAATTCTTTTTTGTTTTGTTTTGTTTTGGGGCAGGGCAATGAGGGTTAAGTGACTTACCCAGGGTCACACAGCTAGTAAGTGTCAAATGTCTGAGGTCAGATTTTAACTCAGGTCCTCCTGAATCCAAGGCTGGTGCTTTATCCACTGTGCCACCTAGCTGCCCCCTTAAATTCCTACAGTACAGCTTCTGACCTTATTATTCCATCAAAACTGTTCTCTCCAAAGTTACCAATGATATCCTAATTGCACAATCCAATGGCCTTTTCTCAGTTCTCATTCTTCTTGACCCCTTTGTCTCCTTTGAAACTGTTCTCATTGATACTCTCTTTAAGAGTTTTCAGGACCCCACTCTCTCCTGGTTCTCCTCTTCCCTATCTGATCACTTCTCAGTCTCCTTTGCTAGATCCTTATCTAGGCTATGTGCTCTAATGGAGCACTTCAACCTGAGGTGTCCCTCAGGGTTCTGACCTGGGTCTTCTTCTCTTCTGACTCTATTATACAACTTCACTTAGTGATCTTATCTGCTCCCATGGATTTAATTATTATCTTTATGCAGATGATTCTCAAATCTGCCAATCCAGCCCTGATCTCTCCTATGTACCAGGGGGAAATAGTCCTACCTGTCTTGTCTACCTACTCTCTTCTCTACCTGTTAAATAGGAGATGGATACCTACAGTTAATTCAAGACTTGTTTAGAAAGCCTTTCAGACATCTCTGACTGGATGTCCAGTAAACATCTCAAATTCAATGGATCTAAAACTGAACTCCGTATCTTTCTCCTAAATCCCCCCACCTTCCAAATTCCCTATTATTGTTGAGGGTCCCACCACCCTCCCAGACTCGCAGGATGGCAACTTAGATGTCATCCCCTGCTCCTCACCATCTCTCACACCTGTGAGTGAGATTTTCCCCACCCCTTAAATATAAGAGATTTAGCTGTGGCAATAATAAGTATAATATGAGACCAGTGGTGATTCAATATATTTAAGTATACTCTAGTTTCTTATGTCATGTAACCTGTTTCTCTTAATACACGATTTATTTCAACCTAGTTTTTCATATGGGTCGTGTACCAGCTTTATTGTAATGTCCTTTTTTAAAAGGTACATTGTGGTACATTGTGGTATCTTCTAAGCTGAAGGAACCAATCAGCATTGAGACTCATGACAATGTTACTTTAGAAAGATAATGTTTGTAAAATTGTTAGGCTGTGTCTCATTTGTGTGGAGCTGGCAAGCCTCCAGGCAAGATGAGGCACCCCTGAAGCTCATGTTTATGTTTAAATGTATTCTTTTTTCTGTACCATCTGCAATATGCTCTAAAAGGGTTGGTCCTAAAGGGAATTTTGAGTATCATTAGATTGGTATAAATAACATCTACTGGTACTGCTTGGGGTCTTTGGGTCCTAGACCTGAGTCCAGCTTTATTGTGAGACAGATATCCTCTCTCAATAAACCTATTTTCCACAGCTTAGAGACTTTGCTGTTTCTTTACTTTGTCGTACTTAAAATTTTCACGACACACCCCATATCCCATCTGTTGCCAAGACCTGTCAATTTCACATTTGTAATATTTCTTTAATATGCCCCTTTCTCTCCTCAGACACTGACTCAACTCTGGTATGAGCCCATATCACCTCATGTCTGTACTATTTTAATAGCCTGATGATTGGGCTGCCTGACACAAGTCCCTAGTTCCCTCCTGTCTATCCTTTATGCAGCTGCCAAAGGAATTTCCCTAAAACATAGGCTGTACCATGTTACTACTGTATGGAGCAAACTGCCTCAGTTTACCCAAATAACTCGAGGAGACCACCAAGTCAAGCAGAGACAGATTTATTACATTCCCATGGGAATGAGCAAACTCAATGCCAGAGCCGCGCTAGCTAATACATGCCTTGACCTTTTATAGGGGAAGTCCCCACGCACACTAGGGCGAGCTCACAATCTAACATCCAATCCTGTCTCACCCAGGGTGCATGTTTAGCTCGTGATCAATGTATGGAGACATGCATACGTGTTCCAGGAACAAGGGGGAAAAGAGGAGGGGGGAACAAGGTCAAACCAAAGGAAGAAGAAACAGTCAGATGTTTCAGATCTCACAGTTCCCACTGACTCCCCTCTCCCAGCCCCTGTCTCTAAAGATATTCAACCTGAATTAACAGGAAGAGTCACTCAGGTATTTCAGCATTGTTCTGTAGTCCTGTTAATTCTAGAAGGATGACAGGGTTAAAATTTATCTTCGGCTATGTTGGGAAGAAAAGAATAATCCATTGTTGGGACCCCAGGGCCAAGGGGATTCTGCTCTGAGAAAAAGAGACATGTCACTTAACATCTGGTCTCAACTTAATTGCTGCATCCTGTGCTGAGCCCTGTCCTTTCTTCTTGAGTCCCGAGTATTGAATTGGTGGGCAAACTCCCTAACCAACTCAACAGGGACTGGGGTTCTGACACATGATGGATTCCAGATAAAACTAAGATGTAGCTGACAAGTGGGGAGACTGAGTAGAAGTAAAAATACTGTTAATTGGCAATAAAACTTAAAGGAGACAGTGAGAATTTGACAAGCAATAAACTTTTAAACTAACTATACTGGGGTGGAGCTGGGTATCTTCCAGACCCCATTCCCAGAGTTTAATCTGACTCAAATCCATAATCATCTCATACACTACCATACTCAATAAATTCCTTATCACCTTCAGGATCAAATACAAAATCTTCTGTTGCTGTTCAAAGCCCTTCATAACCTAGCTCCTCACCCTACTCCCCACTTTTCAAATCTTCTTATACTTTACATCCCTTAAGTACCCTAAGATCCAGTGATTCTGACCTCCTTGGTCAGACTTGGTGGGTGACTGCACCACTTCACTGGGGCTCAGGATCTACCCATGGTTTGCTGAAGTGGGATTGCTGCTGGCTTGCTGGGATGCTTCTCGTCTTGGATTGCACTCCCCTTTTATTTCAGTGAAACAGACCTTTCCTGCCTCTCTTCCAAGTTTCTTGGGCTCAAAGATGGCTTCACCCTATGTTTTTGCTGATTCTGATATTCCAGCATTTATTTGGAGGCACTATTTTATGATTCAGAGGTGAATATCAGATAATTATGGTGATTTATTTATTGCTTCCTCTGCCATCTTAGCTGCTGGGAGTTTGATTATTTTGTAAATTTCTCAAATTCTCCTCTTCCCAGATTTTCAAGTTTTCTTTATGGATTTTTGCATGGTATACAAAACTCATTCTCTGGTGAAGCTGTGAGATAACTAACCCTTCCAAGAGGCAACCTAGTCATTCTCTCTGCCTTGGTACTCTATATAAACTCTGTTCTCAGCATCTCTCCTTGAATACTCCAGTGCATGCTGTGTGGTACTGTTGTGGGAGAGCACAGGGTTGTGTAGGTTCCTCGCCCAAAGAATTGGAAGCTCAAACTATGTTCATCTGAAGGCATGAAAATGTTTATTTGAGGAAGATACAGAGTGTGTGGCCAGGGTGATGGAATATCAATAGCAGGGATCAAGGTTGTTAGGTTTATTGAGGGTCTGAGGAATTTCCTCCTCCCATTCTTGGGGATTCTCCACCTTTTCTCAGAATTCCCCTCCTCTGGGAGTTTCGGGAGTGTTCTATGCTGAAAACCCCAGAAAATGGGTGTTGAAGAGGCAGGTACCTGAGTGAGACCCCAATAAACTGAAAGACCCCAACCCCCAAGGAATCCTTAAACTTTCCCAAAGGAAAAAAAAAACTTTGCCGGAATGTGGTGTGGCCAAACAGGACCCTGGTGTGTTAAGATAATGGATTTAGCAGATACTCAGGGACCCACCTGGAGATTTAAACTGATTGAATTAGATAAGGTGACTGACTGTAGACCACTTACTAGAGTATAAGCACATCTGGCTGGTACTTAAGGGTATTTAAGAAAGTAATTGTTCTCAGCTAACAACTTTGAACTTTGACCACCTTCGGGCCCAGTCAACCAATCAGCTTGAAGAACCTCCCATTTCTGGGAGGGGAACAGGAAGGAGGAAGCAGAGGCTGCCCAGAGAGCTCGATCTCTCTTAGCTGCTAGAGATTTTGGTGGTGGCGGCAGAGGACTTCAGGATCGTCAGGTTATAGGAACTCTGTTCTCAATCTTTCTCTTTCTTTTACTATATTTCAATAAACCCTTAAAAAACCTAAATTCATTTATCAGTGATTTTAGTCAGTTTCCCCCCAAACTGGGGGGACAGATTAGAACCCACATTTAGAAGTTTAAATTACACACTGGTAAGCTGATATGTAATACAAAATGTTACACAAGATATGGACGGGTGCTGCATATCTTTTTTTTTTTAATTTTTAAAAATTTTTTATTTATTTATTTATTTTTTTTGCTGGGCAATGAAGGTTCAGTGACTTTCCCCGGGTCACACAGCTAGTAAGTGTCAAATGTGTGAGGCCAGATTCTAACTCGGGTACTCCTGAATCCAGGGCCAGTGCTTTATCCACTGAGCCATCTGCATGTCTTTTTAAAAAAAGAAAAATACCCTCCTGGTTATTCTTCCTAATTCCCTCACCAGTTGCTTCTCTTTCTTTGTTTTATTAACATACAAAAAGACCCAGTCTTTCCTTCCTCAATGGCATAGTCTCCATAGTGATTCTGTTTCCTGGCCATATGTGCCTCTCTCCTAATAAATCTTTTTTTTATTTTACAAGATTTGTAACAAGCCTCCAATTCTTTGGGTGAGCTAGACCCCCTCATCCGAGTCACAAGTCACCTCAACATATCCTTTCAGGTGGAGTTGTGTTTTTGAGGGTCAACTGACATAAAGTGAATTTAGGACACAAGGAAAGAGAAAGGGGGCATGCACAGATTTGGGGGATTTCCCTTGATTGAAAAGACCCTCAGTGCACATGTTCCCTCCCATAACCTGTCAACCTGTGAGATGTCTTGGGTATTCTCTTTCAAAGACTTGCAAACACTGGGTAGAAGGCACAAGACTGATACACACTTTTCTTTGTTCTATTTTCCAATATTTGCTAACTGGTGAAAAGCACAGGGTCCCATCTCCATCACTGCTCACTCTCATTAGTACCATGAGTTGCCTCCATTTTGTTTCATTTACTGTTTTCATTAACATTTCAGGCTGGCACCACTAATGTCTTATCCCTCCTCTTTCCAAACTCCATTCTTAGCCAACTTTTCTGTTTTAAGTCAATATAATTAACATCCTCATTTTGGAGTTTATTACTGAGTTTCTTTTTGAAGATTTAATCCATTCATTCTATGGTTTTAATTTTTTTAAAACATTAAAGAGTTTCAGATGTCATTCCAAGCTCATTTGCGCAGTAAGCTGACCCACACAAGCCATGCTTATTTCAACACTACTAAAGATTAGCTGTCCACTAGTGTATCCTATGCTTTAGGACCAGACACTTTTTATATATAGTCCCTTGCCATCATTTTGTAGTCATTCTTTGTTACCTACATTTCCTTGAATCTTTGCATGTATTGTTTTTTTTTTTAATCTAAGTGAGTTGGTAAATTTCCTCTGCAAACAGATGAGAAATTAGGAGTTTAAGAAAGGAAGGGATGAGGGGTTGGAGGAGAGGAGCTTATACCTGATAGTAGAATACAAGGTAAACATGAACCAAGTAGCTCAGGCACTTGCCCTGGGAGAACATTTAAAAAAAAAAAAAAACCCTTGCCCAGTTACCCAGGACAGAATATGCAGTAATAAAAATGTAGTAATAAAAAGTACATTTCTCAGAGAAATGATACAGAGAGAGAAAAAAGCAAAAGATTCTAAAAATGAATTAGGGCAGGAAGTCCTTGGCCAAATTGTTAAGTTGTTGAATTCTTTTTTGAGCAAAACCTCTTATTTCTTTCTCTGTCCTTTCCAACCCCATCTCAGGCAGGGGTCCCACTGATTTCCTGCTGTTTCATCACTCTGAGTGTGGTGTGGGGGGTGGCAGGGAGATGATAGTCTATCATTGAAATTCCACAATAAGACTCAGAAATTGCTATGTTGTTGTTGTTGTTGTTGTTTGCTAAGATCCTTCCTTCCTTCCATCTTTCCTCCCTTCCTTCTTTCCATCCCTCCTCTCCCTTCTTCCTTCTCTCCTTTCTATCCTTCCTTCCCTCCTTCCTTCCTTCCTTCCCCCCTTCCTGTCTTCCTTGTTTCCTTCCTCATTCTTCCTCCCTTTCTTCTTCCAAGAACCACCCCCTCAAGGAATAAATTGACATGGGTACCCTCCAATCACACCTCTGAGGTCAGTGGTATCCGTAGGGCAATCTCTCTAGGAGGAAAGTCAAAGATCAAAAAGTAAATGTCAAGAGTAGCTGAATTTATTAGGCAAATAAACTGTATATTTTCTTTTAAAAAAAAAAAGCTGTACATATCAGAAGTTTACCATTGTATATGCAATCTTCTTTTTTGGATCTTTGTATATTAGCATGTTCACGGGCAGCTAGGTGGCATGGTGGATAGAGCACTGGCCTTGGACTCAGGAGGACCTGAGTTCACAACCTTTCTCAGACACTTACTAGCTGTGTAACCCTGGGCAAGTCACTTAACCTTCATTGCCCTGCAAAAAAAAAAAAGTTCATGTTTTGTTGGTGGTTAAATTAATGATTTTTAAAAGATAATTTTTTAAATATTCTTATACTTTTAATGTTTAAATTCATTAATTTAAATGTAGATAGTTTCATGCAAATTTAATTGGTTGTCTTGATGTTCAATTTTTTAAAAAACAAAACAAAACAAAAAGATCAGTAAGGAATCCCCACCATCTCAAAGTGGGGACTTTCTTAGCTATTTTTTTTTTACTGGCATGTTACAGCTCTGGCTAGGGCCTCTAGTAAGGGGAATCATTCATTTGGTAATAATGAATTCAAGTGTTTATTTAAGAAACCTTGGGTAACTGGGCTGTTCCAGGATGAATAAGAGAAACAGTTATGGGCTCATAAAACAAATGAACTGCCACTCTTGACAAGAAAAGGACCATATTTGTGAGCCAGGATGACTGAAGATGGAGGTTAAGGAGGAGACTGGAAAAGTGAATGGGTTTTAAATGTGAACACCCATTTGGTAACAGAGATAAAACCTTCAGAGGAGATATGCATAATTTTCAGAGGCAAATGAACAGATACATATAGTGGGAAATGTATCACAGGGGGTATAATAATAATAGCATTTTAAATAGAATTTTAAAGAACCTCATTGCATCTTATTGGATGAGGTTTTGGGAAGTGTGTTACAGTTATGTCTGTACTCTTTGGAGTTGACTCCCACTTCCCATTTCTCACCAATGGTAAGAAAAAATGAAACAAGAAGTAACATTGTATAATGGCATGGAGATAAAGATTTCCCCTTTCAGTTAGAAAGAACTGGGTTCAAATTTTGCTATTGTGTTACCATTGGTTACCATTGGTTCAGGAAGGTTTCCTTAGAATTCTCTAAACCACACAAATCACAGATGGGGTGGGGAGGAAGGGAAGAGGGGAGAGAGGAAAAGGGAGAGAGGAAAGAAAGAGACAGAGAGAGAGAGAGAGAGAGAGAGAGAGAACGAACCCAGGATAGAAGATGGGAATAGTTAATGTTGGACAACTGTGGATAGACAGGTTCAATTATGTCATTTTGGTGGTTCTGTAGAATGGTCAAATCTTTCTGAATTTCAATTTGGAATTATTCAAATTGAAGCTATCCACTAGAGCACATAACAATGGGGAGTGACTGAGTATGCATCCAGGCTATAACTGTCAATACATTTGTTCTGGCCCCTTGCTAAAGAGTATATATGATTGTGATGCAGGGATGGATCATGAGGCATCCCCAAAGAATTACATGACTCAGTGACTCCATTTTAAGTTTTATTAAAAGAGTGCATTGGGGCAGCTAGGTGGTGCAGTGGACAGAGCACTGGCCCCGGAGTGAGGAGGACCTGAGTTCAAAACCGGCCTCAGACACTTAACACTTACTAGCTGTGTGACCTTGGTCAAGTCACTTAACCCTAATTGCCTCACTAAAAATAAAATAAATAAATAAATAAAGACTGCATGGCCACAGGGAGAACACCAAGGAGAAAGGTGTCTCAGTTAGGAAGATGGAAATGGTTATATTTATAGTGAAAAATGTCAGTTATTTCTTCATTATCTTAATCTTCTCCTTGTTCATATCCTATTTTAAAGTTCTAAGACGCCCCTGGATACCTTTTTCCCTAGGGGTGTGTTTTTGGGGTTTAAATGTCATAAGGTGAACTTAAGGACACATTTGGTCCTCCTGTGCATGTTCCTAAAACCTGTTTAAACCTGTCAGACCCCAAGCTCTGTTTAGGATATCTCTTTGTTTTAAGGTCTAGGTTCTAGGTACAGTTTCTGTTTCCTGTTATCCAGGAATGCCAGTTTAAACATTCCAGGTATTTTTTTTTCTTTCTTTCTTTTTTTTTTTTTGCAGGGCAATGGGGGTTAAGTGACTTGCCCAGGGTCACACAGCTAGTAAGTGTCAAGTGTCTGAGGCCGGATTTGAACTCAGGTACTCCTGAATCCAGGGCCGGTGCTTTATCCACTGCGCCACCTAGCCACCCCTTCCTTCTTTTTTTTTTTTTTTCATTCCAGGTATTAATGGCTCTTTAGGGTCTTTGGCTACTGTTTCTTTAGGCTTCTATTGATAGTGTTTGTTGATAAGGACTGGAACCCTCTGGTTACTGTTGATAAGAACTCAGGTCTTAGTTTATCTGTTAACCCTTCTGGTCACCTCTATCAATTGGAGGCTTCTGGTTAGTTCATAGTGGCTAGAGTCAGAAAGACTTGAGTTTATACCTTAACAGCTGTGTGCTCCCAAGCAAGTCATCCATTCTTTCTGGGCCTAAGGTTCTTCATCTGTGAAATGATAAAATTGGACTTGATCTTTTCACATCTCATCCAGTACTAAAATCCTATGTTCTCTTAGAACCTAGGAAGGAGATAGGAAAGGGCTATGACAAAAAAGATGGAAACATAAACAGTAGCATGTGCCTGGCACATAACAGGCATTCAATAAGTGTTTGATGACTGATGAATATACAAGAAAAGTCATACAAGTGAGTATGTCCAGCAATCGCACTATTGGGCATATACCCCGAGGGAAATCCAAGACAGAAATAAAGTTCTGGCCTATGCAGAAATATTTGTAGTAGTATATAACAAAGTGAATGCCTACTCATTGGAGAATGGCTAAAAAAGTTAATAGTATATAAAAAAAATGGAAATTATGCTGTAAGAAGTGACAAATATAAAATATCATGGGAAGTATATTTAAATTCAAAATAAAAACAAATTTGCAATCAACAAGCATGTAGTGCCTACTGTGTGCCAGGTTCTGTACTATATTATAAATTGGATATATTGTATATATCTCAGAAGGATGGCAGTAACATTAAAGGGGGTTGAGAAAAGCTTCTTGCAGAAGATAGAATTTTAGTTGAGGCTTGTAGAAAGCCAACAGGCAGAATGGAGGAGAGATAGAATTCCAGTCATGATATTGTAGGGGAGGTAAATAAACCTGTGCACTAGGAGTTTGCAGAAATGTCTACTCCTCAGAAAATTAACATCTAAGATCAAGGAAATAGAGCTACAGGGTTGTGTAAATAGACACAGACACCCTCCCCTCCAACAACACTACCACCAAGGCTGTATTTTATTCCCCTTTTTATTAGTAACAACAGGATGCCCAGCTGAGTCTGTCTTAAAGAGGGCCTTTGATATCTTGGAAATTTCCTGCCCAAACAAGAATTCTGATAAATCCAATCTCAGAGAAATCTATTTTCCACTGGAACAAACTTGATCTTTGGCAACTGCTAAGACCTCAAAGTTAACATATTGTCCCAATTTCCATTCTGCCTAAATGCTGTAGATTGGCTATTACTCTAAGCAAGCCTGTGTGAGTGAGATTTTCCCCACCCCTTAGATTCAAGTGATTTAACTAGGGTAATAATCATTATATTAACTAAAATTGTGATTTAATATATCTAGATATTTTATTTTATTTTATTAGTAGATTAAGTCAATAATAATGGATTAGGTAAAATAGATGTTAGCAAGGCTATACACATACCACATGAAATAGTTCCGCAGCCACATAACTATTAGCTAAATCCACACATAACTATCAGTCAAATCCACAATTTTTAAGGTCAACTATCAAGAATAGTAACTCCTGAGCTAGACAGACCAATCAGGGATGGTCATCTACTGGTTGGAAGACTTCCACATAATGAACCACATACTTCAGTTGTGGAAGCCTTACTTTGCTTATGTTTTTTTTTTTAACAAATATGCACTAATATGCATCACTTTGTGTGTGTTTGTCTGCAGAAATGCCCCATTTTACTTATGTTGTATGTCTAAAATTAGTAGTGTATAAATGATTTACAATCCTGTTGAGGTATAAAAGCAGCCAAGTGACACTACTTGGGGTCTTTCAGGTCCTACCCCTGACTGACCGGCTTTATTGTGAGATAGAGGGCCTATCTCAATAAACCTATTTTCTATGGCTTGGAGACTTCATTATTTCTTTTCCTTTGTCAGACTTAGAAATTTTCTCACCACCTAAAACATTATAAAAAACAAAAACAAAGTCTGTACCCCAGGAATCTGGATTAACTATTAGTGAGAACATATTTCTTAACATGCTAATAAGTGGGGGCAGCTAGGTGGTGCAGTAGATAGCGCACTGGCCCTGGATTCAAGAGGACCTGAGTTCAAATCTGGTCTCAGACACTTCACACTTATTAGCTGTGTGACCCTGGGCAAGTCACTTAACCCCAATTGCCTCATCAAAAAAAAAAAAAAACAACAACAAAAAAACCCATGCTAATAAGTTTCCTTACTTTCAAATCTGACTGATCTTTGACCCATAATCATTAGACCTTCACTAACTGGTTGGTATGCCTTTCCTAAGCAGTCAACACTGGCCCAGAAGTTAGGAGGATCTGAGTTCAAATCTCACTTCAGACACTTACCAGCTGTGTGACCCTAGGCAAGTCACTTAACCCCACTTGCTTTAAACATTTGGGGCCACCTCCAGTCATCCTGATCAATATCTTGCCATTGGACCAGATGGCTGTGGAGAAGAGAGTAAGGTTGATAACCCTGCCTCACTTAAAGTCAATTCACTGCAAGTCATGACATCATCTCCAATGCTTGTGAGGAAATGGGGATTTTGTCTCCTCTCAATAGGGATCAATTCAAAAGCTAATTTAGAACCACAGGTGAGGGTTAATTTATAAGCTAATTAAGAGCCTGGGAAAGTGTATTCATTGATGAGTGAATCAAGATAGAGAGATTTCTCCCATAGGAAAAATCAAGCAGAGGGGTGGGAATACTGCATCCTGATTAGTCAGTTCTTATGCATAGATTATAACCCTTGAAAAAGAGGAGGGGCCATTTCATTAGGGATTAGGAGATAAAAGGTCTGCAAGCCTCCATTTTTTTTTTTGGTCACCCACCAGCTGGAGGAGGGGTGGCCCATTCTCACGAGAATGACAATAAATGAGCTTTTGACACATCACCACCGCTGAGTTCCAGAAATTATTGAGGAGTGATTTTTCTCACAGTCCTCTTCAAGAATGAAGTACAAACAACAAAAATCCCATGAGTTTTAATTCCTTCATGTGTAAAGTTGTCATAGGGAAAATGGAGTTGGGGGTTTGGGTAGAGGTAGGGGTTTGGGGCAGGGATAGGGGTGTGGGGTCCTTAGGAATTCCTCTTTAAAGAATTATACCCTCTTGCACACAAAAGCAATTAGAATAAGATGGTAGTTTATTTCAGGGCTGAGGAAGGGAAGGGAAAACATGAAAAAATCCTTAGACTTCTCATGGGGAGAAAGGCATGGCACAGAGAGTGGCTCTGAGATACCAATCTCCTCGAGCAGGAGACAGGTAGGTACTTTTATAGAGGACTGATGGGGGTGACAATCTGACTGTAGAAAGTTCCTTTAGTGAGGAGGGACCATCCCCCACTGGTATTGGCTGGAGGAATTGGGTGAGGGGTGGCTGCAGATCTCAAGCCATCTCCTCAGGACACAAAGGAAGCAGCCACACCTAATCTTATCGCTCCAGGGTTGAAGGAGACTAGTATGAAGGGTGGGGGTCCCAGAGCTAGCTCAATTTGATCTGGTTCCATTTATCTCTCTAGGCTTGTCTGTCCTCTGGTTTAGTTTCTCAAGAAGTTTCTTTGATGTGCCCCAGAGAACTTCTGGGGTGCCCTGGGCCCATAACATTCCCCACCCACTTCTCTATATATAAGGAAAGGGGACAAAGGGTCGAAGAAATCACAGCACAGGGAGGGGGAGAAGAGAAAGTGGAGAAGGCCTGGTCCCGAGTGTGAAGAGTTGTGAGGTCCAGAGAGTGAGCGGAGATAACATAGGCACAATGGGTATCTGCCATGAATCCTTGAGCCTAGATGGAACAGACTTAAACAAAGATTTTAAAAGAAACCAGGGCAAAAAATGAAAAAGGGTTTATCAGATAAGGAGTAAAAAAATGTGGCCACTTTTTTCCCAGTGGAAGCTGAAAAGGCTGAATGCAAGACAGGGCATGGCCTGCCTTAAAAGAGTTAAGTAATCAGATCAAAGCTTAGTTCTGTGAAAGGCAATGTCTGTCTACATTTTAGGGTCCTTTCCCCAATCCCCACAACTTTGTGCCTTGATTGAATGCTAGGACCTGAATGAGAGAGTAAGAGAGATGTTGCCCCTGAATCATCCCTAAACGTGCCTCCTACCTCTAGCTTGGCCATGGGCTTGGACCTGGAGATGTCAGTGACAAGGGGCTGCACTGGGGGACAGAGTAGGAGAGCTGGCCTCACCTTCATGGGGTGTCCCCACTCCTGTGTCCCAGTTTACTGCAGCTGCCAGAATTCAGCCATCTGAGATCTGCTGGTAGTAGACATGATGGCTGCTGCTGTTAATGAGGCTTGGTCTATGGAGCAGGCATGAGCCATCTCTTCTCTTTCTTTGGCTACCGCAAGGTCCCTGTTATCAAAAATCTTAAAAGCAATATCAAGGAGTTGTGAGGATGGGGTTTGGGGATCCCAGTCTAACTTCTGGAGTTCTCTCCTAATGTCAGGAGCAGATTGGCTGATAAAATGAATATTGAAGACAGTTATTCCTACATCACTTTCTAGATCTGGATTGGTATATTTCTTCAGAGTCCAAGAGGCAACTCACGAAAAGAGCTGGGTTTTCCTCAGGCCCCTGTGTTATTTCCTTCACCTCATAATTGACTTGTTTCTTAACCCCCCTTCTCATTCCCTCAACCAGGCAGGTGACCATGTGGTTTCTATGAGCCCTGTCTTCCCTGTTATGATAGTCCCATCTTGGGTCTACAGCCGGAACAGCTGTAGTTCCAGGAACCCCCGCCCAATTTCCAACCTGCGAGTATTTATCCCCGACTTGTACTGCCAGGTCCCAAATCTGTTTTTTCTCATCGGGGGTACAACAGCTGGCAAGAATAATTTTCAAATCAGTCCAGGAAATGTCGAACTGCACTGTCACAGACTTAAAGCCATCTATGAACTTTGTGGGGTTCTCTGAGTAACACCCCAATGTCTCTTTAATCTGAGATAAACTGCTCATGGAAAAAGGAATATGCATTAATGTTGTACCCTTCCCAATGGGAAATTCCCAATGGGGAACAGTGGAAGATGCTGGTAGGGACCCCGGTGAAGCCAGTTGGGGAGGTGACTCGGGTGGAGGCAAAGGCAGAGGATTGGGTGGAAGACCCAGAAGTGGGTGGGGGAGGGGTAACAGTCTTTGGCTGTGGAGTGGATGAAGGAGGGGTAAGGGAGAGTGGGGGAATGGGCATAGGTGACTGCAGATTAGGTAAAGCAGATGAGATCGGCTGCTGAATGGAAAAAATAGGAGAAGAGAGAACGTACTGGAGCTCCCCCAGATTGTGACAGGAGTACAGCTGTGAGGGGTACAGCTGGATAGGTTGTGTAGACCACTGTTAGGTAGGGCAAATAGAGGAATACTAACATCCACTCCCAGTGTGGCCTGAACTCGGCTGTGGAGGGCACAGGGGATTGGTTCTGAGATCAGCCGGTGGACAAAGAAGAGTCTCAGTCATGGAGTGGTATGACAGTGGTTGACCCATAGGGACAGAAGCAGGTGGCGAAGGAGTGAAACAAGAAACAGGTAGGGAATGAGTCTGAGGAGCAGGACGGGATGGGATCCCCGAGGAGGTGCCCAAAGGGTTAGCTAATTGCTTGGACTTGTGGTGATTTTCTACCAGCAAGAGGATCTCATCCTTTCCTTTTGACTTCTGGCTTAAAGTCATAAAGGCCAATATGTATGGAGTCTCTGTCCATCTCCCTTCACACCTGCAGAACTTGTCCAATTGCAAAATGGTGTTATAGTTAAAGGTTCCATGTACAGGCCAGTTTTCTTGAGACCCTGGTGAATACTGTGGCCAGACAGTGTTACAATAATGGATCATGCATCTTTCTCAAATTCGTAAATTCTAATTTAGTCCAATCTCTTATGATACACCCCAGCGGTGAACCTTTAGGAACACTCCCTTTCTGCCCCATGGCTGTACCCAGATATTGTCCTGTCTAAGGAGAATGGTCTGAATGTGGTTCAGATGTTAGGTTGAGCTCTCTCAATGGAGAAAGATGCTGGCTGCCCGTCTCATGGAAGAGCAGAGCTCTTGCAAGGGATAGACACACAAGCACAAAAGTTCCTACCCAGAACCATGGAGTCTGAGGGTCCGAACATGGTTTGGATGTCTTAACTGAGCTTTTGGCGCGGGCGGGGGGGGGGGGAGTCCCAGGCTGCCCATCCGCTGTCACATGCAAAAGCTGACTGTCTCTACCTCTCTGTGACTCAAACGGGAGGCTGAATCAGGTGGGAGAGGGAGAAAGGAAACCCAGAAGGGAGGTTTTGTGTGCCAAGAGGAAAAAGGAAATTTCCCATATCCTTCAAACGTTTGGGTGCCCAAAATGTCGTGGGGAAAAAGGGGTTGGGGGTTTGGGTAGGGGTAGGGGTTTGGGATCCTTAGGAATTCCTCTTTAAAGAATTACACCCTCTTGCACACAAAAGCAATTAGAATAAGATGGTAGTTTATTTGGGGGCTGAGGAAGGGAAAGGGAAGGGAAGGGAAACCATGAAAGAAGTCCTTAGGCTTCTCATAGGGAGAAAGGCATGGCACAGAGAATGGCTCTGAGATACCAATCTCCTCGAGCAGGACTGATGGGGATGACAATCTGACTGTGGAAAGTTCCTTTAGTGAAGGAGGACCATCCCCCACTGGTGTTGGCTGGAGGAGTTGGGTGAGGGGTGGCTGCAGATCTCAAGCCATCTCAGGACACAAAGGAAGCAGCCACACCTAATCTTATCGCTCCAGGGTTGAAGGAGACTAGAATGAAGGGTGGGGGTCCCGGAGCTAGCTCTGTTTGATCTGGTTCCACTTATCTCTCTAGGCTTGTCTGTCCTCTGGTTTAGTTTCTCAAGGAGAAGGTTTTTGATGTGCCCCAGAGAACTTCTGGAATGCTATGGGCCTATAACCTAGTAAAGAGGTTGAGTTACTTGGCCTCAAAGGACATTTCTGTCGTGGGAACTTTTTTTTTTTTTTTTTTTTTTTAGGCAATGGGGGTTAAGTGACTTGCCCACGGTCACACAGCTAGTAAGTGTCAAGTGTCTGAGGCAGGATTTGAACTCAGGTACTCCTGAATCCAGGCCGGTGCTTTAACCACTGCGCCATCTAGCTGCCCCTGTCGTGGGAACTTTTGACCTGATTTGGGAGGGCTAGCTCACCCAGATAATTGGAGGCTCACCGAGAATCTTGTAAAATAAAAAGATTTATTAGGAGAGAGGAATATAGGGCCTGGAGGCAGAGCCACTATGAAGACTGGCTGGTAAGAAAAGAGCTGTTCTCTTTATATGTTTACAAGCAAAGAAAGTGGTCAAAACAACTGGGGAGGGGATTACAAAACTGGGAAGGGAATACACAAAACAACTGGGAAAGGAAACAACTGGGAGGGAAATGCCTGAAGTTTGAATAGCCCCCATCCATATCAATATATCATCTTTGTTCCTTGCAGATCATGGTGTTTGTGCTCAGCCACACTGCATTGCTGAGATGGGAGGCAGAGCTGCTTTTTTCCCTTGGAAAAATTTAAGGGTTCCTTGGAGGTTGAGGTCCCTCTTCCCACAACAAACATTGATAGATATGTAGATTTTCATGCCCAGAATAGGGTCTTACACACAGTATTCATTTTGTTTCCTTCTCTCCCTTTCCTCTCCAATCCTATTTTTCATCTTCCACTTCCCTTCCATAGGATTATAGATTTACAGATGGATGTTATCTTTGAGACCAACTTGCTAAACCTATTTATTTTACACATAAAGAAGAAATTAAAGCTCATGGAGGGTAACTGACTTGTGCAAAGTCACATAGATAGTATCAAAAATGGAATTTGAATGCACTGTCAGCTTCCCCTCACTTCCTAGAAAGGCAGAAAGGAGGGATGGTAGTCTGGGGTAGTCCTTTCACATATTCAAGTTTATGGCTCAAGGTTTCTGGTTATTCTAAATTTGGTCATTTCCTGCCCTGGTCCAATCTTAATCTCTTTGCAAGTCTCCATTGGCACCGAGTTCCATCACCAAGGGAGACTTAAGGTATCAATGACTTCAGGCATTAGGTAGTCCTCCCTGCCCCCTTCAAACCCCAACAGCCCGGCCTACCCTTATATTACAAACTAAAACTGCTTTCTTGGAAACCTACCTAATTCTGTGGTTCAATCCTCCTATATTTTACTGTTTCCTTTCTCTAGTTCTTTCATGCTTTCTCTAATAGCCACTCCCTCTAGCCATTCATCATACTGTCTGAACTCATTTCACTAAAGTGGGACCTATATCTCCACATCTCCAGGATTTATTGATTCCCAGTTTCCTTGCAAAACTTCTATCTTTCCTTTCAACATTAATCCCCTTCCCACCCACCCAGGGTCACACATCGGGGACTCAGCTGGAAGCCTTCCTAGTTGTACAAAGCAGCTTGGCACCTTCCCTTGCTTGTTTGTATATTCCTTTTTTCAGATGATTAGTAAGGTGATTTAACTAGACTTTGTAAGGAAAAAAACACAAAGATTTACATCAAAATCATGCAAATAGTTGACTTGTATAAATTTAAAACAAACCTGAAATTGGAGTACGAGACTACTTACCCAAAATTGTGCAAATATTTGTTAAGACCTCCATTTACAGCACCATTTAATTATGTAAAACTTCCACTTACATTATTATTTCTCATATCTTACCCAAATTTGCCTAAATTTTTTGAAGAGGAGGTCTTTCCCCACACCCTACCAAAGGATTATAGACTTTGTCTGGAGGGACTTTCAAATTCATCTAGTTCCACCATCTCATTTTATCAATTAGAAATAGACTCAGAGAACTTAGCACTTTTCTCAGTGTCATACAGGTACTAAGAGGAAAGCCAAGATTCATAACGAAGCTCTCTGAATCCAAGTTCAGCTCTTTCTCTTTTTCTTTTTTAACTGCTCCACAATTGTCTCCCATTGCAGGTAATCTATTTGAAGTTAAGTTTGAACCCTCTTTAAAAGATGGTTTCATTGTTGGGAGGAGAATGCTCTGGATTGAAGGGACCTGAGAAAGGACTGTGCAAGTGATCTAAAGGACATTGGAATTTTGGAGTTCAGCCCTCAGACACTTGGGGTGAGGAAATTTGGGAAGACAAGTAGAAGCTGAAGGAGAGAGGCTAGTGTTAAGTGAGTACTGAAGGATCTGAGGAGAAATAGAACACATGGAGTTAAGTAATAGATAAGTTACAGACAGCTAGGTGTCACAATGGATAGACCACTGGGCCTTGGAATCAGGAAGACCTGAGTTCAAATCTGACTTCAGACATTTACTAGCTATGTGACCCTGGGCAAGTCACTTGACCCTGGTTGCCTCATTTTCCTCATTTGTAAAATAAGCTGGAGAAACAAATGGTAAAGCATTCCAGTAACTTTGCAAAGAAAACTCCAAATGGAGTCATGAAGAATAGGACATGACTAATGACTGAATAACAACAATTCATGTATATGTTATTTTTTTTATTCTGCTTATTTTCCTTTGCATTCGTTCATGTAAGTCTTTGATGAGGAACCTTTAACTTGATCAAGTGCCCTATTGTTTGTTTAACAATTCTAATGGGTAATTGGGACAGCTAGGTGGAGCAGTGGATAGAGTTCCAGGCCTTGAATCAGGAAGAACTGAGTTCAAATCTGACCACAAACACTTGCTAGCTGTGTTTACCTCAGTTTCCTCAACTGTAAAATGAACTGGAGAAGAAAATGGCAAATCACTCCAGTATCTTTGCCAAGAAAACTCCAAATAGAGCCATGAAAAGTCAGACATAATTGAAAAACACCTACACAACAACAAAAACAACAAAAAGCATAAGTTCAGACCTCAGAAAAACCTGGACAATCTTGAAATTCTGACAAGACTTCTTATAGACAAAATTATATCAGAATGACAGAGAAATTATTCTTTTACTTACTGTAATCTTGTACATTCCTCTTGGGCCATAAAAGTTAAAGAGAAGATAAATCCATTATGTTATACTTCCTTCAATGTCATAAAAGTTTAATAAACTTAGTTAAATAGAGTCATAATTTCCCCTAAGGAAACAAACTTTGTCAAATAAACTCTACAGATAAACTAAGTCAGGTTTCAGGTCCCAAATTAAACTACATTTAGAGGTTTCACTAATAGGCTGATTGAGGTAGAAGATTTCTATGTCACCGAGGAGTCAAGGATAGTTGAAAGTCTTCCTCTGGCTTCTTATCTAAGGAATGTTTAAGGCTTAAGTAAATATTCACATTTTATGAGTCAGGTTTTGGTCAAGTAACTTTATATTAAGTCAGACTTTTGGTTAAGCAAAATTTTCAGGAGGAATGACACTGAATCCCAAATAACAAAAGGAAATAAAAAATTTCCATAATATAAAAATAGACATTCTTTTTCGCTTTTATATTTTGGTCTAGACCTGTAATTTCTGGATGGGTAAATGCTCTCTGCCTATGGCGATCTGCCAACTGTTCTGCAGTTTTTGTTCTTACAGGATTTCCTGGAGCACTGACAGGTTGGGTGACTTATTGAGGGTCTTGGAGCCAGTATCTAAAAGGCAGAACTTGAACCTAGTTGTTCTGTTGTGGGAATACAGTGGGACCCCAAGAAACCTAAACATCCTAACCCCCAAGGCCTAGGGTAAAACAGCTCTCTCTCCCACTTCAGGTATGAGGTAAGGCAGGACATGAAGGATGAAATGAGCAAAACCAGAACAATGTATACAATTACAACATTGTAAAAGCAAATTTGAAAGCTGTAAAAACTTTGATCAAAGCAATGATCAAAGTAATCATGTTGATCAAAAAGTATTCATTGTTCCAGAGAACTATTGATGAAGTATGATATCTGCCTTCTGACAGAGAAGTAATGAATTCAGGATGCAGAATGAACCTTTTTTTGTAAACACATCCAATGATTTTGTTTTGCTTGACAATGAATTTTGTTACAAGAAATTTCTTTTTCTTTTTTTTCAGTGGGGTGGATGTTGGGGGGGAAAGAAAATACATATCTGTTCATCAAAAATAAAATACAATTTTAAAACATAGATGCATAGAAACAAATCAGAAGATGAGGAAACTAAGTCTGAGAGTTTAAGTGATTTAAGGGGAAAATTTCCTAAAGATTAGGACTATTCAAAAGTGGAACACGCTGCCTGTTGCCTGTTTGCCAATAGGCAAATGATGAGTGACATCTTGTCAATCATATGATAAATTATATTCTTGTTCAGAGATTGGTTGGTCTAGATGATGGTTGAGGTCACTTGCAATTCTGAGTCTGTAATTCTTGAGAAGAAGGGATTGGATCAGATTTTCAGTGGTCAGGAAGGTACCACTTTCAAATAATTGCAAGAAAGTTTCCTTCTATGCATAGAATAAACCCTGGTTAGGGCTTAGCTTAGGATGAAATCTCACTTAAGTTAACAGAATTTACATGCCAATAGGTTTGTCCAGTAACAGAGTGTCTATTTGTGAAAATATTCTCCCGAGGAGACACTGTACTTTTAATACTTAAATAGTGCCACATCATACCAAGGTCTGCTGGAGGTCTTCAGCAAATGTACATTCTATTCATACTGATTTTAGCTCATTACCCCACTGGGACTTGGTGGAATGACTAACCAATAAACACAGGATATCAAATAAAATTTCAATTCTCAAGACAAGGATTATAACAGGAATAGAAAATCCATTAGTCTCTTTTGGGGAACTAGAGGCGTCCCCAGATATTTTTGCCAATGTCTTGCTCTTTGCTAGGCATTACATGACTGTTGCATTAGGTCTGGCTTATTGATCACTAGAATGAATCACTGAAAATACCACAAAGACTAGTTCTGCTCACAGACTTCAAAGGGAAATGGACAACAGTTGTTGTTTTTTTCCTAGTCAGCCCTGCCAGGGTTTGGGATTGTAATGATTTATGGAACCAGTGACAAGTCTGGGAGCAGATTCAACTGTCAGGAACAATGATGCCAACAACTTCACAACAAAGAGCTACCTAATTATTGGGATTAGCCAATATGGTAACAGAATGGCTTGTTCTCCCCAGGGTAGATTGAGGGACCTTTCCCCCAACTGTGATTTTTATCATTTTTGTTCTGACTGTCCTTTACAGGGAGGGAGAGCATTGTCCTTGACTCTCAATAGAAAGGTTTCTTTGAGTTGTTTTTGTTTTCCCAGTAATGGGGATGGATTTACACCAAGTTATTACAACTCACACCCGGTACAGTAGGATTGTAGATTGAGAGCTCAAAGGGACTTTAGAGACCACTGGATATAACTCCTTCATTTTACAGAAACTAAGGTCAGAGAGATTAAGTAACTTGCCTTGAGTCTGTCTTGAGTAAATTTAATCAAGGTAGACTGAGGTACAAACACTGAGCAAGATCTCTTTATTAACTATTAACAAAGTGGGTCATACTGGCAACCTCAGCAAAACCAAAGGACTCACCACCCCCACCCCACCCCAGAGGAGGAGGGGACCATCTTTATTAACAAACAACAAAGAAAGGGTCTTGGTAGGCATGGAGAAAAGGTGATAGGGTTGAGGCAGTAACATTGCAATTGACTACACTGAGAAAGGTGGGCTGGCATTCAGGTGAGACTAATCACACTCCTCTCTAACAATTAAGGAATGTTCATTGTTTTATGGGACCCATCCGTATACTGGAGTCTTTGCTAGGGGATAACAACTAATAGACTCTGTCTCCTTGGAAGAGATTAAAAGCTCCCTTAACTACACAAAGGTAGGAAAGGATAAATATCATATCTTTTGGGGATGGCAATTTTGTGGGGCTAAACAAACATATACAAGAAGTATTCTAGAGGATAACACATGAGAAATAAATCTTTCTTTTATTTGTTTTTTGGTTTTTTTTGCAGAACAATGAGGGTTAATGACTTGCCCAGGGTCATACAGCTAGTAAGTGTCAAGTGTCTGAGGCCAGATTTGAATTCAGGTCCTCCTGAATCCAGGGCCTGTGCTTTATCCACTGAGTCACCTAGCTGCCCCATAAATCTTTCTTTTAAACTAACTTTAAGCTAACTCAAATGGATTTTGGAGCTCAACCTAAGCCAGGTGGATGTAGTTCTATTTATAAAATTAATACAGCATGGAATCAGTTACATTATAGAATTAATACAATAGAAATCAAGACAGAAGAAATTAGAGATATTATTAATTTTGATATTTTCAAGTCACACAAATGGTAAGCATAGCACCATTTGCTCCTCATGACAGCCTTGTGAGATAAATACTGTAATCCCCATTTTATTGATGAGACTGAAATTAAGTGACTTGTACAGGGTCACACAGGTGGTAAGGCAAAATTTTAATTCAATCTTCCTGACTTTAGCCCTCTTTCCATTAGACCACATTGCTTTTTTTTTTTTTTTTTTAGTGAGGCAATTGGGTTTAAGTGACTTGCCCAGGGTCACACAGCCAGTAAGTGTTAAGTGTCTGAGGTCGGATTTGAACTCAGGTACTCCTGACTCCAGGGCCAGTGCTCTATCCACTGTGCCACCTAGCTGCCCCCACATTGCTTCTTAAAATAGAAAATGAGCTTCCTGAAAGGCATGGCTTGTGTTTTGTTTGTTTGTTTTGTTTTTGTCTTTGATTCCCCAACATCTACTTTAGAGTCTGATACATTAGTAGAGCCTTAAGAAATTTATCATGTTTGTGACTGATGACACATTTGGGAGATGGTTGGCAGGACTTAGGGATACATGTAAGTTCCTTAAACTCAGCGACTATTAGCATCTTCTTTGTGTATCTAGCACAGTGTTTAGCACATCATAGATGTTAAATAATGCTTGTTGAATTGAATTTCTGGATTGAGTGGAGTCTCTCTGGTCCTGAATTTCCTCATCTGTAAAATGAAGGGAGTGGGCTGGCTGCTCTCTCATTCCTTCCCACTCAAAATTCTATATTTCTATTTCTATAATAGTATAGACTCCTCAACAGGAGTATAAATTTAAATTTTGGGTACTGAAGCCAATATTTCAGCAAGAACTCAATTCTATTTTGCTAAGTGTAAAATAAGACACAGCCTTTAATTTCATGAATTCAAGGACTGCCTGAGTGATGTTCAAGCCTAAGGAGCTCACCCACTAAAAATTTATGGGGCATAGCCTCAGCTGGGGCCCTCATTGCTGTTCAGTTATTCTTCTACTGTACTCTTCTATTATAATTCACTCTCTCACTCTCCACAGGGGCCATGCCAAACCTTTTCCTCTATCTCAAAGCTCCTAATCCCCATACTTGACAACTGATGACTTAGTCTTATACTCTACGGTGGAGGTGAGATCATTCTTCTTAATTCCTGCTTCTCAAAATGATCACCTTTTCTCTCCTCCTTCCTTGGTCACACAAAAAGAGATAAATTCTTTGCTCTAGGAAATCCTTCTACTCATGTTTTCTTACTATCATGGGGAGAATGCCAGATGGAGTCAAGAGGGACTGAGTCCAAATCTCATTCCAAACACAGACTGGCCGGGTCAGCCTAGGCAAGTCACTTAACTTCACTCAGACTCAGTTTCCTCATCTGTACAAAGAGGTTAATAATAAAACCTCTCAGAAGAGCTGTGAGGATGAAATGATATAACATATTTAAAGTAGTTTTCAAGTCTAAAAATCTGATATAAATGTGAACCATTATTCTCCAGCACCCTATTACAACAATCACTTATTCTCCCAATCTCACACATGTTCAAACCCTTCCTTTCTATTGATTCATTTGTCGACCATTGTGCTCTAGTGTCCTCAAATGTAAACAGCCTTCCCTTGACCCTCCTGCCCTTTCCAAGTCTTGTCCTGTCTCTCTCTTCTTCCTTCACAGCCAAACTTCTGAAAAAAGCTGTCTACATCCTACAAATGCCTACAAAGCCTCCTCACTCATTCCCCTCTCAACCCCTTGTAATTTAGGGCTTAAAGTTTCTTGAAGCACACTTAGGGTAAATGCTAAGGAATGTTGACCCATTTTCCACATGGAACTATCTCATGCCAACAACTACCCACTCCTGATTATAGTGCGTGGGTCGTCACAGGACATAATGTTCTGCCACATGACAAAGTGTGTCATCACATGACAAATCGTATATGTCACATCATGTAGCACAGTAGCTATCTGTGATGTGCCCAGCACATCCATCTCATAATGAAATGTGTTTGTCACATATGGTGTGTCTGTCATATTATAAAACCTGTCATGTGTGTTCATGGTGTGCCCATCACATGGCATAGCATTCCATTACATGGTATATCATGTTGTATGGTGTATTATCACATGACATCATGTATTTATCCAATTATGTAATATTTCAGTCATGTGACAGAGCACATATGTCAAATGACATAGAGTGTTTGTAACATGGTTGTGTTCTGAAACAATGAAGTGTGTCATCATGTGAGAGTATGCCATCATGTGACATAGCATGTCTACCACATGGCATATGTTTGCTGTGTGATACAGTTTGTTATATAGCATCTGCTATGTGAAATGTTTATTAGTGACATAGTATGTTGGACACATAGCTTGCATCTATCACATGACATGACCTTTGTCACATGATCTATCATGTGATGTGGTGTTTCCATGACATGGTATATTTGTCAATGGCATGGTGTTTTCTTATGGCATGGTATGTTCATCACATGACGGATTGTCATTATATGGTACAGAATGACTTTCACATGGCACCGCATGTTTTTTGCATAATGTGGTGTGTCAGTCACATAATATTTTGTGTCCATTACATCACGTATCCTTTCTGTCACATGAGCATTGGTCTGCTCTTTCTTTTATTGATATACATTTTGACATAGAAATTTTCTCCTAAGTGCTGCTTTGGCGGCATCCCACAGATTCTGATATATTGTCTCATTGTGGTCATTGGCTTTGATGAAATTCTTGGTTGTTTCTATGATTTTGGTCTGAAAAGGATGCATTTATTTTTTCTGCATTTGGTTGTGAGTTTTCTCCAGAGGTCTATTATATCTAATATTTCTAAGATTCTATTAATCTCCATAACTTCTTTCTTATTTATTTTATGTTTAGATTTATATAGCTCTGAGAGGGGAAGTTGAGGTCCCTTAACTGTCTATTTCTTCTTGTTATTCATTTAACTTTTCCTTTAAGAATTTGACTTTTATGTTATTGGGTGCATTTTAATTTTATTCTTATTGTTCATTGTCTATATCTAGTAATTTTTCAGGCATGTCCAACTCTCTGTGACCCTATTTGGGGTTTTCTTGGCAAAGATACTGGAGTGATTTGCCATTTCCTTCTTCAGCTCATTTTACAGGTGAAGAAACTGAGGTAAACAAGGTTAAGTGGCTTGACCAGAGTCACACAACTAGTAAGTGTCAAGTGTCTGAGGTCAGATTTGAACTCAGGTCCTCCTAAATCCAAGGCCTGTGCTTTATCCACTGTGCCACCTAGTTGCCCTGAGTTTATCCCATTTGTATTAGCAATTATGACTACTAACTATATTTCCCTTCAGTCTATTTTTTTCTGCTGTAGGGCAGCTACACACACACATGTATGTATACATGAGAAGTAGGGTGAAAACAGGGGAATGTTGAGGACTAACTGTACTTTAAAATTTGATTAATTAACTGAGCATTATTATTCTTATGGGCTGATTCTCTTTGAAAATGCTGGTGTTGGGGGCAGCTAGGTGGCACAGTGGATAAAGCACCTGCCCTGGATTCAGGAGGACCTGAGTTCAAATCTGGCCTCAGACACTTGACACTTACTAGTTGTGTGACCCTGGGCGATTCACTTAACCCTCATTGCCCCACCAAAAAAAAAAAAGGGGGCGGGGGGGGGGAGAAAATTCTTGTGTCCTAAAATCCCTTCATTGACTATTTCTGTAGCCTGGGGTAGATACAATGAATGGCAATTGGTGGTGACTAATCTCTCAAGGACAAAAAACAAAACAAACAAACAAACAAAAACCTGAGGTCTGATAGAAACTCAATACCCCAAATAAAGGAGGGGGAAAAACACTTGTGATAAAATAATAGGATTTGGCAGATGCCCAGGGGTCCCACCTGAGGATAGATTTAGAATTGTTTGAATTGAGTGAGACTGAGAAACTGACTAAGTACCTACTTAAGGGTGATTGGATGGAGACCACACCTGGCTGGCCCTGAATGACGCATTGTTCTCAGAGGCAGTGTATTACTGACATCAGCAAGAGACCACTCTCAACCAATCAGCTTAAAGGACCTTCACTTTCAGGGAGGAAGACAGGAACTAGGAAGTGGAGGCTTGCTGGCTGAAGTGGTCTCTTTTTGTGGAGGAACTGGTGTGGCAGGAGACAGGAGAAAAAGGAGGGTCCCCTTGGTCACCCAGGACTTTTGGCATGGTGAGGGATTTCATGTGGGCTGCTGGGAAAGGAAGATTTCTTTCTCTCTGGCTATATCAAATAGATCCAAGCTAGGATTTCCATGATATAAGGAATCTGTTCTCAATCTCTCTCTCTCTTCACTAACTTATATATTTTAATAAATCCTTAAAAGCCTAAACTCTTGCTGAATTTATCAGTGATTTTTTGCCAGCTTCCCCCCTAAAACTGGGGCAGGGGACAAATTAGAACCCACATTTAGATTTTAAACAACACACACTCATCTAAGGGGAGGGGAAACCTGACCTTTCTTAGACACTATGGACTCTTTTGCAGCCCCCAGGGTAGCGCACTCCCTTGTCTCTCTCATCCTTGCTGTAATCTTTACTGGGCTATTGTAGAATAACAGAAGGGCTGATATTATTATCACCCACAAGCCCTGGATTTAAGATCTCCCATTATATATCCTACATGGAATCCCCTATCCAATGGGGTTGAATTGCATGCACATATTTCTAAAGCTATTGAGTTCTCTTTGTGAAGACACTGATCCCAAAACTGTACCAATTGTCTACTCTGTATCCTCTCCTGAAAGACTGTTAACATCTCAACTTGGGAGTCAACGTGTCTGTCTGAGCTGGGGACATCAAACCACTGGTTCTGGGAAAAGTTGTTGCATCAATGTCCCCTGGGAGACCTTTGTAGAACTCTTGTTTATCTGCTCATATTGGGAGGAAAGCATCAATCAGTCTATGGGCCAAACTTTGATAGTGGAGTCAACTAGCAGAGGTCAGCCTATGATGAGAATTGCATGATAAATTGGGACTTAGGAAAGCCACTTCTGTAGAGCAATTTGACAGCAGTATTGGGGCTAAGGAAATAGTGCATTAGTCCCTAGGAAATCCATAGTGACAAAGGAATCTCTAATACTAGAATTCAAGAAGGAAGACCTTTTGGCATACATCCCAAGCACTCCAATGTAAGCAGCCACCTACTCTATTTATACATAAGGCCATCCCCACCTGACAAACACCCATTCCCTTGAGATTGCAAAGGAATTAGGGAGCAGCTAGATGGTGCAGTGAATGGAGCACTGACCCTGAAGTCAGGAGGACCTGAGTTCAAATCTGACCTCAGAAGCTTGCTAGCTATGTGACCCTGGGCAAGTCACCTAACCCTGGTTGCCTTACCCCCAAAAGTTTTTTAAAAAGAAAAGCAATTAGAAGAATGAAGTTCATTATGTTCCTTGATTAGACATGGCTGTCACTGCTGGTTTTATTAGGTGCAGAACAAACTCTAACATGCATTGCTAGCTTAGATTTTTTTTTTATGGGTTTCATAAACTCCAGCCATTTTTTAGTCATCTCATCTCTCCCACCAGCTGAGATAGCACATACTGTAGTGTTGCAAGGGTAATTTGATGTTTCTGAAGTCAGTTCATCAGGCAGCCTGTTAAGCATGTTGGAAAGGACTGGCACACAGATTAGATCAAAACCCCCACACTGTCATTTCACATATCAATTGCAAAATACTGAACCAATTTTGCTCACTAGAGAAAACCTACCTAGAGCATCACAGAAGTTTATTCCCAGAGAAGGTCAGGAGCACATCAAGGCTAATGATAGGAGGTAAAAGAATACCAAGAAAAGAGGATTGGTAAACTGTGAAGAAGAGAGAGGGAGAGATAACTAAAGGAAAGAGGAGGAGGTCTAGCACTGGGAGAGGGAGGGGGAAGCCCTTTTAAAACTGAATTTTAAATAGTTGGGAGGTATTAGCACACAGTGATTCACTGAAATCAAAGCCAGTCATAAAAAAAAAAATTAGTAAATAGGTGAAGGTTGTTTTCAGAGCCCACTAGGGTTTTTTCTTTCTTTCTAGTGGCAGCTAGGTAGTGCAGTGGATAGAGCACCTAGGGTCAGGAAGACTGCAATTCAATTCCTGCCTCATATCCTTAATAGCTGTGTGACACTGGAACAAGTCACTTAACCTCTGCCTCAGTTTCTTCATCTGAAAAAAAAGGAATAATAATAGTACTTATGGGACAGCTAGGTGGCACAGTGGATAGAGCACTGGCCCTGGATTCAGGAGGATCTGAGTTCAAATCTGGCCTCAGACACTTGATACTTACTAGCTGTGTGACCCCAGGCAAGTCACTTAACCCTCATTGCCCTGCAAAAAAAAAAAAAAAAGAAAGAAAGAAAGGGAAGGAAAAAGAAAAAAATAATAGTACTTACCTCCCAGAATTGTTGTGAGGATCAAATGAAAAAAATTTTTTTAAATTTTTATTAGATAGGCTTAGAATGAATATAAATAGCAATTGTTTTCTGTTCTGGCCAGGAACTTTGAGAGGAATGTTAACATTGATATTTTTGTCATGGTAAAATAGGCCATCTGTCTCAATTCTTACTTAGCCCTTAGTTATTAAATGGGCATTGCCTCAGACAAACTAAGACCCAGGAAAGACATTATTTTTTTTGGGGGGGGGGTGAGGCAATTGGGGTTAAGTGACTTTCCCAGGGTCACACAGCTAGTAAATGTCAAGTGTCTGAGGCTGGATCTGAACTCAGATCCTCCTGAATCCAGGGCCAGTGCTCTATCCACTGTGCCACCTAGCTGCCCCCAAAAGACATTAATTTTAAAAGGCCAAGGTTACTCACCATATCCCAGGCCTTTGCCAGTCATCTTGATTTTTGTCTTACCATTGGACTTTGATGATCTTGAGGAGAAGGCAAGGCTGATGACTGCACAATTCTGCCTCACTTAAATCCAATTCACATTCAAGTCAAGACATCACCCTTATGTTATCATTGGTCCTCTTCCCCAAAAAGAACAAACAACAATTGGGAAGTGCTTAGCACATTATCTGGCATATGGGAGCCACTGTATAAATGTTACCTCTTTTATTATTAGCCTTTTCTTATATATGCAATGTCTTCATTCTGCCCCTTGGCTGTTTGAGGTCTTTCACCATAGTGGTCCACTCAATCTAGGGTTCTCTAATATGCCTTCATGTGCTAGTCTTTTCATGATGTGTTAGGTTATACATAGGTTTAGTGTGGAAAGATTACAGCCCAGAAAAACAACAACAACAAAAATAAGCAATGGCCCCAGGGATGCATGAAAGGAGGAGAAATAAAGGAGCCTAGGTAGATTTATGTTAGACTTCCAAGACATACTGAGGCCCTTGAGATGTGTGTGTGTGTGTGTGTGTGTGTGTGTGTGTGTGTGTATGAATCACTGGCCAAGGAAATGAATGTATTTGTATTAGGGGGGTGGGGAGAGGACATGTTGAGTGGAAGGGCTCTGTTGGTCACTGACAACCCATTAAAATCAGCTGAAAAATTATATTATGGATACAAGCCAATGTGAGCTTTTATATTATCAAAATGATCATGATCACTAGGTGACAGCCTATTAGAAGTTTAATATTAAGCAAGATCTCTGTGGTGCTTTCTAGACAGTAAATCATATATCTATAGTCAATCTTAGGATCCTATAGATTTATAGCTGGAAAGGACCTAAGGGCTTGTCTAGTAGAACCTCTTTATTTTACAAATAAGGAAATGCAAGGCTAGAGAGGTTAAAAGATTTTTCCTAAGGTCACACAAGTGGTAAGTAGCAAATCCAGGATTTAAATTCTGATGTTCTGGTGCCAAATCTAAGGTCTTGCTATCAGAAACATATGAATGAATTTATGAAAAAAATTTTTTTAAAAATCTATTAAGTGCTTACCACATGCTAAGCACAATCCTAAGTGCTGGGGATAGAAATACAAAAAGCAAAAACATTTCACTCAGGGCACTTACATTTTTATAGGGGAATAGTGGCAAGGGAAGGGCACTTAGTTTAGAGAGATGGTGAGTGATGTCACAATAAAAATCTCTGATAAAGAGAATCTGAGACACAGAGGTCCAAGCATGAACAATTTATTAGCAATGCTAGCAATTGCCACTAAAAAGGATTAAAGATGTATAACATATTGAATTGCTTGAGTTCTTGGGTGGGGGGGGTGGGAAGGGAGGGAGGAAGAGAAGTTGAAGCACAAAGTTTTATAAAATTGATGTCAAAATTTGTTTTTACACACAATTTGGAAAATAAAATTCTAAACAAAAAAAATTAAAAAGGATTAAAGGTTCCTTAGTAGCCTTCATTCTAGTAGTTTGTCCCACAAACTTAGGGGTTTACAAAGAGAATTTTTATAATAAATAAAGAGGAATCAAAAGCTATAGAATCTTGAGTAATATGTTTTAGATGACTTCTGATTGGCTAGGGGTTACTTAATATTGGAATAAGAAATTTGGGTGATTTGCAGTATCAAAACATGGGGCATGTTGTGGGCATCATAACCATCAAACTTTAAGCAGTCCTATAGCATTACAAAAATTATGACAAGTGGAACAATTGACACATACAATTATTGAACTAGCTGAAAGTAAAGGAAGTAACAGAAAATGTGGAACTTAACTTTAAATAACAAGGAACTTTCCTGCACACAAAATAGGGAACAAGGCATGCCAGCTCAGTTTTGCAAGAGTTCAGCTCTGCAGAAATAGGGAACTTATTCTTTTGCTATATGAACTATAAATCTCTTAATCCAAAAGCTATCTTAATTAAGGCCTTATAAAACTCAGGTAAATCAACAGGATAATCAAGACTAACTTAGTTAAAAATTGTTTCTTTCTGTTGGACCTTAGAGGAGCAGATTGAACCAGTCTTTCAAGCAATTGTGGAAAAGTTGTTTTGATCATAGTGTCAGACTTAGGGAAATAAGGAATGAAGTTAATCATGACTAAGGCTGACGTAAAAGAGTGGACCAGGTGAGGCATTAAGAAGTAGAGTTGGGCAGCTAGGTGGCACAGTGGATAAAGCACCATCACTGGATTCAGGAAGACCTGAGTTCAAATCTGGCCTCAGACACTTAATGCTTACTAGCTGTGTGACCCTGGGCAAGTCACTTAACCCTCACTGCCCCACAAAAAAAAAAAAAAAAGAAGTAGAGTCAGTGGATACCACATAAGGCCTCCCAATCACAATGTTTAATGGCAGTGGGATGATTCTCAAGTTGAAGAGAAGTATACAGATCTCACTAGGAATTCCCTGTCCTCATGGAAGACAAGGAACAAAGGTGGAGAGGAGCAAGAGTTTATGGTTATCTATGCATGACACATTTCACAGTCTGGTTGTGAACTTTCTAAAGTGATTCCACCTTATTCCCCTTCATGCATTCTACATCCCAACCCAAATGACCCACTTGCCATCCCTTCATATGCTACAGTCTATCTCCTATCTCTATCTCTTTTCGCTCACTGTCCTCTATGCCTGAAATGTTCTCCCTCCTCACCTCCCCCAGCTTTGGAGTCAGAGGGCGTGTATTCACATCTAATTTGGCACTTCTTACCTGTGCATCCTTTAACTTTCTGAGCTTCTATTTCCTTACATGCAAAATAAGCAGGTTGGACTAGATGACCTCTATATGCTAAAATCCTTCAAAACTTCACTCAAATGCCACTTCCTCATGAGCCTTTTCCATATTCCTTTCTTTATATGTTCTGTATGTAACTTTGTAGATAACTTTGTATATTTTGTATATACTTGTCTGTTTTGGTGTCATTTCTCCTCCCCTTCTCCCAGTAGAATGTTAATTCCTTCAGGAAAGGAATTGTTACTTACTTCTTCTAGCCCCTATCTCAATATCTGGCCTATTATATATATATATATATATATATATATATATATATATATATATATATATATGGTCAATGGTCAATAAGTCCTTGTAGAGTTGAACTGAATTCAGGGGATCCTTGTGAAAGCCCCATATCAGAGACTCTCCGGACACAAAGAACCTAGGCATACTTTGGAGGATTATCTCACTCTCTTGAGGAACCCCCCTCCCCTCCCCTCCAGAAGCTGCAGGGAAAAGTATGTATTATATCATACTAGGTACCTTCCAGAATACTGAAAGTGAAGTGCACTTGCAAACCCATAATTCATTGTACTTCAGAATGACATTTTATTTAAAAACAAGGGAAAACAAAACAGAAATCATAGAAAGAACAACTATTAATCCCACAGATGTAGTTAATATTTCAAAGTTATTTATAATCCCGTATATGAACATTCTTCAAATAGAAGGTCATCTGCATAAGCCTTTTCTAGTTTACTGGCTACTGTAAAGAATTAATTGCTATTTGGGGGTTTTATGCCTTGGCCCACACTTGCCTGAGGCTCCACAAACTACATGGTGCTCCACCCACTGGTTGTAGCCATTGCCAGAATAGGAGGAAGCTGGAAAGGGACAGGCATTCTCCTGCGTATTTTCAGCTGATTCCTGGGCGGTGGTATTTTTTCAGGTATTATAATTTCCCTTTCCCCATTTTATTTCCTTTACCTTGATCCTACTGATCCTCTTTGGTTTTGTTGTTGTTGTTTTTTAATTAATAAAGTATTTTTTTCCATTACATGTAAAGATAGTTCTCATCTTTTGTTTATACAAGCTTTACAATTTCAGATTTTTCTCCTTCCCTCCCCTCCCTTCCCCCTCCCCTAGACAGCAGGTAATCTGATATAGGTTATATATATATATATACACACATATATACATATATACATATATATATATATATATACATTTATATATACATATATACGCATAATAACATTAATCCTATTTCTGCATTAGTCATGTTATAAGAGAAAAAATCAGAGCACTGATGACAAACCTCGAAATAGAAAAAAACAACAGCACCAAAAACAAAAGAAATAGTATGGTTCATTTAGCATCTATACTCCGCAGTTCATTTTTTTTTTCTTGGATTTGGAGATCCTATTCCATCATGAGTTCCCTGGAACTCTTCTGTACCATTGCATTGGTGAGAAGAATATAGTCCATCACAGTAGATCAACACTCAATGTTGATGATACTGTGTACAATGTTCTGGTTCTGCTCATCTCACTCATCATCAGCTCACGTAAGACCCTCCAGGTTTCTCTGAACTCCTCCTGCTCATCATTTCTTACAGCACCATAGTATTCCATTGTATTCATATACCACAACTTGTCCAGCCATTCCCCAATTGATGGGCACCCCCTCAACTTCCAATTCCTTGCTACCACGTAAAGAACAGCTATAAATATTTTTGTACATATGGGTCCCTTTCCCCTTCCATGATTTCTTTGGGGAAAAGACCCAAAAGTGGTATTGCTGGGTCAAAGGGCATGCACAGCTTTATCACCCTTTGGACATAATTCCAAATTGCTTTCCAGAATGGTTGGATCAGTTCACAGCTCCACCAACAATGAATTAGTGTTCTAATTTTCCCACAGCTTCTCCAACATTTTTATTTTCCTTTTTTGTCATTTTAGCCAATCTGATAGGTGTCAGGTGGTACCTCAGAGTTGTTTTAATTTGCATCTCTCTAATCATTAGAGATTTAGAGCATTTTTTTCATATGGGAATAGATAGCTTTGGTTTCTTCATCAGAAAACTGCCTGTTCATATTTTTTGACCATTTCTCAATTGGTGAATGACTTGGATTCTTATAAATTTGATTTAGTTCCCTATATATTTTAGAGATAAGGCCTTTATCATAAGTACTGGCTTTGTGTTTTGTTTTTAAGTTTGTTCTTGTTAAAATAAATCTTGTTCTGTTTTGAGGGAGGCTGCCGCTTAGCAAGCACTCCCCAATTAAAAATTGGTCCCCACAGTTTTTGGCGAGTCAGCCAGGAGTTGATTAACCTAGTGAATTTCTTTAACCCAACCCCCCTCCCCCTTATTTGGCCATGAGCCAACTAACCTGGGGGACCTTCTTGCCCCTCCCCCACTGCCCCCTTAGGCAATCTCCCTTGCTCTTAAAAAAAACCTTAGCATTTATCTTGCTGTTTAGAGAAAAACCGGTTCATTTTGAACTGCACCATGATTGACTATTTGGCTCCCCCCTTGTATATTCTAATTGGCATATTTTGGGACACATATTGTCCCGATTTAAACTGTTGGCCTGCTCAATACTTATTCATGGCATTTCTGGTTTCCTCCTCACAAACACAGTAAAAAATCTTTGGAATAATGGTATGGGAGAGTTTATCTTTCCCACTGAGCACATATACAATATTAGTGGAAGCATTACAACTAAATTAGAACTTTACTATACCACTATCACTATAACTCAAATGGCTATAAATTTTATTCTCATTATTGTCATTATTGCGATGTGGTATTTTTTCCAAAAAAGCTGTAAAGAGAGGAAGGGATATGATCATAGTAGACCATGTGTTCAGTGGGATACCAGTACAGGTCCCTCTATTGGAGATGACCTGAGTTCAGAAACAGATTTAGACCAGTCTTTAGAATCAGATCAATGGAAACTGCTCCCCCTACAGAATGTTACAGCCTGCAGAGGAGCACAGCATAAAATATATAGCCCATTCAGTCCAAAGGATCTGTGTGCATGGAAGAAACTTATACCTAGGTTTAATCAGAATCCAAAGTCAGTAATTTCGCAATTAAGGTCTATATTTAATACATATCAACCCACATGGGCCCATGTCACTTGTCTTATGGAAATTATACTATCCCCAAGTGAAATTGCAGATATTGTCACAGCAGGAACTTCCTTGGTGGCCTCTGGGGAAGCGTTAACAGAGTGGCCTCTCCAGGAGCCAAACTGGGATTATAATGATCCACAGCAATTCCAAGAATTAAAAAATGCTAGGAAAATGCTACTGAAAGGAATGGAATCCTGTTCTAAGTAATCTGACAACTGGCAAAAGTTTTTAAAACTCGCTCAGGAGCCTAATGAACAACCTAATAGATTTTTATGATAGACTTTGTGAAGCTGCTAGGCAATTTACAAGACTGGACCCACTAGACTCAGCACCTGCACTAGGACTCCCAGATTACAGTAAGCCTTTTACTCTTTTTGTGCATGAACAGAAGGGAGTGGCTTCTGGGGTCCTGACTCACTCATTACGATCTGTCCAGTGTCCAATAGCTTATTATTCTAGCCAACTAGATTCTGTGGCCTCTGGGGTGCCACCCTGCCTCAGGGCAGCCCTTTTGGTAGAAAAAGCCTCTGATTTGGTCCTAGGTAATCCTCTTACAATACAATGTCCCCACAAAGTAGAGGCCCTCTTACTATGCCATAGAACACAAGCCTTTTCAGATCAAAGGCTGGCTAAGTATGAAGTAACCCTGCTAGGTCATGAAAATATCACTTTAAAATGCTGTACAGTCTTTAACCCAGCAACACTGCTCCCTAACTTATCACTCTTGGGGGAGCCATTGCATGACTGTGCCTCTTTAGTTGATATGGCTGAGAAACCCCATGATTACCTTTTGGATACACTTTTATAGAACCCTGATATGGTCCTCTATATGGATGGTTCTTTATTTATGAAAGATGGCACCCGTTTCACTGGGGCTGCTGTAGTTTCTGATTATGATATTATCTGGGCAGCTTCTCTGCCTTCACATTTTAGTGCACAAGCTGCTAAACTTGTGGATATTACACAAGCCTGTAACATAGCCAAAGAGAAGAGTGCTACCATTTATACTGACTCCAGATATGCATTTGGTGTATGCCATGCTGTAGGCATGCTTTGGCTACAGAGGGGCTTTCTAACGTCCTCTGGCAAAGCTATTGCTAATGGAGACCTTATCAAGGACTTCCTATCTGCCCTGAAACTTCCCTCTGCTCTAGCAATTGTACATTGCCCTGCCCACACAGGGAATAGTGATCCTGTTTCAACAGGGAATGCATGAGCTGATTCAGCAGCTAAGCTCGCTGCTTTAGAAGCCCCTGAACATGTATTTAATCTCTCACCTTCTGAGGATGTTTCTCTCCACCTAACTTATGATGATTCTGAAGTAGAAAGGTGGAAAAAGAGATTCAAGGCTAAACAGATCAGTGGAGTCTGTATGTCTTCAGAGGGAAAACCACTTCTCCCCCAGAAATTCTATCACCAGGTATGCCTCTCTATTCACAAGAAAGGCCATTTTGGCACACAAGGCATTGTGGACTCAGTTAGAAGGACCTGGTTAGCACCAGGTATAACTAACATAGCATCTCGCTTCTCCTCGGGCTGCTCCACATGTCAGTCTTACAATCAACATGCTTTCCGTGCTAAAGCATATGGAGGGCATCTTTTGGCATATACACCCTTTGAACATCTACAAATTGACTTTATTTCTATGCCCAAAGCAGGAAAATATAAATTTTGCCTTGTTATTGTTAACCAGCTCACTCGATGGGTGGAGGCTTTTCCTGCCCCACGAGCAACTGCTGGCTTTGTGGCCAAAACTCTCCTTAAAGAAATTGTTCCTCTCTTTGGGCCACCAGCATACATTGACTCTGATAGAGGTACACATTTTACAGACTCAATTCTCTCCCAGATTTATTTTTTCTTGAGAATAACTCCTAGATTTCATACTCCTTACCACCCTCAAAGCTCAGGCCAAGTTGAACATATGAATAAAGAGCTTAAGAGCATGATTGGCAAATTATGTACTGAAACCCATTTGAAATGGCCTGATGTTCTACCCTTGGCATTATTCTATCTGTGCAGTAGACCAAGAGGTGAACTCCACATATCTCCTTATGATATGCTTTTTGGTCACCCTCCTATCCAAGCTAAAACTTTTTCCCCAGTCTACACATCACTGGTGGGATGTGATACTTCTGTTGCTTCCTATATACAGGAACTACAAACCAGGCTATGTGAACTCCATGAAGCAGGAGTTGCTGTACAAGCTGGTCCTTTAGACTTTTCCTTGCATGATTTAAGTCCTGGAGACAATGTATGTGTTAAGAATTTTCAGTGGACCAGTGGGACCCAGCCCACTTGGGAGGGACTTTTTCAGGTATTATTGACGACTCCTACTGCTATTAAAATTGGAGAAAAAGAATCTTGGATTCACTGTTCCCATGTGAAGCCCACACCATTTGTGGGTAAAGTAATTTCAGATAAAATTCAACCAGTTGCTAAAGAGCAAAGAAACTGAACAGAGCACAGGGGTAATAGACAGTTCCAATTTGCAAGCATTATCACTCAATTGCAAACCCTGGGACTCAAACTCCATAAGGTATCAGGAGATGGAAATTGTCTTTTCAGAGCCCTTGGAGACCAGTTAGAAGGTCATTCCAAAAACCATCTCAAACACAGACAAGAAACTGCTAATTCTATGCTCAGTCATAAAGAAGACTTTAGGTCTTTTATAGAAACAGATATTCCCTTTGAAGAATATGTTGCTGATTTGAAAAAAGCTGGTACTTGTGATGGGAACGACTCCATTGTAGCCTTTGCCAAACATAACCGACTGAATGTAATCATTCACCACTTGAATGAACCTTTATGGCAAATTTGTGGCACAGACAAAGTCAACGCTAAAGAACTCCATATTTTCTCCCATAATGGTCATTATGACAGCATTAGAAGAATCAATGATGATTCAGAAACCCCTGCCACTTTGGCATGCAGAGAATTGGGGAACCAGTTTAAAAAATGTGGTGTACCCCAAATTCTAGCATTATAAGCTTTTACCTTAAACAAACTTTTCCTCCTACAGATGAAGAACTTCTCCACCAAGAGCACATGGCTCTGTCTTCTAGAAAGGGTTATTGAACCTTATTGCTTGATTTATAAGGCAATTAATGAACATATTGAGTCTTGCTGATGTTTTATTTCCTTTTGATAAATTGTTTATCATTTCAAGTATCTGTTACTGTCATTGTACTATGATAGAGAATTCATGGACAAGATGATGCAGTTTACTTGCTTAATGAAAATTCTGTAATAATGTTTAATAATATCAGCCATTTACATTCATTTATCATTTGTATGTCATTGTGACTATGTATATTCTGGGTATGGTTTGGGATTATATATATATTTCAAGTAGATCCTAAGTTATGCAGTGTAGCACACATTTTTACCATCAAATTGTCTTTGGTGAAATTAATATGAGATTTATGATTTATGGAAACTTACCATTTCAGAGACTAATTGCTCTTACATTGAGCTTAATGGAGATGGTTCAACTCCATGATGCAGGCCCTGGAGAGAATATATGTACAACAGGAGGAGAGACGGATATATGTAAGATACCCTGATGGAGGCTGAGAGAACAGCCAAATACATTCAGGAAGTTCATAGTTTGCATACGAGAGCAGCTATGTAGAGCACAATTGCTGGACATAGTCCAGTTTCTTCCTCTCTCACTCCAAAAATGTTCTGGTGTCATGTTAGCCCTAATGCATGCACCTGGTTTAACTTAACTTGGCTTCTTCACTCAATCTGGTGTCATGGTCAGAATCAATCCACCTGAAGCCTAGCACAATTATTAGATGTCTATGCACCATGAGATGTGGTATGGTAACCTTTTCATAACATTTTCAGGTGTCATCATGGACACATAACTAAATTTGACTTTGATCCAGACATATAGTGGTAAAAAGTGTTAGTAATGTCATAACTGTCTCAATTTTTGTATTGCATATGGATATGAGTAGCCTCCAAAGGGGGGACTCCAATATGATATATATATATATATATATATATATATATATATATATATATATATATAGTTTAAACTTGTTTTGTATATTTTGAAGAATTTTTATTGTTTAATTTGAACATTTTTGGACAATGCTATGCTAAAGATTAATGAAAATCCAGCAGTTCCAGAGACAACCAGAATCCAGAGACAGCCAGAATCCAGACTAGAGTCCAGTTTCCCTGATGACATTTCAACCCTCCTTCGAAGACAAGATTTTAAGGACTTTAAATGGACATTTTTGGTTTTCCTTCTGTTACTATATACATCATCTGTAATATGTATTTTCCCTTTCCTGTATTGTTATTAGTATATTGTTTGTTAGCATTGATTTTGATATTCTGTTATTTTTAAAAATTTATTTATTGTTTATTGTTCCATCAAGGAAACACCCCATGTTTCTTGATGAAACAAAGGGGGGGATGTAAAGAATTAATTGTTATTTGAGGGTTTTTTTCCCTGGCGTGCACTGGCCTGGGGCTCCACAAACCACACAGTGCTCTACCCACTGGTTGTAGCCATTGCCATGGCGCTGGCACCTCATGTCATCACCACTTGCCAATGCCTACATGGGCCTGGCAAAATTATAATGATTGGAAACTTAGTGAGGGCAGTCATGTGACTGTCAGAGCAGCCATCCCATTGTCTGGGACCGTGTGGGGTGTTTCTAGGTTTGGGGGAGGAGAATTGGGCATTCTAGGTGGAAGCTGGAAAGCAACAGGCATTCTGCTGCATATTTTCAGCTGAATCCTGGGCGGTGGTATTTTTTCAGGTATTATAATTTCCCTTTCTCCATTTTATATCCTTTCCCTTGATCCTCCTGATCCTGTTTGTGTTGTGTTTTTTTTTTTTTGAGTTCGTTCTTGTTAAAATAAATCTTGTTCTGTTTTGAGGGAGGCTTCTAGTCTCCTTCCTTGCCCCAATATTGCAGCAAGCTGCTTAGCTAGCACTCCCCAATTAAAAATTGGTCCCCACAATACTGAAACTCAAAGTGGAAGGGAAGTGGTTATGAGGGTTGGAAATTCACACACACACTCACACACACACACAGGCACCTGCATTTGTTTGTGGTGTTTGTGTGTGTGTCTTGAGGCAAGATTTCCCTTTATTAAAAAATTGAAAACAGGTGATTTGATACACATTGATAGCAACAAAAAGGAGCTACTTGAGGGTTGAGAGGGGGAGTCTCCACTGGCCACAGTCAGAGGGAAAGAATAGAAGGGGCAGCCAATTAGAGAAGTTTTTGTCATGACCTGATACAAAACCTCTAGTAACCTACACAGAGACTTAGACTGAAACAAGGCAGGAAACATCTGCACAATACAAGGACTGACTCTCAAGGAGCTCATATTCAAAATGGGGAGTGGGGGGGTGGCAACATACGTAAGAGATTTCAGATGGAAAAGCCATGTGGTCCTTAGGGTACAGTGGCAGAACATATAGTAATAATTTTTGTTAATGCTACTTCTATTCATAAAACTCATTAGTTTCTACTGTGGAGCCACTTGCCTGTGCCAGGACTTTGGTGGTGAGATGTTTGTTTCGTCCTTAGAAAATGAGGAGGTGGAGCTACAGCATCTGAAAAAAGCAGTTGCCATCAGATTTGTTGCCCAACTAAGTCAGGCTGGAAACAGTGTGAGGGATACTATTCTTTTTTTTCTTCTCATATCCATTTATTTATAAAGCACATCTGATCAAGTTCACATCTTTCCCTGCTCCACAAGGGCTACTTTCTACAATGCAAAGGCCAGTCTGGAAGGAGGGTCTATGGTCTGAGGGGCATGTATAGTCAGAGTTTTGCTTATGGCATTGAAAGGTTAAGTGGTGAGCCCAGGATATATTAGAAGTGGGACTTGAACCCAAGTGTTACTAGCTTCTAGAGTTGCTCTCTAGCCCCAAACTATGCTGCCTCTCTTTTGGAAGAATAGTAACTGGTCATTTAATTATGAAGTAAATCCAATCTTCTCTAAGAAAAAGGCCTGTTAGTTGTTACCTTGATTGACATGAATTCTTTTCAAGTTTCACAGAAACAGGGAATATGGAAGACAGAGACAGAGAGAGAGAGTGTGTGTGTGTGTGTGTGTGTGAGAGAGAGAGAGAGAGAGAACGAGATCCTGAATTGTCTTCTGCTCCCTCCCTTTAGCAAAAAAAGAAAGAAAGAAAGAAAGAAAGAAAGAAAGAAAGAAAGAAAGAAAGAAAGAAAGAAAGAAAGAAAGAAAGAAAAATTTGCAAAAGCAAATACTGCCCACTTAGCTTGATACCCAGCAAGGACTGAGATGGGCTGAGACAACATTGACTCATCATCTTTTCCAGGGTAAATCAGTATGTCTGCTCTCATGAATATTTCTCTTCTTGATGAGAGAAAGTAATTTTCAGTAAGTGCTCAACTTCATCAGTACGTCATCAGTGCCTGTATTCATATATAAAGGGCATCGCTTAGGTCTGTCCATAAAACACCCAAGGCAAAGGGAGAGCTATGGGGAATAAAAGGACTCTCAAAACATCCTGGGTAATTGTATACTAACTTTTAAGTAGAAACACTGGAAGCCATAAATGTTGATACAAACAGGACTGCTAACCATCCTTGATCTCATTCTACCCTCTCTTACTTCCATGCATTCACAGACCATGATGACAGTAGGCATCCCTTCACATCTTTTCTTGTTGCGGTCTTCCTTCTTTCAAAGCTTAGCTCAGGTAACATCTCTTTTCCTGTTTACCTTTTTATATTTATCTTTTTTTTTTTTTTTTTAGTGAGGCAGTTGGGGTTAAGTGACTTGCCCAGGGTCACACAGCTAGTAAGTGTTAAGTGTCTGAGGCCGTATTTGAACTCAGGTATTCCTGACTCCAGGGCTGGTGCTCTATCCTGCACCACCTAGCTGCCCCTTTTTATACTTCTCTTGAGTGTTGTATTTGAAGATCAAATTTTCTGTTCAGTTCTGGTCTTTTCATCAGGAAAGCTTGAAAGTCCTGTATTTTATTGAATGTCCATCTTTTCCCTTGGAAGATGTTCAGTTTTACTGGGTAGTTTATCCTTGGTTGCAATCCAAGCTCCTTTGCCTTCTAGAATATCATTATTCTAAGCCCTTATATCCTTTAATGTTGAAGCTACCAGATCTTATGTAATCCTGACAGTGGCTCCATGATATTTAAATTGTTTCTTTCTGGTAGCTTGCAGTATTTTCTCAATTCAACTAAAAAAAAATTTATTGAGTGCCTAATATGTGCTAGATATGATTTAAAGTTGAACAGTAATACAATTTTTGGCCTCCATAAGCTTACAAACTATCAAGAGGGAAAGACATACACAAATTAGCCACAAAACTAATTTAAATGTGATAAGTGCATGGGAGAGGTCAAACAGAGAGGGATAAGGTCTTTGAGGAGGAAAGAAGCACTTTTTGCTGGGAGGATCAGGGAAGGCTTCATGATAGATGAATCCACAAGCCCCAGAGGCCTTAGAGCAGAAAGCCAGTGACTTTCCTCCTATCCCCCAGCACAAGAAGCTTGTAACAGTGGCCCCTGTGCCCCAGGAGCAGACCTCAACTTTAAAAGTAAAAAAAATAGGCTACAATATGAATAAGAAACAGAAAAGTACCCTTACCATGAAGAGCTTCTATGGCAACAGGGAAGACCAAAACACAAACCCAGATGAGGACAATACTGTAAAAATGCCTATATGTGAAGCTTCAAGGAAGAGGATGAATTGGTTTCAAGACCAAAAAGCCTTCTTGGAAGAGCTCAAAAAGGATTTTAAAAAGTGTTTTTTTAAAAAAGTGGATTCTTCACCACTCCAGGCTTGCTCCCTGTGCTGGGATAGCTTGGCCAATTCGAGACTGTCCTGTGGATGGTTCTCTAGCTGGTAGTTTGTCCTCTTATCTGGGACTGGGGATCTCACAACTGCAAGACCCAGGGGCCTCAGCTGCTGATCTGTGCTGTGGCCAAGAACCTCCTGCTGACTTGCCCAGACATGGGGTACCTTTTCTGAGGGGCCCATATGTGATAGAGAGTATCCTGGGTACTAACCATACGTTATCTCAATGAATCCTCAACCCATCAACCCTGCAAGTAGTTACAACAGGCATTATTATACTCACTTTACAGGTGAAGAAACTGATGCTGCCTAAGATCACAGAAGTGGCAAATAATAGCAGCAAGACTTGAACCCAGGTCTTTTGACTACAAATCTAGTGTTCTTTTGTTAAGGGCTAAAATTCTAGCTAGTCTGTCTAAAATATCTAATGAGTGGTCGCCAATCAATTACAAGCTTTAGCAAGAGTTAGACTTTTAAGCATTTATTAAGGAGAATAAGAATTTGGTAAAGAGAGAGAGAAAGGCCTAGATTCCTATCTATTAAAGGGAGAGCACATTTCTAGCTCCCTTCTCCACCAGAGTCCAGAGGAAAGAGCCCGCGCGAGACTGAGCGCCAGTCTCTTCCTTCCTCCTCCCACTATCCCGCGTCACTTCCTGACTCCTGGTCTTGCCCTCAAAGACCTTCCCTTCATGGGCAGAACTCTTCTACAGTAAGTATCCAGCAGGTGGCGTCATTCCAATCGTTACAGTCCCCCCTGTTGTTCCTCAAGAAACAAAATGTTTCCTTGACGGAACAGTAAAAACAATATAATAACTATTGCTAACTAATAATATGTGAACAACAATATAGAAAAGGAAGAGAGGAAAGTTTTGTCCAGAGGGGCGATTTTTTTTTTTGTCCTCATGAACCGACGCTTTGACATTAGTCTTGCAAAGGGAGGGCCTCTGCAGAGAATACATGTTACAGATGGTGTATATTAAAACAGAAAGAGAAAAAAAACAACAAAAACAACAAATCAAAACTGTTCATTTAAAGTCTCTGAAAGTCTTTTCCCAGATGTCCTCTAGGTGTAGTCGTGGAATGGAAGTCTTTTCAGGGGTTGATGTGTGGATGCTGGTAATCAGCCAGGAAAATTTCCTACAAAATTGAGCTTAACACAACTTTAAAATAGCTTTGTCAATAATCAAATCAAACAATGAAAGTTCTCAAAAACATGTCTAAGGGAATTCAGAATCTTAGTTGTTACACATGAAACATATAATAAAACAAAAATTGAACCATTCTTTAAAATTATAATATTACTATAGTCCCCCCCTTATGGAGGGTAATTGAGAAGACAATTGCTGCGATATTAATTATTAAAAATAATTTTTATCTTTGTTTCATCACTTTTTGCATCATCTGCCTAATCATCCTCATGCCATTATGAGAAATTTTAAAAATCTAATATAATTGGTAACAGGTGTCAAGGCCAAATTCAACACTGTATTTATCATGACACCTGAGATAATTATGGGGGTTACCATAAAAGAACAGAGAAATGATGGGATATGAGCATTCCCACACTTGAGCAATATGTACTGCCCATACAGTATGCCAGGCTTAAAATAGGTGGATGGAATATATGTCCATGCCACCGAACATATTGGAAGAAACTGAGTCAGACTTAATCAGATCCATGGGATTAAGATTTCCATGGCATCAGGCATATAGGAGGGAGCATAGAAGCCAGGTGTAGAAGTGAGATGGGTGGGATGAATACTTCCAGCCATCTGTACAATATTAGTCAGCAAAAGTTATTATATTCTTTTTACTGTTCCATCAAGGAAACATTCCATTTCTTGAGGAAGCAAAGGGGGGAAATGTGGTAAAATATGAAAGTTTTTAACAGTCGGTTAGGATAACTGAAAGACGCCAGTTTTTCAAGGACCACCCTTTTGGGGAGGAGATGAACAGTCCGCCTGCTGCGCATGTCAGACTGCCTGCCGGGTACAGTCCGCCTGCTGCGCATGTCAGACTGCCTGCCGGGTACAGTCCGCCTGCTGCGCATGTCAGACTGCCTGCTGGGTTTTTTGACTTCCGGGGTGGAGAGAACGAGAGTAGCCTTTTTGCCTGCTTGGCGGGACTCCTGGCGGCGTGGCACAGACGGTCTCCCTCACTCCAAAGGTGGCCTTTTTCGGTTTGGTGAGTTTTTATAAGGAATATAGACTAAGCCTAGATTTAAGACGATTTGTACTGTATTTCTATTTTCCTATCCTTCTAATCAACAACACCTTATATACAATAAAGGCTCTATCTAGAAAACCAGAAGCTTCTTCCATTTACTAGTCTGGGAAATAAATTAAGGGAAGGGTTAAGTAGGGGAGATTTATGATCTAATATCCAATTTTAAATCTCACACTTTCCCATGTTGAGGCTGTGTTGTCTGCCTTCTTATACCCATTCACATAAGATCATGTTTGTGGATTTCATCATTCATTCCAAAATCATTTATTGAGTGTCCACTGTGTACGGAGTACTGTGGAGGGGGAAATTTTAAAAATATGATTAATCTATAGTATTTGCCTTCATAAAGCTCACAATATAGCAGGGTAGCTACAACATATACGTGCAAATATACAAAATATGGATTGACTATATAGTATAGAAGAAAACAGAACTAAAGCTTAGGGAAGCACAACAAAAGAAAACACAACAAAAACAGGCACAAAATTCTATTGGGGGTTGGAAAAACAAATGGTTATTTTCAACCTTGAGGGATCAGGCAAAACTTCCAAAGGAGAGACTCAATTCTTTTAACTAGGCATAATAGCTCATTGTTTGCAGGTTCTGAATGCTATTTCCATAGTGAAATCAGAGTAAACAATATCTCCACCTTTTCCCCACAGCAAACGCCTCCCTCTTTTCTAATCTCTCATATAGTTGAATACCTTCCACAGACATCAGCAAAATTCACCATCAGACCAGCACTGCATTAAAACCATCCCTTAAGGTACAGATTTTCTTAACATTTTTTTCATTATGGATGCCTTTGGTGATCTGCTGAAACCTATGGATGCCTTTCTTAGTATAATGTTTTTAAAATTCATAAAATAAAATGCATGGAATTACAAAGAAAACCAAAAGTTAGTGGAGAAAAGATGGAATTTTTTTCCCATCCAAATTCACCAACCTATGGTCTATAAACCTCAGATAAAGAATCCTTGTCATTATGATAAGGATCTACAGCTACTGACTTTCTTTCTTCTTCATAGCCAAGCAGCAGGTAAGCTTGTACAAACTCCCTTCGTGATAATACTTATTTGCAATAAATCACAGACAAAGCATGTGGTTTACTTAAGCAGCCAAATCGTTAACAGTCTCCTACCTTTTCATCTGGACTTTTGCCTAATTGCTGAAGCCCTTCAGCTTCTTTCTATCACACACTTGCTGCTTCTATTCATTACTGTTCATGTTCCTCTGTGAGTCAACAAGAATTTAGTAAGTGCCTACTACTGAAGGCATTTTTCTTCCTCTCTTTTCTTGCCTCTTAATCTGCTCTATTTAGACATTTTTCTTTCTCCTCCATTTGACTTACAGATTTTTATTTTTCTAATATGAGTCATCTTTTGGCAATCCATTTGGAATCAGTTTTGCAATTATTTCTCTCTGGATTACTTTGACCAGAATGTGCCTTATTTTTAATTGCTCTCCATGTTTCCTTCATCTTGTTAGACTGTTGTCCTAGACAGAAAATTAATATAGGGAAATAATGTACACACAGAAGGAACTAAAAATACGTCTACCACTGATAAGACAGAAATTGCTCTCTCAGAGGCCTCAGTAAGATCAGGGACTGACTTTATAGAAAGTTGTTAAAGATTTTGGATTCTTAATGAAAGAAACAAGTGATACAAGTAAGTTTCTGGCTACATCATCCAATCTTAGCATAAACTTTTATTTTCCTCACAAAAACACTTAAGTAGGTTGTAATCTGAAGTGATAAATCTGAGTTATTATTGTTATAAATGAGGGAAAAGGTTGTAAAGTGTTGTCTCCTCAGGCTGATGGAGGAGGCCAGAAGGATTAACAGATAAATTAAAACCTGAGTTAGCTAAAAGGTTTAATAGAGAAACTAATGCTTCAGTTCTTAACCAGAAAGTTTGAGCTCTTATCAACTGTTACCAGGAGGTTTGAGTCTTTATCAACCAACACTATCAGCAGAAACTAAAGGAAAAAGTAGCCAGGGACCATAAACCATTAATGACCATTAACATTCCTGGATGACAGGAAACAGAAACTGTACCTAGAAACCAGATTTTAAAGTAAAGAAATATTCTAAACAGAGAAACCCTTGGGATCTGACAAGTTTAAACATGTTTGAGGAACATGTGCAGAAAGACCAAATGTGTCCTTAGGTTCACTTTATGATGTTTAAGCCCCCAAAACACACCCCTAGTGAGAAAGGTACCCACCTTGAGGGATGTCTTAGCACCCCAGGAATTCCAAAATAGGATATGAACCTCCCACAAGTAGGAGATTAAGATAATGAGGAAATAACCTACATTCTTCACTATAAATATAGCCATTTTCATCTCCCAATTGGAGACAGCTTTCTCCTTTGGAGTGTTCTCCCTGTGATCATCACAGTCTTTTTGTGTGTGTGTGTGTGTGTGTGTGTGTGTGTGTGTGTGAGGCATTTGGGGTTAAGTGACTTGCCCAGGGTCACACAGCCAATAAGTGTCAAGTGTCTGAGGCCAGATTTAAACTCAGGTCCCCCTGAATCCAGGGCCGGTGCTTTATCCACTGTGCCACCTAGCTGCCCCTATCACAGTCTTTTTTTTTTTTTTTTTTGCGGGCAATGGGGGTTAAGTGACTTGCCCAGGGTCACACAGCTAGTAAGTGTCTGAGGCTGGATTTGAACTCAGGTACTCCTGAATCCAAGGCCGGTGCTTTATCCACTGCACCACCTAGCCGCCCCCATCACAGTCTTTTAATAAAACTGAATAACTGCGTCATTGAGTCTTGTAATTCTTTGGGATGCCTCACAATCAATTTGATCAATTAAATCCATCCCCACATCAAGGCTTCAAGACCTGTGGAAACCCCATTCCTCTTGTATGAGATGATTATGGATTTGAGTCAGATTAAACTCTGAGGATGGGGTCTGGAAGATACCCAGCCCCACCCCAGTATGGTTAGTTTAAAAGTTTATTGCTTTGTCAAATTCTCACTGTCTCCTTTAAGTTTTATTGCCAATTAACAGTATTTTTACTTCTGCTCAGTCTCCCCACTTGTCAGCTACATCTTAGTTTTATCTGGAATTCATCATGTGTCAGAACCGAAGTCCCTGTTGAGTGGGTCGGGGAATTCGCCCACCAATTCAATACTCGGGACTCAAGAAGAAAGGACAGGCAATCATGGGGCTCGGCACAGGATGCGGCAATTAAGTTGAGACCAGATGTTAAGTGACATGTTTCTTTTTTCTCAGAGCAGAATCCCCCTTGACCCTAGGGTCCCAACAATGGATTATTCTTTTATTCTTTATTCTATTTCTTTGATTTCTCAACATAGCCAAAGATAAATTTTAAGCCTGTCATCCTTCTAAAATTAACATGACTACAAAACAATGCTGAAGCACCTGAGTGACTCTTCCTGTTATTCAAGTTGAATATCTCTAGAGATAGGGGCTGGGAGAGATGGGAGGGGGGGTCAGTGGGAACTGTGAGATCTGAAACATCTGACTGCCCCCCCCCTTCCCTCTTCCTTCATTTTGACCTTGTTCCCCCTCCCCTTTTCTCCTTTGTTCCCAGAACACATATACATGTCTCCATACATTGATCATGAGCTAAGCATGCACTTTCTGTGAGACAGGATTGTGAACTCAGCCTAGTGCACGTGGGGACTTTCCTTCCTACAATTACTATTAAAAAAAAAAAAACTCACCAAAGGGGGCAGCTAGGTGGCACAGTGGATAGAATACTGGCCCTGGATTCAAGAGGACCTGAGTTCAAATCCAGCCTCAGACACTTGATACTTACTGGCTGTGTGACCCTGGGCAAGTCACTTAACCCTCATCGCCCAGCACACACACACAAAAACAAAACAAAACAAAACAAAACAAAACAAAACTCACCAAAAATGCAGAAAAGCAAAACTACTAAACATGTTATTTACTAATCACAGTGCAATAAATATTATATTCAGTAAATGGCCTTCGAAGGAAGAATTAAAAATAATAGGAGATGAAATAAACAGAAAGAATTAATGGTCAGAGAACAAATCAAAGAAATGGAAAATGTCAACAAATAAAGTGAGAATACTAGGATAACATATGGCAAAGCTAATGCTGTTCTTAGGGGAAATTTTATATCTTTAAATGCCTTTATCAATAAGGGTCATACCATTAAAAGATTAGAAAATACCAAGTATCTTTCTTTCTTCCTTTCTTCCTTTCTTTCTTCCTTTCTTCCTTTCTTTCTTTCTTTCTTTCTTTCTTTCTTTCTTTCTTTCTTTCTTTCTTTCTTTCTTTCTTTCTTTCTTTCTTTCTTTCTTTCTTTCTTTCATTTTTTTGGTGAGGCAATTGGGGTTAAGTGACTTGCCCAGAGTCACACAGCTAGTAAGTGTTAAGTGTATGAGGCCAGATTTGAACTCAGGTCCTCCTGAATCCAGGACCGGTACTCTATACACTGCACCACCTAGCTGCCCCAGACCAAATCTCTTTCAAAACTGTGACTAGGAGTAGTATTTTTTTTCTTTTTCTTTCTTTCCTTTTTTTTTTTTTTTTGGTGGGGCAATGAGAGTTAAGTGACTTGCCCAGGGTCACACAGCTAGTAAGTGTCAAGTGTCTGAGGCCGGATTTAAACTCAGGTCCTCCTGACTCCAGGGCTGGTGTTCTATCTACTGTGCCACCTAGCTGCCCCTAGCAGTAATATTCTTAACTGAACAAGATCCTGAAAGATGAAATACACAATTTTGACTGCACAATATAGAAAGCCTTGTTCAAATAAAGTTAATAATAGAAGAAAAATAAGAATATAAAAATATTTGTTTCAATATCACTGATAAAAGTCAGATTATCCAAAATATATAAGAGTATAATAGAACTATATAACATAGAGAAGCATTCCCCAATAGATAAATGGTAAAAAGGTAAGTATGAGTACTGTCCTATTTCTAGGCACTGATTGGACTGCCGGGGAATTTCCTATGTACCTAATAAAGGGTTTAGCTAACTTCATTTAGGCAAGATATAAAAGGATATCCTGATCATAATCAATTTAGCAAACGTCATCTAGGCCACATATGTAAGAAGTACAAGGCTCTCTTAATCATTATGCCCTTATGGCTGATAAGGGACGTCAGGTCAGACCACTTAGTCTTTGATTCACCCAAAGGATCTCCTCCCACTAAGTTGCTATGAATCAGCTCAGCATTAGAAATTTTATGTAAAGACATACCCAGAGTTTTGGGCTCTTGACTGGTATCTGAATTCCACTGTACATCAAAGCCCCTGCTTACCCATGAGACAGAAGGATTAAAGAGCCATCCTTGGATGCTTATGTCCTTCTTGATACCTTACTACCCACTCCCACAATTTGAACAGTCAGTATTTTTTTAAAAAGCCAACTAATAATAACCACATGAAAATATGTTTCAAATCATTAAGAGTAAGAGTAATGGAAAATCATAGATTTTTGAGGTTTCACCATGCAGATTGGTGAACATGGGGAAAGCAGGCATACAGATACACTATCTATGGAACTGTGAAGTAAAATCATTCTGGACGTCAATTCAGATTTGGACAAAATAACAAACCCTTTGACACAGTGATCTTGCTCACTATGTGGATATAGCCCACAAAGAAGTCAAAGACAAAAGGAAAGGATGCATATATACCAAAATAGTCATAGTAGTGTAAGGGCCTAAAATTCTAGTTGTGATGTCTAAAATCTAATGAGTGGTTGACTTAAATTAGAGGCTTTAGCAAGAGTTTAGCCTTTTAAGTATTTATTAAAGTGCATTAGAAGTTAGTGAAGAGGGGCAGCTAGGTGGCGCAGTAGGTAAAGCACCAGCCCTGGATTCAGGAGGACCTGAGTTCAAATCCAGCCTCAGACACTTGACACTTACTAGCTGTGTGACCCTGGGCAAGTCACTTAACCCCAATTGCCTCAAAAAAAAAAAAAGAAGTTAGTGAAGAGAGAGAGAGAGAGATTGAGAACAGATTCCTTATAGCATGGGAAATCCTAGTTTAGATCTATTCAGTATTGTCAGAGAGAAAAAACCTTCCTTTCCTAGCAGCCCACATGAAGTCCCCCACCACGCCAAAGTCTGGAAACGAAAGGACCTTGCTCCTAAGCAGCTTCTCCCAGAAGCGTCCTGTGAAACCGTAAACAGGGCCATTCACACACACACACAGCTCCAAACTAATTGGCTGGTAACACTGATTGACAGGACCCATAGGTGGCAGACATCACTTCCAGATGCCAAAGTCACATGGTTTCTTTTCAGGCCAGGGCTCACAATGTCTCTCCCAGCAGGGGATGTCATCCCAATTCTCACAGTAGAATTCCTCATGATAGATAAAAACTGGAAACAAAGTGGATGCCCATTGAGAAACTGAGAAAATCAAATTGCTTCTATTGATTTTATTTTGTAATTGATTCTATTCTGTATCTCTGCTGAAATGTTGTATATCCACTTAAGTTACATTTCTTTGTCTCTGAGTTAAGTTCATAAGTTCAGTCTTCCTGTAAATCACTGTTCTATCTTTATGTCAAGGAAGTCTGTTATCTCTGTACCACACTAGCCATCCTTGCAGGATGCAAATGGACACAAACAATCAGCATTCCATAGAGACAAGAAGAAACTTTCATCCTTTCTACTAATAGACATTAAATGACTTACCTGGTTCTATTTTTTTACTTCCAAAATCTATAAGAAATCTTGTAAGCCCTACCTCATGGTCTTTTTTGCCTACTGAGGAGCTAAAGACCTGATTTGTAACAAACTCCATGCCTTTGCCAATAAATCATTTTGCTCAGAATTTGTTTCCTTGGCTTATTTTCAATTCTAGTGAGACAATTTCAATTGTGTAATGACTGAAAAAAACTATGCCATCTGAATATAATCGAAATTATTTTGTATAAAGAAGTGAAAAACATGAATTCAGAAAAGAATAAAAATGTGTATGAAGTATTGAAGAATGAAATGAGAATAACATATAATAATTTTTGACAGTGTACAGTTTTCCCTTCTACATCATAACTTTTCTTATCATGGTTTCAATATATCATGGGTTGGCATAAGAAATTAAATGGGAATTTTGGGGGAGTTTTGCAGAAGTCCAAACGATGACACCAAAAAAACATCAGATGACACAAAAAGCTTAGAGACTAAGAAGTGCTTAAAATATCTGTATAGTGTTGTATAGTTTCAAGATATTTTTGTCTTTTTGTTTGTTTTTTTATTTTGTTTTTGTTTGTCTTTTTGCAGGGCAATGAGGGTTAAGTGACTTGCCCAGGGTCACACAGCCAGTAAGTATCAAGTGTCTGAGGCTGGGTTTGAACTCAGATCTTCCTGAATCCAGGGCTAGTGCTTTATCCACTGTACCACCTAGCTGCCCCCATATTTTAACTTGGAAAAAAAATTGCATTTATTTATGGTATTAAAAGATAAAAATAGGGGGCAGCTAGGTGGCACAGTGGATAAGCACCAACCCTGGATTCAGGAGGACCTGAGTTTAAATCTGGCTTCAGACACATGACACATACTGGCTGTGTGATCCTAGGCAAGTCACTTAACCCTCATTGCCCCACAAAAAAAAGAAAAAGAAAAGAAATAACTAGATAAGTTAAAATGTGGCCAAATACTTGACCCAAATTTTACAAAAAGGTACTCTAAGCACCCCATAAAAGAAGAAGAAAAAATTCAAACTTCTCTGGTACAAAGGAGGGCCAAAAAATTTATGAAGATTTTCCAGATCATGGGGGTACCATATCCCTAACCTCCCAGTTGTGAAAGGGATAGCTATAAATGAGAAAAGTCATAAAAGGGAAGTTGGATTTTGAGTAATGAGAAAAAAACAAAGAAGGTCTTGAAGAATAGATATTGGAATATACCATTGTGCTCATAGACGAGATAGAGGATTAATAAGACACAATATTATATACATTGTAAGATATGGTCATTGCGTTGGAGGTTTTGTTTATTGTATTTTCTAGGTGGCATAGTAAATATTATGTTAACCTCAGAGTCAGGACAAGCTGAGTTTGAATCGAATCTCAGACATTAATAAGCTAAGTGACCCTCTGTAAGTCAGTTTCCCTGTCACAGTTTCAGTGTCCTCATTTGTAAAGGGAGGGTCATAATAGCACCTACTTCCCAGGATTATTGTGAGAATAAAATAAGATAATACTTGTACTTTGCAAACTTTAAAACACTATATACATTTTAGCTATTATTATGTGACAGGAGGTGACTTTGATGTAAAAACAAAGGTATCAACAAAACATTAAATTTTTTTTTTAAATCAAAACAAAACAAAACAAAAAGACTCTGAGAACCAAGAGATGGTAACCACAGCATTATGTAGAGCTGCTGACGGGGTAGAGAGCAAAAACAACTGTGTAGATAGTGGTCCATTTGGATCAGTCATTGTCCAACTACTTCTAAGATGCACATGGCTTCATGTCTGCCTCTCATGTCATTATTCACAAAGTTACTGGTTCCAGGGGCAGCTAGATGGCGCAGTGGATAGAGCACTGGCCTTGGAGTCAGGAGTACCTGAGTTCAAATCCGGCCTCAGACACTTAGCACTTACTAGCTGTGTGACCCTGGGCAAGTCACATAACCCCAATTGCCTCACTAAAAAAAACAAAAAACAAAAACAAAGTTACTGGTTCCTCTTTCTAGGCTAGGAAGGTAGAGTGATTGGACAAAAAGGAGATTATGACTCTCCAGAAGGAGTAGACCATTTTCACTTTGTGTATCAGTGTAGAAAACGTTTTACTATTTCATTATTTAGGCCAATCAGTGGCTTTTGAGGCAGAAAAGAAATGGAGGAAGTCTGTAAGCCTTGGGCACCTCGGTGGAGCAGTGGATAAAGTGTCGGGCCTGGAGTCAAGAAAAGCTGAGTTCAAATCAGATATTCAGACACTGGCTGTGTGACTCTAGGCAAGTCACTTCATCCTGTTTGCCTCAGTTTTCTCATCTGTAAGCTGGAGAAGGAAATGGCAAACCACTCTATATCTCTGCCAAGGAAACCCCAAATAATGAAGTCACAAAGAGTTGGATGCAACTGAAATGACTGAACAACAACAACAACTACTACTACATGTAAGCCTCAGGATCACAGGAGTTGATTAGGGTCAGGTCTGTTCTTGTGAGAAATACATTTATTTCTCTGTGGTTAGTCTTATCAGGATTCCCTGCACTGTCCTGAAATCTCTGAGATGATGGAGGCCCATTTTAAAAGAGAACCATTCTAATTCATCCTGCTGCTACCAATAAGGGAGAATCAAAGTACAAACTTCCTAGTTCTGCTTCCTTGGCCTCAGATGTTAACTGCTGGATCTTCTTTGGCTCATTTCATTCTAATACTTATCTTAAAGTACCTGGGGATTGTCCTTATATATAGCATTCCTAAAACAATAGTGAAAAAAGAAATAAAAAAAGAAGAGGAGAGGAGAAGCAGGCAGACAAGAAGGAAGGAAGGAAGGAAGGGAGGAAAAAAGGAAGGAAGGGAGGAAAAAAGGAAGGAAGGAAGGGAGAGAGAAGACTGAAAGAAGGAAAGAATTAGAGGAAAGAGAGAGAGAACACTCAAACTCCTCCAGTCCTAAACCCAATCTATATTAGCCAGAAGATAGGGCCTCTTGGATAGAAAAGTTCCCCCTACTTTACATGTATATATCCCTTATTTACTTATCTATGAAAATATGCTATTCCCCCACCTCCCAGAATAATGTCCTCCTTGAAAGCAGGAATATTTTCACTTTTTTATTTGTATCTTCAGCCCCTAGTGCTATAGTATGTGCGTAATAAGTGTTGGTTCCTTTTTTGATTAATTTCTCCTTAATTATCACCCTGGACCCTATTTCTCGATCATACACACAGGCAGCTTCTCATCCAGGAAGACTATAAATCCACATACCTCTCCCTTTTCGTATTTCCAGCCATCCTACAAAAAGGAAGGCCCATTCTCCAATTAATCTTTTTTAAATGGTAATTGTTCTCCATCAGTGAACAGCCTAGCCTCCTCCCTTGTCCTTGAGATAACATGCTTGCAAGAGACCATTCTAAAACAAAAATAACAAGACATACTATTTCAAATGCCACTGAGAGGCCCTCTCTTTTATGCCCTTGGGAGGAATGGAAGCAGAGAAGGAATGATGGCATTATTCTCTGAGGTCAAAAGTAATCTAGTAACTCCAATAAAATTGAGGGAACTTATATTTTATCCTTTTTGTAGACTGAAAAGATAAAGACCTGAAAATCAAGATAGGTCATTCTCAGAAAGATTCCATTGGGGAATGACTACCAAATTATGATATATTAATGTAATCAAATACTATTTTGTCATAAGAAATGACAAAAGAACTCATTTCAGAGAGTCCTGGGAAGATGTCTGTGAAATAATGCAGAGAATCAAATGAGATAATACATGTAGAATGCTTTGCAAACTTCAAAGTGCTTATTGTTGTTGTTGTTGTTATTATTATTGTTTAGGCATGTACTTATTGGTCCAGATATGAGATTTTTATTAATGAAGTACAGTGTCAAACATACCACCAACAAGCAACACTGCCAAGTAGGTCAGGACCAGATTAAAATGTAATCAGGAAATATTTAACAAAATAAGTAAACATACAATAAAACATAAATAATGTTAATATGTTGTTTTCTAAGTCAATGTGCACCCAACAGGGATCTTTATATATGGTTTAGTGTATGTGTTTTTATTTGAATTTGACACCAGTGATGTTGGGAACTCAATTTCTGGAAATATTCTGTTGCACGTGGTGTTTCTGCTGGTTATAGTGCTTCTGTTTGGGAAGTTCTCAACCTGACCTCTAAGAAAGAATCTTACCCACCAGCAGAACTATATGATTTGAAATCTAATAAAGTGTGCAGCCAAAACGAAAGGAAAATCAACAGTAGAGTTAGAACCAGTAAACATTTAACCAGGCACTATGTTAAGCACTGGGAATAAAAAGAAAGGTATGAGATTTCTTACCTTCAAGGAGTCCACAATCTAAGGGGGGAAGATGATAGGTAAAAAGGAACTGGGGAGGGGGGCTGCCGAGAGTACAAAAGTGTGGGAGCACGATGAAGTCCTGAAGGAGAGTAGGAGGAGCAGTGAGTTAGAATTGGATTCATCAGGGGCAGCTAGGTGGCGCAGTGGATGAAGCACTGGCCCTCAATTCAGGAGGACCTGAGTTCAAATCTGGCCTCAGACACTTACTAGCTGTGTGACCCTGGGCAAGTCATTTAACCCTCATTGCCCTGCAAAACAACAACAACAACAAACAAACAAATAAACAAGAATTGAATTCATCTTGCAAAAAGATGATTTGAGAGGAAAAAGGTCTCTAATGTCCAATCTTCACCCTCTCCATTCAGAGACAAGGAGAGGATACTAAGGAGGGACGAGTTTCAGACTTTATTTCATCTTGCAGAATGATGAGTTTCTGGAGATCATAAAATCTAGAAGGTCAGCCAGATGGAAAATGATGAGGTAAATTCACTGGGTATTCTCCTCAGAGAGTCTGAGGGAAAGAAGTATCTGTTGAATGATTGTCAGAAGTTAGCCTACAAAGAGTTAAAAGTGAGAGAAAAGGAGGTAGAGGTACTTCTCAAGGAAGTTAGCCACAAAAGGGAGGAAAGATATAAGATAGTAGCCAGTGGGAATGGATGGATCTAGTGATGGGTTGTTTTTATTTTTTGGGGGGGAGAGGGGCGAGGGGTGGCAAAGACATTGCCATGTTTGTAGGTATTAGGGAAGCAGCTAGTAGAAATGGAGCAATTAGAGATGAGTAGGGGTGATAGAGGAAACTAGTATTTCCAAATTCCCAATAGATAATAATCTTCTGGATTCTAGAATGAGAAACTGAAATTCCCAGGAATTCTCAAATCATAAATTATTCTATATTTTTCACAACATTTTATTTATGTTACTAAATAATAATGGGTGGCCATTGTAATTTTTAAGTGATTTTTTAAAAAATATTCAGTTATTTTCATTATGTCCAACTCTTTATGACCCCATTTGGGTTTTCTCAGCAAAGATACTAGAGTGGCTTGCCATTTCATTCTCTAGCTCATCTTACAGATGAGGAAGCTGAGGCAAACTGGGTTAAGTGACTTACCCAGGGTCACACAGTTACTAAGTGCTGAGGCCAGATTTGAACTCAGGAAGATGATTCTTTCTGACTCCAGGCCTGGTGCTCTATCCATTGTCACAGCACTATCCCTTTTAGGCAAAACTCCTGAAACTTTTAGTATAACCCTATTGCCTAAAAGGGACAGTGCTGTGACAATGGATAGAGCACCAATAAATGTATGATTTATTATTATAAACTGATATTTTATGAAAATGATTCAATATATAATAAGTATAAAGCTCTTTGCACATTGCCTGGTGCATAGTAAGCTGTATAAATGTTAGCTATTAAAACATATCTAGCAATAAGCTGACTGCTTTCCTTTTTCTTTTTCAAAATACTGCCAATATTCTTCATACTCTTTATTCTATTTATGGATATCTTTAAAAAATGAATTTAGGGGGCATCTAGGTGGCTCAGTGGATAGAGCACCGGCCCTGGAGTCAGGAGGACCTGAGCTCAAATCCGGCCTCAGACACTTAACACTTACTAGCTGTGTGACCCTGGGCAAGTCACTTAACCCCAATTGCCTCACTTAAAAAAAAGTTTTTAAAAAAATGAATTTAATAAATAAGAAATATTAAGTTTAGCAGTTTTTAGCCTATTGCAAGTATTCAAACAGTGAAAAATGTCAGCATTATTATTAGGTAGTCTTCTAATAATGTAACATTCAGATCTCCTAGCAAAATTAACAGCTGGCTGGAAACCTGAGGGCAGGAGACTAATGAAGAGCATGTATATATGACACAAATTCCTTTCATCACCTAGATAGTTGTAATGTCAAAATCTTAATATTTGGTTATATCTGGATAAATGGCAGGATTTTTCACTTTTCATTTAGATGTTTACCATCTCATCTTCACACCAAAGGGTATCTTTGCCTTGTTAAGGGCTAAAATTCTAGCTAGTCTGTCTAAAATATTTAATGAGTGGTCGCCAATAAATTATAAGCTTTAGCAAGAGTTAGACTTTTAAGCATTTATTAAGGAGAATAAGAATTTGGTAAAGAGAGAGAGAAAGGTCTAGATTCCTATCTATTAAAGGGAGAGCGCATTTCTAGCTCCCTTCTCCGCCAGAGTCCAGAGGAAAGAGAGCCAGACCGAGCGCCAGTTTCTTCCTTCCTCCTCCCACTAGTCTGCGTCACTTCCTCCCCGCCAAAGAAAAGACTCCTGGTCTTGCCCTCAAAGACCTTCGCTTCATGGGCAGAACTCTTCTACAGTAAGTATCCAGCAGGTGGCGTCATTCCAATCGTTACAGTCCCCCCTGTTGTTCCTCAAGAAACAAAATGTTTCCTTGACGGAACAGTAAAAACAATATAATAACTATTGCTAACTAATAATATGTGAACAACAATATAGAAAAGGAAGAGAGGAAAGTTTTGTCCAGAGGGGCGATTTTTTTTTTTGTCCTCATGAACCGACGCTTTGACATTAGTCTTGCAAAGGGAGGGCCTCTGCAGAGAATACATGTTACAGATGGTGTATATTATAACAGAAAGAGAAAAAACAACAAAAACAACAAATCAAAACTGTTCATTTAAAGTCTCTGAAAGTCTTTTCTCAGATGTCCTCTAGGTGTAGTCGTGGAATGGAAGTCTTTTCAGGGGTTGATGTGTAGATGCTGGTAATCAGCCAGGAAAATTTCCTACAAAATTGAGCTTAACACAACGTTAAAACAGCTTTGTCAATAATCAAATCAAACAATGAAAGTTCTCAAAAACATGTCTAAGGGAATACAGAATCTTAGTTGTTACATATGAAACATATAATAAAACAAAAATTGAAACATTCTTTAAAATTATAATCTTACTATAGTCCCCCCTTATGGAGGGTAATTGAGAAGACAATTGCTGTGATATTAATTTTTAAAAATAATTTTTATCTTTGTTTCATCACTTTTTGCATCATCTGCCTAATTATCCTCATGCCATTATGAGAAATTAGAAAATCTAATACAATTGGTAACAGGTGTCAAGGCCAAATTCAACATTGTTATTTATCATGACACCTGAGATAATTATGGGGGTTACCATAAAAGAACAGAGAAATGATGGGATATGAGCATTCCCACACTTGAGCAATATGTACTGCCCATACAGTATGCCAGGCTTAAAATAGGTGGATGGAATATATGTCCATGCCACCGAACATATTGGAAGAAACTGAGTCAGACTTAATCAGATGCATGGGATTGAGATGTCCATGGCATCAGGCATATAGGAGGGAGCATAGAAGCCAGGTGTAGAAGTGAGATGGGTGGGATGAATACTTCCAGCCATCTGTACAATATTGTGGGGAAAAAGAGAATAAAATATTAAACCAAGAGAATCCAACCTCAACATTTGTCAAAAGCCGTTCCCTCGGCCATACCTTGACTTCATGCATGTCTCCCCTCATGTGACAGTTCAGTGTCTGCTCTTGCATGTATTCCTCTTGTGATTGGATGGCATCTTGGCCAACTGGCATCTGATAACTCAGAATAAAGGCAATTAATGTCTTAAATGATAAGTTCCCATAATCCAAGTCTCATATGGATTTAAAATTGAGGATAATAAATGATTGCAAAAAATGTGAATACATCTTGACTCAAAATATAATATATAATTATGCAACAATTTCAAATAATACCCTTTTTTTTACTTAGTATACAATTACTTTTGTGAAAAATCAGAACATACTTAAATACAAGTTAAAGCACAACAGAATCTCAAAGAACTTTTTTTTTTGAAAATAGAAAACTTTTACAAATGTTCCCCTCTTTTTTTTTTTTTTTGGGAATATGCTTATCAAAAATAATACTTCTAGAATCAATTTACACTTGCCATGGCAACCAATTTGCCAGGGAAATGCTTTAAAGAGTTTGATCAAATAATCAGTTGAGAAAAAATAACAAAAACAAACAACTCAGAATATGGGAGCACAATACTCCTAGAATTAACATTGTATAATAAAATCAAAACCATCTTGCAATGTTTCAAAATTAGATAGACAAATGAATAGAAGAAAATACACATGGAACAATAAAAGACAATGAAATTCAAACTAAGGAAGTCTAAATGAATGTGAACTTAATATTAATAAGAGTATTATAAAATATAAACTTGATCACATGACTATAAAAAGCTTTTACAAATATTCTCCTTGTTTTAAAAACTAAATATAAAACACAATCTCAAAAGCATGAAAATCTCTATGAAAATAAACCCATACCATTAATTTCAAAATGTATATGTAATAGCATAGAAATCCTATGTAACCTCTGAACTGATATTAATACTCTGAGTGAATTCAGAACACCTTTGATTCCGATATCTAAAATCCCCAATACTCATATCAATACCTTGCTGCTTACTTCTACATTTCTGTAAAATATATACCCTTCCATGGCAAAAGAGGCAGAGTCTTGAACTATGTTGATTGTCATTCTTATTCAGCTTAAGTTTTTCTTCTTTAACCCCTCTATATTGTCTGTCAGTCTTTTCACCATACAAATGCTTTATAAGATTACTAATTAAAGACAAAAGCAGGTTAGCAAAATTATGAACAAAACGAGCATATCTGGAATTTAAAGAGTTTTCTAAGATTGTCTCAAAAGCACAGCCAGGCCGGGGAAGGGCTGAGCCTGAAGCTGCAAATGCAGGTAGAAAAAGTTGAGCATGCGCATCAGATCTCTGGACTTCCCAGGCAGGGGAAGCAATGGGCTTGGCCATAGGAGGAGTAGAGGGTGGGGTCTGGAGAGGAGGGGAGGGACCAGAGCAATTTGAATCAGACTTGATTTTGAACTCAGGCCTGGATTCCTCTTCCCCCACTTTGCCCCCAGGTGCTAGGGGATTAAAAGCTTCTAGAGGGTGGGTCATTGCCTCCAGGCATGCAAAATTAGAGCAACAATTAGTGTTAGAACTGGGAAAAGCTGCGGGAATCTCTTCAGGTTTCTCTGAAAAAGCATGGTTGGGAGAGGGAGAGATATTTCCTTGTGTGAGTAAGTTGCTGGCTCTTTTAACAAAAATAAAAAGAAAAATAGAAAATCCACAAAAACAAAGCATTAACATGATCTTATCTCCCATTTGTCTGGTTAAACAGACCAAAATCAAAAATAGGATAATTAGGGAGTTTAAAAGGTCCATTCGAAAAAATTCAAAGGAAAAACACAGCCAGTACACCAGTACTTAGCAGTTAAAGGGAGAGGGAGGGGAAATTTCTTACCCAACCAGAAGATCAGAAGAAGACTGAGGGTTAGCTTTCCTCTTCGTGGTCAGCCATCTGTTAAGGGCTAAAATTCTAGCTAGTCTGTCTAAAATATTTAATGAGTGGTCGCCAATAAATTATAAGCTTTAGCAAGAGTTAGACTTTTAAGCATTTATTAAGGAGAATAAGAATTTGGTAAAGAGAGAGAGAAAGGTCTAGATTCCTATCTATTAAAGGGAGAGCACATTTCTAGCTCCCTTCTCCGCCAGAGTCCAGAGGAAAGAGAGCCAGACCGAGCGCCAGTCTCTTCCTTCCTCCTCCCACTAGTCTGCGTCACTTCCTCCCCGCCAAAGAAAAGATTCCTGGTCTTGCCCTCAAAGACCTTCGCTTCATGGGCAGAACTCTTCTACAGTAAGTATCCAGCAGGTGGCGTCATTCCAATCATTACAGCCTTGAACCCAAATCAATTGCATCAGACTAGTATAAATGAACTTAAGCTTGTTACACTTTTCTTGTGACTTATATTTCTCCTCTTGCAGTAAAACAATGGATCATATCTTTAGCCAACATTATGCTCTCAGCCATCTATGCCAGAAGTTTGATTAATGTCTGCCCCAAAGCACCACAAACCAATTGTAATCCATTTTTTTGGCCCTCTGAGGGCCATAGCAATTCTATATCTGAAAAACTGGACTGCTTGGTTCCTAATCTCTGATTGAGGTGTTCACACTAGAGGAATAAGAATCTAGGTGTGGAGTTGGTAGCAGAGCCAGAAGTGGGAGGTTGAAAGGAGCCATAATATAAAAGTATAGGCGCTCAATACCAGGGAAACTCTCAGGAAAAAAAAAGTATGCTTTTTAAGGGGGTTTTGCAAAACACGTTTCATCATGTGTCCTGATTTTTGGTTCTGGAAGTACGCCCTTAGAAGGAGAGTATACAAAGCCACAAGACAGCAGGGACCTCAGTCTGCAGGACATCAGAAGAAACAAGAATGGGATGGGGGGGGGCAGCTAGGTGGTGCAGAAGATAAAGCACTGACCTTGGATTCAGGAGGACCTGAGTTCAAATCCAGTCTCAGACACTTGACAAGTACTTAACTAGCTGTGTGACCCTGGGCAAGTCACTTAACCCTCATTGCCCTGCAAAAAAACCCCAAAAAACCCAGAAGAAACAAGAATGAGGATGTTCAGGCCCTCATCACCTCTCAATTGAACTACTGCCACAGTTTCCTAATTAGACTCTCAGCTTCCATTTTCTTCCTACCCAGCTGCCAAAATAATCTTCCTAAAGCACGAATCTGACTACGTTACGCCTTTGCCAAAGACCCCTCAGTCATTCCATATTGCCTCTATGACAGAGGTTCTTAACCTTTTTTGTGGCATGGATGCGAGGATGTGCTAGAGTCAGCTGGTACCCACCAGTGTGAAATCTAAATTTAATTCACATTGATTATTAAATTTATCATTAGACTCCATCTTGTCATTGTTCCCCATTTTGTAGGCTATATTCTTTTTTTTTTTTTTTGGTAAGGCAATTGGGGTTAAGTGACTTGCCCAGGGTCACACAGCTCATAATTGTCAAGCATCTGAGGTCACATTTGAACTCAGGTCCTCCTGAATCCAGGGCCAGTTCTCTATCCACTGCGCCACCTAGCTGCCGCTGTAGGCTATATTCTTGCTTAATCTCTATTCCAGTAAAAGCTTTGTTGATATAGTTCTAAGAATAGTTCTCCATTTAGAGTTCCCTATTCTTGTCAGAAGCTTTCTTTATTCATGTTGCAGAAAAAATCTACAGGATGATTGCTATCATAAGATGTTGATGTAAAATATTCCATTAATCAGAAGCTTTCATAATATCAGCCGATAAGTGAAAAAGGATGATTGTTGCCTAAGATTGTATAAACAGATTAATTCCTTAATTTCTGACTCTCAATTTTCTACTTTCAATAACTCCCATGACTTTATAATTTTCATTCCTCTTTTATGTTCTTCATTATTGATTATAAGAATGCATTGTTAACTGCCAGATGGCATCCTTGGTTTCTGAGGAACTTTGGATCCCATTTATTGGCAGTTGCTAGCTTTTCTGAGCTCGGAACTTTGTTTCCTCAGTCTTTATCAATTTCGATCACAACACCAACTTGAGCCCATTGTTAAATTTTCATCGTGAACATTTACACATCAGAGTCTGCCATGTTACTGTTATGGGAGTTCTTCCTGGGTCTATTGACAAATACCTTCAATAAACTATTCAGCATACATAGAGATTGGATTATGGCAGTATATTCATTCAAAGGGAGATACAGTCCACCAGCAAGTGGAAGGACATGGACATCCTTTACAATTGGGCTAGTGATATTTGTAGGGCTGCTAGGTGGCACAGAGGATAGAATGCTAGATCTGGAGTCAGGAAAACATCTTCCTGAGTTCAAATCTGGCCTCAGACACTTACTAGCTATGTGACTCTGGACAAGTCCCTTAACCCTGTTTTCCTCACTTTCCTCAACTCTAAAGTGAGCTGGAAAAGGAAATGGCAAAACACTCCAGTATCTTTGCCAAGAAAACCCCAAATGGGGTCAAAGAGTCAGACATATCTGAAAAATGACTGAATAACAATATAGTATTTGTACATTACATGAGATGAAGAAAGGGGGGAAGGCCATTTCTTTCTTTTTTTTTTTTTTGGTGAGGCAATTGGGGTTAAGTGACTTTTCCAAGGTCACACAGCTAGTAAGTGTTAAGTGTCTGAGGCCGGATTTGAACTCAGGTACTCCTGATTCCAGGGCTGGTGCTCTATCCACTGTACCACCCCTGGGAGGCCATTTCTTACAGTGCAGTTACTTATACAAAAGAAAACAAAAAGGATGCTTCTTAATGAGAATTTATATAACTAGTTATAGGAGACGGAGAAGCAATGTGTCCTTGTTAGTTGAGCTAATTGCACTATATCAAAAGGGACCATGCATCACTTATAAGACAGGAGGAAGAATGGAAGCATCTTCCTTTGAAGCAATTAAGTCTTTTGTACCAATTGGGGAAAAAAGAAAACACTGATGGAAAACAGCTATTGTAAGCTGGTCCCATAGTTTATGCAGAGGTAATACAAATCAAAAATTATGAATACAGAGCAAACCGGAGTTACTTTTGTTGATTGTTAACAGACCACTCAATTCTTAAAAACACACTTTTAACCCCACAAATGAGGGCTTAGTTTATTGCTCTGTTGATTTCTAGATTTAAGAGTGTATTCATAATGCAGATTAAGCTTAAAACTGTGGGTGCCTTCATTTTTTTCCTCCACAGTGCTGCTTTGTTGACCATTTTTCAGCATACTCCTCTATTATTTTAGAAACCATTGCTCAAAGTCAGCAGAAGTGCAATAAATAAAGTCATCACCAGGCTGCAGACCTCCTGCCTGTAGGCTCATAATAACAGGCAATTTACATAGCCTGGTAAGATTCAAAAAGTGCTTTTCATTCATTACTTCATTTGAGCCTCACAACAACCCTGGGCCTACATGAATGAAATTCCCAGTCCAGTCTCTAACCCCATCTTGTTCATATAATCTGTTGCATGGAATTCCTCTTCTGCTTTCTAACCAATAATATATTTTTAAATGCTTACTGCTTTAAAATATAATTTGAGGCTTGGTCATTAGCCTGCTCCTCTTACTTCTCTCTCCATGCTTGACTCTCTCAGCCCTTAGCTTTTCTTCTCTCCAATTTCTCCTGTGCTGCCACTTTATATCATCTTCCTCTTCCCATTTCTTTGTTGCCATGAGATTATATATTTAGCATTGGAAGGAACCTCAGAAGGTGTCTAGTCCAATTCTATTTTAAGGGAAAGGAAAATCAGGCTCAGGGAGATTCAATCACTTGTCTCCAGTCATGCAGGGAACAAATATCAGAGGTGGGATTTGAATCTAGGTCTTCTCATTTCAGAGCCTGGGTGCTTTCCACTATATCACACTGTTCCACTTAATCTCTGTATCCCCAGTAGGGTCCCTGCCCCAGAGTTCTGTCCAGTGAACAGGAACACTATCATCTCATACCTGTGGGCAGCTGAAGTCTTGCTAGAGATTATCAGTTAAAGTCAGAGGAAAACTCTGGGTTTTAGTTCACTTTGTCACATTCTATTCTTCTTGACCCCATTTGGGATTTTCTTGGCAAAGATACTGGGGTGGTTTACCATTTCCTTCTACAGCTCATTTTTACAGATGAGGAACTGAGGCAAACAGGGTAAAGTGACTTGACCAGGGTCACACAACTAGTGTGTCTGAGGCCAGATTTGAACGAGGATCTTCCTGGCTCCCGGTCTTCTGCTTTTATCCACTGTGCTACCTAGCTGCTCCTCTAATTCACTGACTCTTTTACTGCATTAATCATAAGATTTTCAGAAAGGAAAGCTTTGATCTGCTCCCTTTCCAATCTGGGACAGTTTACATATCCTTACGTACTTTGTTGACTATCCAATCCTGAAGGCTCACCATATTGGTACCAGATGATGCAGACTGTCTTACTGCAGCTCCAAATTCCCAAGTTCAAGGGATCTGCCAGCCTTACCCTCAGCCTCCATGGTAGCAAGGATCATAGGCCAGGCTTCCTCTTTTTTAAGAGAATAAAAGAATACCTGGTGAGGCCCCAGAAGAATTGGTTGGCTCAGACTCTTTCCAAAGGCCAAATCCTCTTTCTTCAGAAAAGGAAACTGACGGGTCCTACTGACCCTCCCCTCCCTTTAAAAGTCTTTTCCTTTCTACCTTTCTTCTGGAGACATGGGACTGGGGAAGGGAGGCAGAGGAAAGAAGATATTCCTCCCCAACCCCAAGTGTCATTTGTGAATCCCTTGAGGAAAAATCCCTTGGAGCTCTATGTGTTTACCCACACAAGGAAGACACCAGTTCTTGGCTTACTCTTAATTTTTTCTTCTTTTTTTCCCCCTGAGTTTAGAGCAGACAGGAAACCTGAAAATAGGATTTACCTGATCTGAATTCAAATTTGGCCTCAGACACTTTCTAGCTTTGTGACCCTGGGCAAGTCACTTAACCCTGTTTTCCTCAATTTCCTCATCTGTAAAATATGGTAGCAGCTGGGCCAGTGGTGGAATATACTGGAAAAGCACTGAGAAGTGATACACAGTCTCCTACAAGGACCAAGAGAACAATATTGCTCCTGTATCTGGAAATGGTGGAGATTTCCTAGCAAGGGGATCCCAGAATCTAGTCTTCTAGTAAGAGAAGAGAGATCACATGTATAGTGCCAGCCTCCTGAGATGGTTGGCAAGAAACCCCAACTTCAAGAGTGCTGGAATTTGGCTTTCTAGCCAGAGAAAAGGAATTTCCTGAGCAGTGTGACTCTCTGAGAAAGATCAGCTCCTTTAAGCTATCAATTTTCATTGGCATCTTTTGTTTTTAGATCATCTACATTAACCTCTAAAGTTAAGTTGTTGTTTTTTTAATCCTTAAAATGTTGTTTTCCATAGATTTCAGGACTGAAAAAGACATTAGAGGTCATCTAATTTGCCATCTGCATTTTACAGATATACAAACCTAAGATCACATAGATAGAAAGCAGTAGAACCAGAATCCAAATCCAGGGTCTTTAACTCAATTTTCATATTTTTGTTTTGTTTTTTCAAATATACAACATTTACTATGGGTACTAGTTAGACACATACTGAACACAAACCTTCCATATTTCAGTAGATGGTTTCAAGACCTTCCATGAATAAGATACTTAAATCGACTAAGTGGCCAAGCAATCATGGTGATGAGCTTGCTAAGTAACTGACAGAGTCAGAAGTAGACGATGATGGGGCTCTGCCCCAGGGTGGTGCCATGGCAGGAAATTTAGAGGTTTTCACAGCTTTCTTATGAAGAAGCTGAGTTGGATCCCAGTGGTAAGAGATAGTTATCTCCTGGTTACAGAATAGTAAGATCAGGCCCCAAGGAATGGGGAGCATCTTGACTAGTTTTGGCTCTGGCTCTATCAATAAAAATTGATGTCTTAAAAGACCTGAGAAGGGGGACAGCTAGGTGACAAAGTGGATAAAACACTGGCCCTGGATTCAGGAGGACCTGAGTTCAAATCCAGTCTCAGACACTTGACTAGCTGTGTGACTCTGGGCAAGTCACTTAACCCTCAATGCCATGCAAAAAAAAAAAAAAAAAAAAGACCTGAGGCAATCCTGAGGCAATCTCACTGGGAGAGAAGGAAAAGAGAGTGATGGGCCCATCAGGTCTGAGAGTGGGGAGAGTGGCAAGGCCATGGCTAAGTCTGTCCTAATCAAGGTATGCCCTCAATACTGAAAACAGCAGCAAGTAGCCAGGGAAGACTTGGGATGTCAGGTAACATAGTTTGCATTTTAAAATATAGACAGTAGGAGAGAAAGAACTTGTTGGTAATTTCTAACTAAGTGAGAGAAAAAGTTAATAAGTCAGCTAACAATCATTTATTAAGTGCTTATTATGTGCCAGGTCTAGTGCTAAGCACTAAGGATTTAAAAGAAACCAAGAAAAACAAAAACACCAGGTACCCACATTCAAGGAGCTCACTTTCTAATAGGATGAGACAACACATAGAATAGGATATATATGGCATAAGTAGAAGGTAACCCCAGAGGGAAGAGAATGAGGATGAATCTGCTACCCTGCAAACTCAGGCCAGTGGCATGACATCCCAAGAATTTGCTCAGATGGCTTTTGAAGGTTGTCTCAGCCAAATATTGTTAATTTAGGATAACATTCATTCAGATCTCAGAGTTTAGCCCAAAGAAATGGAATTTGGGGTGGTATCCTACAGTTATCCCAACATAAACATCCAGCCTCAAGGAAATTTGTCTGAATCTTCAATGTTCTTTGGTATCTCATTGACCTTGTGCTTTGCAGAAATCAGAAAAATGTGAGCACGAATTGCCTATTTTTTTTTTTAAAGCGAGCACTGTTTCCAGTTCATTCTAGTCCCTCTCAATGAAGTGGATCAAGACTGAATAATGGAACTCATTTTATTCAATCTATTTTATGCAGCCATGTGCACAGGATGGACTTAAAAGCCAGCGTTAAAAAGGGGAAGCTGGAAGGCAATGCTGAGCTATTTGCAACCTCAGAAATGCTGCCTCTTTGACTAGCAATGAGCCAACAGAAATTTCTTAGGGGGAGACATTGATATATATTCGTCATATAAGTGACAAGAGAGGTAGCGTGGCAGAGTGGCTACAAGGCCAGCTGCCTGAATCCCAAAGGCTAGGCTTTAAGTCTTGCCTCTAACACATACTAGTCATTTCATCATGGGGAAGACATTTAACCTCTCAGTGCCCCAGGAAGGAAACTCTTTATTTTCCCAAGCTATAAGAGCAGTTGTCTGCCTATGTCAGCAAAGAAAGTTTTCACACTGGGAGTGCCACACACCACTTTAATCATGAAGACAGATACAATTACCCCCAAAACAGCAATAAAAGAACCCCTGGAGCAAAAAACTCACAAAACTATGGACTGAGATTATTTTCCAACCATAGACACATTAAAAGGGGCCATGCTGGGCTGTGAGTAAAGTCCAAGCCCGCAATCACGCCGACAGAGACCGCAGGCACGCTGCACCAGAGGAACTTAACCCCCAAGCCTCTGAATCAGCCACAGCACCAGCATCTTCTGGAACTGAGCTTGTGGTCAGGTGAGTGCGCTGAACGACTGGCTGGGGGGGAAAGTGCAGGGGTTTCAGCAGGACCTAGGGAGGAATTTGGCTGTCCATCCCCAGAGGGGAACCAGGAAGAAATCCTGAGTGGTGGGAGGCCCAGGTGGGGAAGGGGTGCAGGCCCATCTAAGCTAAGAACCATACCACTAGTTGATTGTTTAGTAAGTTGGCTTGAGGTTATCTTTGAACCAGAGAACAAGCCAGGTGAGAGAAAAACCTGCACTCACTCAAACAAAAACACCTGGGACCCTCTGAAGCTGGGGACAGTAGTGTAGTCTAGAAGCAGGGCCCCAAGTGTAGGGAGTTAAAAGTCAAGTAAAAGAGGGCAAGATAAGAAAGCAAAGAAAAGTTGAGAACTATAGAAAGTTTCTTCAGCAACAAGGAAGATCAAGGTGCACCCTCAGAAGAAGATAACAACCTCAGGGCCCCTACATCCAAAGCTTCCAAGAAAAATATGAACTGATCTCAGGTGATGGAAGATCTCAAGAGGGACTTTGAAGAGAAAGTAGGAGAGATAGTAGGGAGATTTACAGAGAGGGAGGAAAGAATGGAAAGAGAAATGAGAGAGATGCAGGAAAAAAGTTGACAGCTTTAAAAGTCAAATAGAAAAGAAAAGGAGATAAAAAAAAGCTGTCCGAAGAAAATAAGAATTAGGATTGAACAAATGGAAGCTAGTGACCTTATGAGAAATCAAGACACAGTAAAGCAAATCCAATTGAATGAAAAAAATAGAGGGGCAATGTGAAATATCTCCTTGGAAAAATAGCTGACCTGGAAAATAAATCCAGGAGAGATAATTTAAAAATCATTGAAAACCAGGACCAAAATAAGAGCCTAGACATCATCTTCCAAGAAATTGTAAGGGAAAATTTCTCTGATATTCTAGAAGCAAAAGGTAAAATAGAAATTGAAAGAATCCACTGATCACCTCCTGAAAGAGATCCCAAAAGGAAAACCTCCAGGAATATTATAGTCAAATTCCAGAGCCCAGGTCAAGGAGAAAATATTGCGAGCAGCTAGAAAAAAAGGAATTCAAATACTGTGGATCTCCAATAAGGATAAAACAAGATCTATCTGTATCTATATTAAAAGACCAGAAGGCATGGAATATTATTTTCCAGAGTGCAAAGGAACTGGGACTACAGTCAAAAATCATGTACCCAGCAAAACTTTGTATAATATTGCAGAGGAAAAAATGGGATTTCAATGAAAAAGAGGACTTTCAGGCATTTGTGATGAAAAGACCTGAACTGAATAGAAAATTTGACTTTCAAATACAAGACCCTGGAGAAGCATAAAAAGGTAAACAGGAAAAAGAAACCATGAGTGACATTAAAAGGTTAAACTTTACATTCCTACATGGGAAGATAATACTTCCAATTCATAAGAACTTTCTCAGTAAGGAATACTCAGAGGACACAGGTCTGAACTGAATATGAAAGAATGATATCTGTAAAGCATTCATTTTTTGTTTATCCTTGTTCTTTGTGGGGCAAACAGGGTGGGGTGTCTTATATCTGGGGCTGGATTTGGGCTTGGGCCTCCTGGGTCTAGGGCTGGTGCTTTGTCCACTGTGCCACCTTGCTAACCCATGATGACATCTTTAAAATAGGGTTGGGGGTAGGAGGAATAGACTGGGGGAGGGGGAAGGGGAGAGGTGGAATGGGGAGTGGTAGCTCACATGAAGGAAACAAGATGGGGAGGGGAAGAGAGGGAAGAAATAGGGCAGTGAGTGAACTTTACTATCATCAGAATTGGCCCAAAGAGGGAATAACATACATACTCAAGTGGGTATGGTAATATATTTTTGCCCTGTGGAAAAGTGGGTAGGGAAGGAGATAAGGGGGGTGGGAGAAGAGGGGAAGAAGAGAAGGGAAGTTTGGGGGAGGGAGCTGTAAAAAGCAAAACACTTTTGAGGAAGGTGAAGATGTTCTGCATGTATAACATATATTGAATTGCTTGATTTCATAGGGAGAGTTGAGGAGGGAGAGAGAAAGAAAAATTTAATAAAACAGAATTGGCTCAAAGACCTTAACCTCATAAGAATTGGGCTCAAGGAGGGAATAACATACACACCCAATTGGAAGGAGTAATCTATTTAACCCTACAGAAAAGTGTGGGGGGTGGGAGAGGAAAGATAAGGAGGGAAAGGTGAATGAAGGTAGGGTAGAGCAGTGGAGGGGGCAGTCAGTAGCAAAACACTTTTGAGGAGGAATAGGACAAAATAAGATAGAAAATAGAGCAAATATCATTGGAAGGGAATGGGGATGGAGGGAAATAGTTATGATGATTGACGACAATGGCAAAACATATGGTACCTACTTTGCTGGGCTATTGTGAAGAAAATTCTTTATCAAGTTTAAGGTACTATATAAAAGTTATGATGAACAGGATGCTATCAGAAAAACCTGGAAAGACCCACATGAACTGAGGCAGAGAGAAATATACTGTATACAAAATAACAGCAATAGTGTAAGATGATCTGCTGGGAAGCACATGGTTATTTTCAGCAAGGCAATGATCCAATATAACTCTGAAAGACTTATGGAAATTTCAATACACCTACAGAGAAGGAACTGATGGTATCTGAAAACAGACTGAAACACCTTTTTTTTTTGGACAACTCCTTAATCTGAAGTCTTGTTTTATATGTTTTCTCTCACAACCTAGCTAATGTAGAGATGTTTTCCATGACTACTCATGTATAACTTACATTGAATTGCTTGAGTTCCTGGGGTGGGGGGTGAGAAGGGAAGGAGGAAGAGAAGTTGGAACACAACGTTTTAAAAAATTGATGTTAAAATTTGCTTTTACATGTAATTTGGAAAATAAAATTCTAAACAAAAGTAAAAAAAAAAAACCTGAAAATAAAACCAAAAAAAAAAAAAATAAGATAAAAAAGGGGCAGCTAGGTGGCACAATGGATAAAGCACTGGCCTTGGATTCAGGAGGACCTGAGTTCAAATCCAGCCTCAGACACTTGACACTTACTAGCTGTGTGACCCTGAGCAAGTCACTTAACCCTCATTGCCCCACAAAAAAAAAAAGACTCATGAAGACAAAAAACAAATGACTACATTAATAGTTAATATTTACAAAGCGTTTTTATTGTTTATATATTTTTTCTCCCAGCAATTCTGTGTGGTAGACTGTGTAGGTATTTTAACTTCCATTTTGTTTATGTTGTTGTTCAATCAGTCATTACAGTCCTGTCTGAATCTTCATGACCCTCTTTGGGGTTTTCTTTGCAAAGATATAGGAGTAGTTTGTCATTTCCTTCTCCAGGTCATTTCATAGTTGAGGAAACTCAGTAAAATATGGTTAAGTGACTTGACCAGGGTCACACAGCTAGCACATGTCTGAGGCTAGATGTGAACTCTAGTCTTCATGACTCTAGGCCATTAGTCTACTCAAAGCCCTACCTAGCAAACTGAAGTTTATTCAAGGTGCAACAGCTGGTAAGTGGAAACTATGGGACTGTAACCTAGGTTTTCTGGATCAAGGACACTCAGCATTCTTTTAACAACCATCTGTTAAGTCTCTACTGGTTTTTAAATTCTTTTTTCAATCATCAAGTATTTATTTTTTTTCTTCCTCCCACTTCTTACTTGAAAAAAGAAAAATAAAACATTTGTAATAAACATGTATAGTTAGCAAAAAAAATCCTCATATTGCCCATGTCCAAAAATGTATGTCTTATTCTGTATATTTAATTTATCACCTCTCTGTCAGGAAACAAGGAGCATGCTTCATTACTGATCCTCTGGAATTATAGTGGTCAGAATTGTTATGTCTTTCAAAATTGTTTCTTTTTATAATGATGTTGTTATGTTATAAGTTGTTCTCCTGGTTCTACTCACTTTACTCTGTATTCATGAAAGGTCTGTGAGAAAAATGCCCACAATGATCTGTAGGACCACCAGAGCAGCAGTAGTGAGCAAAACAAACTTTATTTATGGTCTGCAGAGTGGGTGGACACCTGAAGAGAAGTGCCATACTGATGCCAGTTCCAGACGGCTTTTATCCCCTATTCCCTATTGCAAGGTCCCTCACATCATTCCTCATTGGTAGAGTACTAGAGAGTCACAATCTTCACCTCTCTCCTATTTCATGAATCCACCCTCCACATACAATACTCCCACTTATAAGGTCTAAAATTCTAGCTGTGTTATCTAAAATCTAATGAGTGGTCACCTTAAATTAGAAAACATATAGCACCAATCTTTGGGCATTAAGTATGTATTAAAGTATGTTAGGGGTTAGTAAAGAGAAACACGTGGATAAAGTATGAGATTTGTCTACTCTCCCTATTCTGCCTGTCCCTGTCACCTCTGCCACCCAGCCCAAGTCCGGAACCGAAAAAACCTCGTTCCTAAGCGGCTTCTCCCAGAAGCCTCCTTTGAAACAGGAAACAGGGCCATCCAGACACACAGTTCCAAGATAATTGGCTGGTAACACTGATTGACAGAACTCATGGGTGGCAGACACGACTTCCTGATGCCGATCTGACCTTTGAAACCCCAGAAAGGTCACTTCCGGACACTAAGTTACATGTGTTCTTTTCATGGCGAAGCTTCCCTGTAATATCTTTCTCAGCAGGTTGGTAGCGCTCTAATTCTCACACACTTCATACCTTGCACGTCTCATTATAGTAGAAAATCTCCTCCTAGTGATATGTGAGTTAATATGCAACATCTCATTAAGCAAGAGCAGTTGAGGCTAGGGGTCTACTCCAGGTCAATTTCAGACCAGTTCTGGCTGGTCTGGCTAACTTCCCTATTTTGTGGCCTGCAGTTCTGTCCCTGCTCTATACTGATTGGTTGAAGGACAAGTGGGGTTTTCCTGATCCTTCCTGTTGCTACACCACAGGGGAAGGGGATTTCCACAGGTCTTGTGGCCTGAAGAGACAACACTACAATTTTTTCTCTCAGGTCCATAAAAATCTTCCACGTTCTTTGAAACTATTACTTTCACGATTTCTTATAGCACAATATTATTCCATAATATTCATGTACTATAATTTATTCATCCATTCACCCGTGGATGGACACACCCTTATTTTCAAATTCTTTACCACTACAAAAAGAGCTGTTAACCAACTACTACCAAAATATACTATGGTAGGTAACAAGAGACAAGGGGCAGCATAGTACAGTGAAGAGAACACATTGGCACTGGAGTCAAAGGAACTGGGTTCAAATCCTACCTTTGGGACCTTGGACAAGTTACTTATTCTTATATGCCTAAATTTCCTCAACAGTAAGATGAGAAGATTGGCATAGTATCCTCTGAGTTCCTTTCCAGTTGATAAGATAATTAAGACAAGGCCCTTGCCTTTATGGAGTTTTTCATCTTGCAGCATGTCAGACATTTAGGAATAATTTTGGTTCTAATAGAAATAGCTCTGGATAGTGAATTCTAATCCCACTGCCACAAAGGATTTTAGTTATATGATCTTAGCCGTAAGGCCCTTTATGGGCCTGTTTCCTTATCTACAAAATAATGGATCTTGACCAGATAATGTCTTTCAGATCTCAAGTTATTTTTATTGAGGATAATAAAGACTCAGAATATTTTAGGATGTTGAAGACAGGAGAAAATACGTCAAAGCAATATTCTCCCAGAAGGGGCATAATACAACAAACTGGAAACAAGAAGAGAGGGATTTCTGAGATCCACTAGTCCTTTATCCATCAGTCATATCTTCTCAAGATTCAGGGAGAGAAGAGAAAAAGTGAAAATTATGGGGAGTATTCTTGGAATACCCATAAATTCATTTTGGGTAAAAGGACTGGAAAGGTAAGCTGAAGCTCAAGAGAAAAAACATTGGTTGGTGGAGACTTCCAATTGCTGAGACTTTCCTTTAAACCTCCCTCTCTCTAACTTCCTTCGACTGAACCTAGTTTTGCTATTTGATACCTAGTAGAACATCTAATCTCTCTTCCACTTGTTACTTTCAAATACATAAAGACAGTCTATCATGTTGCCTTTACTTTGCTATTAACAATTGTTCATATCACCCAATCTTCTTTTTTCCAGGATAAACATCTTTAATATCTTTAATGGATTCTCATATTGTATAGTGTTGAGTTCCCTCACTATCCTTGTCATCTTCTTCAGGATGCACTCTTGTTTATGCAAGTATCTTCTGAAATGTAAGGCATAAAACTGAAGAAAATATTCCAGATTGTATCTGACCAGAGTTCAGTATAATTATACAGTCTAATGTTACTCCAGACACTATGTTTATTTTTTGGATTTTTAATTTAAGTATCAATGAAAGAATATTTACATATAAACATCAGAAAACAAAAAGAATAATATATCAAATTGTAGAAAATTCATTTTATACTGCGTGTTTTTTCAAAAAATTATATAATAAATTCCATATTTTATTTTAAAAATTATCCTGCTTATCTATATTCTCCTTTCTGAGCTTCCTTCTGTTCTTTTCTACATGTTTCAAAAAATGTTTCAATGGTGTTTTTTTTTAACTTCACTATTGCTAACTGCCTTTTCTTTCTCCAATTAAAAATGGAAAAGAAGGGGGATAACCCAACCTTGTGTCAAATAAGTATACCCAAGCAAGACAAATCCCTATAGCAGTCATATCCAAAAATGTTTGTCTCTTTCTGCACATTAATAGACATTATATTTCTTGAATTAACTCCTTTGCTTGGTAAATCACATTTCTGGTTCATATTAAAGTTGTCCAATAGGACCTTCAGGTTCTTTTATTGTAAGTGATTTTTCTATTCATTTTCTCTTCCGTTCCATCCTGACTTGTATGCAGGATTTTAAAAAAAATCTCAGTGTGTGATTTTATTTCTGTGTGTGTGTGTGTGTGTGTGTGTGTGTGTGTGTGTGTGTGTATAAGGGCCCAATTTAGTATGGGAAGAGTTAATTGGGCGGCTTGCCATAGTATTGGGGTAAGAAAAGAAGCAGCCTCTTTCAAAAACAAAACAAGCTTATTAATAGGAATAAATTCAAAACACAAGTGAGATTAATAGAACTAGAAACAATGTATAAATCTCTGGGGTAAAAAGGACCCAGGCACCTCGAACCTGCCTCCAGGCCAGCTAGCTCCCTCTACCTCAAAAAACACAAACTCACCAACACCTAAAATTTGTAGCTCTAAGGAGAATTAGCTGTGTAGTCTCTTCTGTTTTTGTCCAAAGGTCAAACACCAGCAGCTCCTCTAACTGTCTGCCTTTCTTCCCTATTTCCCTCAGAACACTCTCCTCAGAAACACTCCCTAACTGCATTTTCCTCTAATTCTCTCTAACTATAACTATTCCCACAGGAAGGGGAGGGGCAATTCTTAGCCATGTTGAGTCTCCAATTGGCTCAGCACACCCTCATGGGTTGTCCCCATTATAATCTGGCCAGATCCATGTGGGAGTGGGGAAGCTATTAGAGGAGGCCTAGTTACTTAGTTTAAATAAATGTTCCCTGTGGTCAGAGTTCCTCTTGTTTGTTGGTGTTGTTTGAAAATCTAAATGTGGGTTCTAATCTGTTCCCTCAGTTTTGGGGAAAACTGGATAAAATCATTGATAAATTAACCAAGAGTTTATGCTTTTAAGGATTCATTAAAACTTGGATCTCTGGTATAGCCAGAGAGACAGAAACGTTTCCTTTCCTAAGAGCCCACATGGAAATCTGCCACCATGCTGATGACTAGAACCAAAAGAGAGAGATCCTGTCCACCAGCCTTCGCTTTCTGCTTCCTGTCCTCCTCCCAGAAATGGGAGGTTTTTCAAGTTGATTGGCTGAGAGTGGTCTCCTGTTGATGTCGCAGTCCACAGCCCCTGAGAACACACTCTCCTCAGGGTTGGCTAAATTTAAATTCAAGATCTAGTCACCTTTAAGTGGATACTTAGTAGTTCCTCATTCACACCCAATTCAAACACTACTAAGTCAATCAAGTCGAACCCCTGGGCGTCTACCAAATTCCATTATTTTAACACAACAACCATCTTCTCTTAGGCTTTTCAAGTTTACATTTTTTCAGTCTGACCATAATGAAGCAAAAATAGGGTTATGAAAACCCCAAATCACAATTAATTCCTTATGTATGTATGTATGTTTTGTTTTTGGTTTTTTTGGTGGTGCAATGGGGGTTAAGTGACATGCCCAGGGTCACACAGTTAGTAAGTGTCAAGTGTCTGAGGCCGGATTTGAACTCAGGTACTCCTGAAACCAGAGTCGGTGCTTTATCCACTGCGCCACCTAGCCACCCCTGTATATATGGATCTATCTGTCTATCTATCTATCTATCTATCTATCTATCTATCTATCTATCTATCTATCTATCTATCATCTATCTATCTATCTATCTATCTATCTATCTATCTATCTATCTATCTATCTATATCTATCTATCTATCTATATCATCTTCTTATACAGACATCATTGGAGAGCTATATACCTAATATTAAAGGAGGGTAGATCATGTAGCAATAACAAGGGATTACCAATGAACAGTCCCAGTGCTACACTGAGATATGTGCAAAGTCAAGGGATCTATAAGATGGTCTGTGAAAGATTTATGGATAGACATGGACAAGAGTCACACAGAATGCCAAAGCTTAGATTGTTGTTGTTGTTGTTGTTGTTGTTGTTGTTGTTGTTGTTGTTCTTTGTCCTTCATTTTTGAAGAGGACCGTGACATCAGGGTGATGTCATGACTTGCACTTGTGATGTTAAAAATCTAAATGTGATGTCTAAAAAATCTAATGTGTGGTCGCCTTAAATTAGAAACTTTAGCACCAGTCTTTGGGCATTAAGCATTTATTAAAGCATACTAGGTATTAGAAAAAAGAGAACACATGGAGTTAAGAAAAGACCTATCTAGCCTAGAGTTCCAGCCTGGTCTGGTTCTTCCTTAAGTTCTCCACCAAGAGCCTGTTTCAACCATGAATTCTTCTCAAACTGAGTGTGGAAGCTTTTATAGGTCTGGAGCAGAGGTGGTCATTACACACTGCTTCAAGCTGATTGGTAGGCATCATCCAGATCCATTAGTTCACTGGACTTGAAGGTGGTCCTGAGGTGATTTCTTTTTTTTTTTTTTAAGTGAGGCAATTGAGGTCAAGTGACTTGCCCACAGTCACACAGATAGTAAGTGGTAAGTGTCTGAGGCCGGATTTGAACTCAGGTCCTCCTGACTCCAGGGCTGGTGCTCTATCCACTGCACCACCTAGCTGCCCCCTCTTAAGTTGATTTCAAAGTCCTTAGCTTCTGAGAACAATACCGCCTTAAGGGCCAGCCAGGTGTGGTTACAATCTAATTAATTTGAAGTAGGCTAATCAGCAAAATCAATCACTCTCACTTAATTCAATCAGTCTAGATTAATCCCTACATGAGCCTTTGAGTATCTGCCAAATCCCTTTATTTTATCACACACTGAATTGGATTTAAGTGAGGGAAGGCTGTGCAAGGTCACCAACCTTACTCTTTCCTCCAGAGCCACCTGGATCCAGTGACGAGATATAGAGATATAGAGATAGAAACAGAGAAAGAGACAAAGACAGATATATCAGGATAACTGGAGATGTCCCCAGACATTTTAAGCAATTGGGGTTAAGCAACTTGCCCAGGGTCACACAGCTAGTGTCTGAGGTGAGATTTGACCCCAGGTCCTCTTGACTCCAGAGCCAGTGCTCTATCCACTGCACTACCTAGCTATCCCTAAAGCTTAGATACATTATGATCTATACCATTTGGGGAAGTAGCCACTTTCATGACATCATAGATCCATTATCCAAGAAGCATATGTTCTGACTAATTTTCTAGCCTTTTGATGTGTTTTGAATGCTAATTCTGTCATAGGGCATCTTACCAGATTTGTTATCCCAGAATAATTGTTATTCTTTCTAGATTTATTATTCTTTCTAAATTTGCAATTGTTGAGTTTGGGGACCATCCGTAAACTCAATAATGATGCCATCTTTGCCTTTTTCCAAAGCATTCATAAAAGCGTTGAACAGAGCAAGGCTAAGGGCACAGCAGTGAAGTATTTCCCTTTAGGCTGACACCATTCCACATTTTTGGTCTGGTCATTCAACTGATTTTTATGTCTATCATGTGGTAAAATTATTAGGATTCGGCTGGCTCATTTGGGAGGGGCCACACCTGGCCCACCCTGAAGTTATGCATGCTACTGATGTCAGAAGGAGAAGCCTCTCTCCATAGGCAGTTTTTGAAGGACCTCCCCTTTTCGAGGAGGAAAATGGGATGCTCACTGAGGGGAGGCTGAGGCTCTTCCAGAGCTCGTTCTCTTCTTTCCTCTTCCTCCCTTTCGGTGGCACAAGCAAGAGGAGCAGCAGCCAAGTTACTCAAGCCGGGTTGTAAACTGTGCTTTCCATTGAAGCTACAAGCTCCAGGTGGTAAGGTACTCTTCTCTTTTGAATAGACTTAGGTCAGAGCTAGGAGGATTCTCCATATTTCCTTTTCCCTATTTCCTTGTCTTTGATTTTATTAATTTCACTTTTGCTGTTTATTTTATTCTCCCTAATAAAACATCTGTGGAACAGAGGCTGTAAGGCTCCTTTCTTATTGGCCTGGGAGAAGTATCTAAAAAGGCAGTTTCTGAGGGGAGGGAGCTTTAAACCTAGAGGTCCCTCATTATGTCTGGGACCCCAATATTTAGGCAAACCACCCAATTAAGTCTTCATATATTAAATTTGGCCCCCACAATCATTAATTCTACATGACCCTATCTTGTCCCTGAGGATATTGTGAAAGAAGTTTCAAGGCCTTACTGATATCTGTATATATTTTATTTACCGAGCATTCCCCTGATTAACTAATCTTTACCCTATCAAAAAAAGTTAGATTAGTCTGATAGGACTTGTATTTAATGAGCCAATTTGGGGCCCTAGTTAGTACATCTTTCCTTTCTAAGTTCTTACTATCCCTTTAATAATATATTCTAGAATTTTTGCCAAGAATCACCATCCTATAATGTCAAGTTCACTAGCCTTTTGTTTGAAATAACCACTGTCTTGCTTTTCAAAGAAAGATATAGAGATATTTCTTTATTTTCAGCTCCAAGACATTGCTCTCATTCACTGGAGATTTTTCAAAGGTCATTGACAGTGATTCAGAAATCACATCTTTTTAGATATGTTTTTAGGGTTTGTTTTAGTTTTAGGGTTTTGTTGGTGGTAGAGTTTTGTTGTTGTTGTGTTAAAATAACATAGGATATAATTCAATTGGGCCATATGAGTTGACAACATTTAAGTCAGCTTGGTGCTTTTTCATTTATTGAAGGGGTTTAGGTCGTTTTTTTTTGCTAAGCTACTATGACTAGATTAATTGAAATTGAGGTACGGTCCAGAGAATTAGAAGTTGGGGTCAGCTTACCAGCAATTGGGGTCAGAATAGGTTTCCAGAAATTTAGAGTTTAGGATCTAAGGGGAAGTAGATATAGTAAATGGGAAACAAGTTCAAGAAGATAGTACATCAGGGTCAGGAAAGAAAGGAGAAACAATACTATTCCTGCTCCCCAGTTGGAACAGGGTGGTCCTGGAAAGGCAAATCATCAACAGAAAAAAATTGTGCTTTAGAGTTTTAGGTTTCTGGCTATAACTAATCTAGGTTCTTTTCTGCTTAGCTCCAGCTTAAAGGTGAAATCCATTATATACACCCCACAGAGTTCTGAGAAATTCTATCAGAATTGAACTGTAGAAATAAGGCTCCTGGGCTGTATTTTGTTGTGCTTCTAGAGAGCATAACATTACTGCAAAAGGTTACGGATAGGCTAGACACTGCTACCGAAAAGGACTATGAGAATTGTTTCTCTTGGGAAACTTTGATCTTGTTCAATTGCTGTAACCATATCCTATTAATGTGTTACTTGCAAGCTTCATTCGTCTTCCAACTCCATACTACCTCCATTTTTCTCTTGTATTCCCAACCCAGTTCAAAAGACTATAAAATATTAACAGTTTACCTGGTTCAGTGGATAGCTTTTATGTGGCACCTATTAATCTATCTGTAGTCTTTCTCTTCCCTTAGAAGTGACAAGTAGCAAAGAATGCCTTGGATAAGCACCAAAATGAAAAGTACTAAGTCTATTCTTCCATGTGACGGGTACTCTAGCTATCAGCACTCTGACCTGATTAACTAGTCAGTTCTATCTGATGAAAATAATTATGCTTCACATAGACTAGATAAGGATTCAAAAATGGAAAATTGCTCTATATTGTTTAATTTCTTCTTTAAAAAACCACTCCTTATTATATTGGTTACCCTAGGAGCAAGGTAAGAAGGATTTGCTGCTATGTTTTATTTTGATTCTTTGGGGATAAGAAGCTATGAAAAGATCTTAATATCTAACACTTTCTACTTGAAAGATTTCTATATTGCTTGCTAGTTTACATGCTTTTTGTGCATCAGAAAAAAGTTATATTTGTCCTTTGCTCTCAGATTTTTGGGGAAAAACCTATCTGGGTGGGTGGATCAATTATTTCATTATGGTAAAACTTCATTGAGGTGCACTTGAAAAATTACATGGCTCAGCTAAGTATACAGTTGAGTATATTTAAGAATAAGAGTTGGGGGCAGCTAGATGGTGCAGTGGATAGAGCACCGGCCCTGGAGTCAGGAGTACCTGAGTTCAAATCCGGCCTCAGACACTTAACACTTACTAGCTGTGTGACCCTGGGCAAGTCACTTAACCCCAATTGCCTCACTTAAAAAAAAAAAAAAAGAATAAGAGTTGAAAGGTATGGATTAATTTTGCTATATGCAGAAAATGAGAGGGTTTTTGTTTTGTTTTGTTTTGGTTTGGTTTTTTTAGTGAGGCAATTGGGGTTAAGTGACTTGCCCAGGGTCACACAGCTAGTAAGTGTTAAGTGTCTGAGGCCGGATTTGAACTCAGGTACTCCTGACTCCAGGGCCGGTGCTCTATCCACTGCACCACCTACCTGCCCCCAAAATGAGAGTTTTAAGGTGTTTCTTGTGCAGTTCTACTAAATGGTCATCATAGATCAAAACTATATTGGATGAGTTGGTATTATTGAGGTCATTGCTCAATTTGCAAGTTTACAGTATCACATAATCACACAATGAAGTACTCTCCAAGGTCATCTCATCCACTTTATTATTTTTTAATGTAATAAACATTTTTATTTATAGTTTTGGGTTCCAATTTTTATGCCTCCTTCCCTCCCTTCTCCCCTCCCAAATATGGGTTATACATGTATGATTATGCAAAGTAGTACCAGATTTGTAATTTTGTACAAGAAAACTTGGTTAAAAGAAAGGGAAAAATAACATGCCTCAGTCTGTTCCATCAACATCAGTTCTTTTCTTGGAGGTGGATACTATGTTTCATCAATAGTCCTTTGGAGGGGGCAGCTAGGTGGCGCAGTGGGTAAAAGCACCGGCCCTGGATTCAGGAGTACCTGAGTTCAAATCTGGCCTCAGACACTTGACACTTACTAGCTGTGTGACCCTGGGCAAGACACTTAACCCCCATTGCCCTGCAAAAAAAAAAAACAAAAAAACAAAAATAGTCCTTTGGAATTATCTTGGATCATTGTATTATTGATAAAAGTCAAGTTATTCACAGTTCTTCATCAAACAATGTTGCTGTCTCTGTGCACAATGTTCTCTTGGTTCTGCTCACTTCACTATACATCAGTTAATACAAGTCTTCCCAGGTGTTTCTGAAATCATCCTGCTTGTCATTTCTTATAGCACAATAATATTCCGTCACCATCATATACCACAGCTTGTTTAGCCATTCCCCAATTGATGGGTATTCCTTTGATTTCCAATTCTTAACCACCACAAAAAGAGCTGCTATAATTATTTTTGTACAGATAGGCATTTTTCTCTTTTAGGGTATGTCTTTGGCATATAAACCTAGCAGTGGTATTGCTGGAACAAAGGGTATGCACAATTCTATAGCCCTTTGGGTGTAGTTTCAAAATTGCTTTACAGAATGGTTGGATCTTTTCACCAACAGTGGATTAGTATCCCAGCTTTCCCACATCCCCTCCAAAATCCAATATTTTCCATTTTGTTATATTTACCACTCTGATAGGTGCAAGGTGATGCCTCAGAGTTATTTTAATTTGCATTTCTCTGAAAAAATAATCCATTTTATTCTTAAATGAGAAACTTCTCTTCAACATACCTAATGATCATTCACCCAACTCTTGGTTGAAGACTTCTTATGAGGGGGAATTCTCTCTACTTCTGAAGTTAGACCTTCTCTGAATATTATCAAGCTTATCAATGCCCTTCCTTAAAATGGGACCCCTAGAGGGGAAGCTAGGTGGCGCACTGGCCTTGGATTCAGGAGGACCTGAGTTCAAATCCAGCCTCAGACATTGACACTGGCTGTGTGACCCTGGGCAAGTCACTTAACCCTCATTGCCCCACAAAACAAAACAAAAAAACAAACAAAAAAAATGGGACCCCCAGAACTGAAAAACAGTTCTTGAGATGTAGTCTGACAGAAGCATAACCTCCTTAGTTTTGAACACTAGATCTTTCTTAATGGGCATTTAAGATCACATTGACTTCCTTAGTGGTCATATCACACTGTTAATTCATATGGAACTTGCAGTCTGCAAAACCTATAAAATTTCTTTAGACTAACTCCTGTTTCCTATCCATCATTTTTACTTGCAAAATTGATATTTTGGATCCAAATGCAAGACATATTTCTTCAAATTCAATTACATCCTATTAGCTTCATCTCAATGTTCTAATCTGATAATTAGCTTCTTTCAGGAAAATGAAACAAAAGTCTTCCTGAATAAAGATAGCACTAATGACTCTACACTTCTTTCTCACAAATGGATGACACTGACCACAAAGTTGAACATATAGGACAGCAGAATGCTGGCACCACCACTGCCCTCCATAAAAATAAGTCATTATTTGGATTGTGCCAATAGTGGGTGAGTAAAGTCCATATGCTATAAGGAAAATGTCAAATTATGTTGAAAATGGGTTATCCAGGTGCAAAATGTATGTTTGAATGAACATTAATACATTGCAACAAAGAACATCCAAATTTAATATTCCTACTCATAGCAATAAATCGAATATTTTAATAATCACAAACAACAACTTTTAATATGGACATGGTCCTCCATGATTTATGTTTTATGGGAGAGTTCATCCCATTCATATTCATATTTATGATTATTAACTTTGTATTTCCCTCCATCCTATTTTCCCCCTTGTTTATACTTTTCTCTCTCCTTTCACACTGTTCCTCCTTACCAGTGTTTTGCTTCTGATCACTGCATCCCTCAATCTTCCCTTTCTTTTATCAGCCCCCTCCCTTTTCTTTCTCCTTTCCTCTCCTACTTCTGCTCTCCCTTCTATCAGTGCCCCCCTTTCCTTCTACTTAAATTTCTTTATCCAAATGACTGTATGTGTTATTCTCTCTGTGAACCAAATCCAATGAGAGTAAGGTTGAAACAATGCTCACCCCTCCCTTCTTTCCCTCTATTGTAACAGGTCTTTTGTGCCTCTTCACATGATGTAATTTACCCCATTCCACCTTCATTCTCATCTTCTTCCAGTATAATCTTTGGGTTTTTGCCCCTTAATTTCTTTTATATCATCACATCAAAATCACCTTATGCCTATAGCCTCTATGTATACTCCTTCTATCTGCCCAAATAGAGACACAGTTCTTAAGAGTTACAAGTATTATCTTCCCAGGTAGGGTTGTAAACAGTTTAACATCATTGAATAACATATTTTTCCCTGTTTACTTTTTTATACTTCTCTTGAGTCTTGTATTTGAAGATCGAATTTTCTGTTCAGTTCTGGTCTTTTCATCAGGAAAACTTGAAAGTCCATCTTTTCCCCTTAAAGATAATGCTCAATTTTGCTGGGTAGTTGATTATTGGTTACAGTTCAAGCTCCTTTGCCTTCCAGAATATCATATTCCAAGTCCTCTGATCTTTTAACATTTAAGCTGTCAGGTGCTGTATCATTCTGACTTTGGCTCCATGATATTTAAATTGTTTCTTTTGGGCTACTTAAAGTATTTTCTTCATCACCTGATAATTCTGGAAATTTGCTGCAATAGTCCTTGGAGTTTTCATTTTGGGATGTCTTTCAGGAGGTGATCAGTGGATTCTTTCAATGAACATTTTATCTTCTGATTCTAGGATATCAGGGAATTTCTCCTTGATAATTTCCTGGAATATGATGTCTAGACTTTTTCTTTATCATGGCTTTTAGATAGTCCAATAATTCTTAAATTATTTCTCCTGGATCTATTTTCCAGGTCAGTTGTCTTTCCAATGAGGTATTTCACATTTTCTTCTTTTTTCATTCTTTTGATTCTGTTTGAGTAATTCCTGATGTCTCATAGAGTCATGAGCTTCCACTTTCCAGATTCTAATTTTAAGACATTATTTTCTTCAGTAAGCTTTTGTACCTCCCTTTCCATTTGGCCAGTTCTACTTTTTAAAGAGTTGTTTTCTTCAGTAGATTTTTCCTTCATTTGGTCAATTATATTTTTTAAGGAATGGTTTTCTTCAGCCAGTTTGTGTGCTTTCTTTTCCAAGATGTTGATGCTTTTTCCATAATTTTCTTGCATAACTATTTCTCTCATTTATTTTCCCATTTTTTCTTCTACCTCTCTTATTTGATTCTTAAAATCCTTTTTGAGCTCTTCCAAGCAGGCTTTTTGGTCTTGAGACCAATTCATCTTCCCCTTTGAAGCTTCACATGTAGGTATTTTGACAGTGTTGTCCTCATCTGAGTTTGTGTTTTGGTCTTCCCTGTCACCATAGAAGTTCTCTATGGTAAGGGTTCTTTTCTGTTTCCTACACATATTTCAGCCTATTTTGTGACTTTTAAAGTCAAGATCTGCTCCCATGATTTACAAAGAGCTTCCACATACATAATCTCATTGGTACTCATAGGAGTGGGGTTTGGGGTGTATTCAAGGAGGACTAGCACCTCTGGTGTGAGGACCTGTCTAATTTTTTTTCAGGGCTGCTCATCCACCTTTGGTGTCCACTTTTCAACCAACTCTTAGCTGTGGATCCAAGAAACTGTAGCATATGAAGTGACTATACCCCAGTAAACTCTCTCAGTAGATGGGCTAAACCAGGTTGAGGGTAACCTATGGGCCTCAAACTTGTTGGTGAATTAGGGGGGTGTCTACTCCAAGCATGTTAAGACTTCCCTTGGCAGAATGAGCAAATGAGAATGATTTGTTCCTGGCTATGAAGGCAGATGAAGCGGGCAGTGCAGAACTTGGTCAGAAGATTGGTTGAACTTGGCTGAAGATGCCAAGGTCATCCACTGCATCCAAGGCCATCACCAGTTGTCTTGACTTTTGTCTTGACACTAGACTTTGATGAATCTGGAACAGAGAGTGAGGCTGATGACTTTGCATAGCTCTGCCTCACTTAAATCCAACTCACACTCCTCAGGACATTACTCACAGATGTCATTTGTCCTCTTTGAAATTAAGGATGAACAACAATGATATTCACACCAACATTGTGAGGTTGGTATCCTACCTCTTTTGGTTTTTGTTTGTTTTTGTTTTTTGAAGGCAATGGGGGTTAAGTGACTTGCCCAGGGTCACACAGCTAGTAAGTGTCAAGTGTCTGAGGCTGGATTTGAACTCAGGTACTCCTGAATCCAGGGCCGGTGCTTTAACCACTGTGCCACCTAGCTGCCCCAGTATCCTACCTCTTTTATAGGAGAGTAAATTAAGTGTTAGAGAAATTGATTTATGTGAGAACAAATGGCTGATCATTGGCACAGGCAGAACTCAAACCCAGTTCTTCTGTCTCCAAGTGCATCGCTCTCTCCATTACATTTATAGTGTTGCCACAATTAATTGGGCAGGGCCCACAATGTATGAAATCAAGAGAGGAGCAGCCATTACCAATAGAAAAGGAAAAGTGAGAGAGCTAGGGGAAACCTATTCATAGCAGAGTAGTATGGCCAGGAGTCTGGTCACTTGAATAGTTTTCCTGTATGTTTGTATGTTTTCCCCTATGTTGTAGGTTTCCTAGGAAAGTATTGTGTATAATTTAATCTTGTTGTTCAGCCATTTTATTTGTGTCTGACTCTTTGTGACCCCATTTGGGTTTTTCTTGTCAGAGATACTAAAGTGGTTTTCTTTTTCCTTCTCCAGCTCATTTTAAAGATGAGGAAATGGAGGCAAACAAGGTTAAGTGATTTGCCCAGGTTTGTGAAGCTAGTATATTAAATTATAATTTAATAATAATAATAATTATTATTATAACTATATTGTGCTTCAAGATTTTCAAAACTTGATATATCTTATCTCATTTGATTCTCACAACTCTGCATAGTTGGTGCTATTATTGTGCCCATTTTATGAATGAGGAAACCAAGGCAAACAAAGGCTAAGTTACTTACCCAGGATCACAAAGCTAGTGTTAAGGGCTAAAATTCTAGCTAAACTGTCTAAAATATCTAATGAGTGGTCGCCAATAAATTATAAGCTTTAGCAAGAGTTAGACTTTTAAGCATTTATTAAGGAGAATAAGAATTTGGTAAAGAGAGAGAAAAAGGCCTAGATTCCTATCTATTAAAGGGAGAGCGCATTTCTAGCTCCGCTCTCCACCAGAGTCCAAAGGAAAGAGCCCGAGACTGAGCGCCAGTCTCTTCCTTCCTCCTCCCACTCGCCCACGTCACTTCCTGACTCCTGGTCTTGCCCTCAAAGACCTTCGCTTCATGGGCAGAACTCTTCTACAGTAAGTCTCCAGCAGGTGGCGTCATTCCAATCGTTACAGTCCCCCCTGTTGTTCCTCAAAAAACAAAATGTTTCCTTGACGGAACAGTAAAAACAATATAATAACTATTGCTAACTAATAATATGTGAACAACAATATAGAAAAGGAAGAGAGGAAAGTTTTGTCCAGAGGGGCGATTTTTTTGTCCTCATGAACTGACGCTTTGACATTGGTCTTGCAAAGGGAGGGCCTCTGAAGAGAATACATGTTACAGATGGTGTATATTATAACAAAGAGAAAAAAACAACAAAAACAACAAATCAAAACTGTTCATTTAAAGTCTCTAAAAGTCTTTTCTTAGATGTCCTCTAGGTGTAGTCATGGAATGGAAGTCTTTTCAGGGGTTGATGTGTGGATGCTGGTAATCAGCCAGGAAATTTCCTACAAAATTGAGCTTAACACAACTTTAAAATAGCTTTGTCAATAATCAAATCAAACAATGAAAGTTCTCAAAAACATGTCTAAGGGAATTCATAATCTTAGTTGTTACACATGAAACATATAATAAAACAAAAATTGAAACATTCTTTAAAATTATATATTACTATAGTCCCCCCTTTTGGAGGGTAATTGAGAAGACAATTGCTGCAATATTAATTTTTAAAAATAATTTTTATCTTTGTTTCATCACTTTTTGCATCATCTGCCTAATTATCCTCATGCCATTATGAGAAATTACAAATCTAATATAATTGGTAACAGATGTCAAGGCCAAATTCAACACTGTTATTTATCATGACATCTGAGATAATTATGGGGGTTACCATAAAAGAACAGAGAAATGATGGGATTTGAGCATTCCCACACTTGAGCAATATATACTGTCCATGCAGTATGCCAGGCTTAAAATAGGTGGATGGAATACATGTCCATGCCACCAAACATATTGGAGGAAACTGAGTCAGACTTAATCAGATGCATGGGATTCAGATGTCCATGGCATCAGGCATATAGGAGGGAGCATAGAAGCCAGGTGTAGAAGTGAGATGGGTGGGATCAATACTTCCAGCCATCTGTACAGTATTGTGGGGAAAAAGAGAATAAAATATTAAACCAAGAGAATCCAACCTCAACATTTGTCAAAAGCCGTTCCCTCGGCCATACCTTGACTTTATGCATTTCTCCCCTCTTGTGACAGTTCAGTGTCTGCTCTTGCATGTATTCCTCTTGTAATTGGATGGCACCTTGGCCAACTGGCATCTGATAACTCAGAATAAAGGCAATTAATGTCTTAAATGATAAGTTCCCATAATCCAAGTCTCATATGGATTTAAAATTGAGGATAATAAATGATTGCAAAAAATGTGAATACATCTTGACTCAAAATATAATATATAATTATGCAACAATTTCAAATAATACCCCTTTTTTTTTACTTAGTATACAATCACTTTTGTGAAAAATCAGAACATATTTAAATACAAGTTAAAGCACAACAGAATCTCAAAGAAAACTTTTTTTTTGAAAAAAGAAAACTTTTACAAATGTTCCCCTCTTTTTTTTTTTTTTTGGAATATGCTTATCAAAAATAATACTTCTAGAATCAATTTACACTTGCCATGGCAACCAATTTGCCAGGGAAATGCTTTAAAGAGTTTGATCAAATAATCAGTTGAGGAAAAAAAAATAACAAAAACAAACAACTCAGAATATGGGAGCACAATACTCCTAGAATTAACATTGTATTATGAAATCAAAACCATGTTTCAAAATTAGATAGATGAATGAATAGAAGAAAATACACGTGGAATAATAAAAGACAATGAAATTCAAAATAGGGAAATCTAAATGAATATGAACTTAATATTAATAAGAGTATTACAAAATATAAACTTGATCACATGACTATAAAAAGCTGTTACAAATATTCTCCTTGTTTTAAAAACTAAGTATAAGACACAATCTCAAAAGCATGAAAATCTCTATAAAAATAAACCCATACCATTAATTTCAAAATGTATATGTAATGGCATAGAAATCCTATGTAACCTCTGAACTGACATTAATACTCTGAGTAAAGTTAGAACACTTTTGATTCCGATATCTAAAATCCCCAATACTCATATCAATACCTTGCTGCTTACTTCTACATTTCTGTACAATATATACCCTTCCATGCCAAAAGAAGCAGAGTCTTGAACTATGTTGATGATTGTCATTCTTATTCAGCTTAAGTTTTTCTTCTTTAACCCCTCTATATTGTCTGTCAGTCTTTTCACCATACAAATGCTTTATAAGATTACTGATGAAAGACAAAAGCAGGTTAGCAAAATTATGAACAAAACGAGCATATCTGGAATTTAAAGGGTTTTCTAAGGTTGTCTCAGAAGCACAGCCAGGCTGGAGAAGGGCTGAGCCTGAAGCTGCAAATGTAGTTAGAGAAAGTTGAGCATGCGCATTAGATCTCTGGACTTCCCGGGCAGGGGAAGCAATGGGCTTGGCCATGGGGGGAGTAGAGGGTGGGGTCTGGAGAGGAGGGGAGGGACCAGAGCAATTTGAATCAGACTTGATTTTGAACTCAGGCCTGGATTCTTCTTCCCCCACTTTGCCTCTAGGTGCTAGGGGATTAAAAGCTTCAAGAGGGTGGGTCATTGCCTCCAGGCATGCAAAATTAGAGCAACAATTAGTGTTGGAACTGGGAAAAGCTGCGGGAATCTCTTCAGGTTTCTCTGAAAAAGCATGGTTGGGAGAGGGAGAGATATTTCCTTGTGTGAGTAAGTTGCTGGCTCTTTTAACAAAAATAAAAAGAAAAATAGAAAATCCACAAAAACAAAGCATTAACATGATCTTATCTCCCATTTGTCTGGTTAAACAGACTAAAATCAAAAATAGGGTAATTAGGGAGTTTAAAAGGTCCATTCGAAAAAATTTAAAGGGAAAACACAGCCAGTGCGCCAGTACTTAGCAGTTAAAGGGAGAGCGTAGGGGAAATTTCTTACCCAACCAGAAGATCAGAAGACTGAGGTTTAGCTTTCCTCTTCGTGGTCAGCCATCTGTTAAGGGCTAAAATTCTAGCTAAACTGTCTAAAATATCTAATGAGTGGTCGCCAATAAATTATAAGCTTTAGCAAGAGTTAGACTTTTAAGCATTTATTAAGGAGAATAAGAATTTGGTAAAGAGAGAGAAAAAGGCCTAGATTCCTATCTATTAAAGGGAGAGCACATTTCTAGCTCCGCTCTCCACCAGAGTCCAAAGGAAAGAGCCCGCCCGCGTCACTTCCTGACTCCTGGTCTTGCCCTCAAAGACCTTCGCTTCATGGGCAGAACTCTTCTACAGTAAGTCTCCAGCAGGTGGCGTCATTCCAATCATTACACTAGTAAGTATCTGAGGCAGGATTTGAACTCAGGTCTTCCTAACTCCAGATTCAGCACCTTATCCACTGGGTCACCTAACTGACCATGTATCTGTGAAATATATCACTGGGCTATAAGCTCCTATAAATCTTTAAGGCAGAGGGCTAGAGGAGAATGACCCTGTAGCACAAACACAGAGATATCAGTGTCCTTGACAACACCTTCTGAGTGCTTTCCTTTCCTTATAGACATATATGTTTCTGAGATCTCAGAATCTTTACTCAGAGGTTGTGGCACGCTGACATGGGAGCAGTGGAAAATTATAATACTATTCTTTTTTCTGTGTTTACTTTCAGCTTTGATCAAGAGTTTTTCAGGTTAACCTTTGTTTTAACTTTCTTCATAGTACTAATAGTTAAAAGGTCTCTTTCAGCCCTGCCAAGAACCATGATAAACAGTTTTGGAATGCTGGGTAAATTTCACAAAATATCCCAGAGCAAACAGTAGGAAACATACCCTCATATCAAATTCTTAAGAAGAATCCAGTTGAATGAAGACATACCTGGAGTTATAGAACCTGGGTAAGGGGGTAGAGGGGAAGTATGTCGTGTGATAGTTTTCTATTCTTTTTTTAAATTATGGAATGACTAGTATTTGTTTTTATCTTATTTTTATTTATATCAATGGTTTTTATATCATCTTCATCTCAAAATTTCTAACTCCCCTATCCAAAAATATGGTTTTTACAAACAAGATTTAAAAAGGAAAGGGAGGAAAGCATGCTATTCAGCAAAAACCAGGCAATCTATAGACATTTATTAAGCATTTATTTTGTGCTAGGTGCTGTGCCAACACATCAATTTTATCTAATGATCTATGCAATAAATCACAAACAAGGTCCCCCACCTCTGCAAAGATGGGAGGGAAGTGCGTTTTCTCAAATTTTCTCCAAAACCAAATTTGGTCATTAAAATTATATATCTTTAGCTGTATTTTTGTTGTTATTTCCATTCACATTATTGTTATTATGTATTTTTTATACCTGCTTCCAGGACTCTACATTAATATGTCTTTCTACATTTCTCTGAATTCTTCATATTTATTGTTTCTTACAATGCTGTAATGAACCCCAACTTGTATATCAATTTGTCAGTTGTTGGGCATCTACTTTGTTTCCATGGGGTGAATAGAGTGTTCAAGGAGGAGTAGCATCTTTGGTTTTAGGGCCTGTCAACCCCTTTTCAAAACTACTCATTCACATTTGGTGTCCACCTAGCACTCAACTCTCACCTGTGACTCCAAGAAACTGTAGCAAATGCAGCAGCCACAACTGGGCAAACCATCTCAGCAAACAGGTTAAACCACGTTTAGGGTAACCAATGGCCTCCTACTCATTAGTGAGTTAGAGGGGTGTTTACCCCCTGGCACAATGGACAGATGAGAACAATTTGTTCCTCACCACAAAGGCAGCTGAATTAGGATCTGTAGAGCTTAGAATTTGGTCAGACACTGAAGACACCAAAATTATCCACTGCATCCTAGGTCATTACCAGTCATCCTGATTTTTCTCTTGCCACTGGACTTTGATGACTCGAATAAAGAGAGCATCCGATGACTTTAAGCAACTCTGCCTCACTTAAATCCAATCCACTAATGAGTGGATTGGTCCTGTTGGTCCTTTTGGTCACCATTGGTCCTTTTCAAAAACAAAGGACAAACAGCACTTTGTTTCCAGTTCTTTGGGTAGCTTCCCATTTTAACTAATAATTCATGTGGAGCTGCTAGGTGGCACAGTGGAGTAAGGAGGACCCGAGTTCAAATCTGGTCTCAGACACTTGACACTTACTAGCTGTGTGACCCTGGGCAAGTCACTTAACCCAGATTGCCTCAAACATCCAGGGCCATCTCCAGTCATCCTGATGTATATCCTGTCACTGGACCCAGATGGCTCTGGAGGAGAAAGTGAGGTTGGTGACTTTGCATAGCCCTCCCTCCCTTAAATCCAATTCACTATAAGTCACCTCCTGATGTAATGGTCCTTTTTGAGAATGAAGGATAAACAACAACAATTATTCATGCACTAAAATGATTTCTTTCCAGCTGTTTAAAAAAGGTAAGTCCTGTCAGGAACCTCTAAATTTCATTGTCCTAGAGGAGAACTTCAGTTTGCCTAGCCTTGTACTTCAGCATAGCTAGGCCTGGTTAATACAAATAACAAATCCCATAAAGTAGTCACAAGTGTTATAATTCACACTATTCAAAGTTGTAATTATGTAAAATATGGCAATTGGTTCTGGCCCAATGGAAATTTACAGAGAGAATTCAAATAATGTGACCATTTCATAGGATTCATTATCCTAACCTTAACATTAACCTAACCTAACCTAAAAGTAATACAGTAAAATATCCAATGCAAAATTAATTGGGAAATTAGCCAGTTAATTTGGGTAGTTATAGCTCCAAAATGTAGTTTCCTCAGTTAGAAGTGTATTTAATTCCAGTAGTACTGAAATTCTGCATTTCATAGATAATGCAAAGAGGGCTCATCAGCTACCTGAGCATTTGCTTGACCCAGGAACATGATGCTGTGATCAGTCTCCCTGGTGTGGAGAGATGGAGAAGACATCATACTCAGGGTTCCCATCCATGATATTGCAGCAGTTTCCTACATCCAGGATGACTAGTCTCACCTAGTGGTGCTGAAAACAGCTCAGGACTCTGGAATCTCCCCCAGCCACAGCCTGTGTGCAGAAAGCCCCAAAACCCTCACTTCAGGCTCCCTGTCTGAAAGTGGAATGGTACCTGTTGAAGCATGCTGCTTGGTAATCCTGGCTACAGAGAAGAAAGTGGCTGCAGGAGAACTCTGCTCCATGCTCAGCCAAGTCTTCCAAATTGTTTACACAGAGTCCACCATATACTTCTTAGATTGAGCCATATTTGATGGGGCCTCTACACCCACCCACCAACTGTCCCCCAGTGATGATTCTTCTACAAAAGTGGACATGAAAGAAGCCTATGAAAGTGGTTCTTTCTTGTTTTCAAAATTGCTGGATACAGGTGGCATCTCATCTTCTTCCTTCACACAGCCATCTCCTCATAGCAGAACAGTCAACGAGAGTGAGCTGAGCACCACAGCCTCTGAACTCCTACAGGACTACCTGATGATGGTGTGCCTGGCCTCCTTCCCTGTCTCCTCCTCCCCAAAGGGCCAGGCAGCTTGCTAATGCTTTATCACCCTGTGGTTCATATAGAAGATGCAGTCAAAGTGGGGGTGTTTAGAGAAAACTTAACCTGGCCCTTATCTGCCTTGTCTACTGAGACATAAGAGCCAAGGTTTTAGGAGAGGGAAGATACTCCAAGCTTGGATATTCTGGGTCCAAGAATTGTGACTGCCCTCCTCCAGGATGTAGAGTTTCCTCACAGAGGAACATTGTAGCTGACTGGCCTTGTTGGGTAACAGATCATTGCCTCCTGGAGGAACAGACCATTCATAGCCAAGTTCAGGGAGTAGAAGATAGAAAAGAAGAGAGATAACTTGAAGGGTAGGGAAACAGAATTAATGAAAAATGGAATCAATTTGCTAGAAAGAAAAACAAAGAAGGGAAACTTTGAGAGAGAAAATAAGCAACACCCCAAGAGAAGTGAAATAATTTCCAACAGGGCAAAATAAACTCACCATGAGACATTGAAATAAAGTGTTTGACAGATCCAGAGAGAGATTTTGAATGTTAATCAACATATTGTAGAAATGCTACATGTTGTTTCTTCTCCAGAAGATGGAGCATCAGGCTAAAATATGACTGCAGGACAAGAGAAAGGTAAAGCAAAGTGTTTGGAGGATAGTATTGCTTTAAATAAATGCATAGAAAAGCCATTTTGCATTTGAAGGACTGGTGAAGGTAATGAACTATTTAAATCTTCCAGGAGATTACTGTTTGGTTTGATGTTATTTTAATTTTGATACATTCATTACTTTCACAGTTTCCATTCAGAAAAAAAAATTATTATTTGGGGGGGAATCATAAAAGTGATAACATATCATCTTGTTTCTACCTAGCATTTCTCTTCTAAGAATCACAAAGTCCAAGATCTACAAATCTAGGCAATAGGCTATTTGTTAATTGTAAAATTTAACTGTTTATTAAGGGAGGTGAAATTTAAGCTTATGCCTCTGATTCATGCATTTCCTTTCAGCCTTCCCTCTTGCCCTTAATTCTTCTAATCCTACCATTATTAGGTGTCCAAGGTGATGTCCTTTGGCTTGGTTTATGGGAAAACAATGAAGAGAATTTCACAAGATGACAGAATATGGGTGCAATGTGATTTTATAACATTCATTTTTTTTAATTAATAAAGTATTTTATTTTTTTCCCATTACATGTAAAGATAGTTCTCAACTTTTGTTTATATAAGCTTTCCAATTTCATATTTTTATCCCTCTCTCCCCTTATGTGTGTGTGTGTGTATATATATATATACACACACACACACACACACACATAATAACATTAATCATATTTCTGCATTAGTCATGTTATAAGAGAAAAATCAGAGCAATGATGAAAAACCTCAAAATAGAAAAACAACAGCACCAAAAGCAAAAGAAATAGTATGGTTCATTTAGCATCTATACTCCACAGTTCTTTTTCTTTTTTCCTGGATTTGGAGATCCTATTCCATCATGAGTCCCCTGGAATTCTTCTGTACCATTGCATTGGTGAGAAGAATATAGTCCATCACAGTAGATCAACACTCAATGTTGATGATACTGTGTACAATATTCTTCTGGTTCTGCTCATCTCACTCATTATCAGCCCACGCAAGACCCTCCAGGTTTCTCTGAACTCCTCCTGCTCATCATTTCTTACAGCACAATAGTATTCCATTGTATTCATATACCACAACTTGTCCAGCCATTCCCCAATTGATGGGCACCCCCTCAACTTCCAATTCCTTGCCACCATGTAAAGAGCAGCTATAAATATTTTTGTACATGTGGGTCCCTTTCCCGTTTCCATGATTTCTTTGGGCAAAAGACCCAAAAGTGGTATTGCTGGGTCAAAGGGTATGCACAGCTTTATCGCCCTTTGGACATAATTCCAAATTGCTTTCCAGAATGGTTGGATCAATAACATTCATTTTGATAAATGAAAGAAAATATGCCTCAATCTGAACACATAGTTCATCAGTTCTCTCTGCATGCAACTTTCTTTGATAGAACTCTCAACCTGATTAAATTATAGATCTACCAAAGCATGGCAAAAAACCTGGTTATTCTTGAATTTATCTCTCTAGATGGCCTATCTTTCTTTTCTTAAGTAGCATTTTTAAAAATTGCATGTAAAGGCAATTCTTAAAATTCTTTTTTTATTTGGTTTTGGGTTTTTTGGGCAGGGCAATGAGGGTTAAGTGACTTGCTCAAGGTCACACAGCTAGCTAGTAGTGTCAAGCATCTGAGGTCAGATTTGAACTCAGGTCCTCCTGAATACAGGACTGGTGCTTTATCCACTGCACCACCTAGCTGTCCCCTTAACATTAATTTTTTATAAAATTTTGAGTTCCAAATTTTCTTTCTCCCTTCCCCCTCTCTAAGACAATAAGCAATTTGATATGTTAAATCTGTGTAGTCATGTAAAACTTATTTCCATATTAGTTGTTCTGTGAAAGAAGAAAGTTTGCAAAAAAAATTGCAGTTTGCAAAAGAAAAAAACAAAAACAAAAAAAAAAGTAAAAATAGTATGTTTTGATCTGCATTCAGACTCCATCAGTTCTTTCTCTGGATGTGGATGACATTTTTCCATCATTAATCTTTTGGAATTGTCTTAGATAATTGTAATTCTGAGAAGAGCTAAGTCAATCATAGTTGATTATTAAGCAATGTTGCTGTTACTGTGTACAATGTTCTCCTAGTTCTGCTTCCTTCACTCAGCATCAGTTCATATAAGTCTTTCCAGGTTTTTCTGAAATCCATCTGCCTGTCCTTTCTTATAGAAAAATAGTATTCCATCACATTCATATACTACAACTTGTTAAGTCATTCCCCAATTGATGGGCATCCCCTCAACTTCTAATTCTTTGCCACTGAAAAAAGAGAGGCTATAAATATTTTTGTACATGTGGGTCCTTTCTCCTTTTTTTCTGATCTTTTTGGGATACAGATCTAGTAGTGGTATTGCTGGACAGTTTGATTGCCTTTTGTGGTGCATCTTTCTGTAATTGCAATCTGAGGATATGGGATCAAATCTCTCATTTGATGTTTATTAACTGTGTGAACTGGGGCAAGTCACAACTTTTTGAGGCCTCAGTTTCCTTCTATGGAAAATTAAGGGGTTGGACTAAATAGCTTGTGAGTTGTCTCCATCTAAGATTTCATGAAGTTTTTAGTTATTTACCAGAGTGCTCCCCCCTCCCAAAAAACCCTAGATCTTATAGTATAGGTTAGAAATGTCAGGGGCAGCTAGGTGGTGCAGTGGATAGAGCACAGGCCCTGGAGCCAGGAGGACCCAAGTTCAAATCTGGTCTCAGACATTTGACACTTACTAGCTGTGTGACCCTGGGCAAGTCACTTAACCCCAATTGCCTCAATAAATAAATGAATGAATGAATAGATAGATAAATGAATGAATGGATAGATGATGAATGAATAGATAAATAGATAAATGAATAAATAAATGAATAAATAAATAAATAAATAAAAATGAATGAATGAATGAATAAATAAATGTTAGGGCTGGAATTCAAACTTAGGTCCTTGGACTCCAAATTTGGTCCTCATTCTCTTTAATCCTGCTGCCTTCACACCTAAGAATATCACCCATAAAATATTACCACTGTCTATTAAGAGGGACAATACAAAATACAATTAGAGTGATTGGGTTTATCAATGATCATTTTCAGATCCACAATTGACCTAAAATAAATTAATTTAAGAATAATTATATTTCCTTATTTGAATTAATATAGCCCAATATATATCCAAATCTTTTGTTTGCTTTTTTAAAAAAGCACCTCTAAAGAGGTCAAATTTAAAACAAAATAATATAAGAAAAGAAAAGAAAAATATAAAAGAATTAAAGAGATTTATTAAAACCATCATTGAAAAGAATATCAAAGTTGGCAAATCATGAGAAATTTGGCTTCTAAAGCCACATAATGATTGCTCCTAGCTATGTGACTCTAGACAAGTCATTTGGCCTCTCTGATGTCAGTTTCTTTAGTTATAGAATAAAGTTAATAATATCTGCAGTATCTGTCTTATGAGGTAGTGCTGCAGACCAGGATATTGAATTGCCCAATACAACTGCTTGTGACGCTAATTCTGAGGAAAATGCACAAAAAGCCCAGATAATCAGTCCAAGCTTTATTAGGGGATTTACTTAAAGAAGATTCCCACAGTTAACAACTTGTGATGGACAACAAGCAGCAGGATATAACCATTGTCTAAGTCTGGCTTTGACCTTAAGCTATGTATGTGTTTTACTGAAACTACTAAAGGAGGGAGGGGATTAAAACACTAAGGATACAAGCAGGATGTGTAAATGTTCAACCAAGGTGGAGTTGGCTTCTAGCCATAGTCATTCTTGACCTAGAAAGAAGATTTATTAATTTCTTGTTCTCAACTGCAACCATGAACTGTTTAACCCACAATCCATCCCTACATCTTTGGCCCATATAATCTTCACATACACCTATTTTGCAATAAATCAGGGGCTTCATGATAGGAGGGTACAACAGGGTTTTCAAGACCCCAGTTGCCATATTTGTAAATTGTAAGCATGTAGCCCACTAGCAGTATAAATTCATACACAGCATAAGGGAAGAACACAATTGTGGACTTGGACCATTAATTAAAGCACATTGCATAGTCTTCATGGACAAAAATTCCTAAGTTTCAACAGACATCACCTCACAATAGTTTAACTCTTCAGGGTGCTCCTCCTTGAACATGGACAGACATAACTATGCAGATCCAACAATTGTAGCATTGTTCCTCATTTACCACACAATGTACCCAGTCTATATACTGGGTAGATTCCAAAAGGAATCAGCTTATATAACAATAACAGAGCAATAGCCAGGTTGATAAGAGTGTAATTAGTAACAATTTTTGGAGCATTGTGTCATTGGACAAAAAGCATCACTGAGCTAAGTTAAGCACATCATTTAATAAGGGTAAGAGTTTGTGTAACCGCAGAAGTGGGCTTTGTCAAACTATAATCAATCTATCCATTGATAGATATAGATGTTCAAAGGGTCATTGGGGACATCTCTTGTTGGAAGGCTAGAAAAGCAGTTAGCAATGTTTTTAGCAAAGTAAACTGACTTTCAGATCCCTTAAACAGTTATGACCAAAACCCAAGAATCTTCCATACCCAAGGTTGGCTGTGATGCCACAGAGCCCAACAAATCCACCATTAAATGCAGCAACATCTAATTCATATGGGAGGCTAGGGTCTGTATTATGTAGTTCACTAACCTATGCTACCTCCCAGTTTTAACTTTAGTGAAGGAATTTTGTTGTTCATTATCCCATTCCCATTCAACCCACTTCCTTACACTGGTATAGAATGAATATAAGCATTGAACAAGAATGGGCAGGGGAAAGGGAAAATTCCTCCAATAGTCCAACAACTCCAAAAATGTTTGTAGCATTTTTCTAATCATAAAAGCATTTTATTATTTTCCAGTTACATGTAAAAATAGTTTTCTTTTTTCTTTTTTTTTTTTGTGGGGCAGTGAGGGTTAAGTGATTTGCCCAGGGTCACACAGCTAGTAAGTGTCAAGTGTCTGAGGCCAGATTTGAACTCTGAATCCAGGGCCAGTGTTTTACCCATTGCACAACCTAGCTGTCCCCCTGCTCATCATTTCTTACAGCACAATGGTATTCCATTACATCCATATACCACAACTTGTTCAGCCATTCCCCGATTGATGGGCATTCCCTTGATTTCCAATTCTTTTGCAGCATTTTTGTAGTTGTAAGAGTAGGGAAAGCTTAAATTTTGTTCATTTCAGTCTCAGGCAAAACCCAGGGTTCTACCTGACCACACCAAACTTTGAAATGTCACAGAATGTACCTTGCTGGAGTTTATTGCCCATCCCCTTTTGAGGAGAGTATTATGTAGCTGGTCAAAATATTGCTGTAGTAAAATCAAATAATCACATATCAGCATGATATCATCAATATAATGTTCACATGAATGCCCACAGGAGCTGAGATGGTATCTACATTGATCCAGACCATGGCTTTTGGTGGAGCTGTGTAAATATCCCTGGGGAAATCACAGATGTTGCAACCCTCACCCTACTCAGTGAATGACCAGATTGGTTTAGACCACACCTATTTATTGTCTAACCCAAGATGTTGTAGGAAAATTGTTTTATATTGTTAGGAAAACCTTATTTGTTATATTGTTTGCACCTAACCTTGTGTGGCTAGACATTGTTTAACCCAATGTTTATGTATAGGTCATGCTCACCAGGGACCCTCCAGTGGAGCTAGAGATTGCTGCAAGGAATTCTGAAACACCACAGAGGTTTTGTTTGGAATTCACCCAATAGCTTATATTTTGGTTTCACCCAATTTTTATTGAATATTTATATTTACATGCTGATATACATCTCAAGCAACCTATGTGTCTTGTCTAGGAATTTCCCTTTGGCCACTCAGCAGTTGTCTATATTATATAAAACTTACAGAGCTTCAAGAGGGCGCTAGCTGTACTTTTTTCCAGCTCTCTTCTCTGCTGAACCTGACAATAAAATTCTTTCTAAAAATTTCTTTGGTTTCATGTTGGTTTTTGACTGACAACACAAAGGATGGGTTAGACGTTCTGATCCTAAAATCCTCATCCCCATGTGTTCTTGAACCATATGTTGGCCCCCTCAGTCCATGGGCTCAGCAGCCCCCTTCCTGCCTTATTCTCTCCCTCCCTTTTCCATGTCCATGGTTAAATTCATATTGCATACTGCTTTACATAGAAGTCTGAAGAACAATCCACTTACTGAAGCAAGAACTGTCTGTATTAGTTATCACTATTACTACTACTACTACTACTACTCTCTTGTTAGTTATCAAACAAGGAAATAACATCAGGATGATGTTCTAGTAAATAGAAACGGTCAATAGGAACCAATATTTAAGGAGCAAATCTACTGGATTTAGTAGGAGATGAGATCCAGGATTTAGGAATCAAAAATTCGACACCAAATAAACAACAAGATGATGAACTGGAATAAATGAGTCATTGTTTGTCACATGGTTCATAGGATCATAGATTGAGAACTGGAAGTCTGTAGAGTTCTTCATTTTATAGATGAGGAAAGTGAAAGAAGGTAAGTTATTTGCCCAAGGACACCCAGGAAATGTCAGAGGTAGGATTTGAATTCAGGTCTTCTGACTCCAGAGACATTGTTCTTTCTGTTCCTATATTTAGGGATGTACATGATTTTTTAAAGCCCAGCCCTACCTGGTAGCTGGCTCAAAATTTGCTTTAGCTGAGGAGTTCTCATTCCCTCCTCATTACCCTTATTATCTTTTATATCAACTGCAGACTTTGGGAGTGGGCAGATGCCCACATAACATACAAATTTATCAGATTTGCATAACCTTGTCCCCTAGTTCATTTAAAGAATGAAATTTTTCTGTTCTGGGAAAAGTCCAGAGGGTTTCAGGAAATTCCATGAAATGGAAACTCAATGAACTAGACTTGATGTTTCAGCAAGCAGTTTCTTAGTACTTGGCAATCTTAGGGTAGGGTCAGGGGACTTGGGGCTAGAGTCTAGGAGCAGCCTGCAGCCTCAAGGAAGTAAGCAACAAAGACAGAAACAGCAGTCATTGGCAGAAGCATGCAGTCATGCATGGTGCTGAGCCATCCCTCTCTCTAGCAATGGTCATCATCCCCAGGGGTTTTATACCCATTCTGGCAAGTGGGTGAACCACCTGTGAGAGCACACTTTCCAGTAGAGCTAAGAATAGCTGGGCCCCTCTCAGGAAATTGGCACAAACATGCCAAGAATATTTCTTTATGCAAATTAGGTTAGATTTTCAGGAACTGAGGAGAATATATAGGACAGTGCCAGGAGCATATAAACCCACAAAAGGTCAAAAGGTTCAGAGTTTCTAATAACTTGACTTCTCAGTACGGGTACTGATCTTGCTGAGAATGGTTCGGTATGCAAAGATTGCTGTTTCAGAAAATACTGTAGGTAGACACACAGGAATACATAGTTTAACAGGGTCAGGAGCCAGGGCCTTTTAATAGTTTTACATCACACTTTTTCTTCTATTTTGGTCATAATTAAAATCAACAGGTCAGTCAGCTTGGGCTTTGCAATCTAAGTGCAATTCATCGATGGTCCAATTCCCAAGAATTATGAGCAATGCTGTACTTTGAGGAAGTATATTTTCTACTTTCCCATTCTCTTTTTGCTTTTTAGCAGCAGCAGATTTACAGGTGATGAATGAGAAAACAGGAAATGTGAAATGAAAGTGGGTTAAATCCCATTTTGCTATTTTTAAAGAAAAACGCTTTTCCCAAATCAACTTAACACCATCCCCTTCTCATACTGACAAAATTGTAGGACCTGGATATATGGATATACACTAATGTACTTATGTTTAATGCAGTAGACACACAAATTTAACATTATTTTCAAAATAATTGTCTGATGATAGGTACCATATTTCTTCCAAGGACTTTCAACTTAAGGTTCACGAACTTTTTTCTTCTTTCTTTCCTTCTTTTCTTCCTTCCTTCTTTTCTTCCTTCCTTCCTTCCTTCCTTCCTTCCTTCCTTCCTTCCTTCCTTCCTTCCTTCCTTCCTTCCTTCTTTTCTTCCTTCTTTCCTTCCTTCCAGTATTTTGATAACAGTATTTCAATATAATTGGTTTCCTTTGTAATATTATACATTTTTATTCTGTCCATTAAGTTTTTTTTTTTTTCCTGAGAAAGGATCCCTATGCTTCATCAGACTGCCAAAGGGTTCCATGACATAACAAAAGTTAAGAAACCCTCCCTCAGACAGATATCAATTTTGTTGTTGTGCTACTAAAATGAATTGAGCCAACTTCCAAGGCTATCCCAGTGTCCCCAGAGCCTATAAAATGGAATCCCCAAGGATCTCTGAAAGCTACTATTTGCTTTCCATGGTTTCCCTCTACAAAATTCAATTCCAGGGCCTACCTCATTATAGTGACTTCAAGTTCTCATGACAATTCACTATTGTCTCTTTTTCTTTTCTTCTTCCCATATTGAAATGTTCATGTTTGCTGATCTTGTTAGGTATATTCCTAAGCCATTCTTTGGTCAATTGTTTTGTTTTAATTGCATTAATATAATTTGTTTTGACCCATTGGTCACTTGGCAGCAATTTTTCCCTTTCCCCAAAGTACATTCTCTATTAGCCTTTCACAAAGTCCTACTCTAATGGATCAACATGGAATGGAGGTTACTGTGAGTTCTCAAAGATTATGCCAGCTGAGCCTTAATTCTGGTAGACTCTAACCTATCAAGTTGGAAAAGGTTTGAGTATGACCCCAGAAACAGATTCACTTGACTTCTTGAGGGCCATTCCTACTATATAAGAAGATACTCAGCATCAGTAGGCTGGCATCTTGGTAATGAATTCTTCAAGAGGCTGCAATGGAAAAGTAGAAGTAGAATCTTCGTGGTGTAACTAGGCATTTTACTACTGCCTGTTCTTTAAGGATGACTGTGCAGTGTCTCATGAAAGTCAGGACCATGGCAAACCTTAAGAGAGGAAATCATATCCTTAGCAACTACAGGAGCTCACTTCAAAGGGTACCTACCTGCTACACTAGTGTTTATACAGTTATCTCTTCCTCATTGTGACTTTCCCCATTGTGGTTTCAATATATCGTGGGTTGGCATAAGAAATGAAATGGGAATTTTGGGGAAGTTTTGTAGAAGCCACAGATCACATGAGAAGGGAAGTAGACAACAAAAAAAGTTTAGAAACTCAAAAATGCGTAAAATGTATGTATAGGATTGTATAATCGCAAGTGAAATTTTACAATAAAGTTTTGTAAACACCCATTAAAGAAAAAGAAAAAAAATTGGACTTCTCTGATACAAAGAGTGGGCCAAAACATTTTCTATGGATTTTCCACATTGTGGGGGTGCTGTGCTCCTCACCCCACCCCAGTGTGGAAGGGATAGCTATAGAATACGTACTTATAGTTTTCCTGTATAGTTTCCCATTTAAAAAAAAATCAACAACAATTAAACAAAACTTCTTAATAGAGTGATTAAGAATGATTGTTCATTTGCATAAAAATCAACAAAAATTAAATATCTACTGTTATGGGTTGTGGTAAAAAAAGCAGAAGTTTTAGCTGAATCATTTGAGAGTTGGGCGAATGCTACTGATGAGGCTTTTGAAGGACCGCCCTTTTGGGGGAGAAGACCGAGAACAGCCATGGGCCTGCTGCTGCCCGGGGGAGAGCTGGCCAAGCACACTGTGCTTCCGGGATGGCAGTTTAAAAACTGAGGGTGAAACGGAAGTCAGCTCTCTGTCTCTCTCACTCTGGCTTTTCAGCTTAGCAGTGACAATGCACACATTTGGTGGTCGGCTCTGGTTCTCGGCCTGGCAGGCAGTTTTGGGATTCAGTGAGTTTTATAATGGAATATAGACTAAGCTTAGATCTAAGATTATTCATTTGTATTTCTACTTACCTATTTCCCTAATAAGTATCACCTTTTTGTTGTCTAATTAATTCCCAAACAATAAAAGCTAATCCCTCACTGATTAAAGCTCAGAGGCTTCTTTTTCTTAGTGGTCTGGGAGATATATAAGGGAAAAGTTAAAGGGGAAGTTTATTGCTCTTATATCCAATTTTAAATCTCACAGGGGGAAATTGATGGGGGTTTGGGGTAGGGGTCCTTAGGAATTCCTCTTTAAAGAATTACACCCTTTTGCACACAAATCCAATTAAAATAAAATAATATTTTATTTAGGCACTAGGGAAAGGAAACCAAGAGAGAAGTCCTTGGACTTCTCATGGGAAGAAGGCATGGCACAAAGGCATGGCTCTCTGAGACACCTATCTCCTCAAGCAGGAGACAAGCAAATACTTTTATAGAGGACTGATGAGGGTCTGATAGGGTGATCATCTGACTGGGGAAAGGTCCCTTATTGGGTGGTGGGTTGGAAGAAGTCTGGTGAGGGGCATTTGTTCTGTCCCCTCGAACCACTTTGGCAACAGCCATGCCTAATAGGGTTATCTCCGCAGGGGGTGGGGGAGACTGGAATGAAGAATGGTAGTCCTGGAATTACCTCAGTCCAGATAGGGTGCCACTTATCTGTTTAGCTGTGTCTGTCCTTTGGTTTAATTTCTCAAGGAGAAGGTTCCTTGATACTTCTGACATACCCCAGGCCCATAACACCTACTATGTGCCAAGCACTGTCATAGGCATTGGAGATGCAAAGACAAAAGAAAAAACAGTCTATATTCTGTTACAAGAAATAAACATGGACAAAAATTACATAAGATGTCCCAAAAGTATTGGTGAAGTTTTAAGCTTTAATAACTTATCACTGCACTAAAACTTTTGGGAGAGCCTATATATATAAAACACAAACACACACCACATGCAAGGTAAGTGGAAAGGGGAGTGGGAGGAGGTTGGAGACTTTCTAGCAGAGAGTTACTTCTCAGCTAAATGTTATCATTACTGCTTGCTCAGTTACCTTATTACTATCAGGCAACCAAAGTCCTAGAGTCTCCGTTTAAAAGGGGAGGTGTGTGAACTGTAAGAAGGATGTTTCCTCTAGGTGTATATAAAGCAAAAATATAGTGTAACCCAGAAGGGAGGATTGAGAAGGTGATTCAAAGATCCCTTCTGAGCATCATTTATTTATTTATTTATTTATTTATTTTTTGCAGGGAAATAAGGGTTAAGTGACTTGTCCAAGGTCACACAGCTAGTAAGTGTCAAGTGTCTGAGGTTGGATTTGAACTCAGGTCCTCCTGAATCCAGGGCTAATGCTTTATCCACCACACCACCTAGCTGCCCCCTGAGCAACATTTAAATGAAGACAGGACACTGAGACTAAGGGAAGAATTGACATTGATAAAGTAGGTCCAACAATGGTGGAAGGGGAGTATAATCCACACACAGCTCAAGTAGAGGAGGAGCAGGAAAGCCTACAGCAAACAAGATGCCCTGATTAGAGAAGTTGAAACCTTTGACCAGGTTGAAGGAGGGTAAATCATTCCAGATGGATATCCTGATAAAGTCAATGATAGGAAAAATTGGTTGGTCCCTTCTAGGAGGACCATCTGGGAGCCCAGATAAGCAAGACATTGTTTAGCAGGAGTTCAAGACATGTTATAGGAATTTGCAGTAAAACAAAACCCACACATTTGTGGTCAAAGAAAAAAAAAATTTCCTATTCTCCTGTCATGCAGGGATAAATGTAGAAGTAGATCTGAGTAGTCCCATGGAGGGGGAAGCAGAAAGGGATTGCTGGGAACATATAGGAACATCAGAAAGTTATTGTATGTTAGTCTGCTGGTTTGGGAGACTAATCTGTAAGTTGTGACTATAGCAGTATATATGGAAAGGAAATTGTTTCAGTGACTGCACTTTTCAATTGTTAGAGATTACACAATAGGAAAACAAAAATGAAGGAAGAATTTAGGCAATGTAATGAATGTTTGGTCTTGGAGGGAAAGTAAATAGTGATCAGAAGGTAAATAGGTGTGTGGTTAAAAATCTGAGCAAATTAATTAAAAAAAAAAGGCAGCTCAGGGGGGCAGCTAGGTGTCACAGTGGATAAAGCACCGGCCCTGGATCCAGGAGGACCTGAGTTCAAATCCAGCCTCAGACACTTGACATTTACTAGTTAGGTGACCCTGGGCAAGTCACTTACCCTCATTGCTGCACAAAAAAAAGTAGTTCATTTCAGAAGTTCCCTAAAAGAGACATAAGTACACGCTGAGAATATAAAACATGCTATGGTAGAATTGTTACCTTACCCATCCCCTACTCATATGGCATATGCCAGTATAGAATGAGCTGTGATTAAAACCTGAAAATTTAGATTATGCCCAAGATGGTGTGAGTTGGAATGATTGGCTTCTGAAGTCTTTCCTGGGATCTGTTTTGGTTAGAAATTGTTTAAAGGAGCACAAGATGATCTGACATGAAGCAGCCAACTTATCACTAGAAACCTTATAATAATTCATCCCCAAGCTATGAGAGGATAAGGATGTTGTCACTGTTAATGAAGCTAAGAATTGGGTCAACCATTCTGAAAAACAACCCCGGATTATGTATAAAAGTGACAAAATTATTCATGCCTTTGTATCTAGCAATCCTATTATTGGGCATTATGGAAACATATAGATCTAAAGTCTCAATTGTGCTATAAAAACGTCAAGAAATAATATTGTTGTGACTGAAATCTGAAAATCTGAGAAACCAAGGCAACAAAGTTCTGAGCCTAATTGATTTATTAGCAAAGCTAGTGATGAACAATAAATGGGGCCCAAAGTTTCTCAGTAATCAAAGACCCTTCTTATAGTCAAGGCAATTATTTTATAGTAAAATGACAAAATCTATTTTTAGCAGGGTGGACATTATCAAGTTACAGTTGACTAGAAAACAAACCACAAAAACAAAAACAAAAAACCTTGGATCACCTCACTCACCTTTAGGGCAGCTAGGTGGCACAGTGGATAGAGTCAGGAAGTGACTTCCTGGAGTCAGGAAGACCTGAATTCAAAACTGTTCTCAGACACTTACTGGCTATGTGACTCTGGGCAAGTCACTTAACCCTGTTTGCCTCAGTTTCCTCATCTATAAAATGAGCTGGAGAAGAAATGGCAAACTACTCTAGTATCTCTGCCAAGAAAACCCCAAATGGAGAGGGAAGAGCCAAGATGTTGGAGGAAAAGCAGTGACTTGCTTGACCTCTCCCCAAGACCCCTCCAAATACCTTCAAATGATGCCATAAGACAGTTACTAGAGCAGCAGAACCCACAAAAAGACAGGGTGAAATAATTTTCCAGCCAAAGACAACTTAGAAGGTTGGCAGGAAAATTCTATTTTACCTAGGGTGAGAGTGGAGTGCAGCCCAGTGCAGGCCAAGTCAGTGCAGACCCAGAGACAGCCCAGACCCATCCACAGCCACAGCAAATGAGGAGCAGGCCTTGGAGTCTCTGAATCAGCAGAGGAAGCAACTGCTTTTGGAACTCAGCCCACAGACAGTAAGGGGGTCGAATAATTGGCCAGAAGGAGATAACAGGGATCTCTTTGCTATCACTGAGGCAGGACTGTTGTTTTGCCCATATTTGGATCCAGGTCAGTTTTGTGTGGCAGTCCCAGGTTGGGGAGAAGCACAAGCACACAAGAGCTTGCAGCCAGAGGAGCAGAAAAGCAGGCCTGTGGTTGCTTGCAGACCAGAGCACAGGCCAGAAGAGTGGTAAACACACATCTCCTTAAATCATACCCCCTTGGAAGAACTGAAAACTTACAGGTCCCTAGAAGTATCCCTGAAAACAGCTGCATAGCGCCCCCCTCTCAAAACTTGGGACAGTACACCCTCCACTGTGGAAGCAGTATCCCACTTAAACAAAAAGTTAAAAGTCAAGAAATAGTCTGGCAAAATGAGCAAACAGAAAAAAAATACTCACCATAGAAAGTTTCTATGGTGACAAGGAAGATCAAAATATACCCTCAGAAGAAGATAACATAGTCAAAGCTCCTATATTCAAAGCTTCTAAGAAAAATATGAATTAGTCTCAGGCCATAGATGTGCTCAAAAATGACTTTGAAAATAAAGTAAGAGGGACCCAAGACGGCAGAGGAAAGGCAGTGAACTCTCAAACTCATGACACGATCACTCCAAAAAACATCCAAATAATGCCTGGAGCAACAAACCCCCCCAGAAGAATGTGTTGAAATCATCTTCCAACCAAGGACAGCTTGCAAGGTCAGAAGGAGGAAGCTGCTGTGCTGAGACAGGAGTAGAGCCCAACCCCACAGTCACCCTGACACAGATCCAGTACCAGGAAGGCCTCTCTAGAGAAAGATATCCGCCCCCTGACCTCTCCCCCCCCCCCCCCCCGAGTCTCTGAATCAGGTGAAGTGCCAGTGTTTTCTGGAACTAAGCTCACAGTCTGGTGAGAGGGATGAGCCCTTGCAGGGGGGAGACTACAGGGGTCTATGCTGGTGCTGAGGCAGAACTTGGGTTTTTCACCCCTGCTGGGAACCAGGAGGTAGGCTTGAGTAGCAGTGGCCCAGGTGGGGGAGGGGCACAGGCTTGTCAGAGCTGACAACCACAACATACAAAACTGGTTGATTAGCAAGTTGGTCTGGGGTCATCTATGGACCAGGGAACAGGCCAGGCAAGTGAAGAAACTGCTCCTCCTTAAATCATAGCACCTGGGACTTCTGAAGCTTGAGATACTGCAGCCTGGAAACAGTGCCCCACTTTAAGGAGCTAAAAGGCAAGTAAAAAAAAGGCAAGATGTGCAGACAGAGAAAGGTGAGGACCATAGAAAGCTTCTTTAGTGACAAGGAAGATCGAGGTGCACCCTCAGAGGAAGATATCATCAGGGCCCCTATATCTAAAGCTTCTAAGAAAATAAAGTAAGAGAAGTAGAGGAAAAAATGGAAAGAGAAATGACAGTGATGCCGGAAAATTATGAAAAAAAAGTCAACAGGTTGATGAAAGAGACACAAAAAAATACTGAAGAAAATAACAACTTAAAAAACAAACTAGGTGGGGCAGCTAGTTGGCACAGTGGATAAAGCACTGGCCCTAGATTCAGGAGTGCATAAGTTCAAATCCGACCTCAGACACTTGACACTTACTAGCTGTGTGACCCTGGACAAGTCACTTAACCCCCATTGCCCCACAAAAACAAAAAACAAACAAACAAACAAAAACCTAGGCCAAATGGTAAAAGAGGTAAAAAAAGCCAATGAGGAAAAGAATGCCTTGAAAAGCCAAATTGTCCAAATGGAAAAGGAAGTACAAAAGCTCTCTGAAAAAAATAACTCCTTAAAAAATTAAGATTGAGCAAATGGAAGTTAATGATTTTATGAGAAATCAAAACACAATAAAGCAAAACCAAAAGAATGAAAAAAATAGAAGACAATGTGAAATATCTCCTTGGAGAAACAACTGACCTAGAAAATAGATCCTGGAGAGATAATATGAAAATTATTGGACTACCTGAAAGCCATGATCAAAAAAAAAAAGGGATTAGACATCATCTTCCAAGAAATTGTCAGGGAAAATTTTCCTGATGTTCTAGAACCAAAAGGTAAAATAGAAATTGAAAGAATCCACCGATCATCTCCTGAAAGAGATCCTAAAACGAAAAATCATAGAAATATTATAGCCAAATTACAGAGCTCCCAGGTCAAGGAGAAAATATTGCAAGCATCCAGAAAGAAGCAATTCAAGTATTGTGGAGCCCACAGTCAGGATAACACAAGATCTAGCAGCTTCTACATTTAAGGATCAGAGGGCTTGGAATATGATATTCTGGAGGGCAAAGAAACTGGAATTACAACCAAGAATCATCTACCCAGAAAAACTGGTTATAAGTCTTCAGGAGGAAAAATGGGAATTCAAGGAAAGAGAGGATTCAGACATTCTTAATGAAAATAGAAAATCTGACTTTCAAATACAAGAGTCCAGAGAAGCATAAAAAGGTAAACAGGAAAAAAGAAATCATGAGGGATATTTAAAGGTTAAACTGTTTACATTCCTACATGGGAAGATGATACTTGTAACTCATAAGAACTTTCTCTTTATTAGGGCAGGTGGATGGAGTATATTTAGATAGAAAGCACAGGTCTGAGTTGAATTTGAAGGGATGATATCTTAAAAAAAATTAAGGGGTGAGAGAGGAATGCACTGGGAAAAAGGGAAAGGGAGGGATCAATGGGGTAAAGTATGTCACATAAAAGAAGAAAGAAAAAGCTTATATAGTAGAGGGGAAGATGGGGGAGGTGCTGGGAAGTGAGCGAACCTTACTCTCATCAGAATTGGTTCAAAGAGGGAATAACATACACACTCAATTGGATATAGTAATGTATCTTACCTTGCAGGGAAGTAGGAGGGGAAGGGGACAAGGGGGGAAGGTGATTGAAGGGAGGGTAGATTTGGAGAGGGGGCAGTCAGAAGCAAAACATCTTTGAGGAGGGAAAGGGTAAAAGGAGATAGAGAATAGAGTAAATGACATGGGGAAGGAGTAGGATGGAGGTGTGAACAGCTGAAATTGGCTTGGGGCACCTCAAATGGTTCATGCCCCCCCCCCCAATGCTACAGCTCTCTGAAACCACCCCAGACACATAAGCCTGGCATGCCCATCCCCCGCTCAGCAGGGATATGCATGGGAGGCCTCAGGGTCGCCAGAGCTTGCTCCGCCCAGCTGCCCAGCCCAAGTTTCACCTGAGAGAGAAAGTTAATAAAAAGAGAGACAGGGAGATGGGGCTTGCAGTTAGATGGTGGAGGAGGATGCTACAGAGATGCTGAGAAAGGAGAGGATGTACTGAGGATGCTATGGAGGGGATGCACTTTAAGTTAGAAGAGGGAGTTGCTATGAAGAAAGGAGACACAGGGGGATGCTAAGAAAGTTGGAGGCATGGCTGCAGCAGGGCAGCAGCCAGCATACCCTCAGGTGAGAGAAGCAGAGGCAGAGGCAGGAGAGAAAATTAAAAGGGAAAGTGGAGAGTTTGTTGGCAGAAATTCACAGGTCATATTTGTTATCCTTGTTTCTACATTTAACTCTAAGTTTATTCACCTAAATAAACCCATTCAGTTAAATTGTAAGCAGCTAGGGGGCAGTTAGGTGGTGCAGTGGATAAAGCACCGGCCCTGGATTCAGGAGGATTTGAGTTCCAATTTGGCCACAGACACTTGATATGTACTGATGCAAAGTGAGATGAACTGTATACAAAGTATACAGCAATGCAATGATCCAAGACAACTCTAAAGGACTTATAAAAATTGTGATTCATCTCAAGAGAAAGAATTGATGGTGTCTGAATACAGATTGAAGCATTTTTTTAGCATCTTTTTCTTAAGTTTTTTTTTGGTCTGTTTTCTTTTACAATTGACTAATGTGGAAATGTTTTGTATGACTGCACATGGATAATTTATATTGAATTGCTTGCATTCTTAAGAGAGGTGGTGGGGAGAGAAGGAGGGAGAGAATTTGAAACACAAAGTTTTAAAAATGGATGTTAAAATTGTTTTAACATGTAATTGGGAGAAAGAAAATTCTAAATAAATTTTTAAAAATTAACAAAAAAGAAAGAAAGAAAGAAAAACAAAACCCCAAATGGGATAAAAAAGAATAAGACACAACTGAAACTGTGGTGGGACATGGGACCCCAAGAAACCCAAAGACCTTAACCCTTAGGGAATCCTTAAACTTTAGACATTGAAATCAAAGAATCCAGAAGTGACAAACAGCTCTGGCTAACATCTCAGGAGTGTGGTGTGGCCAGAGCTCGAAGACCCTGGTACACTGATAAGCATGCCAAGGCCTGAAAGGAACAAAGATGATATGCAAGTTCCATATGTTCAAGATATGGACTCCTTTTATGTCAGCAAGATGCATGCTGCATATCTTATTGACAGCCCATTACTGAATCTCCAGGCACCCCCTCCACACTTGTTTTGCAATCCCCTCCCCAGCCTTCTTTGCTTGTATTTAAGATCAACTCTTTCCTTACTCAGGGAAGCAGTGTCTATCTTAACTCTGCCTCCCAGCCATGTATTCCTCTCTCCTAATAAATCTCTCTATTTTACAAGATTTGCTGTGAGCCTCCAATTCTTTTTGTGTGTTAGCCCTTCCAAACCAGATCTGAAGTTCCTCCCACAGTAAAATGACTGAACAACAATAAGAATCAGAGAAGAGGTTTTTCCGTGGTCTGGAACATGTGGATTTTGCAGAACTTGGAGATTTTTACACATTTTCAAATATCTGACATCAGTCTTCATAAAATACATTTGACCTTTTTCTTATGTAAGTTTCTCCCACAAGTGGGTATTGGATGATTTACAAGAGTAAAATAGGGTACCAAAGTTGTAGGCATAAGGAGTTTTAATCTCTCATAATAAGGGAGAAAGCTTCTTGATTAAACCTTAATAAAATAGTATATCAAATTTTAATATTACAGTATTAACACAGTGTCCTAGCCCAGAGTCCTTGATCTCACTAAAATCAGACCTAATCAATTTTCCTTGAAGATTTCAACAATTTTGAGAATAGATCTTAATTCTCTATGACTAAGATCATTACAGAGAATTTGTCTTGTTTATGATAATCAAACTAAGAATGGGCACATCATCGTGTTTAATCCAAGTAAGAGAGACATATCTTTTTGTTCATTCTTAACCAGATTGCAGATGGAATCCTAGAGTGGGAGAGAGGCTTTCCCCTCCATGCCCCCACAATGGAGTAAGTCAATTAGTTAATAAGCATTTATTAAGCACTTACTATGTGCCAGGAACTGTGCCAAACTCTAGGAATACAAATACAAACAAAAAGTCAGTTCTTGCTCTCAAGGAGCTTACATTTAAATAAGGGAAGACAAATAAACAAGAAGCTGAAAAAGTTGGGGGAGGGAAAAATAGGGAGTAGACACAGGTATACAACATAGGGGCATAGTATAGGAAGTCTGGAGTGTAGACTGGAGAGGACTAAGACATGACTGGCTTGGTTACCATCCTTAGATGGATATCACTAAAGGAGGTATCCAATGAGAGAGAGACCATGGGGCAGAGAGTATTCCAATGTATGAATTCTAGGGCTGAGATTAGTTTCCAGAATGGAGAGGTTTCTAGGGAATGATAAAGGAAGTCTGGAGTACAAACTGGAGAGGAATAAAGTGATTAAACAGAGAATAGACTGGTTAAAGAGGGAATAATTGGTTTCAGGAAGATATTTCTTCCAAAGCAGCACTTCCATTCTGAAATGAGCCTACAAATGCTAAAGCTCTTGACCCAAGTCACATTCACTCATGGATGGCTACTGTTCTCTTGACAAGATCAAAATGGCATTGTCATAGCTTCCAACTTCTCCACTCAGATTTACCTTCCCATATCTCTCTGTTTTGACTGGAACAGAGTGAATCACCCAAATGAGAAGGCCTAAATGGTTTGTTATATATATATACATACACATACACACGTACACATGTCATATATCTCATATCACATATATACATATGTCACATATGCATACATATATATATATATATTGGAGACTTCATTACATTTTCTTTTCCCAAAAACCCATGCCTGTTTTCAGCTTTCCTATTTCTATCCAAAGCATTACCATCCTTTCAGTTACCCAGTCTCACAACTTGGACATCTTATTTTATTCTCTGTTCTCTCTCACCCGACATATCTAGTCATGGCTAAATCTTGACAGCATCTTTCATATCCAATCTCTTTCCTACACTCATACAGCCACCATCCTTGCTCAGGCCCTGATGATCTCTCTTTTTTTTTTAGTTTTTGTTGTTGTTGTTGTTTGGTTTGGTTTTTGGTGAGGCAGTTGGGGTTAAGTGACTTGCCTAGGGTCACACAGCTAGTGTTAAGAGTCTGAGGTCAGATTTGAACTCAGGTCCTCCTGAATCCAGGGCCGGTGTTCTATCCACTGTGTCACCTAGCTGCCCCCCCCCATCATCTCTCATGTATACTTTTGCAACAGATTTTTAATTGGTTTCCCTGCCTCAAATGTCTCCCTTCTCCAATCCATTCTCTAAATTGTTTTTTCTAAAGCACAAAGTCTGACTATGTATGTTACCCCCCCACACTCAATAAATTCCCATTGTTTCCTATTGACTCTAGGATCAAGTATTACTTCACCTTTATCTCATCCATTTTAATTGTGTGTTTTACAAAGTATATAAAATATTATGTTGTAATATGTAACTATTATAATTCATATAATCACAATAGCACATTATAGAGGCTGCCTTGGTAGATTTGTCTATATGTCTAGACAAGATCTATAGAAATTTGGGGTTCACAAGAAGGGTAATTTGACTCTCTAGTAACCTTGGATACTAGAATACTAACAAATCTACCAAGTCAGTCTCAAGTCTGGAGGGCTACATAGATCTCTGCACAAGGTAGAAACACACTTGAAAGGGAAGTGGGGGAGGCATAAGCATTTATTAAGCACTTACTATGAGCCAAACACTATGCTAAGAGTTTTAGAAATGATATCTCATTAGAAGGTTGTTTTGCGCTTAGTTTTAAGTCCTTTCCATTTTCTAGAGGGTGAAAAAACCCTATCCTATATTTTGTCTTGCTAGCCTAAGTGATTATGTGAGAGCTGAGGGTCCCTTGATCACTTTGTAGACACCTAGATATGAGCCAAATCCTGATGTTCTAAAGGGGAACTCTAGATGATGGAATGAACCAAAGAATATGGTTATTGAGAAGCTCCCACAGTTGAAACCAGCTCATATAAACAGAACTGAAGTTCTGGGTCACAAGTTCTATCTACAAAAGGAGATACAGTTCTATCAACATTTGAGATTTCTGAAGACTATCCTCTGGCAATGTCCACTGGTCACTGATGCTAAACCCCTAATCTGACTCCAGAGAGTAATAGTCAATGTAGAAAAATACTTTGATAAGGAAGAAATTGGGGTGTTTTGTCTGGGGTTAGAGACCACTTATAATGGGGTTCGAAACCAATGAAAACCATGGGAAATATCTCCTCCCCTATCCCAGACCAAATTGTACGATTCCTATCTTTGAACATAGATATTGAAGGCTCCTAATTAGATGAGAAAAATTCCTAAAGCTTAGAAAATCTAGACTTGTTTTCACTATGGCCAAGGCCTTTTAAGTTCTATAAAATTCTACCCTGGGAATGGGGTTGATCAATAGAGTCTTAATAATCAATCAATCAGTATGCATTAATGTCTACTATGAACTTAGAAGTGTGCCAGGGAAATGAAAGTAAAACTTACTATTTCTGCCTTCTTGGAGCTTATAATTTATTGGAATAATTAATATTGTTGATTCGAATTGCCAAATATTAATAATGTAGACAAAATCTAAGCTATTAACTAAAAAGCATTTCTAGCTTTACAACCAAGACACTGATCTTCATGCACTCTCTTTTTAAATAATTTGGTTATAAGAAATGTCAGTTTTCTAAAGCAAAATCTGGTACTTCCTTAAAGTAATACATAGACCCTGACATTGATGGATTTTTAGAGGAAATGAAGCAAGAAATCAAACTTTCACTATATGCCTTTGAAGAGAGGGCCAGACACTTTACTTAATTACAAGGGTTCTCCACACTACTCAGAAGAATAAATTCTTAGGACCCTGTGTATTTAAGATAAAAGCCAATGACATTTTGAAAAGTGACTTTATTGTACAAATGTAGTAAAAGTGAAAATGTTCTCCCTATGAACTCCTTTGTATGCTTTTCATTTTCTAGTGACAGTGGCAAGAAGACCTAGAACAAAGATAGATAGATAGATAGATAGATAGATAGATAGATAGATAGATAGATAGATAGATAGATAGATAGATAGATAGATAGATGTGTGTATACATTTACAATACTAAATGGAGTGGTAATTTTGTGAAATCTGGTGAAGTGGTAAATTCAATCAGTAGGGCCTGCCATTTTGACTAAATTGTAGGAGAAAAAGGATCCTCATTGCTAAAACAGAGATTGAGGAATTAGAGATGACTGGCAAGATTTAGTAATGCCTTTTTTGGCTATGGTGAAAAATTGTGTGTGTGTGTGTGTGTGTGTGTGTGTGTGTGTGTGTGTGAGAGAGAGAGAGAGAGAGAGAGAGAGAGAGAGAGAGAGAGAGAGAGAGAGAGAGAGACTGTAGATAACCGGTCCAAATGGAGATTCAATTCACAGTTGCATTTTTATGAATATCATGCCATAACCCACTGTACTTTTTTATTTTACAAATGGAAAAAGTCATAGTGAAGGGCAAATATAATCCCTTTACACAATCATTCAGATGAATAGGTATTTGCTATAAAGTTAATGTGAAGAGTATGCACTCTGGACTCACTCTCCCATAGGATGGTTGGCTACTCAGTACCTGAATTAGTGTAATAAAATCTATAAATTAATTTAGGTTAGAGAATAATTTTTATGCTATTGGCTGAGACTAACCACAAATAATGAACATTTTTTCTAATTACTTAAGTTATTGATTTGATTTGTATTTGAAAGTATAGTCCAAAGTTCTACTCAACTTTGGAACTCCTACCCTGGAGATGAGTGGTTTTCATCCAAAAGAACAAAATCACCTAGTCCCCTCTCTTCAACCAGTCCCATGCTAGCTGGAACAGCTAGCTCCCCCTGGACTGATCCTGCAGACATGATGCCAACAATCTCTGCAGCACTTAATTCACTCAGCTTTGGATCTCTTGGGTTGAGCTATCTTGATTGGTAATACTAGAAACTTACCTTACCTCTTAGAAGGGAATCAGAACAATGAAATACTTTTAATTCATATCATATGAGGATTGGTTGAAGGAATCAAATATGTTTAGTCTAGAGAAAATAATGTTCAGTAAAAATAGAGAAAATAGACAAGAAATCAAACTTTACATCCCTTTGAAGATGGGGTCAGACACTTAACAAGGGCAAAAAAATCCAAAAGTTCTATAATCAGGATGGAACCCAAGCTCTCCACATTGTTCAGAAGAATGAAGAATTCTTACAGCTGTATAATGCTAAGCATGATAGTTGTATTCAAGTATGTAATGTGAAGGACACGGTCAGCTAGGTGGTACAGTGGGTAGAGTGCCAGTCCTGGTGTCAGGAAAACTCATCTTCCTGAGTTCAAACCTAGCCTCAGACACTTTCAAGTGACCCTGAGCAAGTTACTTAACCCTGTTTGCTTCAGTTTTCTCAACCATAAAATGAGCTGTAGAAGGAAATGGCAAACCATTCCAGTATTTTTGCTAAGAAAACACCAAATGAGGTCACCAGAGTTGGACACAATTGAAAATGACTGAACAACAACAATAAACAATAGCCTATGAAAGAATTAGGCTTGTTTTGGTTGGCCCCAGAGGGCAGAACCAGAACTAATGGATGACAGAGACAAATTTAAGTTTGATGTCAGGGAAAATCTTATGAACAATGAGAGCTGCCTGAAAGCTGAATGGGCTGCCCCAAGAAGAATTTGGATGAAACTTTGTTTTGTATTCTGAAAAGGTACAACTGGATTAAATGTTTGTTAAAGTCCCTTTTTCTTCTCAATTCTCTGATACCGTGATATCTAACCAACCCTATACCTAACATGGTGCCTAACATTGTCTAACAGCTGCACACAGGTCATCTTGCCTTCCATCCTGTTGGCCTTTTTTCCTCCTTCTGGTTTATACTTCCTACTCTGGAAACAAACAGTAAGCAAAACAATCCCACTCTTGCTTCTGGAAATGGCATGTTAACTGGCTTCCCTATGACAAATTGTTGGTACTCATCATCTCCTTGACTCTCTAGACAAAAACTTTTTCTCTGTCACTATGACCCTACATTTATTGTCTAATCTTATTAGGATATGCAATAAGGTTTTTGAAAGTATGAAGTATTTTTATTCCTTTTCCTCACCCATAAGATGGACATAATGGGGCAACTGGCCAAAGAGGGTCCAGTCCTAGAAGCATGCACACAAGACTCAGTCTCCTGACTGATCATGGATGGGGAGTGATTAAGGAAATAAAGAAGATAGTGTGCTTTGGTTTGGAAGGGGGTGGATTTTTGTACTTCTTTTCTTCTCATAAATAGCATTTTGTAAAAGCCAGTTGATAGTAATTTCTTATCTATTATGAGGAGGTATCAGCTAATTAAGTTAACAGTGGGATAATCAATGGATTGATATTTGGGAGAAGGTAATAGGGACTCAAGATGACCGCATTAGAAGATCATTATCAACTGTTTTCTTGCATCACACTTATTTCTCTTTCATTTTTTCCCCTCTACCTCTCTTACTTTATTTTCAAAGTCCTTTTTGAGCCCTTCCATGGTCTGAGGCTAATTTATATTTTTCTTGGAGGCTTTGGATGTAGAAGCTTTGACTGTATTATCTTTTTCTGAGGATATGTTTTAATCTTTGTTGCCATAGTAACTTTTTTATGGTCAGAAATGTTTCTGTTGTCTGCTCATTTTCCCAGCCTATTTCTTGACTCTTTGTTAAAATACTGCTCTGCTTCTAGGGTGGAGGGTACACTATCTCAAGTTTCAGGGGGTTTGTGTACTTGTTTTCAGAGAAACTTCTAGGGACCTGTAAGTTTTCAGTTCTTCCAAGGTAGTATGATCTTAGGAGAGGTATGTTTACTATTCTCCTGGCCTGTGCTCTGGTCTGGAAGTGACCACAAATCCTTTTTCTACCCTGGAACTGTGATGAGGGTCCCTGCTCTACTGCATCACAAGCTCTGGTGTGCTAATGCTCCTCTTTGCACTAGGATAGCCACCCAGGACTGTGACCCAGATCCGAGTATGGGCAAAGCAACAGAATCCTGCCTCAGTGCTAGCAAAAAGATCCCTATAATCTCCTTCTGGCCAGCTGTTTGATGCTCTTACCATCTGTGGGCTGAGAGTTACAGAAGCAGTTGCTGTCACTGCTGATTCAGTGGCTCCCAAGGCCTTGTCCTGGTTTTCTGGGGCCAGGTCTATGTTGGTGAGGTCTGTGCTGGACCATGCTCCACTCTCATGCTGGTACAATAGGCCTTTCCTGCCAATATTCTAAGTTGTGTTTGGCTGAAAAATTATTTCATCCTGTCCTTTTGTGGGTTCTGTTGCTCCAGGAATTATTTTATGGCATTATTTAAAGGTATTTGGATGGGTCTTGGGGATAGCTCAGGCAAGTCATTAACTTTCCTCCACCATCTTGGCTCCCAGGATTTCTTTTTTAATATGATTATTGATAACTTAGATTTCTTCCCCTAAGAACTGCCAATTTATATGATTTGACAATTTATCAATTGAGGAATGACTCATTATAAATCTGAAGCAGTTCTTAATATATCTTGGAAAGGGGACATTTGTCAGAAAAACTTGCTGCAAAGATTTTTACCCAGTGAATCTAATCTTAGCTGCACTTATTTTTTAAGACCTGCATTTAGTGTTATTCCAGGTCTTTCCATTTAAAAAAAAAATCCAACCAGCAATAAACTACAATATTGTATTAAGCCAATTGACCAAGTTCCTTCTGGGTTACCAAAAAGGAATGATTTTTAATGGTCATCATAATAGTTAAAATATTTAATCAACTCAATAAATGAGATACACTTTTTACCCATAGTCATTCCTGACTACAACAGGTCATAGGAATTTTAATGAAGTCATCATCTTGGTAAACAACAGAACATCATCCTAAGAAACAAAGAGGCCATCTGTAAAAAAAAAAATAATTAACAATCTAATCTCAAAAAATTATATAACAATACTTATAAAAAGTATAAGTATATGAAAAATTATATCTTTAGAAAAATTATAATTTGGGCCATAAGTCCCATCTGGGTCGCCATTCAAATGTGAAAACATTTTATTAACTACTTGCCTAATTTGGGGGGCCTAATCTTACTGGAGGACTAATCTGTTGACTTTGGACTATCTGGCTATCTGACTGCTATTAATTTAGCATGGGCCATTTAAAAATTTCTCCACACTGCTCCCAAATTGATAAGCAAACAATTAAGAAGCCTCTTAAATAATCAAAGCAGAATTTATTTATAAAAATCAATGTAAAAGATAAAGGTTAAGAAATGCAAATTATACAACCTGTCTGCTTTTAATATAATAAGGGCCATTGCCTCTTGCCTTAGGGTATGCTCCAGCTTTCTCCAGCTTTCACTCTTTTTCTCCTTCACTCTGGCTCCCCTGCTTCACTTTTACTGCTCTCTCATTACCTTATTGATGAACCCCTGAAAAGCCCCTTACTCCACACAGCTCCTTCCTCTGTCTGTCTCCTCTCTTACTGTCTTCTTAATCTTCCGGTCTCTCCCAACTTCCCTACATCTGCGCCCCTCAGCATCTCTAGTGTCCCTTTTTATTAACTCTCTCTCCCAGGTGAAACTCGGGGCTGGCCACTCCTGGGGCCGGCCGACTCCCATGTTGCACAAGCCCCCAGCTGGGGCTGGGCAAGCAAACCCTGGCATCCTTGAGGGTTTTTGTAGGCCTCTCTACTGTATGCATGGGTGCTTCATGCCTCGCCTGGGGCCTGAAGCTTTTCCTGCGCACAGTTTAGCCCGGCTCAGAGGCCCCCCTGCAGCTGAAATGGAGGGGGAGGGGTGCCAGCTCTGCTTACACAGAAAAAAAACCCTGAGGGCCTAAGGCTTTTTAATTTCAGCCCAAAGGCAGGGTCCCCAAATCAAAATAAATTTCCACACATCCAATCTTTAAAAAAAAAAAAAAAAGATTTGGGGCAGCTAGGTGGATAAAACACCGGCCCTGGATTCAGTAGGACCTGAGTTCAAATCCAGCCTCAGACACTTTACACTTACTAGCTGTATGACCCTAGGCAAGTCACTTAACACTCATTGCCCTGCCAAAAAAAAAAAAAAAGATTTACTTGAGCATCGGTGCTATAAATTTTTTGCTGACTTAAGTGTGCTCTTTATACTTTTTGTTGTTTTAGTTGTTCAGTCATTTTCAGTTGTGTCTAACACTTTGTGACCCCATTTGGGGTTTTCTTGGCAAAGATACTGGAGTGGTTTGCCATTTCCTTCTCTAGCTCATTTTATGAATGAGGAAACTGAGAGAAAGAGGGTTAAGTGACTTGCCCAGAGTCATATGGATAGTAAGTATCTGAGGCCAGATTTGAACTCAGGAAGATGAGTCTTCCTGACTTCAGGTCCCATGCTATATACACTGTACCCCAACTGCCCCCCTTTGAACTTTTAAATCATAGTAAATAGACTACCACAAAAATAACAAAAAAATATTTTTCTTTCCCCCTGCTCCTTTGCCCCAACTACTCCCTGCTTCCATTGGGGAAAAAAAGGAAAAACAAAATCCTTGTAACAAATATGTATGGTCAAACAAAACAAATTCACACATTGGCCATGTCTAAAAAATATGTCTTGATCTGCACTCTGAGTCTATCATTTCTCTTCTCATGAAGTATATAGTATGCTTCATCATCTATCCTCAGAGATCATGGTTTGGTTGATCATTATGTTTATCAAATCTTTCAAGTCTTTCAAAATTGTGTTTCTACAATTTTATCATTGCATAGAACTGTGGGGGGATGGAGCCAAGATGTCAGAGGAGAGGCTGTGACTCCCACAAGCTCCAGATAAACCCGTCCACTCAAGCCCAAATAATGAGGTAAAAAACAAACAAACAAACAAACAAAAACAACCCAGAGCAGCCTAATGCACATAAGAACATAGTGAGACTATTTCTCAGCAAAAGAGGGCAATTCCAATTACCTACTGATCAGGCTGAACAGCTCAGCACGCAGTCCAGACACAGCCAGGGACAGTGCTTCCAGTGCCTGTCAGAGTCATCAGCACCAGAAGCTTCTGAGGCTCCGATCACGGACTGGTGAGGGGGTTTGGTGGTAGGCCAGGATGAAGTGGAGGCAGTCTCTGCTAGAGTTGGGGCAAAGCGCCCTGGGTCTGAACCAGTGTGCTGAATCAAGTGGTCATGGCCCAGTGGGGTGGGGCACAAGGATGCCAAGCTTCTGACCATAGAGAATCAGAGTTCAATCATTGCATATATTTTTCTTTGTGCTTACTTCATTCTTCAGCAGTTCATGCAAATTTTCCCCAGGCTTCTATGAAACCTATCCTTTCACAATTTCCTACAATATAATAATATTCTATCATATCTATATATATAAAAATTTTTTCAGACCAAGTTGATGGGCTGCCCTCAGGTTCCATTTTTTGCCACTACAGAAAAATCAACATTTTGTACATATGAATCCTACTCCATTTTCTCTTATTTCTTTTTTACATAGACCTAGTAGTGGTATTGCTGGGGAAAAGTTATATGCACAGTTTGGTAACTTTGTGGGGCTTTCCAGAATGGCTCAAAACTATAACAAGACTTTTGGAATACTCTGGAAATCTACATGTAAATGTAAAAGCCCAAAGTAAAAGTTAAAGCATGTTATTAACAGATATTGTTAATCATTAGGTGTCACGATAAAAATTTGTGATAAAAAGAAACTGAGACACAAAGGTCCAAGTATGATCAATTTATTAGTATGGCTAGATAAGTTGGATTTGAGACCCCTCAGTAGTTAAGGATTCATCTGACAGATCATTGCTGCCTTATGGGGAACTCAGAAACTTGGCATAGTGTTCTGAGAAGTTATCAACAGTTATGTTGATGATAGCCATCTCCTCTGCTTTGAGCTATATAACAATATCCTTTTTTTACTTCTTTCACTTGCTCCCAGATATCTTAGATGTCATTGAGAAGTAATTTTAGCTGAAGTAAACAGCATCAAGTGCAGGATTAAGTTGAAGAAGCGTGATGCAATGAAAAGATCACTGGATTTAGAATCAGATCCTCGGTTCAAATTCCAGCTTTACCTCATTAATACTTGTGCACATGTGAGAAATTCACTTAATCTCAATGGTCCTTGGTTTTCTCATCTATAAAATGTTTAACTAGATATCTAAATGTACCCAGGATAAATCTGACTCTAGATATCTTAGCAAGACAATATCTAGAAGTCTACACTATACAGAGTCTATAGTACTTTCCTGCTTGATTCAATGCCAATAAACTGGATTCTGTTTTGGTACCCACCAACATCGAAAGCTATTCAGTCCAGCTCTGCAAACTTCTTTATCAAGTGCCTATTACCACTATCCTCTCAATCATTCAGGCTCACAACCTAGGTGTCATCCTCAACTCCTCTTTCTTACCCCCTCATATCTAATTCCTATCATATCTACCTTCATAACATATTTTGTATGTGCTCACTTCTCTCCTCTGACACTACCACCATCCTGGTGTGGGCCCTCATCACCACATGCTTAAACTTTTACCATAACCTTCTGGTTGGTTTCCCACCTTCAAGTCTTCACCACTCCATGCTACAGGGACCATCACGTCATGTTTTTCTTTTTATTTATGATATATAATTAAATTTTATACATATGTCAAACATAGATATAATATACATATACACACGTATGACATATATAATGTATATTTTCACCTCTGTCTTTCCACTGGACTCTGATGACTCTTGAGGAAAGAGTGAAGTGGATGACTTTGCACATCTCTATTTCAGTTAAATCCAATTCACTACAAGTCAAAACATCACCCTTCTGGTGTCCTTAGTCTTCTTCAAGAATGAATGATGAGGGGCAGCTAGGTGGCACTGTGGATAAAGCACTGGACCTGGATTCAGGAAGACCTGGGTTCAAATCTGGCCTCAGACACTTACACTTACTAGCTGTGTGACCCTGGGCAAGTCAATTAACCCCTGTTGCCCTGCAAAAAAAAAAAAAAATGAAGGATGAGGGGCAGCTAGATGGAGCAGTGGATAAAGCACCAGCCCTGGATTCAGGAGGACCTGAGTTCAAATTCGGCCTCAGACACTTGGCACTTACTAGCTGTGTGACCCTGAGCAAGTCACTTAACCCTCTTTGTGCTACCCCCCCCAAAAAAAATGAAGGATGAACAACAACAAATAAAACAAACAAGACAGTCCGAGCAACTCTTTTATACAGTTGAAAAGGTAGCAGTTACATAGTCTAATGATGCAAATGACACCTGAGGCTGTGATTGGTCTGACCCAGAGATGGAGGGTAGGCTGTGCTTGGCTTGACTCAGAAGAGGGATTCCCATAACACAGGAAAAAGACATAGTTGACTAATATATTCTGAAAAGTCCTGTGGTGAACAAACATCCTATGACCAGATACACCTTCCTCGTGGTCAATAAAAGCTCACGAATTTGAATCTTTGTGGTTGCTCATAAGAATAAGGAAGTTAAATTCTTACAAATTTTACTAATAGAATCCAGTTTAAATCTATCCATCAAAGCCTATACAATCAAGTCTAAATTTGATATACAAATATTGACAATTCTCAATCAAGAATTAATGATGGAATATCAATTTTCAAATTTCACAATAGGCAACTGAAATTACAGGCTTAAGGAAGCTCAACCACACAAAAATGTGGGGGCCAACAAACACAAAGTATAGCGATCAGTAATACATAATAAATTGGGGCAGCTAGATGGCTAGGTGGATAGAGCACCGGCCCTAGATTCAGGAGTACCTGAGTTCAAATCCAGCCTCAGATACTTAATACTTACTAGCTGTGTGACCCTGGGCAAGTCGCTTAACCCCAATTGCCACACTAAAAAAAAAAAAATACATAATAAATTGACTAAAGCTTTATTTTAAAATACAAAATAGAGTATCGTATCAATTTTCAGTTCACATGGGATCCCAGTTTTAACTGGATTTTGAATACATTGCACTGTTGACCAATATTGAACTTGTCCAGATCTTTTTCAGATTATTGGCTATCTATACCAAGTATCTCCCATTTTAAAATAGAGTTAATTTTTGAAACCAAGTGAAACATATATGCCTAGGAAATGTAAACCTATTAAGCCCACCATTATAGCCTCTCAAGATCTCTCTGGATCATGTTTTTAGTTTATTATTGAGAAAATTGTTTTGAAGTTGACTTTAATGCCTATGTTTCATCGAGAAGTGATAGTATATCCTTTTTTAGAAATAATGGATGACATATTTGTTTCTCTATATGCTGTTGATTAGCAACACCTGAAGCCTGCAGCATAATGCTAACATCCTATTAATCAGCAGTATCCAAGAATATGCCTACTGATCCCTTACTATTGTGGCTTGTATGGTTGTGCTTACAGTCGACCTTGGGCACAATCTATCATTCCAGACAAGCACACCTATTTTATCTAAGATTCATCCATATGGTGACTGTGTGGTTGATTTTCATTTTTCATACAAAAGTGTGGTGGTTGTAGAGATACATAATGTAACATGGTCAAACAGAAAAATAATCAGATCAAATACTTTTTATTTCTCTCTAATGTTGCTTTGTGAGAAAAAGTGGGTTAATTAATGGATAATGAGGAAGAGCCCCGAGATTTTGGCTGACATTTATAAGGGGATTTCTAGGTAATTCTAGAGACTTTAGCAATTGATTTTCAGTGGTTTAAAGGTTTATGGTATATATTTATTCACAGATATGTGTGGAAGAATTTAGATTAATAACATGTCATGTTGTTCGGTTCGAGTTTGAGTGGCTAATTTTTGAAGAACAGAGAGGCGCTCCATAAAGTAGCAAATTTTCTCTAAATGGAAAATCATGTGGTAAGTCTATTGTCACATCAGAGGAATAAAAAGAAACCATATATAGTATGTACATGTATGGTTGCCTATGTATAGGGTATCCCTAAAATCTTTTTTTTGTTTTTTTTGTTTTTTGGGGGGTTTTTTTGCAGGGCAATGGGGATTAAGTGACTTGCCCAGGGTCACATAGCTCTTAGTGTCAAGGTGTCTGAAGCCAGATTTGAACTCAGGTACGCCTGAATCCAGGGATGGTGCTTTATCCACTGTGCCACCTAGCTGCCCCTATCCCAAAAATCTTAATGCCATTTTGAACTAAAATGTTTGGAATACTTTTTTTGGAAGGAAAATTCTTCATTTGGGCTTTTGCCCTGATTAATGATGCAAAACTCAGGACAAAGAGAATTAAAAGGATTTTATTATAAGTACATCAAGGAAGAAACACATTGGTAGGCTATCACTGAAGAACAGCAATGGCTTCAAAGTGGGGGACAGCTTTTTATAGTAACTTCTAGACAATCCTAATAGGTCCAAATCAGCAAAAGAGTTTGGAACCAGTGCATCGCGGTTCCTCCCCAAGGTAGGAAGTATGTGAGAAGTTGCAGGTAGTGGTACTGTGACAAAAAGCAGTGATAACAAAAAGTGTCAGAACTTAGTGTCTCCCTCCCCACCAGGGCCTCCTCCAATACTGTTTGATAAGCAGGGCTGAGAAGAATGGGTAACTGGAGTCAATCTAACATTCAACTCTATACACATACATACACAATAAGGGATAGTTAGATAGATAGAGAGATAGATAAACACACACATGTGGGTGAATCTATATATACAGTGTGCATATGTGTGTAAATATGCATTATATATGTGCATATATGCATGTATCTTTACATATACATATATTTGCATTTGCATATAGGATATATACATGTTTTCTTACCAATATATTTTCACTACTAGGATACATAAATAACAAAGTATTGATATAGGTCATAGCTTCTTTAGGTAGCCTAGTGGGAAGTTAATTTGCTGACCAGACAACATCCATAGCATACTTAATGGTTAAAAGAGGAAAAGTGCGAAAATTATTCATGATTTCTATATCACCAAATTAGGAATTCTGCTTGTTGGTTGATTGATGTACCAGTAACATACATTGGTGATCATATAGCTAGAATACTCCCTGTAGGGTCACCTCCCACAAGTGAGATAAGACAATATAAAATTTCCTATCCCTTGTTATTATGGATCTATTCTTGGCTTGAAAGTGATGATCAGGCCAAGCCCTGGTCATTCAAAAAGATTGTCTTGACTTTCATTGACCCCAGAAACAGGTTGGGGTACTCTAGTGCATGAACTGTTGCAGGGAACAAATAATTAATGTATAACTCAGTATCCATTGATGGCAATAGCGAGCCATGCCCTTATGACGTAGCATTTGGTTTATTTAATACTGTTCTTTACTTGAGAAGAGGTGTGATTCCCCCTAGAAGAGATAGCATGTCTTTTAAAACAGGAAGGCACCACTGCAGCTTTTCTTTGCAACTGTTTGGCCCTCAAGGCTAAAGATGTAAGGAATATAGTCCAGTTTGGAAACTACAATGGCAGGGAAGACAAATAGGAAATTATCTATGTACTGGCCTAATCCAGAAGTATGAGGAACATATTGTCATCCAGATTTTGTTTAAGGATTTTGAAGAAAAGGGATGAAAACCTTTTTACAGTCCTGTTTTAGTCTCATCCAAATGTATTATAGACGCTGACAGATGAAACCAACTCTCAAGATGTTTAGGAATAGAAAAGGAGGTAGAACATGAGAACACAATGGTAAAGAAATGGGACCCTGGTGGTTTACAAGCAGGTGCTAGTAGATATTTAGCAACTAGCTCTCCAGAAGGGGAAAAAGTACACACCACACACTTTTAAGTTTAATCTGTATTATTGAACATTCTTCCTCCATTATTTCTTGAAGTCTAAACAATGATCAATGAATACCTTGAGGTAGAAAATTCTCCTGTGGAAAACTTAACAATTAGCTCTCCTGTCAAACAGTAGCATTATAGAGGCCATGTACAATCCAATAACTATCATCACTAGGCTTCTTAACAAAGGAACAGAAGGAGGTGTTTCAAAAGCTTTGGTTGGGAATATTCTTATCTAATAATGCAGTTGAAGGGTGCAGATGTCTTTTGCTTCTGGTCTAAGGGTAACCTGGGGAGTAAGGACTGATGAGTGTTTAGCTTGATCATGTTGGACTGAATAATCCATATTGACTCAATTCTCATTAGCATGCTGGTAAGAATGTATAGCGTATAGAATTGTCTCTTAAAACCTGGGACAAAAGTGAAGTGGTTTGGAGGAGGGACTTCCATAAAGTCAAGGAATACAGGCAGTTCATTCTCACAGGGAAATGTCTAGGATCATTACATTCAAGAACAACAAGAGACAAGAAATTTCAGCCTACAAGGTAATGAGGGGATCAAAACATAATAGTTTAGAAAATGGAGCCTAAAGAACAGTCAGCAATTTGGGATACAGAATAAGGAATGGCTTAGAATACTAAACAGGGGCAGCTAGGTGGCGCAGTGGATAGAGCACTGCCTTGGAATCAGGAGTACCTGAGTTCAAATCTGGCCTCAGACACGTAACACTTACTAGCTGTGTGACCCTGCACTTAACCCCAATTGCCTCAACTAAAAAAAAAAAAAATACTAAACAATATTTTTTACTAAACAATATTATCCCTCAAGGGACAATAGTAAAGTTGGAATCTTTTGGGGTAAGCAGATGGTTTCAGTGTCAATAAGACTTTAGTTTCCTTCTCTTTTCTAAAGGAAAGAATAAAGCAGAGATGATTGCTCTTAAAGCTTGAGCTATTCTAACACTGGGAAGGGTTCAACCTAAAATTCATATACTTAGTTAATTAGGGCATTCACTTTTTCCAATGGCCGTCCTCACCACAGAATGGCATCATACCTAAAGAAATTTAGGAAAATCTAGTCACGTAATAAAAGTTTCCAGTCCACTAACTCTGAGGGCATCCATTCCCTGGCTTTCAGACTGGAAATTTTGAATTTACAAAACCATTCTTATTATTTTAAAGTTAATTTGTACATGTCTCACTTTGACTAAGAAAGGTCCTAATTCCTTAAACTCCACACTACAGGTTTCACAACATGCTGTCAATAGCACAGGTAAGCTCTTATCCCTCACAACAAAGATCTCCTAAGAGGGATATGACTACCCTCTTCTCTCAATGGTGTTATTATTATTTTCTAATTTAAAACAAAATATACTCTATTAAACAATTAGTTTTAAAACATATGATAATATTACATGAGATCTTATAATCTAACAACATTCAGATTAAAGGTTAAGTGACTTGTCTTTTGTGTGTGTGTGGGGGGGGGCAATGAGGGTTAAGTGATTTGCCCAGGGTCACACAACTAGTAAGTGTCAAGTATCTGAGGTCACATTTGAACTCAGGTCCTCCTGAATTCAGGGCCAGCATTTTATCCACTGTGCCATCTAGCAGCCCTAGAAGTGACTTGTCTTAACAACTTTTCTCAGCTTTCATAATACAAGAAAAAATTTGCATATCCAATATCATGTATTTACAACATGAAACTTATTACATGTCAGATAATAATAATTCAATTGAAAGCATTTTAAATTATCTTGCAGAGAAAAATCACTCATTCTATTTCCTTTGGAATTTTTACTAATCACATTCAATGATATCTAAAACCCAGGACAGAGCTATCTAATAGGGGGAGTAATTAAAGTCAATTAAAGAGGTAACAATAGTTCATTTACATAGTACTTACCTAATGCCAGGCTTTTTTCTAATTCTTAGATTGTTTTAATGAATTTCAGAAGTCTTTTTTCTATAGTACTTTAGAATGTTTAGATGTCAATTTCTCAGTTACTACTTGAGTCATTTACTAACATATCACAGAGTAGTCATAAATAGTAAGGACTGGGTGTCTTTTTCCCTTTAAGAGGTTAGTTTAGAGGAAACTATAACCCACTGAACATTCATAGTTTTTAAATAATCTTGCTATTGACTTATTTCAGGTAAACGGCAGTCAATTTAATCAATTTCTTTCTTGTTTTTCTTTTTTTGTGTGGGGGGGTAATGGGGGGTAATGGGGGGTTAAGTGACTTGCCCAGGGTCACACAGCTAATAAGTGTCAAGTGTCTGAGGCTGGATTTGAACTCAGGTGCTCCTAAATCCAGGGCCGGTGCTTTATCCACTGTGCCACCTAGCTGCCCCCTAATTTAATCAATTTCAAAGTAACCATCCACTGTTTTATACTTTCTTTCCACTAAACCTGACAAGATAGTATAACTTTACCTAAGCACAGCTACAAAATTTAGATCATAGCTCAGGTTGGGGGTTAGGAGGGGGCGGTTCTCAAAACTCTTAATAAATCATAAGAATTCTACACAAGGGAAAAACCTCAAAAAAGAAAAAAAATAGCTCAAAAGTAGAAACAGTATGGTTCAATTTGCAATTTAGAATCCACAGTTCTTTTTTCTGGATGTGGAGAACATTTTCCATTATGAGTTCTTTGAAATTGTCTTGGATCATTACACTGCTGAGAAGAGCCAAGTCTGTCACAGTTGATCATCACACAATGTTGCTGTTACTGTGTACAATGTTCTCCTGGTTCTGCTCACTTCACTCAGCATCAGTCCAGGTTTGTCTGAAATCTGCTTGCTCATCATTTCTTACAGCACAATGGTATTCCTTTACATTCATATACCACAACTTGTTCAGCCATTCCCCAATTAATGGGCATCCCCTCAATTTCCAATTCTTTGCCACCACAAAGAGAACAGCTATAAATATTTTTGTACATGTGGGTCCTTTTTTCCTTTTCTATCATCTCTTTGGGATACAGACCTAGTAGTGGTGTTTACTGGGGTCAAAGGGGTATGCACAGTTCCATAGCCCTTTGTGCATAGTTCCAAATTACTCTCCAGAATGGTTGGATCAGTTCACAATTCAACTCCACCAGCAATGCATTAGTGTTCCAATTTTTCCACAGCTTCTCCAACATTTATTATTTTCCTTTTTTGTCATATTAGTCAATCTGATAGGTGTGAGGTAGTATCTCAAGAGTTGTTTAATTTGCATTTCTCTGATCAGTAGTGATTTAGAACATTTTTTCATATGACAATAGGTAGCTTTGATTTCTTCATCTAAAAACTGCCTGTTCGTATCCTTTGACTATTTCTCACTTGAGGAATGACTTGGATTCTTATAAATTTGATTTAGTTCCATAAATATTTTAGAAATGAGGCCTTTATCAGAAACACTGGCTGTAAAAGCTTTCTGCTTCTCTTCTAATTTGGACTGCATTGCTGCCGTTTGTACAAAACCTTTTTAATTTAATGTAATCAAAATCATCCATTTTGCATTTCATAATATTCCCTATCTCTTTTTTGGTCATAAATTGTTCTCCTCTCCATAGTTCTGAGAGGTAAACTATTCCTTCCTATCCTAATTTACCTATGGTATCACCCTTTATGTCTAAATCATGGACCCATTTTGACCCTTATTTTTGGTATATGTGTAAGATGTTGGTCTGTGCCTAGTTCTTCTGCCATACTACCTTCCAGTTTTCCCAGCAGTTTTTGTCAAACACTTAGTTCCTATCCCAGAAGCTGGAGTCTTTGGGTTTATCAAACAGTAGATTACTATAGTCATTTACTACTGCATCTCCTGTTACTAACCTATTCCATTGATCCACCACTCTATTTCTTAGCCAGTACCAAATAGTTTTGATTACTGCCACTTTATAGTATAGCTGCAGATTTGGTATGGCTAGCTCACCTTCCTGTGCATTTTTTTCATTAGTTCCCTTGATATTCTTGACCTTTTGTTCTTCCAGTTCAATTTTGTTATTATTTTTTCTAGCTCTATAAAATAATTTTAGGTAATCTTATTGGTATGGCACTGAATAAGTAGATTAATGTAGATAGGATTGTCATTTTTATTATATTATCTTGGCCTATCCATGAGCAAATGATATTTTTCCAGTTATTTTAGATTTGATTTATTTGTGTAAAAAGGGTTTTGTAGTTGTGTTCATAGAGTTCCTGGGTTTGTCTTGGCAGGTATACTCCCAGGTATTTTATATTGTCTACAATTACTTTAAATGGAATTTCTCTTTTTATCTCTTACTGCTGAGCTTTGTTGGTCATAGAAATGCTAATGATTTATGTGGGTTTATTTTCTATCCTGCCATTTTGCTAAAGTGTTAGTTGTTTCAAGTAGTTTTTTAGTGGATTCTCTAGGATTCTCTAAGTATCCCATCATATCATCTACAAAGAGTGAAAGTTTTGTTTCCTCCTTGCCTATTCTAATTCCTTTAATTTCTTTTTCTTCTCTTGTTGCTAAAGCTAACATTTCTAGTACAACATTAAATAATAGAAGTGATAATGGACATCCCTGTTTCACCCCTGATCTTATTGGGAATATCTCTAACTTATCCCCATTACATATAACATTTGTTGATGGTTTTAGGTAGATACTGCTTATTGTTTTAAACAAAGTTCCACCTATTCCTATGTTATCTAGTGTTTTTAATAGGAATAAATATTGGATTTTGTCAAAAGCTTTCTCTGCATCTATTGAGATAATCATATGATTTTGGTTAGTTTTGTTATTGATGTGGTTGATTATGTTGATAGTTTTCCTAATGTTGAACCAGCCCTGCATTCCTGGTATAAATCCCACCTGGTCATAGTGTATTATCCATGTGATGAATTGCTGTAATCTCCTTGTTAATATTTTATTTAAGATGTTCACATCGATATTCATTAGGAAAATTGGTCTAAAATTTTCTTTCTCTGTTTTGGCTCTGCCTGGTTTAGGTATCAGCACCATATTTGTGTCATAAAAGGAATTTGGTAGAACTCCTTCACCTTTTTTCCAAATAATTTGTATGGTATTGGAATTAATTGTTCTTTAAATGTTTGGTAGAATTCACTTGTAAACTCATCTGGCCCTGGAAATTTTTTCTTAGGGAGTTCACTGAAGGCTTGTTCAATTTCTTTTTCTAAAATGGGCTTATTTAAGGATTTTATTTCCTCTTCTGTTGATCTGGACAGTTTATGTTTTGTAAATATTCATCCATTTCATTTAGATTGCCAAATTTATTGGCATACAGAGTTGAGTAAAATAGCTCCAAATCATTGTCTTAATTTCTACTTCATTGGTGGTAAATTCACCCCTTTCATTTTTGACACTGGTAATTTGGTTTTATTCTTTCTTTTTTTAATCAAATTAACCAAAGACTTATCTATTTTATTGATTTTTTTCATAAAACCAGCTCTTAGTTTTATTAATTGCATCATGATCTGAGAAGGATACACAAGATCAAATCTGATGCATAATCCCTAATGATATTTAAATCGTAATTTTTCCAAGAGCCCACTGTTTTCAGTTAGCTCATGTCAAAAATTCCTGGTGGCACCCCCAGCTCCCTGTAACTGTTTATTTCTTCAAATCATCCAAAGAACCAAATCAATTTTCTTATTTTCCTAACAATCATATCAGTGTACCTCAAGAGGGAAGATAAAGGGCACATCTCTTCTTACTCAGATGTTTTTTGGCAGGAAAAGCCACTTAACTAAATTTTCATAAAGGCCCTTAGCAAAACCAGAACAAAGAAACAATCCTTTCTCTATAAATAAGTTAGTTAACATGTAGTTGTTAAGCATCAATTTAACCCTTTAAAGTCTTAATAAATTTATTTTGTCACCTTATATTAATTGGGGAAAGGAGACATGCAATAATTGTCTTTTCTAGATTCTTTGCTACAGTATGTACACAAGGAAAATTTGAAATTAAAGGCATCTATTGCCTGAAAATACCTTCCCTTATTGTACTGCTTTAAAATGTCTGCATAGTTTCTTGAAATTTACTTTAGTTATAAGGATGTATAGCACAGGATTCAATATCCTTAATGCATCTCTACCTTGCAATATCTGGTATAATTTTCTGGAAGGTTAGATTTCCAATAGGGGTCATATAATAGTAAATTTGGTAGTGTCCCTGGACCTGCAAGAGCTCCTCCTCCAACTGGGGCTTAGTCTATTGGCCACTTATGTAAAAGCAGTCTTTTCCCTAGGGGAGAAAAATGTGTCCGTTAAATCAGTTAACTTCTCCCCAGGTAGAATTATAAGCTCTAAAAGTAGCTTGAAACTGAGTGACAATAATTGCAGGATCCTAATCAAATGTGGGAGTGTCTCTCTTTCAAACAGAGAGATAAGAAGGACTAAAGAGCTGGTGAGTAACTAAAGGTATCAGGCCTCCTGTCATGTTGTCATGTACCAACTTTTCCTGAAGGAGAAAGATACCAGTAGTTTCTTCTTCTTCTTCTTCTTCTTCTTCTTCTTCTTCTTCTTCTTCTTCTTCTTCTTCTTCTTCTTCTTCTTCTTCTTCTTCTTCTTCTTCTTCTTCTTCTTCTTCTTCTTCTTCTTCTTCTTCTTCTTCTTCCCGGGCAATGGGGGTTAAGTGACTTGCCCAAGGTCACACAGCTAGTAAGTATCAAGTGTCGGAGGCTGGATTTGAACTCAGGTCCTCCTGAATCCAGGGCCGGTGCTTTATCCACTGCGCCACCTAGCTGCGCCCCCCCCCAGCTTCTTCTTTTTAAGAATTGAAATAGGTGGGAAGAGGTAGAACAAAGGGATGTTTTTGAGGTGGTGGGCACAGACCATCTGATAAATCAGCCCAATAAACCAATAGTCCATTTGGCCAGGATATGGTGCTTCAATAATTGCTCTCATTTTTTTTTTAATGTATAGTAATCAAAAGTGCCATACTGGGGCCAAAATTTTTTATTGGACAAATGTCTTGCAGTTCTAAACCAAATTCCATGTAATTTGATAGCATGTTTCTTTGGTATTTCTAGTTGAACTAGAGTTTTCTCTGGTCCCATATTCTTAATAATTTCCCAAGAGGAGTCCCAATAGTGATGCTGTTAGTATTTTCCATACTTTTTACAATTTACCTAATACTTATCAAGCCTTGCTTTTCAATAATTAGAGCTATCTTTGTGTTACAAAGACTTTCCTACTTGTTAGCAATCAACTTCAGAGGCAATGTCTGCAACTTTTAAGAAGTCATAAATCAAGCACAAGGCTCTTTTGTTAAGTTCCTTGTCTTGGTGTCTTAGGATATTTTTTTAATTGTAAAAGAAATTATTCTGCCTATTGAAAGGTCCTTTTTGCTTTCAGAAGGGCTATAATCTATAAGAGAAGTTGCTCTGCATACAAAAAATATTCTTCTAGCTCTCTATTTATGACAGAGAATCTATTGTCCGTGACTTAGATTCTGTCATATAAGGAGTTACCATGGAAGAGACATAAACCTAAACACGATTGAATGAACATGCTAAACACATAACTCCAATTAGAAAAATGGAACTAAATCAGAACATTAAAACAAGTCAGAATCAACACAAAGAAAACCTTAAATTTCTCTGGGGTCTCTAGAGATCAGGATCTTACCTACTTCCACAAATAAATTTTCAACCTGCAACCAGGCTTCCCATACCCATAGGAGAAATGTTTCATTCTGTGGTTGAGATCCTTATTTATATAAGAAGGAGTTCTGCTGTCTGCAACTGGGAGTAATCTATATCTGGAAGAAATTTTCATATTTGGTACAGAGGTTCTCTATCTTGCCCATCATATTCCCCTATTTAAGGTGTCACCCTAATTTCTAAAAACATCCCAGGAAAAGTCAGTTTACTGAACACATACACACACACACACACACACACACACACACACACACATGCACTTTAGCAAAGTCTTCCTCACTATCTTCTACTAAAGAAGTGAAAGCTAAGTCTCTGCATGATGGGAGAGCTTATTAAGTCTCTGTCTATACTCTTTGCTAAAGTATGTACAAAAGGAAAATTTGAAACTAAAGGTACCTGTTGCCTGAAAAGATCTTCCCTTATTCCATTATTTTAAGAGGCCTTTCCCCTACAAAGAAGGGAAAAGGGAAATCTTACCCAACAAAATGAGAGTTTACCTTGGTTGAAAAAATTTTGGATTCAGGGATGAGAGGAGTCCAACCATCCAAGGTGGTCCTCCTCAGAGAAGTCTCTGTGTAAAAATCCTCACCAGATTACTCTTAGGGAGATTTCTAAGAGAGGGCCAGAATGGAGGGCCAGATTCCATCCCTCAGTCCTGAAAGAGTTGCCAACTGTTATGATAGAAATTTTGCGAGCCTAGATTCCAATCAAAACTAATTTATGGGGGATGTGTACTCCAAGCATGCATAGACTTCCCTCTGTACATGGGCAGATGAGAACAATTTGTTCCAATGGCCATGAAGGCAGCTGAAGCAGGCAATATAGGGAGCACTTAGAACTTGGTCAGACATCAAATATACCAAGTTCATCCACTCTATCCCAGGCCATCACCAGTCATCTTGACTTTTGTCCTGTTGCTGGACTTGGATGAGTCTGGAAGAAAGAGTGAGGCTAACTACTAACTCTGCCTCACTTAAATCCAATTCACACGAGTCAAAATCTCACCCATGATATCTCTGGTCCTCTTTGAAAATGAAGAACAATGACCACCATTTTACTGATACAGCTTTCTCCAAGGTTACTAATGACCTCTCAATTGCTAAATCAATGGTCTTTTTCCTCAGTCCTCAGCCTTGACTTCTCTTCAGTTTTTAAGTCTTTAGGATATTCCTTATTTTGCCATATTCTTTCTTCTTTGGGCTTTCATAACACTATTTTTCTACTAATATGCCTGACCACTCAATCCTCATTTTCATTTGTGGGATTCTCATCTATTCCTCATCCCCATTCATGGGTATTGCCCAAGCTCTATCCTGGGTTCTCTCTCTCTCTCTCTCTCTCTCTCTCTCTCTCTCTCTCTCTCTCTCTCTCTCTCTCTCTCTTTCTTCTCATCTACTTCCCAGGGCCATTTTGAGCATCAAAGGGGATAATAATTATAATCATTGTTAAGTACTTAGAATAATTCCTAGTACATAGTCAGTGCTATAGAAATGTTAGCTATTATTATTATATGAACTTAATATCTGATCCTCTGGCTTTAAATTTCATTCTTTTCACTGAATAATATTATTTCTCTCTCATAGGATTTCCCCAAGCAAAAGTTATATGAGACTTTTGAAGACTACCATGAAAGGCACCTTTTCCAGTCATATAGAATAGATAGACATTGAGGTCCCTTCCAACTTTGCAATTCTGTGATTCGCTGAACTACACTTAAAAGTCACTAAAATAGCTCTCTGTGTAATTTTAAAAATCAATTTATTAATAATGCTAGTAATTATCAATAAATAGGTCAAGGACTCCTCAAGAACCAAAGACAAACTGGGAGTATACATACAATATTTTTATAATCATAAAAAAGGAACAAAGGGGTTACAGAATCTTGAGTAAATTGCTTCAATTATTTTCTAATTAACTAGAATGTGACAAAGGCTTGGGATTAAGCTAGGTACATTTGGGAACATTTTTTGGTTAGACCTGATTATCAACACTTGGGTTGTAGTCTTGTCAGGGTTATATTGGGGTATTTACAATAGTCACAAGAAATATCATGGAATTACTGAGCTATCTGGAGATGAAGTACTTGCAGTAAGCTTGGTTGAGAGCTTTTTAAAATTTTTCTACTCACAAGCCCTTTTTGTCTAAGAAATTTTTACATGACCCCAGGTATATAGGTATATAAAATAGATATACAAATCAAACATTTATTGCCAATTTTTTTGCAACCCCAACATTCAGTTACAAGATCCCATATGGGGTTGTGACCAACAATTTAAGAAGCTTTGACTTGGACTACCACAAAATGAGGAACTGGCTCTTAATCTAAAAGCTATCTGAATTATTCATTACAAGATAAAATAAATCAACAGATAATCAATATTAACTTAATTAAGAATTGTTTCTTTCCATAAGTTAAGGGAAGGCTGAGTCCTAAGTAAAATAAATTCTAACTAAATATTTTCCCCAATTAAATGTAAAAAACAATTTTTAACATTGATTATTTTAAAATTTTGAGTTCTAAATTCTTTCCCTTCCTGCCTCCCATGCTCCCTCATTGAGAAGGCAATCAATTTGACATGGGTTATACATTTGCAGTCATGCAAAACATGTCCATATTAGTCATGTTGTGAAAGAAAACACAGACCAAAAACAAACAAACAAGAAAAATAAAGAAAGATTTAAAAGGTATGTTTTGATGTGCATTCATACTCCATCAGTTCTTTCTCTGGAGGAGGATAGCATTTTTTCAACATGAGTCCTTCAGAATTGTCTTGGATCATTGTGTTGCTGAGAATACCTAAGTCATTCACAGTTAATCATCATATAATATTGTTGTTGTATACAATGTTCTCCTGGTCGTGTTCACTGCACTTTTATACCAGTTCATGTAAGTTTTTCCAGGTTTTTCTGAGAGTATCCTGCTCATCATTTCTTATAGCACAATAGTATTCCAGTACAATCATACCATAACTTGTTCAGCCGTTCCCCGAGGACATCTCTATTTTCAATTATTTGCCACCACAAAAAGAACTGCTATAAATATTTGTGTACATATAGGTCCTTATTTTCTGTTTTTTATCCTTTTGGTATATAGACAAAGAAACAGTATTGCTGGGATATGCATGGTTTTATAAGGTCTTTGGGCACAATTCCAAATTGTTCTCCAGAATGGTTGGGTCAGTTTACAACTTCACCAAAAATATATTTTAGTGTCCCAATTTTCCTCTATCTTCTCCAACATTTGTCATTTTCCTTTTCTGTCATATTAGCCAATCTAATAGGTATGGGATGGTAACTCAGAGTTGTTTTAATGTGAATTTCTCCAATCAATAGTGATTTAGAGCATTTTTAACATAATTATAGATAACTTCAATTACTTCATCTGAAAAGTAACCATTTAGAAATTGAGGAATGACTTTTATTCTTATAAATTTGACTCAGTTCTCTATATATTTGAGAAATTAGACCTTTATCAGAGATTCACTGTAAAATTTTTTTTACAATTGTGATTACAACTGTGTGTTTCCCTCTATCTTGTTTTAACCATTTATCTTACTCTTTCCTTTCATTGTATCCATACTCAAAAGTGTTTTGCTTCTACCAACTCTCCAAATCCACCCTCCCTTCTACCAGTCCCACCCCAATTGTTTTATTCCCTTTCCCTCCTATTTTCCTATAGGATAAGATAGATTTCCACAGCCAACTGAGTGTGTATATTATTCCCTCTTTGAGTCAATTCCAATGAGAATAAGGTTCAAGTGCTCTACTTTCACTTCCCTCATCTTCCCCCACACTGTAAAAGCACTTTTGTGCCTCTTTTACAGAGATAATTTATCCTATTCTACCTCTCCCTTCCCCTTTATACTAATACATTCTGCTTTCTCACCCTTTAATTTTATTTTTTAAAGCTATCGTCCCATCATATTCAACTCACATCTATTCTTTCTGCCTATGTATACTACTAACTGTGCTAAAATTATAAAGTTCTTAAGAATTATAAATATCATCTTCCCTTGTAGGAATGCAAATAGTTTAACCTGATTGAATTTTCTTGTTTATGTTTTTAGCTTTTCTTGAGTCTTCTATTTGAAAGTCAATTTTTTTATTCAAGTTTGGTCTTCTCATTAAGAATGTTTGAAAGGTGGTTAAAGGAGTACCTGAGTTCAAATCCAGCCTCAGACACTTGACACTTACTACCTGTGTGACCCTGGGCAAGTCACTTAACCCCCCATTGCCCCACCAAAAAATAAAAAAAAATTAACAACAACAACAAAAAAGAATGCTTGAAAGTCTTCTATTTAATTAAATATCCTTTTTGTTTCTTCTGGATTATACTCAGTTTTGCTGAGTAGATGATTCTTGGTTGTAATCCTAGAAGTTCCTTTGCCCTCCAGAATATCATATTCCAAGCATTCCAATCCTTTAATGTAGAAGCTGTTAAATCCTGTGTGATCCTGACTGTAGCTTCATGACATCTGAATTGTTTCTTCCTGGGTGCTTAAAATATTTTTTTCCTTCACCTGGGAGTTCTGGAATTTGGATATAATATTCCTGGGAGTTTTCATTTTGGGATCTCTTTTAGATGATTGGTGGATTCTTTCAATTTCTACTTTATCCTAGAATAAATATAGAATTTAATATTTAATACTAAATAATATAGATATAATTCTAAAATATCAGGGGGCAGTTTTCCTTTAATTTCTTGAAAGAGATATTTAGGCTCTTTTTTTGATCATGACTTTCAGGTAATCCAATAATTCTTAAATTATTTCTCCTGGATCTTTTATAAAGGTCAGTTTTATTTTTCTCCCCAATGAAATATTTCACATTTTCTTCTGTTTATTCATTCTTTTGATTTTGTTTGATTTCTTCTTGATATCTCATGGAATCATTAGCTTCCACTTACCCAATTCTATTTTTTAAGTAATTATTTTTGGGGTCAGCTAGGCGGCGAAGTGGATAGAGCACCAGCCCTGGAGTCAGGAGAACCTGAGTTCAAATCTGACCTCAGATACTTGACACTTACTAGCTGTGTGACCCTGGGCAAGTCACTTAATCCCAATTGCGTCACCAAAAATAAAAAAGAAAAGAAAAGAAATTATTTTCTTTATTGAGCTTTTGGATCTTCTTTTCCATTTGTCCAATTTTACATTTTAAAGAGTTCTTCTCTTCCTTGGATTTTTGTGCCTCTTTTACCATTTGGCCTATTGTGTTTTTTAAGGTGTTCTTTTCTTTTTTCTTTTTTCAGGTCAATACGGGTTTAGTGACTTGCCCAGGGTTACACAGCTAGTGTCAAGTGTCTGAGGCCAGATTTGAACTCAGGTCTTCCTGAATCCAAAGCTGGTGCTTTATCCACTGTGCCATCTAGCTGCCCCCCAAGGTGTTATTTTCTTCAGTATTTGTTTGTGTGTGTGTGTGTGTGCCTCCTTTACCAAGTTGTTGACACTTTTTTTTTTCTTGATTTCCTTCAATCACTCTCATTTCTTTTCCCAATTTCCCTCTACCTTTCTTGTTTGATTTTTTTAAAAATCCTTTTGGAGCATGTCCATGAATTATTTTTGGACCCAAGACCAATTCACATTTTTTTCTTTGTGGTTTAGATGTAGCTGTTTTGACTTTGTTGTCTTCTTCTGAGTTTGTCTTTTAGTAACTTTGTATTGTAAGGTTTATTGTTGTTGTTGTTTGCTCATTTTCCCAGCCTATTTATTGACTTTAAATTTTATGTTAAAGTTGAACTCTGCCCCCATGGTGGAAGCTTCAGGGTTTTTTTGTAGCTGTTTTCAGAGCCAGTTCTTGGGAGTGTAAGTTTTCAGTTCTCCCAAGGTGGTATGATCTAAGGATAGGTGTATTTACAACTCTCCTAGTCCATGCTCTGGTCTATGAGGGACTACAAGCACCCTTTTCTTTTCTGGAACAATAACTAGAGTCCTCATTCCACTGTGGCTATAAGTTCTGTTGTGCTAGTGCTTCTCCTCACCCTGGACCCATTATGACCCAAGACTGCAACTTGAATTGGCCTATGAGCAATGCAACAGAGTCCTACACCCAGTACTAGCAAAGGGACCCCTGTAGTCTCCTTCTGACTAGTTGCCTGAACCCCTTACCATGGAATGGGAGCTCCAGAAGCCACTGCTGTGGATACAATTGACCCCAAGGTCTGCTGCTAACTTGCCAGGATATTGCTTTTGTTGGACCTCCTTATTCTTTACAATTAGATTATTTAGTTTTCAATTTTTAATCTATCTTTCCATGGTCCTTTATTAAACATCATTTTATTTCATTATAATCTGACAATGATGCATTTAAAATTTTTACTTTTAAGGTCAGGAATTTTTTAAAAAGGGAAATTCAGCAGTATCAGATCTTAAACTATATTATAAGGTAAGGGCATCATTAAAGTTTACAATGGGGGCAGCTAGTTGGTGCAGTGGATAAAGCACCGACCCTGGATTCAGGAGTACCTACATGAGTTCAAATCCAGCCTCAGACACTTCATACTTACTAGCTGTGTGACCCTGGTCAAGTCACTTAACCCCCATTGCCCCCTAAAAAAAAGTTTAAAATGGATCATTTAGATTACTTTAAATTAAATTGTCCTTGTATAAATAAAACCAATATAACCAAGGATAGAAGGAATGCAGAAAACAGGAGGTGGGGTGGGGTGGGAACTTTCATAGACAATGTCTCAGATAGGTTGTGATTGTGTTGATGTTGCTATGCTATTCTGAGGGTGTACCTTGATCTTCCTTGTCACTAAAGAAACTTTCTATGGTCTTCATATTTCTCTTTCTGCTCATCTTGACAGCCTTTTACTTGACTTTTAGCTCCTTCTTAAAGTGGGCACAACTTCCAGGATGTACTGTCCCAAGCTTCAGAGGGGTCTAAGGTGGTGTTTAAGGAAGGGCAGGTTCTTCACTCACCTAGCCTGTTCTCTGGTCCATAGATAACCCCAGGCCAACTTGCTAATTAACCAGGCAGCAAAACTTTGTGTACTGTGGTTGTTAGCTCTGAAGAGCCTTCTCCCCTCCTCCCTTCCTCCCCTCCCCGACCTGGGCCACTGCCACTCAAGCCTACTACCTGGTCCCCAGCAGGGATGAAACACCCAAGTTCTGTATCAGTGCCATCAGAGACCCCTGTATTCACCCCCTGGCCAACCATTCAGCCCTTTCACCAGACTGTGAGCTTAGTTCCAGACAACACCAGTGCTATAGCTGACTCAGAGGCTCTGGGGGTCTCTTTCTCTGGCTTGGCCTTCCTGGGACTGGATCTGTGTCAGCATGAGTGTGGGGTTGGGCTCCACTCCTGGCCCAGCACAGTAGCCCCCTCTTGCTGACCTTCTAAGCTGTTTTTGGCGGGAAAATAATCTCAGCCCATTCTTTTGTGGGTTCTGCTGCTCCAGGAACTGTCCTATAGCATTATTTGGAGGTTTTTTGGAGTGATCATGTCATGAGTTCGGAGAGCTTACTGAGGGTCTCTTCTCCCTAGGTTTTCATGAAATGTCATTCTTCTTCAAAGTACATTCATATATTTAATGTAATACTTGAAATGTAAGATCATATTTATTGCCTTTTTATCCCTTTCCTTTGTAAAGAATTAATTGTTATTTGAGGTTTTTATGACCCCATCTTTTGGCTAGAATTTTAAAAACCCCAGTGTGTGCACTGGCCTGGGGCTCAGGTGCAGCGCCTCCGCAAATGGCACGGTGCTCCACCCACTGGTTGTAGCCATCATCATGGCGCTGGCACCTCACGTCATCACCACTCACCAACGCCTACATGGGCCTGGCAAAATTATAATGACTGGAAGCCCAGTGAGGGCAGTCATGTGACTGTCAGTCAGGGCTGCCAGCCAATTGGCTTGGGGCTGTGTGTGGTCAGCCTGGGGTCTGCTGGGAAGAAGAAGGGAGGAGATGCGCCATTCTAGCTTGAAGCTGGAAGGTGACAGGATGCAGCCATGTGTGTTCTCAGCTGATTCCTGGGTGGTGATGTTATTCAGGTTGTATCATATCCCTTCCCCCATTTTATTTCCTTTCCCTTAATTATACTGATCTTGCTTGTGTTTTTAAGTTCATTCTTGTTAATAAATCCTGTTCTGTTTTTGAGGGAGGCTGTTGGTCTCCTTCCTTGCCCCAGTATTGTGGCAAGCCGCATAGCTAACACTCCCCAATTAAAAATTAGTCCCTACACCTTCTGGCTCCTATTTGACACTATTGCAATACCATACTTAAACCATTCCCCAGCTATAATCTTTGATTAGTCCACAGCACTGCTGTTAGATAGTCCTTGCTATATCTAATACTAGTAGAGGGAAGTGGGGCATGTTGGATAGCTCCTATATTTCTCTTCCTTTTGTTCTTTTTGGAGTGCTTACATGGTTCCTGCCCCATTAGTTATCACTCTGCTAATTCTATGAAAGCCAAGTAGATAAAGTTGTCTGAGTTGGAAAAGGCAACATGTTAGGTGTTACCCATGGAGGAGACAATCAAAAACAAAAAAAAATCATTGAATCTGAAATAAACTAAATAAGATTTATTGTTGAAGGACTGGCACATTACCAAAGTAGATTCATATAGGCAGCCTAGTAGAGACTATGAGAGAAATCAGCAACACTATTCTTTTTTATACAGATCACAAAGTAGAGACTTTTATAAGTATCTAAAAATAACTCATGCATAATACAACAATTTCTTCAGAACTGTCATCCAGATGTTTCTTCGTTGAAAGTTTATCAGGGCTTAGGTGCACCCACAACTTTGGCAGAACAATGTGTTTAGGTTTAGTTCAATTACATGCACCTGTTCTTCATGGGTGCTAAAGAATTTTAAGTGACTGTGCTTCAAGACTGTGCCAGCGTACAATTTAGCCTTCATTTATTCCTTATATTCCTTACCTCCCCTTAGTGAGGCCTTTGAACATCTAAAGTCTTTGTAGCATTGGTTCCCAGCCTGTTTTGGTCCCCAGGCCATTTGGCTTTCATTGAACATTTTCATATCGCCAATTCAATATGAAAGAAAAATAAAAGAGGTTTCCATGCCTATGCACATAAGAGATAAAATAAATAGATTAATTTCTCATAAGGAAAATTTTATTTGGTACAAAACCTTTTTAATATCATAAAGTTGTTAAATACCATTCTTGTCAAGCAGCAGTTTTATTCTTTGTATGGTGTTTGAAAGAGATACCCACATATCATATTCAATTTTCAATCTGTGAATTTGACTTAGGACTGGATCAAGAGTGCAGATTCATAGAGAAAATTGTTATAAATTACATTAATGCTTGCAAACATGTTAAATAAAAATGTGATGTGCTTATCCAAGAGTGCACCAAAAATTCTGTAATTTCATTGACTAGAAATTAATTGGAGGTTCTGTTAATTATGGAAATCAATTAACTCAGCTTTTACTAGATCATTGTCACTAATTTTTTTCTGGCTCAATATGAAAAGGGTTTTGTATACCAACCTCATTCATTTAATTTTGGTTAATAGGAATTATTTCTTCAATGTTCTCTTTCAGATTTATGGGATACATCATAATAATCCTTTCCTCCTCTACCTTACTCCTCCATTCCCATAATTCTCTTTCTAATTCACAATTTTTTCCTACTAACACCACTATCTTTCTTCAATAATATAATTTAGTTTTTTACCAAATATTTCCCATGCTTTCTTGAAAATTTTGTAGTCACAAATCAGGAATCACTGGTATAGTAGAAAGATCAGTAGACACTGTTATGTTCCAGGCACTGTGCTAGATGCAGGGAAAACAAAGAAGAGAATGAAGCAATCCTTGTAGTGAAGTTTATATTCTAAGGGAAATAACATGAACACATACAAGTATTGATGCAAGTAAAATGAGTAACTCTGAGTTGTTTAGTAATTAGATCTATTAGAAATAATATTTTGGGGCAGCTAGGTGGCGCAGTGGATACAGCACCGGCCCTGGAGTCAGGAGGACCTGAGCTCAAATTTGGCCTCAGACATTTAATGATTACTAGCTGTGTGACCCTGGGCAAGTCACTTAACCCCAATTGCCTCACTTAAAAAAAAAAAAAGAAAAAAGAAACAATATTTTAATTGAAAATATTCAAAGACCACCCCCAACACAAAACATCAGTCAGGCCTCGACCCTACTGCTGACCAGTAGTGAAACCCCATCCCAGGGCTGACTCAACAGCAAGACCCCCACCCCTGGTGCCTACCATCAGAAAGACCTTGTTTTCATAGCAACCCAGCAGAAGGCCCTACCCCTGAAGCATGCCAGCAGCTAAACCCTACACTGAGGGAGGCCAACAGGGAGGCCCCACTCCCCCAGTACAAACCAGAAAGGAAGCTTATCTTCTAGAGAAAGTAAGCAGCTAACCCCTAAAGCCCAATGAAAAGGAGCAGTAAAACACAGAGCCCCAGCCCAGAAAGTTTGGGATAGTGCAGGACCAGAGCCCAACTCTCTCTCTCTCTCTCTCTCTCTCTCTCTCTCTCTCTCTCTCTCACACACACACACACACACACACACACACATACATACACACCCAGCAAGTCACCAAAAAAGGTAGAAAAATGAGCAAAAAAAAAAAAATTAAAGAGCTTGAGTATAGAAAGTTACTATGGTGATATGGAGGATCAAAGTATAAACTTAGAAGAGAACAATAGTGTCAAAATAGCTATATTGTGACACCTCAGAGAAAAATGTAATTTGGTCTCAGCCCCAAAAAGAATTCCTGGGAGGGTTTTAAGAAGATTTTTTAAAGCAAATAAGAGTAGTAGAAGAAAAATTAGGAAAAGAAATGACAGTAATGTAAGAGAATCACAAAAAAAAAAGAGTTAATGCCATGGGAAAAGATAAATAAAAATTTACCAGGGAAAATAATTCCCAAAAAAATAGAACTGGCAGGGCAGCTAGGTGGTGCAGTGGATAGAGCACCGGCCCTGGATTCAGGAGGACCTGAGTTAAAATCCGGCCTCAGACACTTAACACTTACTAGCTGTATGACCCTGGGCAAGTCACTTAACCCCAATTGCCTCACCAAAAAAACAAAACAACAACAACAACAACAACAACAACAACAACAAATAGAATTGGCCAAAGGGAAAAAGAAATACAAAAACTCACTGAAGAAAATAATTCTTAAAAATTAGAACTGAATAATTGAAAACTAATGACTGCATGAGACATCAAGATATGATAAAATAAAAAAAATAGGAGAGGTGAGATTTCTCATTGGAAAAACAACTTACCTACAAAATAGATGCAAGAAAGATAATATAAGAATTATTGGACTACCTGAAAACCATGATAAAAAAAAAAGCCTGGAGAACATCTTCTAATAAATTATCACAGAAAAGTACCCTGAAATATTAGAACCAGAGGGCAAAATAGAAATTGAAAGAATCCACTGATCAGCACCTAAAAGAGATCCCAAAATGAAGACTTCCAGGAAAATCATAGCCAAATTCCAGAGCTCACAGATCAAGGAGAAAGTATTGTAAACAGCCAAAAAGAAACAACTCAAATATGGAACTACAATTAGGATTACACAGGATTTGACAGCATCCAACATAAAGAACCAGCGGGCTTGAAATATGATATACTGAAAAGCAAAGGAGTTAGGATTACAACCAAAAATCATCTACCCAGAAAAATGGAATATAATCTTTCAGGGAGTAAATGGACATTTAACCAAAAAAGAGGACTTTCAAGCATTTCTAAATATAATTCTTAACAATGTTATTACTATAAGAACAATTAGAAGGAGTATATGTAATCAAAGGGTGTGATTATAAGGTAACTTTGATGGGATGATACCAAAAAAACAAAAAACAAACTATAGGGGCCAAATTTTAATTGCGGAGTGTTAGTTAGGCAGTTTACCGCAATACTGGGGCAAGGAAGGAGATTAACAAACTCTTTCAAAAACAGAACAGGGTTTATTAACAAGAACGAACTTAAAAACACAAGTAAGATTAGTAGAATTAAGGAAAAGGGAAAAAAGGGAATGGAGAAAGGAAAATTATACTACCTATGATCCCGGGGCTCAGCAGAACACATGGCTGCATCCTGTCTTTTTCCAGCTTTTTCCAGCTCAACGCCAGAATGGCCAATCTCCTCCCTTCTCCTCCCCAGCAACCCCCAGGTTTCCCAGGAAACAGGGCAGACAGACACAGAGTCTCAAGCTAATTGGCCAGCAGCCCTGACTGACAGAATTAACAAGATGCTCTGCAACTGCCAGCCCCCCTTCAGCTTCCAGATGCCAGAGGTCACCTGACTGCCCTCACCCAGCTTCCAGTCATGGTGGTGCTGCCCTCATTATAATTTGGCCAGGCCCATGCAGGCACACACTGGAGCAAAGTCAGGGAGCATGGGGTTTCTAATTTTAGGCAAAGATGGGGTCATAGAAACCTCAAATCACAATTAATTCTTTACAAAACAAAATAAAGGGATGAAAAATAAAATTGCATTGGAAGAAGGAAGGGAGAGATTGAACAGGGTAAATTGTCCCATATAAAAGAAGCATGAAAGAACTATTAAAATGTAAGGGAAGATGGAGGGGGGGGGGGCGAAGAGGGTGGTGAGGAAAGCTTAAAACTTAGTTTCATTAAAATTGGCTCAAAGAGCCATAAATATAACATAAACACTCAGTTGGATATAGAAATCTATCTTACCCTATAAGTAAGTAAAAAGGAACAGGGATAACAGAAGGGGAAAGGAATACTAATAAAAAGGAGGGTATATTGGGGAAGGCAGTGAAAAAGAAAACACTTAAGAATGGGGAGAGGCATGAGAGAGAGAGAGAAACAGAAACAAGTGAAAAATATCATACAGGGAAATACACAGTTAGTAATCATAACTATAAAGGCGAATGAGATGAACTCACCCATAAAATGGAAGTGGATAGGAGAATGGATTAAAAACCAGAATACTACAATATGTTGTTTATAAGAAACACATTTGAAGAAGAGACACAAATACAGGGTAAAGGTAAGGGGCTGAAGCACAATCTATTATGCTTTACCTGAAGCAAAGAAAGCAGAGGAAGCAATCATGATCTCAGACACAGCAAAAGCAAAAATAGATCTAATAAAAAGAGATAAAGAAGGAAACTGTATCTTACTGAAAGGTACTATAGACAATAAAGTCAGATCAATACTAAACATATGCACCAAATGGTATAGCATCTAAGTTTTTGAAGAAGTTGAATGTTACAGGAGGAAATAGATAACAAAACTATATTAGTGGGGGACCTCAACTTTCCCCTCTCAGAACTAGATAAATCTAACCAAAAAATAAATAAGAAAAGTTCAGGAAATAAATAAAATTCTAGAAAAATCAAATATGATAGATCTCTGGAGAAAATGTAATTGAAATAGAAAGGCATATACCTTTTTATCAGTAGTACATGGCACCTACACAAAAATCGACCATGTATTAGGATATAAAAATCTCACAACCAAATGCAGAAAAGCAGAAATAGTAAACACATCCTTTTCAGATCATAATGCAATAAAAATTACATTCAGTAATGGAGAATGGAAAGAGATTAAAAATCAATTGGGAGGGGGCGGCTAGGTGGCTCAGTGGATAGAGCACCGGCTCTGGAGTCAGGAGTACCTGAGTTCAAATCCCGCCTCAGACACTTAACACTTACTAGCTGTGTGACCCTGGGCAAGTCACTTAACCCCAACTGCCTCACTGAAAAAAAAAAAGAAAAAAAAGTCAATTGGGAGGCGGGGCAGCTAGGTGGCACAGTGAATAAAACACAGGCCCTGGATTCAGGATGACCTTAGTTCAAATCTTACCTCAGACACTTAACACTTACTAGCTGTGTGACCTTGGGCAAGTCACTTAACCCTCACTGCCCTGAAAAAAAATCGATTGGAAATTAAATAATCTAATCCTAAAAAAGCAAGTAAGTCAAAGAACAAATTATAGAAACATTGATAATTAAAGAAAATGACAACAATGAAACAACAAACCAAAATTTATCGGATGCAGTTGAAGCAGTACTTAGGGGGAAATTTATAACTTTAATTGCTTATATCAATAGAATAGAGGAAAAGTAGATTAATGAATTGGACATGCAACTAAAAAACTAGAAAAAGAACTAATTAAAAATCCCAAATTAAACACAAAATTGGAAATCCTAAAAATCAAAGGAGAGATAAATAAAATTGAAAATAAGAAAACCATCGAACTAATAAATAAAACTAGAAGCTGATTTTATGAAAAAAAATAAATAGCTAAACTACTGGTTAATTTGATTTTAAAAAGGAAAGAAAAAAAACAAATCACTAGTATTAAATATGAAAAGGGTGAATTCACCACCAATGAAGAAGAAATTACGACAATTGTTAGAAGGCATTTTGCTCAGTTATATGCCAATAAATTTGACAATCTAAATTAAATGGATGAATATCTACAAAAATATAAATTACCTACATTAAGAGAAGAAATAAAATATTTAAATAAACCAATCTTAGGAAAAGAAATTGAACAAGCCATCAATGAACTTCCTAACAAAAAAATCCCCAAGACCAGTTGGATTCACAAGTAAATCCTACCAAACATTTAAAGAACAATTAATCCCAATACTACATAAACTATTTGGAAAAAAAGGAGAAGGAGTCCTACCAAATTCCTTCTATGACACAAATATGGTGCTAATACCTAAACCAGGAAAAGCCAAAACAAAGAAAGAAAATTATAGAACAATTTCACTAATGAATATTGATGCAAAATTTTTAAATACTAGAAAAAAAGATTACAGCAATATATCACCAGAATCATACACCATAACCAGGTGGGATTTAGACCAGGAATGCAGGGTTGGTTCAATATTAGGAAAACAATCAGCATAATTGACATATCAGGAAGAAAACCAACAGAAATCATATGATTATCTCAATAGATGCAAAAAATTCCTATGACAAAACGCAGCACCCATTCATATTACAAACACTAGAGGGCAAGGAATAAATGGAGCTTTTCCTAAAATGATAAGTAATATTTATCTAAAACCATCAGCAAATATTATCTGTATTGGGGATAAGCCAGAAGTCTTTCCAATAATATCATGAGTAAAGCAAGGATTCCCATTATCACCCCTATTATTTAACACTAGAAATGTTAGTTATAGCAATAAGAGAAGAAAAAGAAATGAAAGGAATTAGAATAGGCAATGAGGAAACAAAACTGTCTCACTTTGCAGATGATCTGATGTTATACTTAGAAAATCCTAGAGAATCAACTAAAAAACACTTAAAATTATTAATAACTTTAGCAAAGTTGCAGGCTACAAAATAAACCCACATAAATCATCTATATTTCCATATATCACCAACAAAGTCCAGCAGAAAGAGATAAAAAAAGAAATCCCATTAAAAATAACTAGATGGGGCAGCTAGGTAGTGCAGTGGATAGAGCACTGGCCTTGGATTCAGAAGGACCTAAGTTCAAATCCAGCCTCAGATGCTTGACACTTACTAGCTGTGTGACCCTGGGCAAGTCACTTAACCCCAATTGCCTCACCAAATAAATAAATAAATAAAAATAACTAGATAATATAAAATATTTAGAAGTCTACCTGCCAAGACAAACCTAGGAACTCTATGAATACAACTACAAAACACTTTTCACACAAATAAACTCAGATCTAAACAAATGGAAAAATATTAATTGCTCATGGCCATCCTACCTAAATTAATCTATTTATTCAGTGCCATGCCAATCAAACTATCAAAAAATATTTTATATAGCTAGAAAAGGAGCAGATAGGTGGCACAGCTGTTAGAGTACTGGCCCTGGAGTCAGGAGGACCTGAGTTCAAATCCAGCCTCAGACACTTGACACTTATTAGCTGTGTGACCCTGAGCAAGTCATTTAACCCCAATGCCTCACCCCAAAAAATAAATAAATAAATATAGCAAGAAAAAATAATAAAATTCAAGGATATCAAAGGAATCAATGAAAAAATGCGAAAGAAGGTAGTCTAGCCATACCAGACCTCAAACTGTATTATAAAGCATAATTATCAAAACAATCTGGTACTGGCTAAGAAATAGAGTGGTCGATTAGTGGGATAAATTAGGTACAAATTACAATATAGTAAATGACCATAGTAATGTAGTATATGATAAACCAAAATATCCAAGCTTTTGGAACAAAAACTCATTATTTGACAAAAACTGCTGGGCAGTAACTAGTTATAGACCAACATCTCAGGCTGTATACCAGGATAAGGTCAAAATGGGTACACAATTTACGCATAAAGGGTGATAGCATAAGCAAATTAAGAGAGCATGGAATAGGGGCAGCTAGGTGGCGCAGTGGATAGAGCACTGGCCTTGGAGTCAGGAGTACCTGAGTTCAAATCCAGCCTCAGACACTTAACACTTACTAGCTGTGTGACCCTGGGCAAGTCACTTAACCCCAATTGCCTCACTAAAAAAAAAAAAAAAAAAAAAAAAGAGCATGGAATAGTTTATCTATCAAATTTATGGATAAGGGAAGAATTAAAGACCAAAGAAGATGTAGAGAGCATTACAAAATGTAAAATAGATAATTTTAATTATATAAAATTAAAAAGTTTTGGGGCAGCTAGGTGGTGCAATGGGTAAAGCACTGGCCCTGGATTCAGAGTTCAAATCCAGCCTCAGACACTTGACACTAGCTGTGTGACCCTGGGCAAGTCACTTAACCCTCATTGCCCTACCTCCCCCCCCAAAAAAAAAAAAGGTTTTGCACAAACGAAACCAATTTGATCAAAATTATAAGGAAAGGAGAAAATTGGGGATGCAAAAGTTATCAATGATAAAGGCCTCATTTCTCAAATATATAGAAAACTGAGCCAAATTTATAAAACTACAAGTCATTTCACAATTGATAAATGGTCAAAAGATATGACCAAGCAATTTTCAGATGAAGAAATCAAAGCTATGTGTAGTCATATGAAAAAAAAAAAGCTCTAAATCACTATTTTTGTTTTTGTTTTGTTTTGTTTTGATTTTTTTTGCGGGGCAATGGGGGCTAAGTGACTTGCCCAGGGTCACACAGCTAGTAAGTGTCAAGTGTCTGAGGCCGGACTTGAACTCAGGTACTCCTGAATCCAGGGCCAGTGCTTTATCCACTGCACCACCTAGCTGCCCCCTCTAAATCACTATTGAGCAGAGAAATGCATTTTTTTTTTGTGGGGAAATGATGGTTATTTCTTTCTTTTTTTTTTTTTTGGTGAGGCAATTGGGGTTAAGTGACTTGCCTAGGGTCACACAGCTAGTAAGTGTTAAGTGTCTGAGGTCAGATCCAAACTCAGGTCCTTCTGACTCCAGGGCTGGTGCTCTATCCACTGTGCCATCTAGCTGCCCCAATTTTTTTTTATTTTTTTATTTTTTTGTTGAGGCAATTGGGGTTAAGTGATTTGCCCAGGGTCACACAACTAGTAAGTGTTAAGTGTCTGAGGTCAGATTTGAACTCAGGTACTCCTGAATCCAGGGCCAGTGCTTTATCCACTGTGCCACCTAGCTGTCCTCTCTAAATCACTATTGAGCAGAGAAATGCATTTTTTTTTTGTGGGGAAATGATGGTTAAGTGACTTGTCCAAGGTCACAGAGCTAGTATGTGTCAAGTGTCTGAGGCAGGATTTGAATTCAGGTCCTCCAGAATCCAGGGCTAGTGCTTTGTCTACTGTACCACCTAGCTGCCCTCTGTCTCCTGTATCTGAAATGCTTTCTCTCATGCACCTAGCTGCCAGAGAAATGCAAATTAAAGCAACTCTGAGGTACCACTTTATACCTCTCAGAGTGGCTAATAGGACAAAAAAGGGGAATGTTAGATGTTGGAGGGGATGTGAGAAAACTGGGACACTTATGCACTGTTGGTAAATTATGAACTGATAATCTGGAGAGGAATTTGGAACTATGCCCAAAAGGGCTATAAAACTCTGCACACCCTTTGATCCAGAAATACTACTGCTAGGTCTATATCCCAAAGACACACAAAAAAAGGGAAGGAAGGGCCTATTTGTAAATATCTATAACAGCTCTTTTTGTAGTGGTTAAGAATTGGACATCAAAGGGATGCCCATCAATTGGGGAATGGCTAAAGAAGCTGTGGTATATGATTGTAATGGAATATTATTGTGTTGTAAGAAATGAAAAGCAGGATGATTTCAGAAAAACCTAGAAAGACAGTGAAGCGAGCAGAACCAGGAGAATGCTGTACACAGTAACAACAATATTGTTCAATGAAGAATTGTGAATGACTTAGCTATTCTCAGCAATACAACAATCCAATACAATCTCAAAAGCCTAATGATGAAGCATACTATCTACCTAAGAAAAAGAATTAATACTGTGAAACTTAAAAATTCTAACTGTGACTGTGCACTAAGATGTGAAGGCAGAGAAGCTGCCCAATACTGATTGAATGCAGACTGAAGCATGCTATTACTTTCTCTTTCATTTTTTCTTTTATTTGAGTCTTATACAAAATGACTAATATGGAAATGTTTTATATAATTGGACATGTATAATCTATATCTGCTTGCCATTGTCAAAGGAGTGGGGAGGTGATGGTGGGAGGGGGGAATAGAATTTGGAACTCAAAACTTTAAATAAAAATGTTTAAAAATATGTTCCAATGTAAAAGATGATTATCATAGATATATAAAAAGAACACTATAATTAATGAGAGAATTCAAATAAGAGCATAAATTTAAATTGTTGTTAGATAAATACATGATAGGAAGAAAAGAACAGATTGATTGGTCATATGATGAGAGCATGGGATGACAGGTGGATATTCTAAGAATTCTGATAACCATGAAATGTCAAGAAAAAGAAAAGGAAGACACCCCCCCCCCCAGAACAATGGGGGGACCATCTGTGGAAGACTAATGGAAGAATATGGCCAGTAGTCATATAGGATGGGTTGCAAGCTCCTTCACTATAAGGAACTTTTAATTAAATGAGATCATGCACTATTTCAGTATCTGAAGATTTTAAACTTTTGTTTCTGTCTTTGACTTCTTTGGAGTTTATGTCCAATAGTGGAATTTCTGGATAAAAGAGAATAAATAGATTAGTCATTTTTCTTTCATAATGAGTGGGACAGGGAATGCACCCACCGACTCAATAATCAGGACTCAAGAAGAAAGGAGGCCAAAGCATAGAGCTTGTTTATTCTTTCGAGAGAAGGTGTACATTCATTGGCACAGCCAGGACATGTGACACACAAAGGCAGAAAGTCAAGCCGTTTTTATACCTTCTTGCAAACAATTACAGTAGTTAGCAAAGGAAACGGCAATTAGATTTAAACCAGATGGTCGTTGACACACTTCTCCTTCAGGACAGGACCCCCTGACCCTAGGGTCCCAACAATAGATCATTCCTTTATTCTTCTTTTTTTTGTGAAGCCATTGGGGTTAAGTGACTTGCCCAGGGTCACACAGCTAGTAAGTGTTACGTGTCTGAGGCCGAATTTGAACTCAGGTCCGCCTGACTCCAGGGCCGGTACTCTATCCACTGTGCCACCTAGCTGCCCCTCATTCCTTTATTCTTAACTGGTCAAACCCCTGATTTCCCAACATAGCCAGAGGTGAATTTTCATTAAGTAAGTATGTACCTTTTTTAGAATTGACACAACTGCAAAACAATGTCAAAATGCCTAAGCAACTCTTCCTGTTATTCTAGCCAAAACGATCTGAACATCTTTAGAGATAGGGGCTCCAGGGGGGAGTCAGTGGAGATCATGAGATCTGAACATTAGGCTATCAGTCATTCCTCTCAATAATGTCATATGGAACAAAAACTCATTATTTGACAAAAACTTCTGGGGAAAATGGAATACAGTATAGTAGAAACTAGGTATAAACCAACATCTCATACCATATATCAAGATATACATGATATACACCATCCTCCTCATTTTATAAGTGAGGAAACTGAGGTCCAGGGACTATGTACTGCAAATTTTGTGTTTTCATGTTGTGTGTTCATGAAGCAATAAGTTAATAGATATGTTTTTTCCAGAAGCAACAGTATTAATGAGATTACTTTGCCCTGTTCAAGAGGTAGAAAGTAGGGAGAAGAGCAGAAAGCAGAAGTACATATGTAGTGGTAGGCCACATTGAAAGCACTAGAAGCATGCTCTAGTGGTCTGTGGCAGACTAGATAGAGTAGAATAGCAAATTCCTTGAATAATCAATCAGGATAGCTATAGGGTAGGACTTCCAAAGCTCAGTGAGTAAATTCCCCACACCATAGTCTTTGTAGGTCTGGTGGTTCAGAGAGTTTGGTGGTGCTAAAGACAATTTACTGAGAACTGACTAATCCCCACCTACTTCCCATTCCCCGGCCAATGAATCTCCTGGGGCTAACCAATCTTTGTCAATTCCAGACTCTTGATTGTCTTATGGATCTCTCCCTGTCCCCCCCAAACAAACTATCCCCTCCCAAAGATTCCCTACCTTACTCCTTGGACTTTAGATAATTATGTAAAAGTATCCATTTACATTAAGTAGTTTCTATTTAGAGTTAAGTAGATTTGATACTTAACTCAAGGGCAGTCTCATAGTTCCCTTTGTTCTATTACACCACATAAACCCTGTCCTCATTTCCCATCTTTGAGTATTCCTAGTGTATGGAACAATTGCCTCAGTTTACCCAAATAATTTGAAGAGACCACAAAGTCAAGCAGAGACAGATTTATTTCATTCTCATGAGAATGGGCAACCCCATGCAAGAGATGAGGAGTGCACTGATGAGCTCATGAGTTGGGTTTTTATGGAAGTTTTGAGGGGGGAGGGGTCCCCTCGTGCACAGGGTGAGCTCATAATCTAACATCCAATCCTGTCTCACCCAGTATGCGTGTTCTGCTCGTGATCATGATATGGATGCATGTTCAGCTATGTCCGAGAGCTGGGGGGAAGGGGAGGGGGAAAGGGTGAAACCACTCCACCTGTGTAAGGAGGGGGTAAGGGGGAAGAAGGGAGAGATGGTACCAGGAGCTAGGGCTGAGGAATGCAAGAAGGGAGAGGTGGTATCAGGGTGGGTCTGCACTAGCAGGAGACAGCTCTCCTGCTTGATCAAAGAACAGGGGGGGAGTAAGAGGTGTGTTGTAGCAATGGACTGGCTAACAATAACAAGGACTGAGGGCTTTGGAATGTAGGCAGGGAGGTAGGGAATGGTACCAGTGTACTTTAAATTCAGCAAAGCAAGATACATGATTACTACAGTAGTACAGAATGGTTTAACAATAACAGGGACTGGGGGCTGGATACTTTCCAGACCCCATCCTCAGAGTCTGAACAGACTCAAGTCCATCATATCATATCCCACTCAAGTGGCAAGGTACAAAATGGAGTTACTCATGCTAAGAAAGATGAAATGAGTATAAGTGTGGGGTTTGAATGACTCACTCATTCATCCCACCCCCCACTTAAAATAAGTGACAAGATATTCTATCTTTTGACACCTTTGTCAGGTAAAAACATTTCTATTGAAACAAAGATGTCTATAGGGAACACATGGGTTATTTTTTTTTTACAGCCCTTAATCAATTAGGAAGAAGTGAAAGCCATCTGACAAAATGAAATGATGCTACACAGGAAGTATATTGTGTTTGGTTGAGAAGACTCAATCATGCCTTTCAGGGTTTGGATAAAATAGCAAACAAATTTGGAACCCAGCATTCCAGTGTTGAATATTAAAATATAGTTTTTTGTATCTGCCTGTCTCCTTCAAAGAGATAAGAGAAATAACATTTAATTTCTCCTACACAATTAATAAACAGATCAGAGCAATTATAATATCTTATAATATTGCCTACTAACTAGATCATAGAACATGATATCCATACCTGTCCTCCTACGAAACAGATCAGTGACAGACAGGAAAAACATAATATCAATTTAATATTTTGTTCCAAGAAGAAAGATAAAACAACATGATCATGTGGAGACTCCCCTCCTAAGAGTGAAGCTTGGGGGACTCCCCATTTCTGAGGATATATATGGTTTTAGTCCACTGATTACAGGGCATTGTCAGTTTCAATAGTATGATACAGAAATCAACCCTGAAGCAAAAAGCAGTTTAATGATTTCAGTTATAACAAGTATGGAGGGAATACAGAAGCATCATGATAAGACTATAGGATTCCAAAAAAGAGTTTGGAAAGGATGAGGACACCCAGATGTTACCATAAGATAGAGACTTACTATCCTGAGGGAAAAGAAGTCACTAAGTAGGGTCTTTTATCTGCTAGCTGAGTTCAGGTTTGGAGTTCAGTTGAAGCACATTTTGCTCCTATTAACCCAGGGTTTCATAAAAAATACTTTGGGATAATAAGGTACCTCCATCAAATCCAGGTGATCCATATATTCATTTAACATTCCCCACTTTTGGTCAAGGGGTCAATTCCAATGACCCCCAAAGACCAAGGAGCTTCTGTTTGGAACCTAACTTTTACATAAATACCATTTAATCTGGCGAAGGCATGGAGATTCACTGTAATGACACATGAGGGATCCCTGACATAGGAGTACTTATCCATAAATCAGAGTGGGATGGCCAGGCTTCTGAGTAGTTATACAGAGCCAAGCAGGCAGAGAGATTCAACTAGGGGTCTGAGAGTGTGTGGGGTCACATGAGAGGGAATAATCATTGTCAAATTGGGGGCAAAGCTGGCTGCAAAGAAAGCCCCCACAAATACCAAAATTAGTTCCACCTGTAGTAAAATTCAAAACCATAGGGTGAACTGACATGGCGGAAAGGACACAGGAAAAGGCACAGAGTCCTTGGGATGCTGAGTATTCTCAGTCTTCATCCAGTCCAATCTTGGGGTGCTATCTCTTCTGGATGCCATCTACTTCTTGTTCTCAGGGTCCCGGGGTTGTGGTATGCAGCAGCTGTCCCGTGCTTAGGTGTTGGACATTGCATTCCAGAGTCCCACATTGATAGTGACTATAAGAGAGTTTACTTAAACCCTTAGGAAAAGATTGACAGATAACCACACATCCCTTAACTTCACCTTCTCCTTTAAATTAAAATTAATGACTTCAATTGTAGGTGAGATGGGGGTGAGGGGAGAGACCTAAGACTGAAAAGTTACTGCAGTTTGAAAAAGATGATGTTAGCTATTTAGATATATGAATAATAAAATTACACATTTCTAACTTGAGATTATTGTCACTACCTGATATTAATCACATAGCAAAAATGACTGGCTCCAAACTAAGCTTGTGTTGTAAGTTCAAGGAGCCCAGTTTTCTGGGTGGTTGCTTTATTATCTGTTTGACCAACCACTATCTGGTTAATTAAGCACTACTTGGCTTCTCCAAGGAAAGAGCAATCTCTAACTGACCCTAACAAGCTGATCAGCTGTATTTCTCCATGGTCATAGTCTCCCCTTCAGGGCCAGAGCATCCCTAACTGGACTCAGGCCTACCAGGCTGCTACTACATTTCCTCACTTTTTCTTTTAATAGCTAAGGGAAAAGGGGGCTAATATCTCTTCTTCTGTAACTGCATCAAGCTGAATAAGATTGCAGAGCTGTCCCTAGATCTTAGTGGAAGGAGTAGAAATCCTTACAGGCCTGGTCCAGAGGGTGAAGAGATATATAGGCAGGAATTGTTGCTGCCATAAGGTTGAAAGCCTTGAACCAAGAGAGAGAATCCAGGAACCCCAGGATCCTGCATCAGGAGTGAAAAACTGTTCACAAATATCCTTCATCCAGTGAAAGATGTCACAAATGCCCCCTGCTCTTCACAGCTTTATCTAACACTGTATCTGACACAAACATTGTTCATATCATGCCAAAGGGATACACATAAGACATACAAGCTAAATATTTCATAATACTTGAGAAAGAACTCTTAAACCTTTCTCAATTACATTTATATCCACTTGACCTTAATTTTCCTCCAAAAAAATTTTAACTCAATTGTTTAAGATCTAATCCTCACATAAACTTAGGTTACAGAATATTTTTTTAAGAATATGACTACAAATGCACTTACATAAAAGTTAGCAAGTTAACTTCAATTGTAGTAAAGGACTTCGGAGGACACTTAAGCAATTAATTTCAAAACAGTGCATGACAAATAAGTTGTCCATAATAAACCATGTTTGTATTATAGGACATGATTCACAGACAGGTGTTATTTCCACATTACATAATAAACTTAATCTCTCCATGGATATAACAAAATATTCTATGTTACCCCCTCTAAGAAAACTGGTTGCATAAAATTGGTTGAATTAAAATTCTTTTCTTCAAAATTAGCTTGATATTTTTTATTCAATTTTAAGATGCTTAATCAATAACAGATGGCAAAATTAGATGCCTATGCACTTTAGTGGTTTAGATTCAGAAAGGGACTAGAATTTCTAGGTCAAATAGCTTGAGTCTTATACCTGCATCTCACCCAGATATTACAGTATTAACCTAGGGATGAAGAGCCAATATTGTGTTCTTGCTGATCAAGCAACATGATTATAGGAATTTGCCATAAAAGAAGAGTCAAAGCTCTCAGGGAATAATACTCCATGTCCATTTCAGGCAGAAGTTCTAAAGACAGTCAGTGCAATGTGCCAGGCTTAAAATCAGCCAGGCGGGAGAGTTTACATTCCATGTGCAATATTTGGGGAAACTGAGACAGGAGATGCCCACCTCTGCCTTTGCCAAAAAATTGGTCTCCCAACCTTTCCCAAGAGAACTCCACCTGTAGTGCATACATGTAAAAAAACACATAGGATTGTTGGCATCATGGTCACTTAATGGCTCAACATTCCTTGATGGCCATAACTAGAGTTAGACACAGAATAATAATAGTTAATAGTCTATAATGTCTTAAATAGCAAGTTCCAATAATCAGTACTAAAAGTGAACTCACTTCTCAAGGATCACAAACCCTATGTAGCAAGCAGTAACTATGCTTGTACCCATGTTAAATCAATGCTTTTCATTCCTGAGTTAACATTACACAAATGAATCTGCCTTGAGATGCTCAATAACAAGCAATGGTTGAGGGGGCGGAGCCAAGATGGCGGAGGAGAGGCTGTAACTCCCACAAGCCCCAGATAAACCCGTCCATTCATGCCCAAATAATGTGGTAAAAATCAAAACCCAGAACAGCCTAATGCACATAAGAACAGAGTGAGACTATTTCTCCGCAAAAGAGGGCAATTCTGATCACCTACTGATCATGCTGAACAGCTCAGCGTGCGGTCCAGACCCAGCCAGGGACACTGCTTCCAGCGCATGTCAGAGCCTTTGGCACGGGCAGCTTCTGAGGCTCCGATTACGGACTGGTGAGGGGGTTCGGCGGTAGGCCGGGGTGAAGTGGAGGCAGTATCTATTGGAGTTGGGGCAAAGCACCCTGGGTCTGAACCAGTGAGTGGTAGTGGCCCAGTTGGGGAGGGGTAAAAGCATGCCAAGCTTCCGACCATAGAGAATCAGAGTTCAATCAGACTTCTGTTTCTGGGTCAAAGAGAGAGCGGCTCACAAGCCCAGGCAGGCTGAGAAGAAGCCCAATCACCCCCTGGGCCACGCTGTAGCACGAACAGTGTGTCCTGGAAGCAGTGCTACACTTTAAGGAGTAAAAAGCCAAGAAATAGTAAGCCAGGATGAGTAGGCAGAGAAAGCAGAAGACGATCGAAAACTTCTTTGGGGGAAAGGTAGACCACAATACATCCTCAGAAGAAGAAGATAATAATAGGGTCAAAGCTCCAACATCCAAAGCTTCCAAGAAAAATATGAACTGGTCTCAGGCCATGGAAGCTCTCAAAAGGGACTTTGAAGAGAAAGTAGGAGAGATAGAACGAAGATATAGAGAAAGAGAGGAAGGAATGGAAAGAGAAATGAGAGCGATGCAGGAGAGTCATGAGAAAAAAGTCAACAGTTTGAAAAGCCAAATGGAAAAGGAGATTAAAAAACTGTCTGCTGAAAATAATTGCCTAAGAATTAGGATTGAACAAATGGAAGCTAGTGACCTTATGAGAAACCAAGACACAGTAAAGCAAATCCAATTGAATGAAAAAATAGAGGACAATGTGAAATATCTCCTTGGAAAAACAGCTGACCTAGAATAAATCTAGGAGAGATAACTTGAAAATCATTGGACTACCTGAAAACCATGACTAAAACAAGAGCTTAGACACCATCCTCCAAGAGATTGTGAGGGAAAATTGCCCTGATATTCTAGAAGCAGAAGCTAAAATAGAAATTGAAAGAATCCACTGATCACCTCCTGAAAGAAATCCCAAAAGGAAAACCTCCAGGAATATTATAGCCAAATTCCAGAACTCCCAGGTCAAGGAGAAAATATTGCAAGCAGCTAGAAAAAAAAGGAATTTAAATACTGTGGGGCTCCAATAAGGATAAAGAAAGCTAGCAGCTTCTACATTAAAGGACCGGAGGGCATGGAATATGATATTCCAGAGGGCAAAGGAACTGGGACTACAGCCAAAAATCATGTACCCAGCAAAACTAAACATCATCTTTCAGAGGCAAACATGGAATTTCAATGAGAAAGAAGACTTTCAGGCATTTGTTATGAAAAGACCTGAACTGAATAGATTTGACTTTCAAATACAAGACCCTGGAGAAGCATAAAAAGATAAACAGGAAAAAGACTTCATGAGGGATATTAAAAGATCAAACTATTTATATTCCTACATGGGAAGATAATACTTCAGACTCATAAGAACTATCTCAGTAAGGATTTAACAGAGGACACAGGTCTGAACTGAATATGAAGGGATGTTATGTTTTGTTCTTTGTGGGGTGTCTTATGTCTGGGGCCAGTTTTGGGCTTGGGGCCTCCTGGATCCAGGGCTGGTGCATTGTCCACTGTGCCACCTAACTAACCCATAATAACATCCTTAAAATAGGGTTGAGGTGTAGGAGAAATAGACTGGGGGAGGGGTAAGGGGAGAGATGGTCTGGGGAGAAGTTGTTCACATGAAGGAAACAAGAAAAAAGCTTATGGAGGGGAGGGGAAGTGCGGAAAGGAATTGGGGAGTGAGTGAACCTTAATATCATCAGAATTGACTCAAAGAAGGACTAACATACATACTCAAGCAGGTATAGTAATATATTTTTGCCCTGAGGGAGGGGAGGGAGATAAGGGGGGGAGAGGGGAAGGAGGGAAGGGCAGATTGGGGGAGAGAGCAGTAAAAAGCAAAGTACTTTCGAGGAAGGTAAAGATGTTCTGCATAACTGCACAAGTATGACATATTGAATTGCTTGATTTCATAGGGAGGGTTGAGGAGAGAGGGAGGAAGAAAACTTGGAACATAGAATTAGCTCAAAGACCTTAAACTCATCAGAGTTGGCTCATGGAGGAAATAACATTCACACCCAGTTGGTAGGAGTAATCTATTTAACCCTACAGGAAAGTATGAGGGGAAGAAGATAAGGAAGGAAGGGTGAAAAAAAAAGGGAATGCAGAGTAGGGGAGGGGACAGTCAGAAGTAAAATACTTTTGAGGAGGAATAGTTTAAAAGAAGATAGAAAATAGAGTAAATATTATGGGAAGGGAATAGGATGGAGGGAAATAGTTATGATGATTGAATATAATGGTAAAACATATGGTACCTACTTTGCTGGGCTAATATGAAGAAAATTATTTGTCAAGTTTAAGGTACTTTATTTAGGTTATGATGAACAGGATACTATCAGAAAAACCTGGAAATACCTACATTAACTGAAGCAGAGTGAAATGTACTGTATACAAAATAACAGCAATAGTGTAAGATGATCTGCTGGGAAGCATGTGGTTATTTTCAGCAAGGCAATGGTCCAATATAACCCTGAACAACTTATGAAAATGGCAATCCATCCACAGAGAAAGAAGTGATAGTATCTGAAAATAGATGAAAACACATTTTTTTTCTTTTATTTCTTTTTTTTTTTTTTTTTTTTTTGGTGAGGCAATTGGGGTTGGGTGGCTCGCCCGGGGTCAGGCCACTGGTGGGTGTTGGGTGTCTGAGGCCAGATTTGGGCTCAGGTGCTCCTGGTTCCAGGGCTGGTGCTCTGTCCACTGTGCCACCTAGATGCCCCTGGAAACACATTTTTAAAATGTTTTTTTTTTTCTCTTTGACAATTCCTCAGTCTGAAGTTTTGGGAGTTTTTTTTTACTGTTTTCTCTCACAACCTAGCTAATGTGGGAATGTTTTCCATGACTACTCATGTATAACTTATTTTGAAATGCTTGAGTTCTAGTGGGTGGGGGGTGGGAATGGAGGAGGAAGAGAAGTTGGAACACAATTTTTTTTTTTTAATTGATGTTAAAATTTGCTTTTACATATGTTTTGGAAAATAAAATTCTATTCAATAAAAAAAATCAGTTTAAAAAAAAACAAGCAATGGTTGAAATGAGTATAAAAAATCACAAATTGCATACTGGGAACAGACTAGAAGGTGTCCCACTCAACCACAGAGGGTACTGCCCTCAGAATTCCTTTAAATCGCTGAGATGACTCAACTACTCTACATGTGTTCCTATACATGTTCTAATTCCAAATAACAATCATAGGTAAATTCCTATTTCCTGTTAAGGTAATATAAGACAGTTCATAAATTACCAATGATCATTAGTATATCTTATACATATCAAATTCATACACTAATTTAACTATTGCTGAATACCAATAAATTCAGATCAGAACAGCAAGATCTTTCTCACAGCTTACTAGTTATTTAGATACTTTAGTATTAGTGGGTGAAACTTCCAGTTTTAGGCAAATGTTTGCATCAATTGCTCTTATACTATCAACTTAGAACATACCCATTTATATCAACTAGTTAATTCTGATTAATATTAATTGAAATCAATGGAAGATCTTCCCTTGTACTGACATGGCTGCTTTCAGGAGCCACCATCTTATGGGCACAAAACCAATGACTGGAGAGTGAGAAGAAAGGAGCAGCAGCCATTTAAGAGTTTCTTTCACCAAAGTTTATATCATACTTGGAAACATGGGGAATATATTTGCTAACCTCTTCAAGGGGTTCTTTGGCAAAGAAAAATTAATGTGGATTCCAATGGCTGGTCTGAGTGCTGTAAGAAAAACAACTCTTTTCTACAAACTGCAACTGGGCAAAATAGTAACTACTATACCCACTATTTCAATGTACAAACTGTAGAATACAAAATCATTAGCTTCACAGTGTAGGATGTAGGTGGCCAGGACAAGATCCAACCCCTATAGCACCATTATTTCCAGAATGCACTACGATTTTTTTTCATCATAAAAGTATTTTATTATTCTCCAGTTACATATATAGTTTTCAACATTTGTTTTCTTAAGATTTTTAGTTCCAAATTTTTCTCCCCCCTCCCTTCCCTCCCCCCTCCCCAAGACAGAAAGCAATCTGATATAGGTTATGTATGTACAATCACATCAAACATATTTCTGCATTAGTCATGTTGTGAAAGAAGAATCAGAACAAAAGGGAAAACCCTCAAAAAACACAAAAACAAAGGACTCATGATGGAAAATGCTCTCCACATCCAGAAAAAGAACTGTGGATTCTGAATCCATATTGAGCCATACTGTTTCTTTCATGAGTCCTTTGTTAATTGTCTTGGATGATTGCACTGCTGAGAAGAGCCAAGTCTATCAAAGTTGATCTTCACACAATGTTGCTGTTACTGTGCACAATGTTCTCCTGGTTCTGTTCACTTTACTCAGCATCAGTCCACTTAAGTCTTTCCAGGTTTTTCTAAAATCTGCCTTCTCATTATTTCTTACAGCACAATAGTATTCCATTACATTCATATACCACATGTTCAGCCATTCCCTTGATTTCTAACTCTTTGCCACGACAAAGAGAGCAGCTATAAATATTTTTGTACATGTGGATCCTTTTCCCTTTTCTATGATCTATTTGGGATACAGACCTAATAGTGGTATTGCTGAGTCAAAGGGTATGTACAATTCTATAGCCCTTTGGGCATATTTCCAAATTGCTCTCTAGAATGGTTAGATCAGTTCACAGCTTCACCAACAATGCATTAGTGTACCGATTTTTCCACAGCATCTTCAACATTTATTATTTTCCTTTTTTTGTCATATTAGCCAATGTGATAGGTGTGAGGTGGTACCTCAGAGTTGTTTTAATTTGCATTTCTCTAATCAATAGTGATTTAGAGCATTTTTTCATATGGCAATAGATAACTTTGATTTCTACATCTTAAAACTGCCTATTCATATCCATTGACCATTTTTCAATTGGGGAATGTGAGGGCCAAAATTTGATATACTGAGCGTTATTTGGGTGACTTGCCTTAATATTGGGGTTCCAGAAATATGAGGGACCTTTAAAGTTTAACCCTCCCCTCTGAACAGCCCTTTTTGTAGATATTTCTCCCAGGCCAATAAGAAAGGAGCCTCTAAGCTTTAGTTCACAAAAAGCCCAGATTTTATTACTTGGGAATTAAACAACAAAGATGAAACTAATAAAAATCAAAGATACGGAATAGGAAAATCAAAATTCAGATAGATATTCTTAACTCTAAGCTTAACCCAGATCCTTTCCAATTTAGCTAGTTCAAAGGAATTTAGGGTTTTCCATAAATAACTCACCAAACAACTGAACAGCCCGCCAGTCTAAGGTTGCTCCTGCAGAGACAGCAATCGCCTAGGACAGAACAACAAACACGCACCACAGGCTCAAGGGCCCCAGCAGAAAGAAAGAGCCAGCTCCCATTCCAGAAGTAGCCCATCTCTCTTCCAGGAGCTTTCAATCTACCCTCCCCCAAAAGGGGAGGTCCTTCAAAAGCTGCCTTCGTAACCTCAGGGTGGGCCAGGTATGGCCCCTCCCAAATGAGTTAGCTAAAAACAGGAATATTAATCTTTTTCTTTTCTTTTTTTTTTTCTTTTTTGAGTGGGTCAATGAGGGTTAAATGACTTGTCCAGGGTCACACAGCTAGTAAGTGTCAAGTGTTTGAGGACAAATTTGAACTCAGGATCTCCTGAATCCAGGGCCAGTGCTTTATCCACTGTGCGATCTAGCCGCCCCTGGGAATATTAATCTTTACCCCAAATAATTTTTACCAAAGGAATAACTTGCATTCTTATAAATTTGATTTAGTCCCCTATATGTTTCAGAATTTAGGCCTTTATCAGAAATACTGGGGGGGGGGCAGCTAGATGGCGCAGTGGATAGAACACTGGCCTTGGAGTCAGGAGTACCTGAGTTCAAATCCAGCCTCAGACACTTAACACTTACCAGCTGTGTGACCCTGGGCAAGTCACTTAACCCCCATTGCCCTGCAAAAAAAAAAAAAAAGAAGAAAGAAATACTGGTTGTATAAATTGTTTCCCAGCTTTCTGCTTCCCTTCTAATTTTGGTTGTATTGCCTCTGTTTGTACAAAAAAATTTTAATTTAATGTAATCAAAATCATCCATTTCGTATTTCATAATATTCTCTATCTCTTATTTGGTCATAGATTGCTCTCCTCTCCATAGATCTGAGAGGTAAACTATTCTTTCCTCTCCTAATTTACCTACAGTATCACCCTTTATGTCTAAATCACAGAACATACTAGGATTAATTTTTGTAAGTTGATAATAGTGACAAAGAATGAGTGAGTGAGTCCTAAGAAGAACTGATTACACTGTCGGCAGAAGATGATCTTAGAGATGCCATCGTATTAGTGTTTGATAATAATCAGAATCTTCCCAATGCCACAAATACATCTGAGATCACAAATAAACTTGGACTGAATTCTCTTCATTACAGAAACTGGTACAGCTTGGGGCTGCACCTTCAGTTGCTGCCACTACCTCCTGCCACTGCCACCCCTGATACTGCCCCCTCTGGGCAGCCTGCTGGGAGCTGGAGCCCCATAACTTCCAGGGAGTCAAATATGCATAATTTGAATTTACATGAAGTGGGAATTCTTTGTACATCCAAGCCATTCATGCCACTAGTGGAGATAGACTCTATGAAAGCATGATCTGGTTGTCCAATCAGCTCACAAACCAGAAATTAAACAACAAAAGTTCTTCTCCCCTGCCCTTCTCATTTCCTATTTGCACTTTGCTTTACTCTAATGTGGCAAATTGTGCTACTTTGTGGTATTGAGAGCCGAAAGCTGTTTTTTTCCTCCCCTTTGTATGTACTATACCATATGGTAAAGGTGGCAAATATAGACCTGAAAACAGCTTTCTTATTTCAATCATTTTTGTTTCCAATGGGACAATTTCTGGCACTATTACATATTACTTAGGCTTTTTTATTGTTAAAAAAGAGTCAATGCACCATATAGTATTAGGAAGGGATTTTAAGCAGTTGTACTTGGGTTGCTGGGTGTTGCAGAAGCAGACACAAATGCTACTGCAACTGGCTTATGATATGTGTGTTGGTGGATGGCTTTTAACTTGAACCCAGTGTATTTTTTAAATAGTTAAAAAAAAAATTTAAAAGAAAAGCAAAACACTTGAATACACTAGAGAGAGGAATATGCTTAGTGTGGGTTTTTCAGTAACAACCTGAATACCATAACATTTTAAGTGCTTGCAGTTTCTCTTGTAAAACTTTAGAAATGATTAGAAAAAAAAAAACCTCAAGTGATCAATTTTGTTTGGTTAAAATAGAGAACAATGTGGTGCTATGTCTTGGGATCTTTATGTATTACATAGAGGTTGTGTTTATATTAGTACTCACATGGATATTTATTAGGTGGGGGAAAGCTTTGAGGTTGTGGTTCAGAGTTGGCTAAAAACCAAGAGCCTTACATCTTCAACAATAAATTGTTTATAACTAGATTCTCCACTCCCCCTCCCCCCCCCTCGCCCCCATCCCCTGCAGTTCAGGTCAGACTGTGATTTGTTCTCTATCACACTTGAATAACTTTTAGGAAGGACACAATGATGACTGGTTATAAACATTGAAAAGAGTTTTTTGACATATTTGGCAAACAAAAGACCAGCCTTTTAATTTTTGTTCAAGTGTGTGGTGCTTCTGTTTGAAAACATTCCAGAAAACTCTCCACACTAAGAAGAGCCTATGTTGGTCCCAAAGTTTGGTTGGAGATATTTCAAAAGACCCAAGAACAACAGACATTCTTCTATGGTATGTAGGTTTAGAAAGAAAACAAACTGAGCATGAGAGCTTGGGGAGTCATTCCATTCTAGAAGTATTTGGTGCAAGAGATCATGGAAAAGGGAAAAAGACCCACAAGTACAAAAATATTTATAGCTGCTCTTTTTGTGGTAGCAAAGAATTGGAAATTGAGGGGATGCACATCAGCTGGGGAATGGCTGAACAAGTTGTGGTATATGAATGTAACAGAACACTACTGCACTGTAAGAAATGATAAGCAGATGGATTTCAGAAAAACCTGGAAAGACTTACATGAATTAATGCTAAGTGAAATGAGCAGAACCAAGAGAACACTGTATACAGTATCAACATTTTGTGATGATTAACTGTGATAGACTTGACTCTTCTCAGCAATGCAATGATCCAAGACAATGCCAAAAGACTTATGGTGAAAAATGTTCTCCACATTCAGAAAAAAGAACTATGGAGTTTGAATGCAGACTGAAGCATACTACTTTCACTTTTGTTGTTGCTTTTTTGTTATTGTTCTTGTTTATTTTTTCTTGTGCTTTTTTTTCTTTTATTCTGATTAATGTGGAAATATGTTTAACATGATTGTTATGTATAACCTATATCAAATTGCTTACTGGCTTCAGGAGAGGGGATAGAAGGAGAGTGGGAGAAAAATTTGAAACAAAAAATATCTTTACCTGTAATTGAGAAAATTAAAATAAATACTTTTTAAAAAAATAGACATATTTGGTGCCATTTTGGAATAATCTTCTTATTTACATATGTGAGAAATCTCCTTTAGTACCCTTCATTCTACAAGAGTCAGTTTTCCATCTGAAAAACAAAAAAAATCTTTACAATACCTTTTTTTTCTTTTGTATGTTGATAACCATTCTTTCCCAGCAGGAAACTGGAAAAAAATATAGAAAGTTTGCCTGATAAAGGCCTCATTTCTCAAACATATATAGAAATGAGTCAAATTTGTACAAATAAGAGTCATTCCTCAAATTGCTAAATGGCCAAGTGGTATGAACAGGCAGTTTTTAGAAGAAATTAAAACTATAGCCATATAAAAATGCTCTAAATCACTACTGATTAAAGAAATGCAAATTAAAATAATTCTGAGGTGCCACCTCATACCTATCAGATAGACTAACATTACAAAAAAGGAAAATAAGAAATGGTGGAGGAGGTATAGAAAAATAGGAACACTAATGCATTGTTGGTGCAGTTGTGAATCGCTCCAACCATTCTGGAGAACAATTCAGAACTATGCCCAAAGGGCTATCAAACTGTGCATACCCTTTTTGACCTAGTAATACCACTACTAATTCTGTATCCCTAAGAGATCAAAGAAAAAGGAAAAGGACTTATATATACAAAAATATTTATAGCACCTTTTTGTGGTGGCAAAGAACAAGAAATTGAGAGGATGTCCATCAATTGGGGAATGGCTAACCAAGTTGTGGTATACACTTATGATGGAATAATCAAGGGGAATAGTTTCAGAAAAACCTGGAAAGACTTATATGAACTGATACAAAGTGAAGTGAGCAAAACCAGGATCTCATTGTACTTGGTAATAGCAATATAGTCATAATGATCAACTGAGAAAGATTTAGCTACTTTGGTAAATACAATAATCCAAAACAACTCCAAAGGGCTCATGATAAAAAATGCTCTCTACTTCCAGAGAACTGACAAAACTTAAGTGCAAATTAAAACATATTGGCTTTCACTTTGTCTTGCTTTTATTTTGCAATGTGGTTAATATGGAAATATGTTTTACATGACTTCACATGTAAAAATAAAAAACAAAACAAAGCTATACTGTCATAATCACAGGGAGAGGGGTGCAGTTGTGCATGGTACCAAATTATCCCCTCTAAGAGCAAGCTTGACTTTCATTGGGGCAAGCTGCAAGGAAATGACTTCTCAGAAGGTTGTAAATAGCTGTAGGAGTAGGTGCATATGTACTGAGAGTAGTTACAAATTATTATATTTCAGAAGGTCATCTGTTGCAGGGTATATGAAGGAGGTCACCAGGGACACATAGCCCAAGTAGTTAGTGTTATCTAAACTGCCAATAATTTTATATCATAACACCAGTGGGGGTTCATGAGCTATGGTACTAAAGGAAATTCTCCCCTTTAACCCTTCAGGGCTACCTCTAAAATGCTGAAAAGTCTCTGGTAAGAGCCCTGGGGATCCAACCTTCTAGTATGAAGGTGGATAAGGAGAATGAGCCTAGAGTTTGTGCTATCTATGTAGGGACTAGTTAGATTTTCATCTAGACCTGCCCACCCAGGCCTTCACAGTGCGTAGTTGTTTTCCCAAATAAATTACAAATTCATTAAAGGCAGGTATCTCAGATTTACTGAACATTAGAGTTAGAAGGGACTTCAGAGATCATCTAGTCTAACCTCATTTGATGGATAAGGAAAAAGAGACACAAGGAGGTACTTGACCCAAATCACACAATAAGTGGAAAAAAAAAAAAACTGGGTCTGGAATCCATCCAAGAATCCAAGTCCAATATCCTTTTTATTCAGTATTGTGTAGTTGATAAAAGTGCTGGACACTGAGCCAGAAACACCTGTGTTTTTTGTTTTGTTTTGTTTTGTTTTGTTTGGGGGGGGAGCAGGGCAATGAGGGTTAAGTGACTTGCTCAGGGTCACACAGCTAGTAAGTGTCAAGTGTCTGAGGTCAGATTTGAACTCAGGTCCTCCTGAATCCAGGGCCAGTGCTTTATCCACTGCACCACCTAGCTGCCCCAACACCTGTGTTTGAATCCTGTTTCAGATGATTTCAAGGTGCATGACTGTAGGCAAGTATTTAAGCTCTCTCAGAATGTTATGAAGGTCAAATGAGATAATTTAAGCACTATATAATTTTAGCTATTATTCTTTACAACGGCGCTGTCTCAAAACCCTCAGTGTCAGTAATTGTTATTGTTCATTGCTGATGAAGATAAACATATATAAGGCTAGATCCTTTGTTGATTGTATGGGTTAAGTGGTGACATAATTTGTGTAATATATGAGGGAATTGAGAAAGAGGGCTTTAATGGTAAAACACTCTTCATGTAACAAACTCTCAAAGAAATGGTTTAGCAGTCATATATTCAAAAACAAAAGCTTTACTGGTTTATCTTTACCTCAAATTAACAGAACTCAATGTTGCCTCCTCCCATTAAATTCATGTACCACAATTTGTTTAGCCAATGGCCAATTGATAAACATCTAATTTTTTCCAATTGTTTGCTATTATACAAAGTGCTGCAATAAATATTTTAGACTATGTGGGTTACACAAGACAATAGTAAATGACTATAGTAAGCTACTATTTGATAAACCCAAAGACTCCAGCTTCTGGGAAAAGAACTCACTCTTTGACAAAAACTCCTGGGAAAACTTGAAAAATAGTATGTCAGAAATTAGGCATAGAGTATGTGGGACTTTCTTCTCATCATTGTTTCCTTGGGGTAGAAGTCTAGTAATGGAGTCTTTGGTTAAAAGGACTTAGATATTTTAGTCTCTTTATTTGTATAATTTCAAATTGTTTCCCAAAATGGTTATACCATTTCACAGCTCTAACAATGTATTATTGTGCCTGACATTCCAAAACCTCCCTCCAACATTGACTGATGGCATTTTTAAAAGCCAATTTTCTGGATATGAGATAAAAACTCAAGCTTATTTTGATTTACATTTCTCTTGTTATTAGTGAGTTGGAGCATTCTTTCATGAGATGAATGCTTTGCAATTCTACATTTGAGATCTGTTTGTGTTTATCTTTGACCATTTATCTGTTGGGGAATGGCTATTAGTATTATATGTATCTATTGTTTGTATGTCTTAGACACCAAACTTTTATCAGAGAAATTTGATACAAAAACTTTTTACCACTCAACCACTTTCCTTCTTATCCTACATACATTGGTATTATCTCTACAGAAAGTTTTTAGTTTTAAGTAATCAAAATTATTAATTTTAACTTTTGAAATTGCATCTCTCTTGTTTGGTTAAGACCACGTCTCCAACCTATTGTTGAAAAAGGTATATGAGCTGTTTCTCTTCTAATTTTTTTATAATATTATCTTTATTATTAAGGCTGCATACCCATTTAGAATATATTGTGATCAGACTGCTTTCCAGTTTTCTCATTTTTTATCAAACCTGGATTTTTTTTCCCCTAGGTGATTTATATTATTCAATTCATCAGACAGTGAATTATTGAGTACTATTGTGTCTGAATCTCCCTTGACTAGTCTGTTCCACTGATCTGCTCTCTATTCTATAATTAGTACCAGATGGTTTTGATGACTGCCATTTTACAATATAGTTAGAGGTAAGTGAGTACTTTTCCCTTACAATATCTCCTCTTTTGTTATATTTTAGGTTTATTTGTGTATTTTATAATTTTAGTGCATATTCATTCATTATCTTTTTCCATTTATTTAATGTACATTTGTGGGATATTTTCCCCATGATGACTGCATTAACAGCATCCCATACATTTTGATGTGTTGTTTCATCATAATCATTTTATTTTACATTTTTATTAATTTATTAATTTTTTCCATGATTCATTCTTTGACCCACTCATTAGTTTAGATTTCATTGTCAAGACTCCATTTTGCTATGTATCTTTTGTTTGAGTTCCCTGAACCTATTTCTATTCTTATTGCATTATGGTCTATAAAAGATATATTAACAATTTCTGCCTTTTTGACAGTTGTTTGCAATATCTTTGTGCTCTAGTACAGTCAATTTTTGTAAAAGTTCCATGTGGTACATAAAAATGTATATATTCTTTTTTTTTTTTTTCCCGTGAGGCAATTGGGGTTAAGTGACTTGCCCAGGGTCACACAGCTAGTCACACAGTGACACAGTGTCAAGTGTCTGAGGCCAGATTTGAACTCAGGTACTCCTGACTCCAGGGCCGGCGCTCGATACACTGTGCCACCTAGCTGCCCTCATATTTCTTAATGATTCTATTGAACTTATCCAAAACTGATAGAGATATATTGAAGTTTCCTGTCACTGTTGTGTTACTGTCTATGTTTTCTTGAAGCTCAAAAGACATTTCCCTTTATGAATTTGGATCCCAAGGCATTTAAAAGCATATAAATGTATTACTTATATTTGTTTGTTGTCTATGGTTCCTTTAAGAATGATATAGTTTCACTATCCCTTTTAAAGTTTTTAATGTTTTTGCTGATAGCATGATGGCAACATATGCTTTTTCAAATTCACTTGATGCACAGTAAAAAGAAATTCCATTTCCTCAGTTTTATTTTCTGTTTGTCTTTGGTTTTTTCAGTATGTTTCTTATAAGCAATCTCCACCTTAAGCCCATACCTTTCCACTCCAGATGCCATTTGCTCCCGGGGTTTCAACGATCCCCCTCCCCAAGGTGGCATAAGTAGACTTTTGAAACACCAACTCCACACCATACCCAATCTAAGGTCCCCATTCCCCTTCACAAAAGATCTTTTTGCACATAGAAACATTTATAAGTGGAAGCCCTTCCCACTACAAAAAGAAGAGGGACAGATAGGTGGTGCAGTGGATAACTTACTGGCTCTGGAGTTATGAGGACCTGAGTTTAAATCTCACCTCAGACACTTACTAGCTTTGTGATCCTGGGCAAGTTACTTAACCTTGATTGTCTTAAATATCCAGGGCCATCTCCAATAGTCCAACTGGGCCCAGATGACTCTGGAGGAGAGAGTGAGGTTGGTAACATTGCACAACCCTCCCTCACTTAAATCTAATTCAGTGGAAGTCGTGACATCTGTCATGGTCCTCTTTGATAAGAGAGGACAAACAACAACAAAGACAAGACCTCCTTCCTGTTGTGATTTTTTTAAAAACATCTGCTTAGGCATGGGTTTAGAACTATTGTGATTGGAAAGCACTAAGAAAAGGGGAACTGGCAACAAGGCACCCAGAATTATTTTCCTCTGTTATCTATGTTGTCAGGCAGCTTGCAGGATGTGGGTGGAAAGTCACAAGGGTAGAGTAGGCAACTGAAGTTATAGGCATAAGGAAGCTAACTCACATAATCGAGGGGCCCAACCAATACATTTTCTGATTGGTTAAAACCAGTAAAATAGAGTGATGGAAATCTTATTGAGAATCAATTGGGGGGGGCAGCTAGGTGGCGCAGTGGATAGAGCACCGGCCCTGGATTCAGGAGGACCTGAGTTCAAATTCGGCCTCAGACACTTAACAATTACTAGTTGTGTGACCCTAGGAAAGTCACTTAACCCCAATTGCCTCACAAAGAAAAAAAAAATCAATTAGGGAGGACTTCCGGGGCAGAGCCAAGATGGCAGAGGAAAGTCAGTGAGCTCCCAAACTCATGACATGATCACTCCAAAAAACATCCAAATAAGGTCATAGGAAAATGCCTGGAGCAGCAAAACTCACAGAAGAATGTGCTGAAATCATCTTCTAACCAAGAATGGCTTGGAAGGTCAGAAGGAGGGAGCTGCTGTGCTGATACAGGAGTCGAGCCCAACCCCACAATCACCCTGACACAGATCCAGTCTCAGGAAGTCCTCACCAGAGAAGGAGACCCCCAGAGCCTCTGAATCAGCTGAAGAACCAGTGTTGTCTGGAACTAAGTTCACAGTCTGGTGAGTGGGTTGAGCCCTGGGCAGGGGAGAGACTACAGGGATCCATGCTGGTGCTAAGGCAGAACTTGGATTTTACATCCCTACTGAGAACCAGGTGGTAGGCTTGAGTAGAAGTGGCCCAGGTGGGGGAGGGGCACAGGCTTGTCAGAGCTAACAACCACAACACACAAAGCTGGTTGATTGGCAAGTTGGTCTGGGGTCATCTAGGACCAGGAAACAGGCCAGGCAAGGGAAGAACCTGATTTTCCTTAAATTATACCACCTGGGACTTCTTAAGCTTGGGATACTGCAGCCTGGAAACAGTGCCCCACTTTAAGGAGCTAAAAGTCTAGTAAAAGAAAGGCAAGATGAGCAGACAGAGAAAGGTGAGGACCATAGAAAGTTTCTTCAGTAACAAGGAAGACCAAGGGGCACCCTCAGAGGAAGATGTCAACATCAAGGCCCCTGTATCTAAAGATTCCAAGAAAAATATGAATTGGTCTCAGGCCATAGAGGTGCTCAAAAAGGACTTTGAAGATAAAATTAGAGAAGTAGAGGAAAAATGGAAAGAGAGATGAGGGTGATGCAGGAAAGACATGAGAAAAAAGTCAACAGCTTGAAAAGTCAAATGAAAAAGGAGGTACAAAAGCTTTCTGATGAAAATAATTGCCTAAGAATTAGGATTGAGGGGTGACTAGGTGGTGCAGTGGATAAAGCACTGGCCCTGGATTCAGGAGTTCCTGAGTTCAAATCTGGCCTCAGACACTTGATACTTACTAGCTGTGTGACCCTGGGCAAGTCACTTAACCTTCATTGCCCTGCAAAAAAAAAAATAGGATTAAACAAATGGAAGCCAGTGACTTTATGAGAAACCAAGACACAATAAAGCAAATCCAAATGAATAAAAAAATAGAGGGCAATGTAAAATATCTTCTGGGAAAAACTGCTGACCTGGAAAATAGGTCCAGGAGAGATAATTTGAAAATTATTGGTCTACCTGAAAACCATGATCAAGGAAAGAGCTTAGACACCATCTTCCAAGATATTCTCAGGGGAAATTGCCCTGAAATTCTAGAAGAAAGAATCCACCAATCACCTCCAGAAAGAGATTCCCCAAAAGAAAACTCCTAGGAATATTATAGCCAAATTCCAGAGCTCTCAAGTCTAGGAGAAAATATTGCAAGCTGCCAAAAAGAAAGAATTCAAGTACTGTGGAGCCCCAGTCAGGATAGCACAAGATCTAGCAGCTTCTACATTAAAGGACCGGAGGGCATGGAATATGATATTCCAAAGGGCAAAGGAAAAGGGATTATAACCAAGAATCACCTACCCAGCAAAACTCAACATAATCTTTCAGAGGAAAAAATGGGACTTTAATGAAAAAGAGGACTTTCAGATATTTGTGATGAAAAGACCTGAACTGAATGGCAAATTTGACTTTCAAATACAAGAAACTAGAGAACCATAAAAAAAAAATGGAGCTGGGGGACATACCTGGGGTTGTACAGTAGGCGACTGTCTTGTGTCTGAGGCCAGGTTTTGGTTGGGATCTCCCTGGGTCCAGGGGTGATGATTTGGCCACTGTGTCACTTAGCTAGATGATAACATCTTTAGGATTAAATTGAGGGGTGAAGGGGGAAGGGCAGAAGCGAAATCATACATGAAAGTAAAAGGAAAAGGCTTATGGAGTGGGGGAAGAGATGGGAGAGGAGCAGGGCAGTAAATGAATTTTACACTCATCAGAAAACGCTCAAAGATCTTAAACTCATCAGAGCTGCCTCAGGGAGGGACTAATAGACACACCCAACTGGGTGGAGTAATCTATTTAATCTGGGCAGTAAATGAACCTAACATTCATCAGAATTGGCTCAAAGACCTCAATCTCATTAGAATTGGCTCAAGGAGGGAATAATGTACACACTCAATAGGGTGGTAACCCTTCAGGAAAATAGGAGGGAAAAGGGATAAAGAGAGAGGGGCAAAAGAAGGCAGGGCAGAGTGGGGGAGGGGACAGACAGAAGCAAATCCCTTTTGAAGAATGATAGGATGAAAGAAAGTGGATAATAGAATAAATATCAGGGGGAAGGGAACAGGATGGAAGGGAAACAGTTAACAATAGTAATCATGAAAAAGAGAAAAGGGGGAAAAATTGTACAAAAAATATTTATAGCAACTCTTGGTGGAGGCTAAGAATTGAGAATCAAGGGAATGTCCATCAGTTGAGGAATGATGGAAAAAGCTGTGTTATATGATTGTAGTGTAATGGACTTGTGCTACAGGAAATGACAAGATGATCCCTGAAAAACCTTGAAAGACTAATGAACATTGATGTATAGTGAAGTGAGTAGGGCTGGGAGGACATTGTGCCTAGTGACTGCAGTATTCTTCAAAGAGTAATTGTGAATGACTTAACTACTCTCAGCAGTGCAATGATCCAAGACAATCCCAAGGAACTAATGAGGAAACTTACTATGCACCCCTATAGAAAGAACTGATAAAAAGAACACTTGTGGATCTTGTGGAGGGGGGAGGGAGAAAAAAATTTAGAACTCTGAATCTTATGAAAATGAATGTTGAAAACTACCCTTACATGTAAATGGAAAATAAAATAAATGTTTGTTAAAACAAAAACAAAAAACAAAAAAAAGAATCAATGTGGGGGGAAGGGGGGGCTGCTAGGTGGCACAGTGGATAAAGCACTGGCCCTGGATTCAGGAGTACCTGAGTTCAAATCTGGCCTCAGACACTTGACACTTACTAGCTGTGTGACCCTGGTCAAGTCACTTAAACCCCATTGCCCTGAAAAAAAAAAAGAATCAATGGCGGGGGGGGGGGGAGGCTAGGTAGCAGAATGGATAGAGCAGCCCTGGATTCAGGAGGGCCTGAGTTCAAATCCAGCCTCAGACACTTAACAATTACTAGCTGTGTGATCCTAGGCAAGTCACTTAACCCCAATTGCCTCACCAATAAATAAATAAAATAAAATAAAAAGAATCAATCAGGGGTGGAGCCAAGATGGCAGAGGAAAGGCTGTGACTCTCCCACACTCCCAACAAAAGCATCCACATACTCCAAAAATAATGCCATAAGACAACTCTTGGAGCAGCATAACCCACAAAAGAACAGAGTGATTCTTTTTTCCAGCCAAAGATAGCTTAATTAGGCAACTGAGATCACTTGCTATTCGGGGTGAGAGAGGAACTCAGCATGGGGGACAGATCCATCCCCAGGCAAGCCATGCCTCCAGAGCCTCAGAATCTTCAGCAGCTACTCCTGAAACTCAGCTCATGGACCAGTGAGGGGGTTCATAGGTTGGCTGGGGGGAAATAGCTGTGGTCTCTGCTGGAGCTGCGACAGAGCACTCACATTCTGAACCAATAAGCTGACTTGAGCAGCAGTGTCCCAGTTGGGGAGGGGCACAGGTACGCCAAGCTTCTGACCATAGAGAATCAGATTTCAATCAGACTTCTGCTTTTGGGTTAAAGAGAAAATGGGCCATGGTTACTTACAGGCCAAGCAGGCTGAAAACGAGCCTAATTGTACCCCCTGAAACCCACTGTAGCTTGGGTCAGTACATCCTGGAAACAGCGCTACACATTAAAAAGGAGCTAAAAGCCACAAAATAGGTGGTCATGATGAGCAGGCAGGAGAAAACACCAGACCATCAAAAGCTTCTTTGTTGGCAAGGTAGATCAGAATACACCCTCAGAAGAAGATAATAACAAAGTCAAAGCTCTTACATCTAAAGCTTCCAAGAAAAATATGAATTTGTCTCAGGCCATGAAAGTGCTCAAAAAGGACTTTGAAGAGAAAGTAAGGGGAGGTAGAGGGAATATTTAGAGAATATTTAGAGAGGTAGAGGAAAAAATGGAAAGAGAAATAAGAGTGATGCAGGAAGGTCATGAAAAGAAAGTCAACAGCTTGAAAAGCCAAATTGGCCAAATGGAAAAGCAAGTACAAAAGCTCTCTGAAGAAAATAACTCCATTAAAAATTAGGATTGAACAAATGGAAGCTAATGACTTTATGAGAAATCAAGACACAATAAAGCAAAACCAAAAGAATGAAAAAATAGAAGGCAATGTGAAATATCTCCTTGGAAACAGCTGACCTGGAAAATAGATCCAGGAGAGATAATTTGAAAATCACTGGACTACCTGAAAACCATGATCAAAATAAGAGCTTAGACATCATCTTCCAAGAAATTGTCAGTGAAAATTTCCCTGATATTCTAGAAGCAGAAGGTAAAATAGAGATTGAAAGAATCCACTGATCACCTCCAGAGATCCCAGATCAAAGAGAAAATATTACAAGCAGCTATAAAAAAGCAATTCAAATACTGTGGAGCTCCAATAAGGATAAAACAAAATCTAGAAGCATTTACACTAATAAACCGGAGGGCATGGAATATGATATTCTGGAGGGCAAAGGAACTGGAACTACAACCAAAAATCACCTACCCAGCAAAACTGTATAATCATTCAGGAGAAAAACTGGTACTTCAATGAAAAAGAGTACTTTCAGGCATTTATAATGAAAAGACCTGAACTGAATAGAAAATTTTACTTTCAAATACAAGACTCTAGAGAAGCATAAAAAGAGTCATCAAAGTCCAGTGGCAGGACAAAAGTCAAGAGGACTGGCAATGGCACAGGATCCCATAGATGACCTTGGTATCTTTGATATCTGACCTGCTTCAACCATCTTTGTGGCCACTGGAACAAATTGTCCTCATCCATCCAATCCTCTGGGGGATGTCTCCACATGCTTGACGTAGATATCCCCCTAACTCACCTATGGATTTGAGGCCTGTTGGTTATCCTCAACCTGGTTTAGCCAACCTGCAGAGACAGTTTATCAGGGTATGACCTCTGTGTAAGCTACAGTTTCTTAAAACCAGAGGTAAGAATTGGGTGACAGGTAGACACCAAAGGTGGGTGAGCAGCCCTGAAAATGGCTAGGCAAGCCCTCACACCAGTACTGCTAGTCCTCCTGAACCATCCCATAGCACATATTAGACACTTAATAAATGTTTATTGTTTACATGCTCAGTGCTGTGTAGTGCCTGTACATAGCGACTAATAAATGCTTCTTAGATAGTATTGAATTTAATTACTGCTTATTAGCAGCATGACCTTGGATAAGTAACTTCCCATCTCTCAGTCTCAGTTCTTTTATCTATAGAATTGGGATATGGGACTAGATGACCAACACTCTTTCTATCACTCAATTCCATTCCCTCCAATGTTTTCTAATGGCTGAATGATAGTCTTTTATTATTCAAATTTTCTTTCCTTTGTATTTGAAAGTCTTTCTAAGGATGAGTTGAAAAAACTTTTTTTTTTTCTGAATTGTTAAATTTAGCCACTGTGTCTTGGAGTTTGCTGCCTTGGGTTTGACTGGGTTTTTGTTTTGTGGATCTCTGCCCCAAGTGACTTTTAGGTGGACAAAACTGGCTCCATCTGGATGCTAAACTTTTTTCTTCAGACTTTCCCAGTACAGGTAAATAAGAGATTTGCAGCACTAGTCCTATAGGGTCGCTTGTCTAAGCACAGTCTGTCTTGGCACACAACAAAATTCTACTTCTAAAGGGCTGCTGTATACGGATTGGCTCTCATGGCTTGAGCAAACTTCCACAGCCAGGAATCAGGGTCTCTATCAGGGTCTCTATCGAAGGAAAGAGGGAATGCAAGGTTGAATTCTGTTGCAAAACCTCATGTTGGGTCTTTGTATGAACTAGTGCAGTTTCACTACCATTAGTAGTTTGGGAGGTGGGGGAGAAGTTCTGATAGAGCTCAGGGTAGGCATCAGTTCATGAGTTTGAGATATTTTTTACTTTCTTTTGGAATCTCAGTAACCTAGACCATGGAGATAGCTAAAGTTGCTTTGTCTTTTTAGCATAATTTTAGTTTTGGAAAAGTTTGAGAGGTCTAGGGCATCAGAGGAAATGTCTAATTCTCCATCTTGTTGTTCATGTGACCTACAATTCTTCCAGGTGTAAGGGCCAAATTTATTATGGGGAGAGTTAATTGGGTGGCTTGTCGTAATATTGAGGTTCAGAAAATGAGAGACCTCTAGGTCTAAAGTTTCCTCCCTTCCAAACTGCCTTTTTTAGTTATTTCTCCCAGGCTAATAAGAAAGGAAATTAACAGCTTCTTTCCCACAAACAAACCAGGTTTTATTAATGGGAACAAAATTTTACAACAAAGGTGAAGTTAATAAAGCCAGGCACAAGGGAATAGGGGAAGAGAAAATGAATAAGCTCCCTGGCTCTAGCAAAGACTGACTCAAACCCCAAACTTGCTTCCAGCTCAGCTAGCTCAAAGAGCTGGCCTCGCTTCCACAAACTCACCACCTGGAGTTTGTAGTTTCAATGAGAGTCAGCTGTGCAGTCCCTCTCCAGTATGCTCCCGAAGCTCACCAAAAGGAAAGAGAGATTCTATGAGCAAGCGTTCCCTTCTTACTTTCTCTCTCCCTCCCCCAAAGGGGAGGTCCTTCAGGCTGGTTGCCTGAGAGTGGTCTCCTGCTGACGTCAGTAGTGCACCAACATGTCACTCAGGGCCGGCCAGGTGTGGCCTCCATCCAATCATCCCCAAGTAGGTACTTAAGTCAGTTTCTCAATCTCACCCAATTAAAACAATACTAAGTCAATCAGGTGTGGCCCCTGGGTGTCTGCCAAATTCCATTATTTTATCACACAGGGAAATTATTCTCAATTGTAAACCTATACCTGTTATCTTTTGGAAGATTGTATTTTAAGATGATCTTTAGTTTTTAGAAGTTGGTTGGTTTTTTATACTGGTTGATGTTTTTTCCTCTCTATAGTTTCTGAATGGGGTATTTGGGGTATTTAGGGAGGACTAGCAACTCTGCTGTGAGGGTTAGTTGAGCCCTTTTCAGGGCTGTTTATCTACCTTTGGTGTCTACCTGTCACCCAATTCTCATCTGTGGCTCCAAGAAACTGTAGCATACCCAGTGGCCACAACCTGGTAAAACCATCTCAGAAGATGGGCTAAACCAGGCTGAAAGTAACCAACAGGCCTCAAACCCATTGGTAAGTTAGGGGGATGTCTACCCCAAGCATTTGAAGGCTTCCTCTGATGGAATGGGACAGTTGAAAACAATTTGTTTCAATGGCTTTGAAAGTGCTGTGGAGCTCTTAGAGCTTGGTCAGACATCAAAGATACCACTGCATCCTGGGGCTGCTTGACCCCATGTGGTGGTGGTGCAGGGCGGCTTGCTAGTTCTTGGTCTGGCAGGCTGTTCAGGCTTGGGTGAGTTACTTACAGAAAACCCTAAATTCCTTTGAAGTAGCTTAATTGGGAACGGTCTGGGATTGCATAGGTTAAGTTTAGAGTTAATAATATTCATCTGTATTTCCATTTTCCTATTTCCTTATCTTTGATTTTTTTATTAGTTTCACCTTTGTTGTTTAATTAATTCCCATGTAATAAAATCTGATCCTTTTGTGAACTAAAGCTTAGAGGCTCCTTTCTTATTGGCTTGAGAGAAATATCTAAAAAGGGCTATTTAAAGGTCCCTCATATTTCTGGGACCCCAATATTAAGGCGAGTCACCCAAATAACGCTCAGTATATCAAATTTTGGCCCTCACAATGGCCACTCTCAAGATCTCTCTGAAGAATTTAGGATTTGATTGTGACGGGAGACATTGGCACAGTACTGCCCAGGATGACATGCCCACATCAGAGAAGGTGCTGTGCTCTATGAGCAAAGCAGAATTGCAGTAACTCAAAAGATACAAGAGATTCATTTAGAGACATTTGCACTCCAAATGTTCATATAGACAAGAGAAAAGATTGTAAAGTGTTGTCGCCTCAGGCCACCAGACCTGTGGAAAGGCCCTTCCCCTTCAGTTTAGCAACAGGAAGGGTCAGGAAAGTCCCCACTAGGTCTTCAGCCAATCAGTACAGAGTAGGAAAGTCCCCAAGTCCCCACTCAGTCTTCAGCCAATCAGTATAGAGACCAGATAGAGCTGCAGATCACAAAGTAGGGATGTGAGGCAAATTAGCAGAACCAGTCCCTAGAATTGACCTGGAGTAGACCCCTAGCTTAATAGACTCATTAACTCACATACCCCTAGGAGATTTTATATTATAATGAGACATGCAATGTATAAAGTGGGAGTATTGTATGTGGAGGGTGGATTCATGAAGTAGGATGGACTCGAAGATTGTGACTACTCCACCAATGAAGACTGAGAGGAGGGACCTTGTAATAGGAACTAGGGAATAAAAGCCTGCTGCGACAAGCATCAGGGTAGCACTTCTCTGGGGCGTCTACTCACTCTGCAGACTGCTAAATAAAGCTTGTTTTGCTCACTACTTCTGGTGGTGGTCCTGAGGATCATTGTGGAAACATTTTTCTCACAGTTTATTTCCAAGCCTTTGCAAAGAAATGCCAGAAATGCACTTCATTCCCATCTCTAGTTCTTATAAGCTCAGTAATTATGGTATTGTTTCCATTGTGATTCAGAGAGGAAAAGATCCTACCCAAAGGACAGGGGTATGAGAGATAAAGTGGAGCAGTGTGTTCTTCTCAGAAAAACCACATCCAGATGATAATCCTATTATTGTTAAAGTATTTGGCTTACATCCTGTTATTGTTTAACTTTGGGGATACCTGGCTTAGCCATAAATCTTGCCCCCCCAACACCAGCCCCAGCATGAGCTCATGATAAACTAGTGATCAGAGTATGCTCCGTGTGCCATTTTCTGATTGGGTTAGATATCACGTATAGATTGTATGCTTGAAGATGTAAGGGCTAAATTTAATATGGGAAGAGTTAATGTGGAGGCTAGCTGCAATATTGGGACTGAGAAAACAACGGGGGACCTCTAGGTCCCAAGCCTCCTCTCTTCCACACTGCCCCCTCCCCAATTGTTTCTCCCAGACTGATAAGAAAAAAAGCCTCTTTTCAAAAGACAAACAAAAAAACCCAGGGTTTATTGATGAGAACAAATTTAGAAATAAGGACAAAGACAAGCAAGAAATATGACCTATAAACTCGCCCACTGGACTCAGCTGCTTCATGTTTAACTCTATCCCCCTGCCTGTCCGCGTTTAACTTTCTCGCCTGCTGCTGTGAACTCTTCTCTCTCTTTCCTTCTCGTCTCTTTCCTCCCTCTTCTCTACCCCCCAGAATAAAAAAAAAAAACCCTTCTCTCACAGGAAACCTGGGGTGACCACCCACATACCCCAAGCCAATTTGCTGGCACCCCTAGGGGTGGCGCCCAAGGCCAGTTGGGGCACAGGGTTTCCTTGCATACCCCCACTTGGCAGAGGGGCTCAGATTTTCTGTGCATACTCCTGCTGGGTGGAGGGAGCCAGGGCACGCCCGAGGCTTTCCAATTTTAGCCAAAGATGGGGTCCCCCAAATCACAATCAATTCTTACAAAGACCAGCCAATGGGAGTCAGACAGGGGTGGGAGGGGGTATTGCTTTAGGAATGTATAGAAGGCTTGCTTCTGAACTTGCTGGGCGCTCTTTACCATATTCAGGTGTGTGGGGAATAAAAGGAGGCAGTGTGTTATTCTCAGAAACCCACTTCTCAGAATAACCATATGTTACATTCTGTTATCGCTTAAGAGCACATAGCCCTGTCATGTCCTCACTCTTCCTGGATGTGCTTGTGATCAGGTCATGCTATGAATTGTGCTGCCTTTTGATTGGGTTAGACTTTCATGTATAGATTGTAAGTCCTGACAACCAGTCAATGGGGTTTATACGGGGGAGAGGGTATTGTGTTAGGAACACACACACACACAAACATATTGTATTGAATATTTTTTTTTAATTTTTTTTTAGCGGGGCAGTTGGGGTTAAGTGACTTGTCCACGGTCACAAAGCTAGTAAGTGTTAAGTGTCTGAGGCTGGATTTGAACTCAGGTACTCCTGACTCCAGGGCTGGTGCTTTATCCACGGTGCCACCTAGCTGCCCCGAATATTAAAATATCGTTTTGTATCTGCCTGTCTCCCACAAACAGATCAGAGAAATAATGTTTAATCTCTCCTACAAATTAATAAACATATCAGAGAAATTACATTTTATATCTCCTACAACATGAACCAGATCAGAAAACATATCCATATCTGTCCTCCTATGAAACAAATCAGAGACAGACAGAAAAAACATAATATCAATTTAATATTTTGTTGTCCCAAGAAGAAATATAACACATAACATGATTATGTGGAGACTTCCCTCCTAAGAGAGAAGCTCAGGAGACTCACCATTTCTGAGGGTATTAGTTGTAAGATTTAAAATTGGATATAAGAGCATTAAACTCCCGTTTGAACTTTTCCCTTATATATCTCCCAGACCAGTAAGAAAAGAAGCCTCTGAGCTTTAATCAGTGAGGGATTAGTTTTTATTGTTTGAGGATTAGTTAGATAACAAACAGGTGATGCCGATTAGGGAAATAGGAAAGTAGAAATACAAATGAATAATCTTAGATCTAAGCTTAGTCTATATTCTTTTTATAAAACTCCCTGAATCCCAAAACTGTCTGCCAGGCCAAGAACCAGAGCCGATCACCAAAAGCGTTCGCAGTCACCACTAAACTGAGAAGCCGGAGTGAGTGAGCCAGAGAGCGAACTTTTGTTCTACCCTGCATTTTAAGTTGGTGTCCCGGAAGTAAGGCGTGCTTGGCCATGCTCTCCCATGCTCTTCGGGCAGCAGCAGGCGCACCGCCATTTGTTGCGGTCTCCTCCCCAAAAAGCCGCTTCAGTAGCATGCACCCAACTCTCAAATGATTAAGCTAAACCTTCTGTTTTTTACCACATAGTCCACTGATCACAGGGCATTGTCAGTTTCAATAGTATGATACAGAAATCAACCCAGAAGCAAAAAGCAATTTAACAATTTCAGTTATAACAAGTATGGAGAGAATACAGAAGCATCATGATAAGACTACACGATTCCAAAAAAGGGTTTGGCAAGGATGAGGACACCCCGATGTTACTATAAAGATAGGTACTTACTATCCTGAGGGAAAAGAAGTCACTAGGTAGGGGCTTTTATCTGCTAGCTATCTGGGTTCAGTTTGGAGTTCAGTTGAAGGACATTTTGCTCCTATTAATCCAGGGTTTCATAAAACTCCTCTTGGATAATAAGGTACCTCCATCAAATCCAGATGATCCATTTATTCATATTAACAACTGCTTCCTTTTGAACGTGCCTGTGCACTTACTGTTAAGGCGGAGAAACTCAAACTTCACTCAGGAATAAGGAAAAGGGGTTTATTAACGCATGGACCCAGAGGAGAGTGTCTCTCTCAAAGAGCTTGGGCCCGGAATGAAGGCTCAGGTTGCAGCTATATACTCTTTGATGTGGATATAGCTTGGTTTGACGGATACATGGAGGCAGGGTTACTGTGGTGAGCTGTTTCATAACAGGAAGACATAGACTGGTTGGACGGTTACAGAAAGACTAGAGATAAAGGGAAACAGGAAAAGGTGCATATAGAACAAAACAAAGTTAAGTAGGGCATAGGACAACCAGGCCAACTGACAACAATTCTGAAGAAAATGATTTTCTTGTATTATTACCATATTCAGGTGTGTGCCCTTTCTTGAGAAAGAAAATAAATTTTTCCTTTCTATTATTTTCACTCTCTGACTCCAAGTAAGTATTTTGAATAGGTGGTCATTTGTCCCACCCGGGGGAAAAGTAAGGATACAAGGGAATTCCCCACTTAACTTTCCACAGTCAAATTCTATTTTTCCTATCGGAACTACACAAATACACTCCCCTTCCTCTTCCATCTACCTCCATTGTCCCAGTTGGAGTTATGCACATGCACATCCCCTAACACAAAGTTGTACTGTTCCAGTTGGAGCCACTCACACGCATGCATGCATGCATGCATGCATACCCCATACACAAACACACAGAAGTCTACTGTTCCAGTTGGAGCCGCGCACACGCACGCACACACAACACACAGTTTTATTGTCCAGTTAGAGCTACACACACCCCCATATGTAGTTCTATTGTCCCAGTTGGAGTCGAGCCCATGAACACCCCCTAACACACAAAGTTCTATTGTTCCAATTACAGACACACTTTCGCGCGCGCGCACACAAACACACATACAGAGTTCTATCATCCCAGTTGGAGCTGCGCACCCACAAATACACACTACACATAAGTTTATTGTCCAAGTGGGAACCCAAGCCCTCCCTCCCCCTCATACACACACACTCTCACTCACACACAAATACATACAAACACACAGTTCTACTATCCCAGTTGTAGCTGTGCACCCGCATGCGCGCACATACACCCCACACATAAGTTTATTGTCCAAGTGAGAACCTGGGCCCTCCCTCCCCCTCACATACACACACTCATACACATCCACACACACACACAGTTCTACCTTCCCAGTTGGAGCTACACACCTGTACATGTACACATACACCACGCACATAAGTTTATTGCATAAGTGGAAACCAGGGCCCTCCCTGCCCCTCTCTCTCTCACACACACACACACACACACACTCACTCACACACAGATACATACAAACACACACACAGTTCTACCATTCCAGTTGGAGCTGTGCACCCGCATGCGCACACATACACCCCACACATAAGTTTATTGTCTAAGTGGGAACCTGAGCCCTCCCTCCCCCTCATACACACACACAGTTCTACCTTCCCAGTTGGAGCTGCACACCCGCACGTGCGCACATACATCCCACACATAAGTTTATTGTATAAGTGGGAACCTGGACTCTCCCTCCCCCTCACACACACTCTCATTCACACACAGATACATACACATAGTTCTACCATCTAAGTTTGAGCTGTGCACTAGCACGCACGCGCGCGCGCACACACACACACACACACACACACACAAGAGGGATATAGGGATATGACCCTCCACTGAGATGGAAAGTGCCCCCCCCTACAGCCTAGTGATCTGATCTCAAGGTCTTAAAGCCCCTTAAAGCCCCCTATTTCTCTCTCTCTCTGTTTTTTCTCTAGAGGGAGGCAATAACGGGAAGCTACTATCCCCCTTTCTAAATGAGAGGGACATAGGGATATGACCCTCCACTGAGATGGAAAGTGCCCCCCCCCTTTCGGCCTAGTGATCTGATCTCAAAGTCTTAAAGCCCCTTAGAGCTCCCTGTTTCTCTCTCTCTCTCCGTTTTTTTTTTCTAGAGAGAGGCAATAACGGGAAGCTACTATCACCCTTTCTAAATATAGGCATATCAACTGAAAAATTGCTTCATAGAGTCTGGACCGAGACATTATGTAAACATGATAAATTGTTGCAGAAACAGAAAATTTTGCAAAATAATCTATGGCTGGGGCACTCTGACCCAGGAGAGAGACTTATCGCTGAACATTCCAGGAGAATGATTTATTGCTGAACCCAATTACCGCATTTTGCTTAAAATAGATGTCTGTAAAGAGTATAAAAACTGGTTTTCTAATCTCGGTGTGTCACACCTCCTGGTTGTCCTAGTAAGTGTGGTACACCTTTCTTTCGAAAGAAATAAAATCAGTGCTTTGGCCTCCTTTCTCCTCAAGTTTCGATTACAGGGGTCGGTGGGTGTACTTCCCATCCCACTCACACACACACACACACACACACACACACACACACATACACACACACACTCACTGTTCTACCCTCCCAGTTGGAGCTGCACACCTTCACATGCGCACATACACCCGCACATAAGTTTATTGTCCAAGTGGGGAACCTGGACCCTCCCTCCCCCTCACACACACTCACACCCACTCCCACACCCAGTTCGACTGTCCTAATTGGAGCTGCACGCCTGTACGTGCGCACATACACCCCGCACATATTTATTGTATAAGACTCACACGTGTACGTACACACACACACACACACACACACACACACTTACACCTTCACGTCATTGCCCATTGGCTGGCCGCCAATAAACCGTCGGACGAAGCCTCCCTGCGATTGGCTGGGCGCCTCCCAGGCGTCGCCTCGGCAGTGGGCGGGCCGCGTGCCGGGGAGGACTAGGTGCAGAGGCTTCTTGCTCCAGTGTAGCTCCTCTGGGCCATGAGCGCTGTGTGCGGCGCTGCGGGACAAAGAATTAGGCTTCTAGAAGAGAAGGAGGGCGCGAGCTCGGGGTTCGGGGCGGCGGTCAGACGCCACACTTCGGCGCGGTACGTTGGGGCTCCGCGGAGGCAGGCAGGGATCATCGCGCCGGGTGGCCGTGGAGGACAGCGAGTGCTGAGCGGGCGGGAGTGGCGGTGGGCGGGCGGACGGGCCGGCGTCCCGGCGCGCGCTGCCCCGTCCCGTTCCTTGGCTCCTCCGAGCTTTTTGGTTGGCCAAGGGAGCCGGAGGAGTCGGGGCAATCTCAGCCGGGACTGGCGGCAATAAGGCTTCGGAAAGGAAAAAGGGGGCCGGTCCGCCAATTCCCTGCGGGTCTGGTCGGGTGCGCCCCCGACCCTCGCACCAGGGAGCCGCAGACGGGGGATCGCCGGGCTCCCCGGGCATGCCTTCGCACCCAGACTTGGAGTAGCCGTCCTACGTAGGAGGCACCCTCCTCTGTGTTCTCCCCAATACCGCCCCCTATCCCTGGATTTCGGCTCAGACCCTGGAGGAGAAACAGGTGTGCGAGGTTGAACTTCCCCCAGACCGGGAAGGGCGGGGATGGGTCGCAAGCTCTTTGAATCGTTTTTTAATCTGTACCCCACCTTGGGCCCTTCTGAAATCGGGGCTCCCCTGGGCTGCGGAAGGAAGGAAGGAGACGGGGGAAAGCCTGCCTTTGCTGAAGAGCTAAGTCGATGTTGAACTTCTCAAGAACGTCTCTTTTCGTAGGTAAAATGGACCCTGTGTCTTTTTCTCGAGAATGTTTTCTAAACCGCCCTCCCGAGATTTTAGGAGCTTGCTCTCTGAAGAAGTCAGGGGCCAGGCATAGAATCGCCCCATTTCCGAGTTGGCCGTCAGATCCAACTCGTAGTAGCTGAAAAAGAATTCCCTGCAACATCCCCCAACGAGTAACTCTCCAGCCTTTACTCGTAGACCTCCACTGAGGGAAGTCTGGAGGTTAGGATTAATTGTTTATTTCAAGCCTAAAGTTACTGACCTCTTTGCGACTTCCAACCATCATTCTGAGTGCAGGAACCCAAGAGAGCCAATCTTCCCCAGGGGACAGCCCTTCCAAGGGGGTGGTGTTTAGGTTCCTTCTCCCCCGTTCCCACATCTGCTTTTCTACAGACAAAACACCCCAGTTTCTTCAGTTTAACTGACAGTTCCTGGAAGAGAAAACTCCAGGGCCCCAGTTAGGAAACCCTGTGCTGTGTGAATCACTCTTATACTGCCTGAGTACCAGACTGAGCAAATATTTTGAAATCAGTACTTCCCCAAATTTGTATTATCAAAGATTTTGTTTGTTTTGATAAAAGTACTACAGATGAAAACGTAATAAAGAAATACACATCTGCATATTACATGCAATAAAAGTTGAGGTAACCAACCTATAGCAAGAATGAACTATTTCACTTCTTCCAGAGTATAAAGAAAATGACTAGGGACTGGGTTATATACAAAAAAAAAAAATAGAAGTCCCCATCCTCAAGGAATGTATTAAAAAATCTAGATAAATTACAGTTTTGTTTTTAATAAATATTGTTGGACTTTTTAATTTTTAATAAATATTTCCATGACTGCTTTTCTTATGTCTTTTCCACTTTGTTCATGAAATTCAAAGAATGGGGAATGATGTCAAGGAATATGTATAGATTTATTTTATCATCTCCCTTTTTCCTGGAATCAGCTATTTTCTGCAACTGTGATTTTTCTTACAAAAGAAAAATTCTGCATTTATCTCTGTTGCCATGCCACAATGTCATTATTCTACATGACTTAAATATGTACTATAATGTGTGGTTTTAAAAAATTTTGTTGGTTTGTAGACACAGTCCTATTGCATTATTTTAAATAGAGAATTTTTCCATTACTAGTTAAATATTTATAGAGTTAACAAGACATTATTACTCTAGGTAGCTGGAGCTTAGAAATATTTTCATCATCCTTTTTCTGTTATCCTAGTCAGTGATAACGTGGTGTAGAAAGAGCACTGCTTTTGAAGTCATGGAACTTAGATTCATATTCTATCTTTGCTGGTTACAGTTTTGGTGGTCGGTCTTAGGCAGATCAATTTCCCTGTGCCTCTGCTTTCTCATTTTGTAAAATGAGATGCTCAAACTAGATGGCTTGAGGTCCCTTCCAGCTCTACATCTACGAACTTATGTTTGGTGAAGATGATCTTAAAAAAAAAATCCTAAAAAATAAAACTGGGTAATGGGTGTTGAAGAAAACCCAAGAAGAAAGCTTACATCAAGAAAACTTTGAAATACAATACCGAAGCAATGGAATGAAAGAGTAATCGTTGATTTCAAATAAAAATATTTCTTTTTCATGTATTTAAGTAGCCAATTCAAAGAACATTCTTTTATTCTAATCAGTTAGACTTTTATTCTAATCCCTAGACTCCCCCCCAGAAAGTTTCAGAACTCCACATTCCCTACTCCAACCTAGTGAGCCTACTAAGCCATTCCTTTAATGTAGCTTACATGTAGGCCTTTGGATTGACTCCTCCCCAGTAGGTTTCAAGGTCTTAACTTGTTAATGGTACCTCCTATTCACTTGTTTGATTTCTCTGACTATATACTTTGACTACTTGTCCTATGACTTCAAACTGTTTCCCTAAATTCTGATCATCAGTTTCTGAACAACTCTATAGGTCTGATGGCCTACATTCTTTGTTTTTTGTAGGGCAATGAGGGTTAAGTGACTTGCCCAGGGTCACACAGCTAGTAAGTGTCAAGTGTCTGAGGCCAGATTTGAACTCAGGTACTCCTGAATCCAGGGCCGGTGCTTTACCACTGTGCTATCTAGCTGCCCCTGATGGCCTACATTCTTACCTTTCATTCACAGTTTTTTTCCTGGCCCCTCCAATTTGGGCTTATTACTCTTATCTTTGCCATCCATTACTGCCCATCCTTCCAAGGTGAGAAAAATGAGTTGAAATGTGTGAGATTACACATTTGTGAGATTGGTCTAAATCCAAGGATGTACATAAATATACAACCAAATTGAATCAGAATTAGTATTGAGTTCACTTTCTTCTGGTGCTGAATAGATGTATGTATTGTAGTAGATCCTACTGAAAAAGTTTCAGGTTCTTTGGATTGAATTTTTTAAAATTAATTTGTTATATTTTGAGTTCTGAGTTGTCTCCCTCCCTTTCTCTTAACTCCACATTACAGAAGGCCAACATTTGATACAGAACCATACAGCACATACTTCCATTTGAAGCTGAATAGCATTTTCCTTCTTACATCATAGATAATTCAAATGATCCTATTACTCAGAATAGCTTATTCATTCACAGTTACTCTTTGAACATTATTGCTGTTACTGTATATGATGTTCTCTTGGTTCTGCTTTTTTTACTGTGCATTATTTTATGCAAGTCTTTTCAAATTTCTCTAAAACCAACCTGCTCATCATTTCTTATAGAACCAGTAGTGTTCTATCACAATCATATACCACAAACTATTCAGCCATTCCTCAATTGATGGGCATCTCTCCAGCTTCCATCTCTTTGCTCACACAAAGACAGCTCCTATAAATATTTTAGAACATACAGCTTATTTTCCTTTTCCCCTTATCATTTTGAGAAATAGACCTAATATTCACATTGCTAGGTCAAAGGATATATGTAGTTTTATAACTCTTTGGGCTTAATTCCAAATTGCTCTCCAAAATGTTTGGATTAGTTCACAGTTCTTCCAACAGCATATTAGCATCTGAATTTTTCCACATTCCCTCCAACATTTGTCATTTTCCTTTTCTGTCATTTTAGTCAATCTTATAGGTCTGAGATCAATAATTCAGAATTTTTTCATATGATCATATATAGCTTTAATTTCTTCTTTCAAAAACTGCCTATTCATATACTTTGAAATTTATCATTTGGGAAATGACTCATTCTTATAAGTTTGACTCATTTCTTTACCTATTTGAGACATGAGGCCTTTATCTGAGAAACTGATTATAGAAACTTCCCCAATTGTCTGTTTTCCTTCTGATCTTGGCTACATTGGCTTTATTTGTACAAAAACTTTTAAAATATAATCAGAATTATCCATTTTCTATCCCATGATTCTTTTTTTAATTCATAAATTCTTCCCTTATCCATAAATCTTATAAGTATTATGTTCCACACTCTTCTAATTTACTTATGTCTTTTATGTCTAGGTCATATGTCTATCTTGACCTCATCTTGGTAAAATGGTGTAAGATTTTGGTCTGTACCTCGTTTTTGTTTTTTTTTTTTCTTCTCTCTTTTTTTTTTTTTTTAGTGAGGCAATTGGGGTTAAGTGACTTGCCCGGGATCACACAGCTAGTTAGTGTTAAGTGTCTGAGGCGGGATTTGAACTCAGGTACTCCCGACTCTAGGGCCGGTGCTCTATCCACTGCGCCACCTAGCTGCCCCTGTACCTCGTTTTTGACAGACTACTTTCCAGTTTTCTCAACAGTTTTTAACAAATAGTGAGATCTTACCCAAAATGCTTAAATCTTTGTGTTTATTAAACATGAAATTACTGTAATCCTTTATTGCTCCTGTATTGTATACCTAGTCTGTTCCACTGAAATATCATTCTGTTTCTTAGCCTGTGCTAGATAGTTTTGATAATTGCCATCTTACAGTACAATTTAATATTTGGTACTGCTAGACCTCCTTCCTTTACTTTTTTTTTTCAGGGCAATGGGGGTTAAGTGACTTGCCCAGGGTCACACAGCTAGTAAGTGTCAAGTGTCAAGTGTCTGAGGCCGGATTTGAACTCAGGTACTCCTGAATCCAGGGTCAGTGCTTTATCCACTGCGCCACCTAGCTGCCCCTCCCTTTACTTTTTAAAATTAATTCCTTTGATACTCTTGAACTTTTGTTCTTCTAAATAAATTTTGTTATTTTTTTCTACCAAAATTTTTTGTACCAAAATAACTTTTGGTAGTTTAATTGGAATGGCATTGAATAAGTAGATTAGTTTAAGTAGAATTGCTACTTTTATTATCTTAGTTTGGCCTGCCTGTGACAATATTTCTCCAAATAATTTAAATCTGACTTTATTTGTATAAAAATGTTTTATAATTATATTCATATAATTTCTGGGTTTGTCTTGTAGGTGTACTCCCAGGTATTTTATATTGTCTATAGTTATTTTAAATGAAATATCTCTTACTATCTCTTCTTTCAGGGCTTTGTTGATTATATGTAGAAATGCTGATATTATATGTAAATTTTATATACTACTACTTTACTAAAATTTTTCATTGTTTTGACTGACTTAGTTGAATCTCTAGGATTCAAAAGATGCAAAAAGATTTTTTTTTTAATTTCCTCATTGCCTATTCTGATTCCTTCAGTTTTTTTTCTTCTCTTGTTTGCTATTGCTAACATTTCTAGTACAGTATTGGATAATGGACATCTTTGATCTTATTGGGAAGAATTTTAGCATATCCCTATTACAGATGATGCTTGCTTATGGTTTGGGATAGATGTTTCTTATTTTAAGGAAAAATGAATTTATGCCCATGCTTTCAACTGCTTTTTTTTTTTGGTGGGGCAGTGGGGGTTAAGTGACTTGCCCACAGTAAGTGTCAAGTGTCTGAGGCAGGATTTGAACTCAGGTACTCCTGAATCCAGGGCCGGTGCTTTATCCACTGCGCCACCTAGCCACCCCCTCAGCTGCTTTTTAATAGGAATGAGTGTTGTATTTATCAAAAGCTTTTTCTGTTATTCCAAATTATTTAATATTGGGATTAGTTGATCTTTAAATGTTTAATAGAATTCACTTGTGAATCCATCTGGTCCTGATGCTTTTTTCTTAGGAAGATCATTTATGTTCAGTTCGGTTTCTTTTCCTAAAATAGGTTGATTTAAATATTAGATTTCCTTTTCTGTATTTTTGTGAATATTTTTCCATTTCACTTAAATTGTCCAATTTATTGGCATATAATTGAGCAAAATAATTCTTAATAATTGCTTTAGTTTTTTTCTTCATTGATAGCAAATTCACTCTTTTCCTTTTTGATACTAGTGATTTAATTTTCTTTTCTATTTTTTAATAATGCTAACCAATGGTTTATCTATCGACTCATTTTTTTTCCTGTAAAACCAACTCCTAATTTTATTAATTCAATGGTTTTCTTACATTCAATTTTATTAATTTTACATTTAATTTTCAAGATTTCCATTTTGAGGTTTAATTGGGGATTTTTAATTTGTTCTTTCACTTAGATTTTTAAAAATTGTATATCCAATTCATTGAGCTGTTCTTTCTCTAGTTTACTGATGTAAACATTAAACAATATAAATTTTCCTCTTAATATTGCTTTAGTTGTATCCCATAAGTTTTGATATATTTTCTTGATGTGGAAAATTAAACGTAGAAAGAGAGCTTTGACCTTGTCTGTAGCAGAAAGGCTCTGGCCTTGTCGTGTTCCAGCTGCAGTCCTATTTCTCCTTGTATGATAATCTCTGCCTTTGCCTTGGCATGATAAATTTGTATGTATCTTTCTTTCCTGTGATGACGACTATACCAAGCCCACTCTTTTTGTATATAACCAACTGGGCTAAAAGAATCAGGGCCTATTGGGGGCAGCTAGTGGTGCAGTGGATAGTGCACTGGCCTTGGATTCAGGAGGACCTGAGTTCAAATCCAGCATCAGACACTTGACACTTAATGGCTGTGTGCCTCTGGGCAAGTCACTTAACCCTCATTGCCCTGCCAAAAAAAAAATAAAAAAAGAATCAGGGTCTATTGTTGGAGGTCTGACCCCATGGGATAAACTCTCTCCACCTCCAGTACTTGGCTGAGTATTTTCTGTGTCTATCGTGCAGTAACACTCTCATCATCATATTGTTTTTATGACTTGTTCTTTAACCCACTCAACCTTTGGAATTAGGTTATTTGGTTTCTAATTAATTTTTAATTTGTGTTTCCATGGACCTTTATTAAATGTAATTTTATTGTATTATGATCTGAAAAGGATGCATTTTTAAAATTTCTGCTTTTCTGCAGTTGACTATAAGGTTTTTATGCCCTAATGATCAGTTTTTATATAGGTACATGTACCACTGAGAAAAAGGTATATTCTTTTTTATTGCCATTCAGTTTTTTCCAGATGTCTTTCTCATCTAGTTTATCTAAGATTCCATTCATCTCCTTGACTTCTTTCTTATTTACTTTTGGTTAGATTTATTTAGTTCTGAGAGAGGAAGATTGAAGTCCTCTACAGTTATAGTTTTGCTATTTCCATCTGTAATTCATTTATCGTTTTCTTTATAAATTTGGATGCTGTAGCATTTGGTGACCTGGATCCAAGTATGGCCAAAACAACAGAGTCCTGCCTCATTGCTAGCAAAGACATCTCTGTAATCTCCTTCTGTTCAATTGTTCCTCCCCTGCTCCCCCCCCCCCCCCTTACTGTCTGTGAGCTGAGTTCCAGAAGCAGTTACTGCTGCAGCTGATTCAGAAGCTCCCAGGGCTTGCTCCTGGTTTTCTATGGCTGATGCTGGGTCTATACTGGTGTGGCCTGTGCTAGACTGAGCTCCACTCTCAGCCCGGTATAACAGACCTTTCCTGCCAAACTTCCAAGTTGTCTTTGACTGAAAAATTTTCACCCCATCTATTTGTGGATTTGGCTGCTCCAGGAATTATCTTATGGCATTATTTGAAGGTATTTGGAGGGGTCTTGGGGAGAGCTCAGGCAAGTCACTGCCTTTCCTCTACCAACTTGGCTCTGCTTCCCCCATCCACTTTCAGGTTATAATTACTAGTTGTATAAAGCACTGGCTCTGGAGTTCAAATCCAGCCTCAGACACTTGACACTTACTAGCTGTGTGACCTTGGGCAGGTCACTTTACTCTCATTGCCCTGGCCCCCCCCATTTAAATAATTACTTGTAGATTTCTGACCTATTTTTCCCTACCTTCTCTCTCTCTTTACCCTATCTCTCCTCAGATGTTTAATTTACTTCTGACCACTGCTTCTCTAATCTGCATGCCCTTCTTAAGGGTCCTTCTCTTACCCTATTCTTTTTCTTTCCTGTTTTTCTTTAAGTTAAGAAGATTTTTATACCCAACTAGGTATATGTGTTATTCCCTCTTTTACCCAGTTCTTATGAGAATAAGGTTCCTGGAGTGCTGGTCCTCCTCCCTATCCTTTTCCTGCTCCTCCCTGTCCTTTTCCTGCTGTATTTTATGCCTCTTTTATGTGAAATAATTTGCTCCATTTTACCTCTCCATAGCCCCAATTTTTTTTTCAAATGCGGGAGAATGTAGAGGTCATGTTAGGCTACACATACCCAAATAAGACATACACATACACGTTTTGTTTTGCATCAGCAAGTTCAGAACTTGTCCCTATATAATGCCTGAGGCTGTCTTGTGTAACTTGCTTGCCAGGGTGCCCTCATCACCTTGTCCATAGTAGAGCAAAGTAAAAGGAGCTGTGGGGTAGGACTTTGAGATAAATAGAATGTTTTGGTCTCTGAAAGTAGAAGGAGGGGAACTGACTGACCCTGTCACTAGGCAAAATGTTGAAGAAAAATTCATCTTCGGTGCCCTCCTTTTCTGCATTTCTCGAAAATTTCTTAGTACTAGTCTGCTAGCTTCCCACTTAGACAACTTCTTTCTTATGTACTATAGGCCTTTCCATTCTTCTGAAATAAATTTAGTCTTTATCTCCCTTAATCCTTTAGTGTTAGTCTTGGTTCTGCCACTAAGTAGCTAATTGATAATAGGCATGTCTAAACATCTAAATGGTATTATATGGGATGGAGTGGAGGACTTGGAGTCAGGAATATCCGAGTTCAAATATTGCTTCAAACAGGTCTTAGCTTTATGACCTTGGACAAATCTTTTCACCTCTGAGCCTCAGTTTCATCTGTTAAATGAGTATAAAAGTAGCAATTACCTTACAGACTTTTAAATGCTATATTAACATTGGAATTTAAGAATACTTTGAAGGACCAAGGTGCCTCAGTTGGTATGGTGCATCTTTTTTTTTTCATAAGGCAAAGAAAATGAGATAGGATAAACATTTTTATTTCAAAGTAAAATTATATTTTTTGTATCAGTAGACATATCTGGTCCTTTTCGTGTTAATGCTAGCTAATAAGAATACAGTGATGATGCACTATCTTCTCTGACCATTATTTTTCTGAACTATGAAGTGAGGGTGTTGAACTAGGTGATTTTGAGGTTCCCTGCAGCCCTAAGATATTATTCCTAACTCCTCCTTCGCCTTCCCCCAACTACTTCCAGTTCCCTCATGCAGGCTTATTTGATCTTTTAGATTGTCTAACTCAGGGCTTCTTAAACTTATTCCACTCACAACCTCTTTTGTTCCAGAGAAATTTTTATGCAACCCCCTGGGGTACATAGGTATATAAAATAGATATACATAACCTTTTTTACTGTTGCCAAATTTTTTGCAACACCCACATCTCCCATATTCAGTTCCATGATCCCACATAGGGTCACAATCCACAGTTTAAGAACTTTTGTCTAACTAATGAGGAATTCAGTAATATGGAAAAGATATTGGTGGAAAGGACTTTGTAAATTGTGCTATTATCATACTGATTATATTACTATCATATAATTATATATGCTATGTATTATTATACATATATAATTACATTGTATAGTTATATCATATATAGTATATGTTATGTATACTGTATATTATATATGCTATAATATAATTATACTATTCATTATACTGATACCTTACTCCAGGGAAGGTGAAGAGTGAAAAAACATTTGTGGCACCCACTTTTCTTTCTGGTACAATTTTGTCTCTTGGCCATTCTTTTGAGATTAGAATAGGATAGCAGGGATGCAAAAAACTTTAGGAAAAAATTTGTGAAATAGGTGGTTTGTTTTAGGGTCTATGTCCCTTCATGTTTATTCCTAATTTTACTATATTTAGATGAATTTTTTTATTATTGTACCACTGTAGCATATGCAATATCCATTTGTCCTTCATTCTTTTTTTTTTTTTTTTTTTTTTTTTTTGCAGGGCAATGGGGGTGAAGTGACTTGCCCAGTGTCACACAGCTAGTAAGTGTCAAGTGTCTGAGGCTGGATTTGAACTCAGGTACTCCTGAATCCAGGGCCAGCGTTTTAACCACTGCTCCATCTAGCTGCCCCCGTCCTTCATTCTTACTGTGTGACTAGTATACCTCATGGTTTTTATCATATCTCTCATATTTTTATGTTGTTTCATGTGTACAATTCTTCATTGGTAGTATACCCTAGAGTATATTTAATTTTTTTTTTTGGCAGGGCAGTGATTAAATGACTTGCCCAGGGTCACACAGCTAGTAAGTATCAAGTGTCTGAGGCCAGATTTGAACTCAGGTCCTCCTGAATCCAGGGTTGGTACTTTATCCACTGTGCCACCTAACTGCCCCCTATGTAGGATATTTCTACTTATACATGTTTTTCCATTATCCTTTGGGTGAACCATAATTTTCTTCAAAGTTGATTCACAGGGGCAGCTAGGTGGCACAGTGGATAAAGCACCAGCCCTGGATTCAGGAGTACCTGAGTTCAAATCTGGCCTCAGACACTTGACACTTACTAGCTGTGTGACCCTAGGCCAGTCACTTAACCCCCATTGCCCCACAAAAAAGAAAAAAAAAGTTGATTTACAGTCATTCACTGGAAGAATATTAAGATTTTTTAAAATGAGTTGTTTTTTTCAAGGAGAAATTTAGAATCATTAAAAATACTGTGTGGTTTCCCCAGTGTAAGCCCCCATTTTTTCCCTCCTATATAATTCTGGGCTCAGATCATTATACATCTGCCTTGTCCAAGATTTTTATACTGATATATAATAGTTCTATGGCCGGCCATCCATCCATCCGTCTGTCTATCTATCTATCTAGATATATAGTGATAAGTATCCTTTATCCACTTGGTTTTTTTTCTTGTATGGTTAGTGAAGCCAAACTTTTCTGTGATTTTGGAGTTCGTTTAGAAAATCAGTGCTTGATAGACTTGATATAATGTCATCGTCATATAGCAGCTAGAAGACCTTACCATCTATAGGGAATCCCTCTCCCATTTGGACTCTGTACTGGCTATCTTTCATGACAGTGGCAAACATCTTTGATGAATAGACCTCTCTCCCTGCTTTAGAAGGTTGTTCATCTGAGATTTCGATTACATTTTTTGAGGAATGTTGAATGATTTTAACATGCATGGTATATCTTTTCAAAGAGCCCTTAATGCAGCATTTTTCTCTAATGAATCAGGTTTTTTTTGTCAAACTTAATCTTGTTTCTCTGAATATCAGTTTGATAGACTAAATGTGATCTGTTCTGGAGTATCATTTGCAAAATCCTGCTTGTTCCCATTTCATACCTTCACTAAAGATGTGTAGATTTTTCCCATAAATATTTTTGTGTAGTGTGACAGTAACCATATGGGTCAGTAATTATTGACATTTTCTTGATTGCCTTTCAGTAACAAGGTCTGAAATTTTTTTCAAGTTTTTGGTACTTTTTTTATTTTATATTTTATCTTTTATATTTGAGAGTCAGCCCCCTTGATGCATATAAAGTTGTCTCACCTCCAGTATAGATATCTTCAATATAAACTTGTGGTATAGCTGCTCTATTTTTTTAAAAAATGCTATTTATACTTTCTTGTGCCTTACATTAGGAGTTCTAATGTAGTGGTTCCACATTTCAAATTAGTTATGAATTACCTTTTACCACAATTGTATTATTCCATGGGTAATTCTGGGTTTGCCTATTGAAGCCTCATGGTGTTTTAAGTAGGGTACATAAATATAGGTGACATCAAAAATGAAATTATTAAAACAGGAAAAATATAATTTAATCTACAGTGGTTCACCTTGTGGCTTATGCTATTATCTATAAACATAGGAGACATCTCATAGTTTTTTAAAAAATAATTAAAAAAAAACCCAAGTATTTATTCTTTCCTACCCTCCCCTGAAAAAAGGAGAACATTAAATATGCCTTGACAATATCCAAAACTATGCCTCATTTTTTGCAATATGAGTCTATCACTCTGTTAAGAGCTGGATAGCATGCTTCATCTTTGATTCCTTAGAATCATGGTTGATCATTGCATTAATAGGAGTTTTACATCTTAAAAAAGTTGTCATCTTTAACGATCTTATTATTGTATCAATTGTTCTCCTGGTTCTGCTCACTTCACTCTGCATCAGTTCATATAAATCTTTCCAGATTTCTCTGAAATTTGTCCCTTTCTTTACTTCTTATAGCATAATAATATTCTTTACATTCTTATTTGATAACTTGTTTTTATATTATAATATGTCAATTGATGGGTACCTCCTTAGTTTCCTATCTTTAGCCACACAAAAAGGGTGCTACAGCGGGCAACTAGGTGGAGCAGTGGATAAAGCACCAGCCCTGGATTCGAGAGGACCTGAGTTCAAACCCAGCTTCAGACACTTGACACTTACTAGCTGTGTGACCCTGGGCAAGTCACTTAACCCCCATTGCCCCAGAAAAAAGAAAAAAGAAAAGTTGCTGCAAAAAATAATTTTGAAACCTATGGATTCTTTTCTTCTTTCTTTGATCCTGGGATATAATACCTAGTATTATTTGTTGTCATTGGTTGTTTTTTGTCCTTTGTTCTGGAAGAGGACCATGACATCAAGAGGTGATGTCATGACTTGCAGTGAATTGGATTTAAGTGAGGCAGGGCTGTGCAAAGTCACCAGCTTCTCTCTCTCCTCTAAAGCCATCTGGGTCCAGTGGCAAGATCAGGATGACTGGAGATGGCCCATATTGCAGTGAGAGACCTGAGCCTTTTTGAGCTAGTCTTTCCTAGGTCTCACTTTGCCTGAGGCAACACCCATTCGGTGATTAAGGCTAAATAAGAAATGAAGCAAAGAATGGCCTTTTCTATTTGTCAGCAATAGTAAATAAAGAAAATCTGAGAGGGGAGGACCCTCAGGGTTTCTTGCCAAAATAAAAACAATTGCTATTTACACTCACTCTGAGACCTGAGGAGACCAAATCAGGACCAAATGAGGCTTGGACTGGGATCGATTGTTGGCCAATCAATGAGAGCCAGAATGATTTGGGATCCAAAAAAAAAAAAATCTAGCCTGTAAACCCCAAGACATTTTGTGAGGTTTAAGCAATGAAAACTTATATTCCTTTTGGTAGAGCACTTGCAAGTAAGTGATTATCACTGAATCAAAGAATATGTATAACTTTTTAGATATAGTTACCAATTACTTTTCACAATGGCTGAAACAGTATGCCATTCTACCAATGGTACATTAATGGCCCTTGGTTTCTCTTGGCCCCTCCCCCATTTTTCATTTTTCTTTTTTTGTGTTAACTTTTCCAATCTGATGGTACCTTAGGTATTTTAATGATTTGCAACAGTTTTTCATATGGTTATTAATAATTTGGTTTCTTCCTTTAAAAACTTCCTTTTGATCATTAATAGCTGGGAAATAGCTCTTATTATAAATTTGAATCAATTCTTTATCTATACCACTAGAAATAGATGGGTATTAGAACGTGAAATAGGTAGATAGTCAGAAATTTAACACATTTGATTTGAGTAAGGACCAGTCAAGTAGAACCAACAGTACCACAGGGAACTAGGTGAATAATCATAGAATTATTTTGGCTTTTGCAGTTTGGGTTTAAAGGTGTGTCAGAAAGCTTGTAGTGGAAAGTATGGATCTAAGAGATGATTTTGGCCATTTTGACTGGAGTAGGGGTATGAGTGGGATCTATCATGGACAGAGAGTCAGCTCTTTATTGGAACCTTTTAATGAGTATATAATTGCCTAATGAAAGATCATAGATGGACCCTTCCTGATGGGGAAAAGAGGCTTCCTTGATGTATAGAATTAGAGGTCACAAATTTGATTGTTGGAATGTAATATTCTCGTACAAAGGTCATTAGACCTAGGATGTCAGTTATGACAGTTATACTGGGGAGGATTAGTGAGTATCTCATGACAGCCACTATGTGTGGAAGCTTTAGTTTCAGAAGCTATATTTTGGATATGCATTTCTATCAAGAAGAAAGAGTCTGGCCAACTCAGCCTTGTCTGAAATAGGATCTTCATACAGACCTTAGTCAGGCTGGTGGTTGTTTTTTTTTTTTAATATCCTGGTTGGTTCTGTCATTGTTGCTACTGTTCTGTGGATGCTTAGAGCAGCATAAACTTTCTGGAGTAATTGACCCCTGAAGTAATGATAAGCCTGATCTTTATCATTCTGACTAAATCCAAAGCATGGGATGACTTCATGGAACAGTTTTTTGGTTACCATAGTGCCATTAACTTTCCAAGAGGAGAATATTTCAGGTCATCCACTACAGAGGGAGATCATAACATTGTGTGTGTGTGTGTGTGTGTATCTTGCCTGGAGGGAAGATTAATAAAATCTTGTTGGGGGCGGGAGAAGGGCCAAATGTTCTTGTGTATAAAATATGATTCTGTGGGACATTTCCCAGGTAGATGTGTCAGACATATCAGATTTCTTTTTTCTGCAAGGAAGAACAAACCATGGATACACACACACACACACACACACACACACACATATACATACATATAGTGTTGCTAAGCATTTTCTGCTTTGGCATCATTTGCAAGAGATGTTGTCATGGGTAAGAAAGAATGAGGAGTGATTGGGAGGCCATGAGGAAGTTTCTAGAGCAGATTGGGGTATAAATATAGCACCCAGTTTGGACTGAAGTTCATTCTTGGTCTTCAATGTGTCATTCTGGAATAAATCTAGAAAAGGAGTTGGAAAGGACAGTAGAGAAATTGGGAGCCAGAAGGAAGTTAAAGTGATCATGGGAACTTTTGCCTCAGTATCAGCACATAGGTTTCCTGAGGCAACATCAACGTCAGTAGTATAGTCCCTACACCAAAGGAATAAAACTGCAGAAGGCAAGAGAATGACAGAAGTAATTCACTTATAAGAGGGGCCATAGGAGATAAGAGTCTTCACAGCTATATGGAAGCCTGGTGTTTCTGTATTAAACCAAAGATACAACAGACACCAAAGGCATAACAACTGTCAGGATAGATTGCAAATGATAGACCAGAAGCCAAGGTACAAGCATGTATTAGTGCAGAAGAAAGTTTTGCAGCTTGCATACTAGCTATAACAATGTAGTATAAGATTCACTAACAACGGGAGCAGTACTCTGTTGCATTGCCCATACTTTGATCTAGGACATAGTCCTGGGTTTCAGTCCTGGAGTTTGTGACCTCAGCTGGGACCCTGGTCACAGTTCCAGGGCAGAAAAGAGTACTCGTGGTCACTTACAGATCTTAGCACAGGCCAGAAGAGTAGTAAACACACTTCTTCCTAGATCACACCACCTATGAAGAACTGAAAACTTACAGGTCCCCAAAATTATCTCTTAAAATAGCTGCACAAAAAAACATGAGGCTTGGGACAGTGCTCCCTCCACTTTGGAAGGAAAGCCCCACTTTAGCATAGAGTTAAAAGTCAAGAAATAGGGGGCAGCTAGGTGGCTGTGTGACCCTAGGCACTTAACCCCAATTGCCTCACTAAAAAAAAAAAAAAAGTCAAGAAATAGACTGGGGAAATTAGCAAACAGCAGAAAAAGATCCTGACAATAGAAAGTTACAATGGCGATAAGGAAGACAAAAACACAAGCTCTGAAGAAGACAACGCATCAAAACTGCTACATCTAAAGCCTCAAAGAAAAATATGAATTGGTTTCAGGCTATGGGAGAGTTCAAAAAGGATTTTTTTTTTTTTTTTTGGTGAGGCAATTGGGATTAAGTGACTTGCCCAGGGTCACACAGCTAGTAAGCGTCAAGTGTCTGAGGCTGGATTTGAACTCAGGTACTCCTGACTCCAGGGCTGGTGCTCTATCCACTGCACCACCTAGCTGCCCCTTCAAAAAGGATTTTTAAAATCAAGTAAGAGGGATAGAAGAAAAATTAGAAAAATAAGTGATGCCAAAAAATTTTTAAAAAAGAAAGAAGAAAGGGTCAACGGCTTTTATATAAGCCCCCCAAAATACTGAATAAAAATAACACCTTAAAAAATAGAATAAGTCAAATGGTAAAAGAGGCACAAAAATCCATTAAAGAGAAGAATACGTTGAAAAGAAGAATTGACCAAATGGAAAAAGATATACAAAAATTCACTGAAGAGAAGAACTCCTTTAAAAGCAGAATTGGCCAGAAAGAAAAAGATGTACAAAAATCCCCTGAAGAAAAGAACCCCTTAAAAAGTAGAATTGTCTTAATGGAAAAGGTGATACAAAAGCTCATTGAAGAAAATAATTCCTTAAAAATGATAATTGGGCAAGTGAAAGCAAATGAACCTTTGAGGCATCAAGAAACAATAAAACAAAATCAAAAGAATAAAAAAAGAGAAGGAAATGTAAACTATCTCATCGGAAAAACAACTGACCAGGAGAGATAATTTAAGAAGTACTGGACTGCCTGAAAGCCACGATCAAAGAAAAGGGGGGGGGGAGGGGGGCTAGACATTGCCTCTCAAGAAATTATCATGGAATACTGCCCTGATGTTCTAGAACCAGAAGGTCGAATAGAAACTGAAAGAATCTAACTCTTGAAAGAGATCCCAAAATGAAAACTCCCACAAATATTATAGCCAAAATCCAAAGCACCTAGCTCAAGGAAAAGTAATATAAGCAGCCAAAAAGAAACAATCCAGATATCATGGAGCCATACACAAGATTTATCACTTTTTAAAGGATTGAATAGCTTGGCATATGGTATTTTGGAGAGCAAAAGAGCTAGGATTACAACCAAGAATCACCTACCCAGCAAAACTGGGGGGTGCGGGGAATGGATATTCAGTAAAATAGAGAATTTTAAAGCATTCCTAATGGAAAGACCAGAACTGAATAGAAATTTTTACTTCCAAATACAAAACATAAAAGAAGCATAAAAAGATAAACTGGAAAGTGAACTCATAGGAGATTCAATATTGTTAAACTATTTACATTCCTAAATGGAAAAATAATACTTGTGATTCCTAAAAACATTCTCATTATTAGGGTAGTTAGAAGGAGTATGCATAGACAGAGGGCATGGGTATGAGTTGAATATGATGGGATCGTTATCTTAAAAAACAAATATAGGGATGAGAAATAGGAATGTACTGGGAGAAGGGGAAAAGGAGAGGTAGAATGGGGTACATTTTCTGACATAAAAAAGACATGAGGGGCAGCTAGGTGGTGCAGTGGATAGAGTATTGGCCCTGGATTCAGGAAAACCCAAGTTCAAATCCAGCCTCAGACACTTGACACTTACTAGCTGTGTGACCCTGGGCAAGTCACTTAACCCTCATTGTCCTGCAAAAAAAACAAAAAAGGCATGAAAGAGTTTTTATAGTGGAGGGAAAGATGGGGGAATTAAGGGGTGTGTGCATGACCCTTACTCTCAGAGGAATTGACTCATAGAGAATAACATACACACTCAGTTGGGTATAGAAATCTATCTTACCTTACAAGAAAAGTAGGAGGTTAAGGGGATTGGGGGGTGGGGGGGTGGGGGGAAACGGTTCTGATAGAAAGGAGGGAAAATTGGGGGTGGGAAAAGTCAGAAGCTAACATTCTTGACTACCTTTACCACAAGAACAGTACTTTCCAGTTAGCACAATAATTCCATAACTCACAGGTTGTTTGATATGATATCAGGTAGATAAATTGATGATTGTCATACCTCCACCATGCCCAACAACTGAATATTACAGATCAAACAACTTAGCTGTTCTTATAATACTTCCCTATTCCTGTAAATCTCATGAATAGTTGCTAGTATCATGAATATGTGTTAACCTCATGAATATAGTTCCTCTTTTACTAGTATCAAAATGAGTTATATAAAACCCCAGTTTGGCTTTGGTCAGTGAGAGAACATTGGTTTTGGTTGTTGGCAGTTGCTAGTTTTGCTAATAAATTGAATGTGGTTGGAATTCTCGCCTCTGTCTCTATAACAGATTTTACTGTCACATTTGTCTAACCATAAGCAAATCACTAACCCTGCCCCCCACCTGTTTCCTTGTCTGTAAAATGGGGATAATAGCACCTCCCTCACAGGTTATTGTGAAGCTCAAAGGAGATACGTAAAATGCTTTGTACACCTGAAAACCTTTTATAAATGCTGGCTTTTATTTTTACATTCATGATCATAGAACATGAAAGATTTCTTATGGTCAAGCATGGACAGATCAGGGTCAGAGGAGAGATAAATGGATCTTGAAGTAAACAATTCCTCATTTATATCAGCTTCAGAAATAGGGTCAGGGGAATTATTCTCAGTCAAGTCTTTGAATGAACTGAAAAATTAAGGGCCCACTGCCTATAGGAATTCACAGTTCCTTGGGACCCTTGTAACTTTTTTAGTGCATGGTGTAGGCCAAAGCTTCTTAAACCATGGGTTACAACCCCATATGGGGTCGTGTAACTGAATGGGTCATGAAAAATTTGGCAACATTAAAAGGTTATGTATATCTATTTTAAATACCTATATACAGGGGTTGTGTAAAATTTTCTTGGGCAAAAAGGGGTTGTGGAAAAAGTTTAAGAAGCCTTGGTGTAACCAAGTGAAAAATAACTTGTATGTGATTTGTGCTCATGATCTTAAGACTTTCTGAGATCACATGACAAAAATAGGTAACCTGAGTTTGGCATAACTGAAGTTGGATTTAGAGGGTTTATGTCCCAGAAGGGTCGGATGGCATGAGAAAAACAATTGCCAGTATAACATAATAATAATAATAATAATAATAATAATAATAATAATAATAATAATAATAATAATAAATAATATGTATTTCACAGTGACAGTTTTTATGTGATAATGTCTTGAGAATCTTGGTTCAGCCTCTGGCTTTACAAAGGGTTTCATAAAATCCCTTGGGGACATTGAGTCCAAATTATCTGAGTAGTATCATGAGTGGATTTATAATGACTAAGGAGACAAAGTCCTAGCAATGCAATTTTTTTTTAACAAATCACACATAGCAAATTGGGTCCAGGGCCCCTCAGCAGGCACAAAGACTCTGAATACAGATTGTATACAAATTTTTATACATTAAAGGAAAACAAAGATGTGAATAGGACATAAAGCTTGAGTAGCCTTATTCCTTATTAGAAGAAAGATTTGGGTCTCTTTGAGATGGGAGGGGAAGAGCAAACAAATAGAATTCCCTAAAATCAGGTGATTTACTGAAAAACAAAACTCTCTCAAAATGAAAGTTATTTACAAAATGGAGTCAGTTTGGCTCTCATAGTAGAATTAACTTGAAAATAGATACTGAATTTCAGTGAACAGGAATTAAAAAGAAAGCATTAGATCAGGGTAGGTGAAATATTTTGCAGTGGAAGATACGGCAGAGAAAACTATGCCTAGATATAGAACTACCAGATAATTGTGAATAACAGTTATTAGTGGCACCTCAATTCTTGTACACATCTGTAGACAAGAATTATCAGGGTGAATCTTAACATGTTTGACTACAGGCAAATAGGAATTTTATGTAGTGAATATAAGCACTGTCAGTAGAAGCATACTTTGGACCCTATTCTTGGACCAGTGGTTTTCTCAGCCTTTTGCCCATTGGCAGTAGTGGGAGAGAGCTTCCCAGGCTTTACCTTAAGAGAACACTAGGCGGGGCAGCTAGGTGGCGCAGTGGATAGAGCACAGGCCCTGGATTCAGGAGGACCTGAGTTTGAATCCGGTCTCAGACCCTTAACACTTACTAGCTGTGTGACCCTGGGCAAGTCACTTAACCCCAATTGCCTTACAAAAAAAAAAGAGAGAGAGAGCGAGAACACTAGGCTAGTGTTTTTGTTGTTTTTTTTTTTTCAGAAAGCCTGAAGTTTTTAAGTCTTTTAGACAAAAATAAATCCTAGACCTAATTCAGCTGTTGGAACAAAGAGAGGGCTTCTTTAACTGTTTGAATTGCTGGATTTTTACTAAACCTTAGCATAGTGTTGTCAATGATCAAATTAATACATTCAGTTACATGAGGTAGTTATACAATCTATAACACTTCTTATCACCATGTGTCTGGATCAAAGCCAAATTTAGTATGTGTTCATGACACCTGAAAAATGTCATGGAAAGATTATCATACCATATCTCATGGTTTCGAGACAGCCAGTGATTGTTCTAGGCCACAGGTGATTAGACTGAGTGAGACACAAAGAAAAGAAGTTCAGATAAATTAGGTTATTTTAGGAGGGAGAGAGGAAGGAACTGGACTGCTCTACATAGTCGCCATCATAAGCAAACCATGGACTTACTTGTACCCGTCTCTCCTCTTGTTGCACACATATTCTCTCCAGGGCCTGCAAGCTTACTGTAAGAGTCAGTTATGTCTCTGAAATGATAAGTTTCCATACTTCATAAATCTCATATTAATTTCACCAAAGATAGGATGATGGTAAAAATGCATGTTATACTGCATAACTGAGGATATACTAGTAATCTATACAATAATTCCAAACCATACCCAGAGTATAATGACATATAAATGATAAATGAATGTAAATAGCTAATTATATTAGATATTTTTACATTATCTTCTTTTAGCAAGTAAACCACATCATCTTATACATGAATTCTCTAGTATAACGGTAACAGATACTTAAAGTGGTGATCAATTTATCAAAAAGAAATAAGGCTTCAGTTAGCAAGATTCAATATTCAATATGTTCATTGATAGATCAAGCTAGAATTTGGGGTATGCCACATTGTTTTAACTGGTTCCCCAATTCTCTGCATGTCAAAGTGGCAGGGGTTTCTGAATTGTCATTGATTTTTCTAATGCTGTCATAATGTTTTCTATGGTAGAAAATGTGGCGTTCTCTAGCATCAGCTTTGTCTGTGCCACTGATTTTCAATAGGGGCTGATTCAACTGATGAACTACCACATCAGCTTGTTCTGTCTAGCAAAGGCTACAATCGTTTAATTTCCTCCCAACCTACCCGGTTGTCTTAAGTCCTCAACATATTTTTCAAAAGAAGTCATTTATTCTAAAAGACTCAAATTCAATTCTATGGTTAATCATATAAGAAGCAGATTCTTGTCTGTGTCTGAGATGATTCCTACAGTGACCTTGCAGCTGGTCTGCTAAGGACCTAAAAAGGCAATTTCCATCTCCCAATACTTTAGGAAGACTGAGTCCCAAAGCATCAAATGGGAACTGCCTGTTGCCCCTGGGCTCTCTATTCTCTTTAACAGTTGCTATTGTTAGGGGGTTTTGCTCTTCAGTGTCTATTTGAGTTTTATCTGAAATCTCTTTACCTATGAATGGTGCAGGCTTTACATGAGAACAATGAATCCAAGAGTCTTTTTCACCAATTTTAATGGCAGTAGGAGTTGTCAATAATACCTGAAAAGGTCCCTCCCAAGCAGGCTGGGTTCCACTGGTTCTCTAAAAATTCTTTACATATATTTTATCTCCTGGATTTAAATTATGCAATGAAAAGTCTAAGGGTCCTGCCTGGACCACAGCTCTTGCTTCATGAAGTTCACGTAGCCTAGTTTGTGATTCCTGTATATAGGAGGCAACAGAAGTATCACTTCCCACCAGTGATGTATAAACTGGGGAAAAAGTTTTAGCTTGGATAGGAGGGTGACTAAGCGTTTCATAGGGAGATATATGAAGTTCTCCTCTTGGTCTTCTGCATAGATAGAATAATGCCAATAGTAGAACATCAGGCCATTTCAAATGGGTTTCAGTACATAATTTGCCAATCATACTCTTAAGCTCTTTATTCATACGTTCAACTTGGCCTGAACTTTGTGGATGGTAGGGCGTGTGGAATTTTGGAGTCACTCCCAAGAAAGAGTAGATTTGGGATAAAATCGAATCAGTAAAATGTGTGCCTTTGTCAGAATCAATTCGGGCTGGTGGACCAAAACGAGGGACTACCTCTTTAAGAAGAATTTTGGCAACAAAGGCAGCTGTGGCTCGGGGGCTGGGAAATGCCTCCACCCACCAAGTGAGTTGATCAACTATTACAAGGCAAAATTTATAATGTCCTGCTTTTGGCATTGTAATATAGTCAATTTGCAAGTGCTCAAAGGGTGTATATGCTAGAGGACGCCCTCCATAAGCTTTGGCCTTAAAAGCATGCTGATTATAAGATTGACATGTGGAACAGCCCGAGCAGATTCAAGATGCTGTGTTAGTCACACCTGGTGTTATCCAGGTTCTCTTAATAGAGTATACAATGCTTTGTGTACCAAAATGGCCTTTTTTGTGAACAGAGAGGCGTACCTGGTGATAGAATTTCCGGGGAAGAAGTGGCTTACCTTCCAGAGACACCCAGATGCCATTGATCTGTTTTGCCATAAATTTCTTTCTCCATTTTCCCACTTCTGACTCATCATAAGTTAGTTTAAGAGGAACATCCTTAGAAGGTAAGAGGTTAAATATATGTTCAGGAGCTTCTAAAGCAGCGAGCTTGGCTGCAGAATCAGTTCGTGCATTCCCCTTTGAAACAGGATCATTATTCCCTGTGTGGGCAGGGCAATGTACAACGACTAGGGAAGAGGGCAGTTTCAGGGCATCTAGGAGGTCCTTGATAAGGTCCCATTGGCAATAACCTTGCCCTAGGATGTTAAAAAGCCTCGTTATAACCAAATCATGCCAATCAAGTGGCATATACCAAAACCATATTTCAAGTCAGTAAAAATGATGGCACTCTTCCCTTTGGCTATATTACAGGCTTGTGTAAGAGCCACAAGTTCAGCAGCCTGGGCACTAAAATGGGAAGGCAGAGAAGCTGCCCAGAGGGTGTTGTAATCAGAAACTACAGCAGCTCCAGGGAAACAGGTCCCCTCTCTCATAAATGAAGAACCATCTGTATAGAGGACAAGATCAGGGTTTTCTAAAGAAGTTTGGAAAAGATCATAACGGGGTTTTTCAGCCATATCAACTAAAGAAGCACAGTCATGCAATGGCTCCCCCGAGAGTGGTGAGTTAGGGAGTAGTGTTGTTGGGTTAAGGACTGTGCAGTGTTTTAGAGTGATATTCTTGTTGCCTAACAGGGTTATTTCATACTTAGCCAGCCTTTGATCTGAAAAGGCTTGTGTCCTGTGACGTAGTAAGAGACCCTCTATTTCATGAGGGCATTGCACAGTTAGAGGGTTACCTAGGACCAAATCAGAGGCTTTTTCTATCAAAAGGGCTGTGGCCGCCACTGCCCTAAGGCAAGGTGGTGCTCCAGCTGCTACAGGGTCCAGCTGGGTTGAATAGTAGGCTATGGGGTGTTGGTTAGGCCCCAGCAATTGAGTCAAAACTCTAGAAGCCACTCCCCTTTGTTTATACACAAAGAGAGTGAAGGGCTTACTGTAATTTGGGAGTCCTGGGGCAGGTGCTGATAACAAGGCCCGTTTTAATTCTGTTATGGCTGAGAGATGCTGTGGATCCAACTGTAAAGTGTCTGGGACAGAATTTTTTGTTAGAGCTGTGAGAGGTTTAGTAATTTCACCAAAAGAGGGTATCCATTGTCTACAGTACCCAGCTGCTCCCAGAATGGCTCTTAACTGCTTCTTTGTAATGGGGGCATAGAGTTGTTGAATGGCCTGGGCTCGCTTAGAAGAGACAGAGCGAGTTCCAGCAGCCAGAATAAATCCTAAGTATTCTACCTGGGGCAAACACCATTGTACTTTTGACCTGGACACCTTGTGGCCTCTCTTGTGCAGCTCTAGTAGTAAGTGACGGCTATCTTCCTGACAAATTTCAGCATTAGGGGAGGCCAAAAGTAAGTCAACATATTACTAGTGTGGAGCCTTTAAAGGTAATGGAGGCTAGATCCTGCTGTAAAATTTGGGAAAATAATGTGGGACTATCTACAAATCCCTGTGGGAGTCTAGTCCAGGTCCACTCTGTATTTTTCCAGGTAAAAACAAATAAATATTGGAAGTCCTCATGTACTGGTATGGAGAAAAAGACAGAACAAAGGTCTACCACTGTGAGGCATGTAGCCTCACAAGGAATGGATGACACTATTGTAGAGGGGCTAGGGACTATAGGGTGCCTAGGGATAACATGATTGTTAATCGCTCTAAGATCTTGCACAAAACGATAAACAGGTTTACCATCTGGCCCAGGCTTGGGTTTTTTAACTGGCAAAATGGGAGTATTGTATGGAGAGTGATGACTTGGAATAATAATACCCTGGCTTTTCAAAGCCTCAATTATAGGGGTGATCCCTTCTATTGCTTCCCTAGACAATGGATACTGTGGAATGGAGGGGGGTGGTCCCCCTTAACTTTAAAGGTAACAGGCCTGGCAGACTTAAGGAGCCCCACCTCAGTAGGGGATGAGGCCCATAAAGACTCAGGAATGTCTGAGGGAATTTTGGAGCTTCTGTAAGTAAAATTGGTAATAAATGAACAGTATCCCCTGGCAATTGTAGGGAGACAGCCCCATCTGGAGCACAAGATATGGTTTCTCTAAGCTTGCAAAGGAGATCACAACCTAATAAATTTACAGGGGCATCAGGTATGAGTAAGAATGAATGTTCCACTGTTAAGGGCCCCATAGATACCATGCGAGGGTTCAATTTTGCCACTCTCTGGGCTTTTCCTGAGACTCCTACTACATTCAAAAATCCTACAGCTTTACATCCAGGGTCTGGTTTGCTTACTAATACTGATCTAGAAGCTCCTGTGTCTAGCAGACAATCATAATAAGTGTCTCCTGCTTTGAGGGTCACATGAGGTTCATTACTCTGGGGAGGTGAATGGACTGCTACAAGGGCATTCAAAAAATCTGGATCTGGGAATATGTAGCTTTCAGTATCTATTTTCCATCCCTCCCCTTCATCTCGTCAATCCTGTGCCACCCTTTGAGGGAGTCTATGGTTACCCTGATTCTGGTTCTGTCCTTCTGTACTTCCCTGATAGGGTCTACGGTTATTCTGATACTGTCCCTCTGTATCTCTCTGAAAAGATTTATATCCATTTTGATTCTGCCTGTAATAAGGCCTATAATTACCCTGGTTGTTTCCTTTCTGATAAAAGTTTCCAAAATTATTTCGATTTCCCCCAAAGAATTCCTCAAGGCTCTCGGTCATTGCCCTCTTAAGTTCTTGTTTTCTAGTCCTACATTCCCTCAAGAAGTGTCCTTGTTTTTTGCAGTACTTGCAAAGTTTAGGGGGGTGACAGTGATTTTCAATTGTCCAGTTTCGCTGCCTTGTTGTTTCCTGTACTGGAGCTAAAATGTCCTGTCTGTTCCTTTCTTTTCTCTCATTTCCTTTGTAAATATATGTTGCTATTTCTTTAAGTCTGTCAGGACTGAAACTATTCCAGCCAGGACATTGTTTTTTTGTTTTTTTGTTTTTTTATTTTAGTGAGGCAATTGGGGTCAAGTGACTTGCCCAGGGTCACACAGCTAGTAAGTGTTATGTGTCTGAGGCCGGATTTGAACTCAGGTATTCCTGACTCCAGGGCCAGTGCTCTATCCACTGCGCCACCTAGCTGCCCCCTCAGGACATTGCTTTTTAAAATATTTCTGGATTTCTGGTAAGGACTGGTTTTCAAAATGAGAGCAGATAATATGGGTATCTCTACCTTCTAATGGGTCTAGTCCAGCATATTGCCTGGCATGCTTACACAGCCTGTCATAGAATCTATTAGGTCTCTCATCAGGTCCCTGAACTGTATCTATAAATTTTTGCCAGTTATCAGTCTTTCTAATACAGGATTCCATTGCCTTCAGCAATGTTTCCCTTGCATCTTTCAACATATCAAAATGCCTAGGGTTATTGGGGTCCCAGTCAAGGTCTTGAATAGGCCACCCAATATCAACCTTTCCCGTGGCTTCCAGGCTTTTTGCTGTAGCTACTATATCTGCTCTTTCCCCTGGGGACAATATTGTTTCCATAAGGTCAGTAACATCATTCCAAGTGGGCTGATATGCTCTAAAAATTGCCCTAAACTGCCTGATAACTGCTGTGGGATCCTCTTCAAATTTAGGAGTACTTTGTCCCCATAAAACCAAATCCTTGTGTGTAAAAGTTGTGTATTGTCTGAGCTTACGTATAGTACCTTTTTGACCCTGGGTGAGGATCTCTTGAAGGGGAAAAATTTTTACTTTCTCCGTCTCCTTTACAGGGGAATCATTTATTCCTTAATTTATTTGTTTGTTTGGCATGGAGGAAGTAGAGGGAGAGGGAATAAGAGTTGGGTCATTTGGAATTTCAGTCTGAACGGCCTTGAATTCAATCTCGGGTTTGGATTGAGTTGTATTATTGGGCGTTTCGGTTTGGGAGGCCATGTCTTCAAGCTTAGGCTTGGAATGATTCAAATCATGACCAGGAAGTGCAGGTGCCAAGATACTCTGTTTAGGGCCATCTGGACTTTCCTTACGTGAGTCAAAGACATAATTTGCAAGTTCTTTAATCCTATCTTTTGTGAGAGTCCTCCAGTCTGGGCATTGTAAAAAACTATCTACAGATTTCTGGCAGTGAATTATAAACAAATGTGTTGAGAACAATATGGGAATCTCTTAAATCTACTGGATCCAATCTGGTGTACTGTCTTGCGGCCTCGCAAAGTCTATCATAAAATCTATTTGGTCTTTCGTTTGCCTCCTGAAGTAGACTTAGAAATTTCTGCCAGTTTATTGTTTCAGTTTGAGAGTCCTTGTCTTCAAGTTGGGGTCTGGCTTGAGTCAGATCATTTATTGTTTCAGTTTGGGAGGCCGACTCAGATGTAAGCTGGGGCCTGGATTTTCTTCGTTTTATATTTTTAGTATGATAATTTTAGCTTGCTCTGGCCCAGATTTTCCAATAAAGTGAATGTTCAGGTGGACATCTACTTAGGGTTCTTTGCAAATGCCTCAGTGTTTGGGGATCAAATGACCCATATTTGGGCCATTCTCCCTGTAATTCCTCATGCCACATAAAACACAGTCTGATAAGCCCTCCTCTGGTCATGGTTGTATCTAGTCTAAGTTTTCCCTCATTCCAATCCATAAGTAGCTTTCCTAATGGGGAATCCTGGGGAATCATCTTTATCTTAATATTATCCAGTGCATGCCAAATTCTCCATACCACACCACAAAGCCCCACAAAACCAAAAAGAGGAATAAAAATAAAAAAATATTCATCAAATTCAAACTGGCCAACCTTCTCTGATTAGTGAAGGTAAAGCTAGAAAAGGGGTACTTAGGATGTTTAAAAGATCCACTTGAAATTTAAAACAGCTGATACTTGGCAGTACTTTCCAATTTAATGGGACAGGGAGGGGAAATCTTACCCAATCGGAAGATCAGAAGACAGAGCAGAAGACGAACGTTCGGTTTTCCTCTTCGTGGTCAGCCAAACTGTGTAATTTAAAATTTTAAATGTGGGTTCTAATCTGTTCCCCCCAGTTTTGGGGGAAACTGACTAAAATCACTGATAAAACAAGTTTAGGTTTTTAAGGGTTTATTGGAAAATAGAAAGAGAAAGATTGAGAAAAGAATTCCAATAGCCTGGCAATCCTATCTTTCCTCAATTTTCCTGTGAAGTCCTCTGGAGTCTCTCTCTCTCTCTCTCTTTCTCTCTCTCCCACCACGGTGAAGTCAGGAACCAAAAAGTAACAGAGCTCTCTGCGCAGGCCCTCCTTCCTCCTTCCTGTCCCCTCCCAGAAAATGGGAGGCTCCTCAAGTTGATTGGCTGGTAGCCTTGATAGACAATACCCATGAGCAAACGTCACTTTCTGACACCAAGGAAAAGCCTCATGGCCTTGCCCTCTGAGGCATTCTCCTCATGGTGGAGCTTTCCTATAGTAAGTCTCCAGTAGGTGGCATCATTCCAATCATTACAGTATTTTAAAGATGAGGAAACTGAGTTTAGGAGGTATAATAACTTTCTCAGATTTAAATAGCTAGTAAATGTCTTAGGCAGGATTCAAACTCACGTCTTTTTATTTATTCATTCCTTCATTTATTTATTTATTTAAAATTTTGTGTTCCAAATTTGATCCCTCTCTCTTTCCCTCCCTCCCTACCCTCCCCCCTCCCCAAGATTGTAAGCAATCAGTATAGTTATACATGTGCAATTATGTAAAACATTACCATATCAGTCATTTTTCTTTAAAAGACTCAAGTAAAAAAAAGAAAGTGCAAAATAACATGTTTCTGTGTTCAATCAATATTATTTCTTTCTCTGGAGGTGGATAGTATGCTTCATCATTAGTCCTTTGGGATTGTCTTGGATCATTGCATTGCTGAGAGTAGTTAATTCATTCACAATTGCTCATAGAGTGATAATGCTATCAAAACTCAGGTCTTTAAAAAAAATTTTTTTTTCTTTTTGCAGTTAACAAAACTCTATTTTTCTCTCCCATATACACCTTTCTCCCTCCACATTGGAAAAGGGGGGAAAAATCTTCCATTTGGCAGCCTTCCAGATATTTGAAGATATCTATTATGTCTCCCCTAAGCTTTTTATTTTCCAGCATAAACATCCTTAGGTGTTAAAGAATCCGTATACTTCAACTGATTCTCATATTTCATGATATCAAGGCCTTTCACTGTTAAAAGTCATCCTGAATTTGGGTGACCAGAACACGATACAAAATTCCAGGTGTGATCTGACCTCAGAAGAATAGAACTAGAACTATTAGCTCCCTCACTGTGAGCACTATGCTTTGGTGGATATAATCTTAAAATGGTGTGTGTATTTTATCATGTTACTTGTTAACTTTTCTAGCTTCCATATCACACTGTTTATCCGTATTGAGCTCATAGTGAATAAATGAAAGAATGAATCCATTAAGTGCTGACACTGTGTTAAATGTTGGAGATAGAAATAATAAAGTCCCTTGCCTCAAGGAGTTTAGATTATAGTGGGAGATGTTGGGGACAACACATAGGGAGTAGAGGCCAAGGGAAGAGTGTTTTTGGTTTGGAAATTACTGGAAGGTTGAGTAGAGCCACAGAGGAGTCCAGTTGATATGCCCTTTCCACAAGTACTGGTAGTATTTATTTGATTTGTCTTCCCAGAGCAAGAGGTGCAAAGTGGAGTAGGAATTGGCAGGGGGGAGGTCTGTAAAATAGAAGGATATAGCTAGGGTAGATGTTTGGATGGATAGAGAAGCATGACTCTGGGATTTGAGGCTAGGTAGATATTATAGACCATATACGTGTATATTGGCTGATTGACCAGTTAGTATAGCACAGTCCCAGCATGTTGGTTCCAAAGTTGAGTTGATTAAGTAATTTGGAGCATTGTTTTAGGAGACCCAGTGGTCTGGACAAAGCATCAGCAGGGGAGAGACAGCCTGAGTATTAGGTATAGGATCAAATGAAAGTGGGGTATTTTGTCCTTTTAAAAGATGAGATAGAGTTTAGATTGTAAACAGGGAAGAAGCCAGTTGAAAGGGTCAGATTGAGAATGAAAAGAATGATTGGTGGAACAAGCTCCCAGAGGAGATGGGGAGGTGATAGTATCAAGCACAGAAGCAGCAGGGTTGTTAAAATTTAAGGCCACTTCTTCCTCAGAGACTCGAATAAAGGAAAAGATAGGTGATTATGTAAAGCACTTTTGAGATATGGAATAGGAGATGGTAAAGGCAGTTGTGTGTGTGTGTGTGTGTGTGTGTGTGCGCGTGCGCACGCGTGTACACACAGAGGACATTATTGATGGCTATGGGAGATATGCATCAACCTCTTAGGAGAGAAGGGTAAAGATTCCAGGAGGAATAAAAGTATTATTCATTGCGACAGGCTACTTAAAAGTAGATAACATGAATTCATAGCAGACTTCTAGTAATTTCACAGCTCCTTTCGTATGATCAGAGAAGCAAAAACGATCAGGATAATCCAAGATTAAAGATTGGGGAGATCATAAATAGTAAGACAGGAGTATACCCACCACTATTTGTTAGCTGTATGACTATAGGCTAGTCACATATCCTGTCTCATTCTCAGTTTCCCCATCGGCAAAGTGGGGATAATGCCTAAAGAATCTGCTTTGTGGAAATTTATTTTGATTTGGGGACCCTACCTTTAGGCTAAGATTAGAAAGCCTAAGGCCCTCAGGGTCTCTTCCCCTCCTCCTCAGCTTCAGCTGAGCCAAAAAGCCCCGTGGGCTGTACAAGACTCCAGGTCAGACAGCTGGGAGAAAAAAGCCCCAGCTCCCTCCGACCTGAGCGGAGGGATCCGAGAGATACCAGACTTGTCCAGGCTGGGCTCTGGTGAGGCACGTGATGCTGGAGCATCTCCCGAGCCCCAGCCGCAGCCCTGACTGGCTGATTAGCTTGGTCTGTGGGGGCGCAGGAAGCCCCGAGATTTGAGTGGAGAGAAGAAAAGGTATATATAGACCTGGGAGTTAGACAGCAGCGGGGCGCGGACAAGGACGGAGAAGTTCGGTTTGGACAAGGAGACAGGGGGCTGAGAAGAGGTCAATAGGGTGGCTGATGAGATTAGAAAGGAGAGACGGGGGACAAGCCAAACAGCAATGCAGGACTAGGAGCAAAGGCGGCAGAAGACAGACTGAACAGGAGGCAGCGGAGAGCACAGAAGTGGTCAGCACAGGGTATAGGTTGGAGAAAGTGAAGCTTAAGAGGAGTTAGTGAAAGTAGCTGAGCAAGTGAAAATACCCTGAGGCGAGAGGTGGCTAAGGCCCTTATTGTATTCAAGAAGTTCGAAGTGCAGCAGGTGGGAAAGAGACACAGTGGAAAGAGATGTGCCACAGCTTCATACTATGAAGTTTAAATGGGATAACGTGTGGTGTTTTGTTAACCTTAAAATGCTCAGCAGAGGTCAGCTATTGTTAATGTTATTACTGTTATTTCACCAGTAACGAAAAATGAATGAGGTATAGTGAAAAGAGTACTGGAATTGGAATCAGTAAAACCTGGATTACCTCAAGAGAGTTCCCACAACTAGAATTCCCATACCAACAGAATCACAAGCACCTTAACATATTGATGTGAGGAAATGTGTGGTTATTATTTAACAGAAGGGAAAGTCTTTTGATAGGTGAGATAAGGTGAAATATTTCTAGATTATGTTCCTTAGATTAGCAGTAAACATTTCCAAAATGTAAGTCATAAAAATGTGGATGTGCATAAGTCAGGTAAAACTGATTTTTTAGAACTCTGGATTAGTTGCATTAATAATTATTTACTCAGGTGGGCAGCTAGGTGGCGCAGCAGATAGAGCACCGGCCCTGGAATCAGGAGGACCTGAGTTCAAATCCGGCTTCAGACATTTGACACTTACTAGCTGTGTGACCCTGGGCAAGTCACTTAACCCCAATTGCCTCACCAAAACAACAAAACAAAAAAAAAACTATTTACTCAGGAAAAAGTGCTATATAAGACTGTTTGGGCTTGTTTTGCAAAATATATGAACTAAAATGGGTGGTTTATATAAGGTCTTTTACCCCATCAAAATGATCCATTAGGCAAAAAATTTGAAAATAATCATAGGGTATTTAGGTCTTTAGGTCAGTTTTCAGTCTCTAAATAATAAGCCAAATTATCAATTAAGTGATTAACTTATGAGTGTTATAAATATACTGAAAATTGAGTGGACCTTTTTTGCTGCTTTATTTCTTCTGTAGATCACTGGCTTGCTTGCCCCTATTTAGGAAGCAATTAGTATTGTGCAGAGATTGAGTTACCTGCTAAGAGATTTCCTGAACTACGGCATAATTAGATAGATTCAACATACAGAGTTTTCCCAAAATTCCTTGACACTTTGATTGCCATACTTGTGGCTTTATTCCTTCCTTGAGTGTGGGGACTGTGTTTTCCATTTCTTCTCCATTCTTATCATATATGTCTAGCACAGTTACCTTTTCTTTGCTGTCTCTGAAATGGATGGAGATGGCACAGTGACCAGTCATATGAAAGTCAAATGCTGCTCATCTGTGTGGAGAAAAATACAAAGGTGGAAAGAACATTGGGTGACTGGAAGCTGAAAGAATTGGTGGGTACCGTGGGGAAGCTAGACATCTTTAGAAATCAAATATTTACAAATAATGTTTTTAATTTTAGGAGATGAAAAATGGCAAGTCCAGATCCATCTGTACAGAAGATACTAAAAGCTAAAAAGACCATGCCTACAAGTTGCCGGAAACAAATACATGTATTGAATAAATCAGGAAATATTGAAGCACTGGAAGCAGTAGATGAGAATAATGTACATAGTGGAAATCAGCAGTTAAGTACTGATATCATGCATAGGAAAGGTGAAAATTCTGACATGACATGTTTCTTACTGGACTCAAGGAGAAAAACCATACTTCCTCAGAAAAATGAATCATTTCCTCAAAATTTAGCAGTATCACCAAAAACAGTAAAGAGTAACTCAAAGTTGAACTTTGTCAATGAACAAGTTATTGATCCAACCAGCAGCCAAGGTAAAACAGAATATCCTTGCAAGAAGCTTTTTATACAAGACTCAAGTGACTCACGGCAAACTTCATGTGTTTCTGAACACAAAACAAATGAAAAAAGATTTTCATTTGAGCAAACTAAGGTTGATTTGAATCTAAAATCAAGCAGCAGTCCATCTGGCTCATTGAATGGTTTAATTGACAAGTCAGATTACATATTAGGTAGTAATGTAGAAAAACCTTTTAATGGTATTGGGAATAGTAAAAAAAATAATGAGGTAGGTCCCAGGTTAGAAGTGACTTCACAGTCAGAATCATGTGTCTCACAACAAAGTGAAGCCATTTCAGTTTTAAGTTCAAACCCTCATCTTATGACTAACAAGACATCTGATTTGAAAAGATCAGTTCAGGCCAAGAAGGATACAAGTGATTTTTTGAAGATACAAGAATATACTCAAACTGATCATAAAAGTACTTTAGACTGTGGAAATAAAGTCTCAACATGGCATTCATCATTTGACACTAATAGTAAGTGTTTCTGTCCACAATATATAAAAGTCCCTTGCATTTAGACTTGTAATTTAAGTTAACTCTGACATAGACAAATATAAAAAAGATAAGTCAATAGAATAAAAATGTTTTATTCTGTATAGTCTACAGTGTAGTGAATATAAGGCAATCCTAGAGTCGAAAAGACCTCTGTTCAAGTTCTGCCTTTGACATATATTGCTTCTGTGACCACGTGCAAGGCAGTTGACCTTTTATTGCCCTAAGCACTCCTCCAAGACTATAAAAGGAGATAAGATAGTACATTGGAAAGCATACTGGATTGGAGTCAGAGTGCCTGGGTTCAAATCATGGCTCTACCAATTCCCATGTGACATTTAACCTCTCTGGGTTATATTTCGACGTATTGAGCAAGAAGATAGCTGTAAGGGTAGTGCTAGAAAAAGTCTAGGAACAGGAAGATGTAACAAATCAAGTGAGACAGCAAAATACAGGAGAGGAGAATCTTTGGAGTAAGAAGCAGTATTTTACATTTTCTATTTTTTCATTCTTTTGATTTTGTTTTATTGTTTCATAATGTCTTATAGAATCATTGGCTTCACTTGCCTAACTCTAATTTAGGTGATTGATTTAATTTTCTTTTTGTTGTTATCCTATTAGCAACATTCAGAATCGTGGAGGAAGTTTATTGTCAGTATTACCTGAACTTTAAGATTAATTTGTGAATCAGCATTTTCCCTAAATAATTCTTTTGGACTTTAAATTTTTAAAAAAATATTTCTGTATTAAGTTTTTTCTGTTGGTTTCTTTCTTTTCTGTTGGTCCATTCATAAAGAGAAAAATTAATCTTTGTTTCTTGTATCTCTTTTTCCATCTCTCAAAGGCAGCACCTCAAAGAAAAGGGTACTTTCAGGAAACAAAGAGAATATAAAGCGCCTGAAAACTTCAAATGAAATTAGTGAGAACATTTGTATTGTGGAAAAAGAAAGTTCATTGTTTGAACAGGTAAGACTGTTATTTGCAATATTTACCTTTTACTTTTGAGTCATAGGAAATACCCAACATTCCCAAAAAATTAAATCTTAAGATTACAGTTTCATTTCATTTTATGCAAGCTTGACTTAGGAAAATATAAAATTTAAGTTACTGGACACATTTAAACAGGGAAGGGGAAAGATGCATTCATTTTACAAAAGGATCTGGCATTGTTTTTCTTTTAAATAGCAAACTCCCCTACTGCATTTAAACTGATTCTATAAACAGTAATACCTTATTTACTTGATGTTGACGAATAAGGTGTTCCACGCAAATTAACTCTAAATATATAACCATCTGACCTCTCTGGAAAGGAAGGAGCAACTTCATCATCTGGGGGTCATGGTAATTATTCAACTTCATTTCATTGATGTTTTTGTTTACATTATTATAGTAATTGTGTATGTTCTTTAGGTTTTGCTTCTTTGACTATATATCAGTTCATTAATCTAACATTGTTTCTCTAAAATCCATGTACTCACTGTTCCTTAAGGCATAATAATATTTCAGGGTTTTGTTTTGTGTTTGTTTTACTTAGCAAAATTCATTCTTTCTCCAGTTAGTTGGCCTACAGTTTGTTTCCAATTTTGTTTGAGGAAAAGGATTGGGTTGCTACTACCAAAAAAGTGCTACTAAGAATATTCTTTTGTTTTTTATTTTGTTAGAATATATACCCAGTAGTAAAACTCAGGATGAAATACCAAATTCTTTACTAAAATGGTTGGACCAATTGACAGCTCCATTAACAGTATATTATTGGAGGGCAGAGCAAAGATGGTAGAATAAGGCAAGAATTTACCTGAACTCTCAAATTGACCTCCAAATAGCTATAAAATAATACCTCAAAACAAATTCTGACACAGCAGAAATAAGAAAAGGACAGGGTGAAACAATTTTTCAGCTCAGTGACAATTAAAAGGTTGACAGGAATGGTCTGCAATCCAGTGTAGGTGGTCTGCCTGCAAACCAGCACCAGGCTATACACCATCAAGCCAGTGGTGAGACCCTGTACCTCAAATGCAGAACATGAGCAGGAGGCCCTAGGATCCTTGGCTTGCTGCATCACGGCCTCATGCCCCTGTCACAGCAGGCCAATGTGAGGCCCCATGTACCTGGTGCAAGAAGTTTAGGAAAGTTCCCCCACTACCACAGGAGAAAAGCCCAACTTTAACATAAAATTAAGTCAAAATAGGCTGGAAAGATGAGCAAAAACAAAGAAAGAACCTGACCATAGAAAACTACTATGATGATAGAGAAGATCAAAACAAACTCAGAAGAGGACAACAATGTCAACTGCATGCGAAGTTTCAAATAAAAATGTGAATTGATCTCAGGCCAAAAAAAAATTGGAAGGGTTCAAAAAGGATTTTTTAAATCAAATGAGGGAGGTAGAAGAAAAAATGGGAAAATAAATGAAATGTAAAAGGAGATTCACTGAAGAAAACAACTCTTTAAACAGTAGACTTGGCCAAATGGAAAAGGAGGTACAAAAGATCACTGAAGAAAATAATTCCTTAAAAATTAGAGTTGGGCAAGTGGAAACTAATGACTCCATAAGACATTGAGAAACAATAAAAACAAAATCAAAAGAATGAAAAAATAGAAGAAAATGTGAAATATCTCATCGGAGCAACTAACCTGGAAAATGGATCAAGGAGATATAATTTAAGAATTATTGTACTACATGAAAGTCATGAATAAAAAAAGAGCCTGGACATTTTGTTTCAAGAAATTATCAAGGAAAACTGCCCTGATACCCTAGAACCAGAAGATAAATTAGAAACTGAAAGAATTCATCAATCACTTCCTAAAAGAGATCCCTAAATGAAAAACCTGAGCAATATTATAGCCAAATTCCAGAGCTTCCAGATCAAGGAGAAAATTTTGCAAGTATTCATAATGAAACAATTCAGATATCATAGAGCCACAGTCAGGATTACACAGGATTTAGCAGTTTCTACATTAAAAGATTGGAGGGCTGGGAATATGATATGCCAAAAGACAGAGGAGCTAGGATTACAAGAATCACCTACCCAGCAAAACTGAGTATAATCTTTCAGTGGGGGAAAATGAATATTCAATGAAATAGAAGACTTTCAAGCATTCCTGATTAAAAGACCAGAACTGAACAGAAAATTTGATTATAAAATAACAATATTCAAGAGAAGCATATAAAGGTAAACAGAAAAAAGAAATCATGAGAGATTCAATAAGGTTAAACTATTTACATTCCTACATGGTAAGATGATATTTATAACTTGTAAGAGTGTTATCATTATTAAGGCAGTTAGAGGGAGCATACATAGAGGCTATCAGTATATGTTGACCTTGATGGGAAGAAATCCAAAGGAAAAAAATTAAGGGGTGAAAAAGGATTGCCCTTTGAGAAGGAAGGGTAAGGTAGAATGGGATGAATTGTCTCACATGAAGAGATGCAAAAGACCTAGTATAGTGGAGGGAAAGATGAGTGCACTTGAATCTTACTCTCATTGGAATTGGCTCAAAGTGGTAATAACAAACACTTGTATATAGAAATTTATCATACCCTATGGAGAAGTAGGAGGGGAGGGTGGGAATTGGGGAAGGGGTGCTGATAGAAGGGAGGGTGGATTTAGGGAAGCAATGATCAGAAGCAAAACAATGGCGAGGACGGACAGGGTGAAAGGAGAAAGAATGAAAGGAGGAGGAGACAAACAAAAATAAAATGAAGGGAAATACATAGTAACGAGTGTGAATGGGATGAACTCACCCCCAAATATGGAAATGGATAGCCAAGTGGATTAAGAACCAGAATCCTACAATATGTTGTTTACAAGAAACACATTTGAAGCAGAGAAACACACAGAGTAAAGGTAAGGGGCTGGAACAGAATCTGCTGTACTTCAGCTGAAGTAAAAAAAGCAGGATAGCAATCATGATCTCAGACAAAAAGCAAAACCAGATCTAATTAAAAGAGATAAAGAAAGGAACTACATCTTGCCAGAAGGTACTATAAACAATGAAACAATATGAATACTTAACACATATGCACCAAATAGTATAGCATCCAATTATTTTTTTTAAATGAGTTACAGAAGGAAATATACAGTAAACTACATTTAGGGGCAGCTAGGTGGCACAGTGGATAGAGCACTGGCCCTGGAGTCAGGAGTACCTGAGTTAAAATCCAGCCTCAGACACTTAACACTTAATAGCTGTGTGACCCTGGGCAAGTCACTTAACCCCAATTGCCTCACTAAAACAAAACAAAACAAAAAAACAACCCTACATTTATGGGGACCTCAACATATGCCTCAGAACTAGATAAATCTAACCACAAAATAAAAAAGGATTAAGGAAATGACTAACATTTTCAAAAACTTAGATATGATAAACCTCTGGAGAAAACTAAATGGAGATAGAAAGGAATATACCTTTTTCTCAGCCCTATCTGGCACCTACATACACACAAAAAAAGAGTGAACATGTAGTTGGGCATAAAAACCTTAAAATCAAATGTAGAAAGGCAGAAATATTTAATGCCTCTTTTTCATATCATAATGCAATAAAAATACATTCAAGAAAGACCATGGAAAGATAGATTAAAAATTAATTGAGGGGCAGCTAGGTGGCGCAGTGGATAAAGCACTGGCCCTGGATTCAGGAGCACCTGAGTTCAAATCCGGCCTTAGACACTTGACACTTACTAGCTGTGTGACCCTGGGCAAGTCACTTAACCCCCATTGCCCTGAAAAAAAAAATTAATTGAAAACTAAATAACATAATCCTAAAGAATAAATGAGTCAAAAAACACATCTTAGGAACAGTCAATAATATCAGAATTTTATGGGAAGCAGCCAAAGCAGCACTTAAGGAAAAATTTCTGTTTCTAAATGCTTATATCAATAAAATAGAGAAAGAGCAGATCAGTGAATTGGGAATGCAACTTTTAAAAAAAAAATTAGAAAAAAAATCTGCAATTAAACACCAAATTGGAAATCCTGAATATCAAAGAAAAATTAGTGAAAAAAACCCATTGAACTAATAAACTAAAAGCTGATGTTAAGAGAAAGCTAACAAAAGAGATAAACCATTAGTTAAAATGAAGTGTGAATTTACCAATGAAGAAGAAATTAAAATAATTTATTAAGAGCTATTTTGCCAAATTATTTGCTGATAAATCTGACAATCTAAATTAAATGGATGAATGTTTCCAAAAATATAAATTGCACAGATTAATAAGAGGAAATAGAATACTTAATAACCCCCTCTTAGAAAAAGAAATCAAAAAACCATCAATGAACTCCCTAAGAAGAAATCTCCAGGGTCAGATGAATTCACAAGTGAATGCTACCAAGCATTAAAAAAAAAAAAAAAACAATTCTAATACTGTGTAAACTACTTGGAAAAACAAGCAGAGTCCTACCAAATTCCTTTTATGACACAAATATGGTATTGATAACTAAACCAGAAAGAGCTAAAACAGAGAAAGAAAACTATAGACCAATTTCTATAATGAATATTGTTGCAAAAATTTTACTAGCAAGGAGATTACAGCAATATATCACAAGGATCATACACTGTGACCAGGGGAATTTATACCAGGAATGCAGGGCTGGTTCAACATTAGGAAAACTATCAGCATAATTGACCATATCAAAAGTAAAAGCAACAGAAATCATATGATTATCTCAATTGATGCAGAAAAAGCTTTTAATGAAATGCAATACCCATTTCTATTTTAAAACACTATCATAGGAATAAATGGAGCTTTCCTTAAAATGTTAAATAGTATCTATTTAAGGACATTAGCAAGCATTATCTATAATGGGGATAAACAGGAAGACTTCTCAATAAGATTGGGATGAAGAAAGGAGAGCCATTATCACCACAGTTATTCACTATTGGACTAGAAATGTTAATTAAGAGTAAGAAATTGAAGGAATTAAAATAGAAACAAAACTATTATTCTCTGCAAGTGATATGATGGTGTACTTAGAGAATCAACTAAAAAACTAATAAACCCACATAAATCATCAGCATTTCTATATATTACCAACAAAGTCCAGCAGCAGGAGATAGAATTTAAAATAACTATAGATAATATAAAGTATTTAGAAGTCTGCCTGCCAAGACAAACGCAGTAACTATATGAACACAATAAAAAATGTTTTTCACAAAGTCATATTTAAACAATTGGAAAAATATAATTTGATTATGTGTAGGCTGAGCCAATATAATAAAAATGACAATTTGACCTAAATTAATTTATTTATTCAGTGCCATACCAATCAGACTACCAAAAAATTATTTTATCAAGCTTGAAAAAATAATTACAAAATTCATCTGGAAGAACAAAAGGTCAAGAATGTCAAGGGAGTTGATTGGGGTGAAATGTAGAGGAAGATGGCCTAGTGATACCAGATCTAAAACTATTATAAAGTGGTAATTATTGAAACAATCAGGTACCGGCTAAGAAAGAGTGGTAGAAAGAGTGTACAAAATACACAATAGTAAATGGCCATAGTAATCTTAGTGTTTGATAAACCCAAAGACCCAAGCTTTTGGAATAATAACTAACTCTTTGAAAAAACTTCTGGGAAAACTAGAAAACCAGGATGGCAGAAACAACCTATAAACCAACATCTTGCACTGTATTCCAAGATAGGGTCAAAGTGGGTACATGATTTAGACATAAAGAATGATACCAGGGGTGGAGCCAAGATGGTGGAGAAAAGACATTAAACATACAGAGCTCCTGATACAATTACCCCAAAAACAGCAATAAAAGAACCCCTGGAGTAGAAAAACCCACAAAAACACGAGCTGAAATTATTTTCCAGCCATAGACAGATTAAAGGGAGCTGTGCTGAGCTGCCAGTAAATTCCAACCCCACAATCTCGCCAACAGAGACCCCAGGCACGCTGCACTAGAGGAACTTAACCACCAAGCCTCCGAATCAGCTGCTGCACCAGCGTCTTCTGGAACTGAGCTTACAGTCAGGTGAGAGGGCTGAACAGCTGGCTGGGGGGGAAAGTGGAGGGGTGTCAACAGGACCTAGGCAGGAATTCAGCTGTCCCACCCCAGCGGGGACCAGGAAGAAATCCTGAGCAGTGGGAGGCCCAGGTGGGGGAGGGGCATAGGCTCATCTAAGCTAACAACCACACCACAGAAAGCTTTGCTGTTTGGTTGTTTAGTAAGTAGGCTTGAGGTTATCTTTGGACCAGAGAACAGGCCAGGAGAGAGAAAAACCTGCACTCGCTCAAACCAAAACACCTGGGACCCTCGTAAGCTAGGGACAGTAGTGTAGCCTAGAAGCAGGGCCCCCTGGTGGGGAGTTAAAAGTCAAGTAAAAAACGGCATAATGAGCAAGCAAAGAAAGTTGAGAACTATAGAAAGTTTCTTCAGCAACAAGGAAGATCAAGGTGGACCATCAGAAGAAGATAACAACCTCAGGGCCATGGAAGCTCTCAAAAGGGACTTTGAAGAGAAAGTAGGAGAGATAGAAGGAAGATTGAGAGAGAGAGAGAGAGAGAGAGGAAAGAATGGAATAAATGAGAGCGATGCAGGAAAGTCATGAAAAAAAAGTCAACAGCTTGAAAAGTCAATGGAAAAGGAGATTAAAAAAAAAACTGTCTGAAGAAAATAATTGCCTAAGAATTAGGACTGAACAAATGGAAACTAGTGACCTTATGAGAAATCAAGACACAGTAAAGCAAATCCAAATGAATGAAAGAGGGCAATGTGAAATATCTCCTTGGAAAAACAGCTGACCTGGAAAATAAATCCAGAAGAGATAATTTGAAAATCATTGAAAACCAGGACCAAAAATAAATAAGAGCCTAGACATCATCTTCCAAGAAATTGTAAGGGGAAGTTGCCCTGATATTCTAGAAGCAGAAGGTAAAGTAGAAATTGAAAGAATCCACTGATCATCTCTTGGAAGAGATCCCAAAAGGAAAACCTCCAGGAATATTATAGCCAAATTCCAGAGTTCCCAGGTCAAGGAGAAAATACTGCAAGCAGCTAGAAAAAAGGAATTCAAATACTGTGAAACTCCAATAAGGATAAAACAAGATCTAGCAGCATCTACATTAAAGGACTGGAGGGCATGGAATATGATATTCCAGAGAGCCAAGAATCACATACCCAGAAAAACTGAGGGTAATCTTTCAGAGGAAAAAATGGAATTTCAATGAAGAAGAGGACTTTCAGGCATTTGTGATGAAAAGACCTGAAATGAATAGAAAATTTGACTTTCAAATACAAGACCCTGGAGAAACATAAAAAGGTAAATAGGAAAAAGAAACCATGAGGGACATTAAAAGGCTAAACTGTTTACATTCTTACATGAGAAGATAACACTTGCAACTCATAAGAACTTTCTCAGTAAGGAATACTCAGAGGACACACGTCTGAACTGAATATGAAGGGATGATATCTGTAGAGCATTCGTTTTTGGTTTATGCTTCTTCTTTGTGGGGAAAACAGGGTGGGGTATCTTATGTCTGGGACTGGATTTGGGTTCAGGGCTTCCTGGGGCCAGGGCTGGTGCTTTGTCCACTGTACCACCTAGCTAACCCATGATGACATCTTTAAAATAGGGCTGGGGGTAGGAGGAATAGACTGGGGGAGGGGGAAGGGGAGAGGTGGATTGAGGAGAGCTAGCTCACATGAAGGGAACAAGAAAAAAGCTTATGGAGGGGAGGGGAAGAGGGGGAAGGAATAGGACAGAGAGTGAACCTTACTATCATCAGAATTGGCTCAAAGAGGGAATAACATATATACTCAAGTGGGTATGGTAATATATTTTTGCCCTCTGGAAAAGTGGGTGGGGAAGGAGATATGGGGGGGTAGGAGAAGAGGGGAAGAAGGGAAAGGAAGTTTGGGGGAGGGAGCTGTAAAAAGCAAAACACTTTTGAGGAAGGTGAAGATGTTCTGCATAACAGCACATGTATGACATATATTGAATTGCTTGATTTCATAGGGAGAGTTGAGGAGGAAGAGAGGGAGAAAAATTTAACAAAACAGAATTGGCTCAAAGACCTTAACCTCATCAGAGTGGGCTCAAGGAGGGAATAACATACACACCCAGTTGGGAGGAGTAATCTATTTAACCCTACAGGAAAGTGGGGACAGGGGGGAGGATAAGGTGGGAAGGGTGAATGAAGGGAGGGTAGAGCAGGGGAGGGGGCAGTCAGTAGCAAAACACTTTTGAGGAGGAATAGGGCAAAATAAGATAGAAAATAGAGTAAATATCATTGGAAGGGAATGGGGATGAACGGAAATAGTTATGATGATTGACTACGATGGCAAAACATATGGTACCCACTCTGCTGGGCTATTGTGAAGAAAATTCTTTATCAAGTTTAAGGTACTATATAATAAAGTTATGATGAACAGGATACTATCAGAAAAACCTGGAAAAACCCATATGAATTGAGGCAGAGAGAAATGTACTGTATACTGTAAAGAATTAATTGTTATTTGAGGTTTTTATGACCACATCTTTGGCTAGAATTAAAAAAAAAAAACCTTGGTGTGCCCAACTGGCATCTGGGGCTCTGCAAACGGCAGAGTACTCCACCCACTGGCTGTAGCCATTGCCATGGCGCTGGCACCTCACATCATCACCACTCACCAACACCTACATGGGCCTGGCAAAATTATAATGATTGGAAGCCTAGTGAGGGCATTCATGTGACTGTCAAAGTGGCCAGCCAATTGGCTGGGGGCTGTGTGTTCTCAGCTGGTTCCTGGGAGGTGGTGTAGTTCAGGTTGTATAATTTCCCTTTCCCCATTTTGTTTCCTTTCCCTTGATCCTACTGATCCTGTTTGTGTTTTTTTAAGTTTGTTCTTGTTAAAGAAATCCTGCTCTGTTTTGAGGGAGGCTTTCTCCTTCCTTGCCCCACTATTGTGGCAAGCCACTTTGCTAACACTCCCCAAATAAAAATTGCTCCCCACAGTTTTGGCAAGTCAGCCAGGAGTTGATTGACCTAGCAAATTTCTTTACCCCCCCCCCTTCCTCCTTATTTGGCCACGAGCCAACTAACCTGGGGGACCTTCTTGCCCCTCCCCTACTGCCCCCTTAGGCAATCTCCCTTGCTCTTAAAAAACCTTAGCATTTATCTTGCTGGTCAAAGAAAAGCCAGTCCATTTTAAGCTGCACCATGATTGAATATTGGCTTCCCCCTTGTATATTCTAATTGGCATATTTTGGGACACATATTGTCCCGATTTAAACTGTTGGCCTGCTCAATACTTATTCATGGCATTGCTGGTTTCCTCCTCACAAACACAGTAAAAAATCTTTGGAACAATGGTATGGGAGAGTTTATCTTTCCCACTGAGCACATATACAGTATTACTGGAAGCATTACAACTAAATTTGAACTTAACTATACTACTATAATCATAGCTCAAATGACTATAAATTTTATTCTCGTTATTGTCATTATTGCAATGTGGTATTTTTTCCAAAAAAGCTGTAAAGAGAGGAAGGGATATGACCATAGTAGACCACGTGTTCAGAGGGATACCAGAACAGGTCCCTCTATTGGAGATGACCTGAGTTCAGAAACAGATTTAGACCAGTCTTTAGAATCAGATCAACAGAAACTGCTCCCTCTGCAGGATGTTACAGACCATACCCACAGAGGAGCATAGCATAAACCATATAGCCCATTCAGTCCAAAGGATCTGAGTGCATGGAAGAAATTTATACCTAGGTTTGTTTGATCAGAATCCGAAGTCAGTAAGGCCCTGGAGAGAATATATGTACAACAGGAGGAGAGACAGGTACATTTAAGATACCCTGATGGAGGCTGAGACAACAGCCAAATACATTCAGGAAGTCCATAGTTTGCTTATGAGAGCAGCTATGTAGAGCACAATTGCAAGGCCTAGCACAGTTATTAGATGTCTATGCACCACAAGATGTAGTATGGTAACCTTTCCATAACATTTTCAGGTGTTATCATGGACACATAACTAAATTTGACCTTGATCCAGACATATAGTGGTAAAAAGTGTTAGTAATGTCATAACTTTCTCAATTTTGTATTACGTATGGATATGGGTATCCTCCAAAAGGGGGACTCCAATGTGCTGTATATATATATATCAAGTTTTTTGTTTTGTTTTGTTTTGTTTTGTTGGTAAGGCAATTGGGGTTAAGTGACTTGTCCAAGGTCACACAGCTAGCAAGTGTTAAGTGTCTGAAGCCGTATTTGAACTCAGGTCCTCCTGAATCCAAGGCCAGTGTTCGATCCAATGTGCCACCTAACTGCCCCTATATATCAAGTTTAAACTTTTTTTGTATATTTTGAAGAATTTTCATTATTTAATTTGAACATTTTTGGACAATGCTATGCTAAAGATTAATGAAAATCCAGCAGTTCCAGAGACAACCAGAATCCAGACCAGAGTCCAGTTCCCCTGATGACATCTCAACCCTCCTTTAAAGACAAGATTTTAAGAACTCTAAATGGATGTTTTTGTTTTTTTGTTTTTCCTTCTGTTACTATATACAACATCTGTAATATGTATTTTCCCTTTCCTATATTGTTATTAGTATATTGTTTGTTAGCATTGGTTATGATATTCTGTTATTTTATTTATTTATTTATTGTTTATTATGTATTGTTCCATCAAGGAAACACCGTGTTTCTTGATGAAACAAAGTGGGGAATGTAAAGAATTAATTGTTATTTGAGGTTTTTATGACCCCATCTTTTGGCTAGAATTAAAAAAAAAAAAACCTCAACGTGCGCACTGGCCTCTGGGGCTCTGCAAATGGCATGGTGCTCCACCCGCTGGTTGTAGCCGTTGCCATGGCACTGGCACCTCATGTCATCACCACTCACCGACACCTACATGGGCCTGGCAAAATTATGATTGAAAGCCTTGTGAGGGCAGTCATGTGACTGTCAAAGTGGCCAGCCAATTGGCTGGGGGCTGTGTGTAGTCAGCCTGGGGTCTGCCAGGAAGAAGAGAGGGTTTTCCACATTCTAGCTTGAAGCTGGAAGGCAACAGGACGCTGTTGTGTGTTCTCAGCTGATTCCTGGGCGGTGGTGTAGTTCAGGTTGTATAATTTCCCTTTCCCCATTTTATTTCTTTTCCCTTGATCCTGCTGATCCTGTTTGTGTTTTTTTAAGTTTGTTCTTGTTAAAGAAATCCTGCTCTGTTTTGAGGGAGGCTGTCTCCTTTCTTGCCCCAATAGTGTGGCGAGCCGCTTAGCTAACACTCCCCAATTAAAAATTTGTCCCTACAAAACAAAACAACAGTAGTGTAAGATGATCTCCTGAGAAGCACGTGGTTATTTTCAGCAAGGTAATGATCCAATATAACTCTGAAGGACTTATGAAAATTGCAGTACACCTACAGAGAAAACTGATGGTATCTGAAATACTTTTTTTTTTTTTGGACAACTCCTTAATCTGAAGTCTTGTTTTTAATCTCTTTTTCTCTCACAACCTAGCTAATGTAGAAATGTTTCCCGTGACTACTTATGTATAACTTACTTTGAATTGTTTGAGTTCTTGGGGTGGGGCAGGTGGGAAGGGAGGGAGGAAGAGAAGTTGGAAGAAAGTTTTAAAAAATTGATGTCAAAATGTGCTTTTACATGTAATTTGGAAAATAAAATTCTAAACAAAAAAAATAATAAAAATGTAAAAAGAGTGATACCATAAGCAAATTCAGGAAGGCATGGAACAGTTTACCTCTCATATCTGTGGATTAGGGAAGAATTTTTGACCAAAGAAGATATGGAAAGCATTATGAAATGTAGAATGGATAATGTTGCTTATATTAAATTAAGAAGTACCTGCATAAATAAAACCAGTGGGCCCAAGATTAGGAATAAAGCAGAAAGCTGGGAAATAATTTTTATAAACAAGTATCTCTAATAAAGGCCTCATTTCTCAAATATATAGAGAACTGAGTCAAATTTGTAAGAGTACAAGTCAGTTCCCAATTGATAAGTTGTCAAAGACTGTAAGCATGAAATTAATAGGCAAAGAAATCAAAGTTATCTATAATCATTTGAAAAAATGGCTCTCACTGTTTATTAGAGAAATGCAAATTAAAACAGCTGTGAGGTACTACTTCATACCTATCAAATTAACTAATGTAACAAGAAAGGAAAATGACAGATGTTAGAGAGGATGTTGAAAAATTGGGACAGTAATATTGTTGGTAAGAGTTGCAAACAGATCCAATAGTTCTGGAGAGCAATTAGGAACCATTATGCCCAAAAGGCTATAAAACTATGCATCCCTTTTGACCCAGCAGTACCACTATTAGATCTATATTCCAGAGAGATTTTTTTTAAAAAGGAAAAAAAGAAAAATATCTATATGAAAAACATTTGGTGGGAAATAATTAGAAATTGGGGGGATGCTCATAAATTGGGGAATGGATGAATAAGTTGTGGTATATGATTTTGATGGAATACTATTGTGCTATGAGAAATGACGAAAAAGGTGGTTTCAGAAAAACCTGAAAAAATACAGACAAACTGATGCAAAGTAAAGGGAGAAGAATCGGAAGAACATTGTACACAGCAACAGCAATATTGTATAATAAAGAACTGTGAAAGACTTAGTACTTCTTGGCAATAAAGTGACCCAAGACAGTTCCATAGGAGTCATAATAAAAAGTGCTATTCACTTCTGGAGAAAGAACTGAAGGAATCTGCAAATCATACCATATTATTTTTCAGTTCCTTTACTTTTCTAGTAGAGGTTATTTTTTTATCTCAATTTTCTTTCATAACGTGACTAATATGGAAATATGTTTTGCATAATTGCATGTGTATAACCTCTATCAAATTGCTTACTGTCTAAGGGAAAGGGAAAGAAGGAAGGAGAAAATTTGGAATTCAAAATTTTGAAAAATAATTGTTAAAATATTATTTTGGGGGGCAGCTAGGTGACATAGTGGATAGAGCACTAGCCCTGGAGTCAGGAGCACCTGAATTCAAATCCTGCCTCAGACAGTTGACACTTACTAGCTGTGTGACCTTGGGCAAGTCACTTAACCCCAATTGCCTCACTTAAAAATTTTAAAAAATGTTTTTACATGTAACCAGAAAAATATATTGTTGTTTTTTCAAAACCGTGTATTATTATTCCTGTCTTCCCACAGCTCATTCACCCTTAATTAGTTCTGATTTTTGTCTTTTTACTGTTTTCATTTTCAAATTGCCTTCTCTCTGTCTGTCCTCACATACCACACTCCATCTCCTGTTCATATGCTTTTGTACTGGCTACCCTCACAGGCCTGGAATGACTCTCACTCCTACCTCATAGAATCCCACTTATCCTTCAGAAAAACAGCTTGGGCAATATCTTCCTGATTCTCCCAACTACTGGTATCTTCCTCCCCAAATCACCTTGAATTTTAGCTATTTTGAATTTATGTGTGTTTCTTCTCTATATACTTATTTATGAACTTGTCTTCTCCATTAGAATGTATGTTCCTTGAAAGTGGACATCCTTTGTATATATGTCACATATATCAGAGTCTGGCACATAGTAGGTGCTTAAAGATTAATAGCTGGTATGAGGTAACAGCAGTTTTCATTTTCATTTCATATAGTTGCTGATAGTTTGTAGTCCTTTCAAAACTATTTTGTATACCTACTAAGGAATGACATGACTTCCTTATTTGTGTTAATTCCACATATATATCATGCACATGTATATATCACATATGTGTATATAGCATATACATGTATATATATACATATATATGCCTTATATATGTATGTTTGATTGCAGACTTCAATAAATATTTATTGCAAAGATTTTTTTCTAGGTGATAGTTTCCTTTATTCTAGCTGCATGGATTTTGTTTGATTCAAAAGCTGTTTAATTTTATGGAGTTGAAAATGTGGAGGGGTTGGAGTCTTTTTTGTTTATTGTTTTTTTTTTCAATTAAACTTTCATCTCTTGTTTGATTTAGCAATCTTCACTTAGTTATATAGGCTTTCCATTCTCTGATTTTTTTTTGTGAAGTTGTTATTTCAGGTGTTTTAGTTGTATCCAACTCTTAGTGACCACATTTGGGGTTTTATTGGCAAAGATAATGAAGTGGTTTGCTATTTGCTTGTCCAGTTTATTTTACAGATCAGGAACTGAGGCAAACAGGGTTAAGTGACACACAGTGAGTAAGTGTCTGAGGTTGGATTTGAATTCCAAGATGAGTCTTCTTGACTCTAGCCCCAACACTCTATCTACTACACCACCTAACTGCTCCTTTGTGAAGTAATCTTTTCTATTTATATTGGGTATACATTTGAAACTTATGTTAGCAAGTGGTATAAGATATTGATCTACATCTTTTTTTTTTCCCCCACCAATTCTCAATTAGGGAATTTTTTCCCCTTGCTTCATCATCCCAGCTTCCCAGTTTCTTTTATTCATCAAACATGTGGCGACTGAGTTCAATTGTTTATTTGATTTTTTTGATTGTCTAGACCAGTGATGTCACTCAAATACAACATACATACTGTGTAATTTAAAATTCTAAATGTGAGTTCTAATCTGTGCCCCCAGTTTTGGGGGGAAACTGACTAAAATCACTGATAAACAAGTTTAGGTTTTTTAAGGGTTTATTGAAAGATAGTAAAAGAAAGAGAAAGTTTGAGAACAGATTTCTTATAGCCTGGAAATCCTCGCCTTCTTAAACCTCTCACTTCTGAAGTCCTCTGCCACCACGCCAAAAAAGAGCAAGAAGCCTCTCATCAGCGTCCCCTTCCTCCTTCATGTTCCCCTCCCAGAAATGGGAGGTTCTTCAAGCTGATTGGCTAGTGTCATTCAAATTCATTGGTTCACTGGACCCGAAGGTGGTCTCAATGTAAAGTTCAAAGTTTTTAGCTTCTGAGAACAATTACTTTCTTAAGTACCCTTAAGTACCAGGCAGATGTGCTTACAATCTAGTAAGCAGTCAACAGTCAGTTGCCTTATCCAATTCGATCAGTTTCAGTTTAAATTGATCTCCAGGTGGGCCCCTGAGTATCTGCTAAATCTCATCTACCACATTCTATTATCTTGACTCAATACATAAGGATCCCTGCGGGCGCATAGTCACTTTGAAAATCACATATTGTTTCATTGTATTTTTTGTTTGTTAACTATTTCTCAATTATGTTTTGTTTTGTGTTTTTGTGAGGCAATTGGGGTTAAGTGACTTGCCCAGGGTCACACAGCTAGTAAGTGTTAAGTGTCTGAGGCCAGACTTGAACTCAGGTCCTCCTGAATCCAGGGCCAGTGTTCTATCCACTGTGCCACCTACCTGCCCCTCAATTATGTTTTAATCTGGTTCTTCTGCACTGAGCAGTTTGCAGGTCACAGACTACATGTTTGACATGTCTGATGTAGACTCCTCTTTTTTTTTTTTAAACACATATGAAATAGTTTTGATATATATTGATTCTTAATGTAGTTTGAGCTCTGGAAGTTGTATACTCTCCTTTATCCCTATTTTATGGAAGTGTTTTCCTTGAGATTTGTTGTTGTCAAGGGGGAAATTGGTTGTGGGAGTCCTTAGTTATTCCTCTTTAAAGAATTACACCCTCTTGCACACAAATCCAATTAGAATAAAATAATCTTTTATTTAGGCGCTAGAGAACAGGGACCAAGAGCAATAGATTCTCGAGGGAGAAAATAGTTGAGAGACATAATTCTCTGAAATGCATTTCTTCCCAATGTAAGAAAGGCAAAAGCTTTTATAGATGGTAAATGGTATTACCACCTGACAAAGGAAAGTTCCATTTGGGGTGGGGAAGCTTTAGTGAAAGGTGGTGATCTAGACATCTAGAGTTATCTCTGTCTTCGGGCATACCTTTACAACTTCTCTCATATTTCTCCTTTCTACTCAAAACTGCAACCTTTGTTTCAAAGTCTCATTGTCTTTCACCTGGACTTCTAATTGGTTTATCTCTCTTATTCTAATCTGTCGTCCACTTTGCCAAGACTTTTTTTAAAAACATCATAACAGTGTTACCCTTCTGTTATTCAGTAAGCTCCAGTGGCTCCCTATTACCTCCTTATCAAATATAAAGTCCTCTGTTTGGCATTTAAAGCTTTTCATAATCTGGTTCCTTTCCGCTTTTCCCATCTTAAATTTTACTTCCCTCCACAAACTATGATTCAGTCACACTGTCTTACTTACAATTCCTTGAACATTATAGTCTTATGTCCTATCTCTCAGCCATTGGACTGATTGTTCTCCATGCTTAGAGAACATGTTCTGCCCCTTCACCTCTACCTGTTAGTTTCTCTGGCTTCCTTGAAGTATCAGCTCAAGTCCCATCTTCTGCAGGTCTTTTCTTGGTCCTCAAACCTGTTAAATTCTTTCCCCTCCAAGATCTCACTTCCATCTATTCTATATCTCTTTTTTCTGTGCTTAGTTATGTATATATCATCTTCTCTGTTTTAATGTATGTTCCTTGAGGACAGAGACTGTTTTCACCTTTTCCTTTTTGCTTAAACATAGTCATGGTAGACTAACCCCTAAATATTTTATGTATTGTCTAGTAATTTTCAGTTCAGTTTTTCTATCATTTCATTGTGTTTGGGGCTATTGTTATAGAGAAATGCTAGGTTAATTTATATCCTAATACTTTATTAGAACCATTGATTGACTTAATTACTAATTTCTTGGGCCTTTTTAAGTAAGTGATAACATGTCATTTGTAAATACAGTAATTTCTTCTGCCAGTGTTTATGCTTTTAATTTCTTTCACTATTGTGAATTTCTTTTTCTACTGTTAACATTTATAAAATAATGTCAAATATTGGGGAAGTTTGAGGGGGTTTCACCTTACCCCCTGTATTTATAAGGTTAGCATTTTTATTTCTCCACTGCAGATGAAGCTAGCTTTTGATTTTAAATATATGTCCTATCATTTTATTTTTAAAAGGATACTTTAGGGGGCGGCTAGGTGGCGCAGTGGATAAAGCACTGGCCCTGTATTCAGGAGTACCTGAGTTCAAATCCGGCCTCAGACACTTGACACTTACCAGCTGTGTGACCCTAGGCAAGTCACTTAACCCCCATTGCCCCGCAAAAAAAAAAAAAGGAAAAAAAAAAAGGATACTTTAAAAATTATTGGTAAGGGGTCAAGATTTACTTAAGTGTATTACTTCAATCCCTAATGTTTATTACATAAGTTTTCACTTATTAAAATTATATTGAATCCATTTTGTTAATGCTTTAGGGAAGATTTGCCTATAAACTTAGGTAACTATAAGTTCAGGTTAACTTATTGAAATTGCATTGCATTTTTATCAAGTGTTAAATAGTACATCTTGAATTTTAATAAATCTTAACTAAAATTTGGCTCAGCAACTAGGTGAAAATTGGATAGATACCCTAATGAATACATGTGATTTAGAAGTGAAAAAATGATGTAATTTTTTATTGTTATGACTCTCCAGAAGAGAGTAAATTTGAGGAATTAGGTAATGGTTGTATGTTTTTGTTTCAAAAAGTAGAAAAAAATCCTCAGGGCATATGAACTTTTAACTTGAAATGTAGTGTTTTTATTTTTAATTTCTAGGTTAAATGCTTGATTCGACAGGAAGTCTGCATTGTAAATTACAAAGTATTTGACTATAAGCTGAAGGAACTAAATGAACGAGTTGACAAGACCCAGTGCAGAAAAAGGCATGAAGCAATAGCTATCGAACTTCTTGTAAGTTTACTTCTATGAAAAAAATGACATTGTGAGCTCATTTTAATGTTTTGGAGAGTTTCTAGTCTATATGAGTAGTAGGTCTTGATGTTGCATTATCAGCCCATCAGTATGCATTTATCTAGGCATGGGGAGTACAAAGGAAAAAAAGGATTTGTGCCTTTAATAAATTTACATTCTAATGAGGGAGACAACATATCCCCAAATATGTACATACAAGATGCACACAAAGAAGATAGAAGAGAACCTTAGACAGGTAGGCATTAGCATCTCAGGGGGCTGGGGTAAGCCTCCTTCATTAAGTAGCATTTGAGTTAATCTTTAATTTTTTTTTTTTTTTTAGTGAGGCAATTGGGGTTAAGTGACTTGCCCAGGGTCACACAGCTAGTAAGTGTTAAGTGTCTGAGGCCGGATTTGAACTCAGGTATTCCTGACTCCAGGGCCAGTGCTCTATCCACTGCGCCACCTAGCTGCCCCTTGAGTTAATCTTAAAGGAAACATTCCAGACATGGAGGATAGCCATTACAAAGGCACAGAGATGGAAAGTGGAGCATTGTGTCTAAGGAATAGCAAGAGGGCAGAGAGGACCATAGTGTTTGTGAAACAAAGTAATGGAGTAAGACTGGAAAGACAGAAAGAAGCTAAGATGTGAAGAGCTTTAAATGCCAAATAAAAGAGTTTGTATTTAAATACTGGAAGCAGTAAGGACAGCTAGAGTTTATCGAGGGGGTTGGGGAGTGACATAGTCAACCCTATCCTTTAGAAAAATCACTTGGCATTTGAGTGATGACTGGATTAGAGTGGGGAGAAACATGAAACATGGAAACCAACTTGGAGGCTTTTGCAGTAGTTTAGGAGAGAGGTGATGAGGGCCTGAACTAGAGTGATGCCTGTGGGACAACAAAGAAAGAGATGTATTTGAGAGATATTGTGGAGGTAGAAACAAGATTTGGCAACTGACTGGATGAAACAAGGTTGCTAACCTAGATGATGGAGGATAGTGGTGCCCTTGACAGTACTTTAGAAGTTAAGAAGAGGACAGGAATGGTATACTGAGTTCTGTTTTGGATATATTGAGTTTGAGCTATCTGGATATCTACTACAATATATCCAACAGACAATAGGTAGTATGAGACTGGAGCACAAGAGAAAGACTTAGGGCTGGAGCTATAAATCTGGGAATAATTAGCATAGCGCTGATAATTGAGCCCATAGGACTTAATGATATCAACAAAGTGAGAGAATGTAAAGAGAAAAGAGGGACCAGACAGAGCCTTGGTATACTCATGATTAGTAGTCATGACATGAATGAAAACTTAGTAAAACAGTCTGAGATGAGATCAGACAAGGAGGAAACCCAAGAAAAAGCAGTGTCATGAAAATTAAGTGAGGAGTTAGGTAGTGATTAAGAATACCAGGTACTACAGAGAGGTCAAAGAGAATAGGACTAAGAAGAGACCATTTGAGTTAGTATTTAAGAGATCACATAACTTCAAAAAGAATAGTATCAATTAAATGATAAAGTCAGAAACCAGATTTCAGGGAGTTTATAAGAGAGTAAAAAAAAGACATGGAAGCACTGAGCATAGATATAACTATTTCAAAGAGTTTAGCTGAAAGGTGGAGGAGAAAGATTGGATGGCAATTAATAAGGATGGTGGGCTCTGGAGATTGAATCTTTAAGTTTGGAGTGGGGGCATGGGTATATTTGTAGGCAGCATGGTAGGAATGATAGGATAAAGAATTTTTAAGGGAGGGTTAAAAGATTGCTTTGCTATATTGAAGGGCCAGTTGAGATAAGATCTATTAGGCTTAGAGTGGACCTAGTCATCACTTTCTAACTCTTTAGGAACAGATGAATAGGATCATGGGAAGCAGATGATGGGATTCAGCCAAGCTTGGAGTTTGGCAAAGTGTGATCAGGAAGACAAGAGGGCAAGGGGTTTGAGAATAGAGGATAGTGGAGAGTTGAACTGGTTCATGAAGGGGTCTACATTGGGAAGGGAGAACAAAACCAGAGTAACAGAAATGGCTTGAGAAAGTACTGAAAGGTGGAGAGGTTAGAAGTGATTATGAGGGGGCAGCTAGATGGCGCAGTGGATAGAGCACCAGCCCTGGATTCAGGAGGACCTGAGTTCAAATCTGGCCTT